>NC_067160.1:7296266-7896266 GCF_903995435.1 Acomys russatus
AGGCTTAATTTACATTTAAGTACCCCCCCCCCCCCTGTGTGGGGTACCAGACTCTTGCTCCTACACCTAAACCACTGAGCAGCCACGGGAGAAGTGACCTGGGTGGACGTTCTCCTTCCTTCAGGTCTCAGCAAGCGACATTTGAGCTCAGTCAGAATTCTGACCTACATTTGCAAAGGCAGTGCTGTGTCGGTGTTACCTTAATCCATTGTGTTCCGGAGGGTGGAATATTAGAAAAGAGGCTGCCAGTATTTTTTTTTTTTTCAGCTATATTTGACCAGAAGTGATTTCTTCTGCCAGGTGGCTGTCTTTGGAAGACTCCCAAAGTTCCCTATGATCCCTATGTGAAGTCATAGGAAAGATGATTCAGAACAAGTCGTGATCCTGGAAAACAGCAGGATAGCCATGTCGAAATAATCTAAATTACTCAGATGACGTCATTGTATTAGAAGGTAGTGAAAAGTTAACTGGAGCTTTTGCTGAAACCTGCTTTGAAATGACTCCTCTGAGTATTAAATCATTTACTCTGTTAGTCATCCCCCCTTTAACACAGACTTAGAGCCTCTTCCTTATCTTGGCTCTGTGTGGCCCTGAAAACACAAAGCAACAGATGTTATATGCAGCATAATTGTATGTATCCTGGAAACATATCTTTACAAAGTGGGATTGGTTCTTGGGAAAACAAAAATCTGGCAAACAAAGAGCACTACCTTGCTGGTGTCAGCAGCCACGACTCTGGCTAGATTATAATAGTCCTGTGTAAGCAGTAACTGCACACTGCATGTTTCAGAGAAAGAAGAGAGTTCTAAAATACACCACCCTGAGTAAAGAGCAGCTTACTCGTCCCCTAAAGGACAGAGGAGAGGTCCTCACAGTTGAAGTTTTATGTTGGGGGGGGGAGGTTCTCTCCAGGGTACCAAGTCCGGCCAGGTTGATGATGAGGCTGGGAGTACAGCTGGTGAGGATGCTTGCTGCCTTGTGCTTATTTTAGTGCCCACTGCAAACGAAGTGTGCTAAGCAACTAACTGACCAGATCTTTGAACTTGTAGCATCTCAGCAATTCTTGAGTTGAGTTTGGTATTCTGGGCTCTATAGCCCCAGATGGTTGTTCAGCGTTGATATCTGTAGCATGTGATTGCTTCCCTCTGGTTCCACGTCAAAGCACTCTTTCCCTCTGGTGTTCACTACAGCACCATCCACTTAGGTCAGGGACAGAGAAGAATTGTCTAGATATCATTCTGAGAACTAATATGTGAGCCTTTTTTAATATGGGAGACTGCAAAGTTGTAAAGACTTTGACCAACATTTTAGAAGTTAATTGTGTTGGTTTTAGAGTCTGAGGCTTAAATAGCTGGGTTTGTAGTTGGTCACGATCTACTTATCCACTTAGCACCAAGATGACCTAATGTGTACTTGTTTATATTTTTCCCACAAAGTGATTTTGAAAATAAATGAAGCCTCCAGTACAGACATTATTTATACCACAAGGGGATCCTGACACAATTGTGCCATATATCTTATTTTGTATATTTTAGATGATCAGCCTGTATTTTGTTATTTATAATAATCTTACAGGTGGGCCATCACCTGGTTTACAATTCTTAGCAACCAAGCCTCCTATGTTGTTATGGCATAGTTTCCCCATCTCTGAGGAGCAAAGATGATGAATAGGGAGAATGACAGATTTCAAGGTTGCCATGCTATCTCATGTAGTGTTTCAGTGCTCAGAGCAGTGCTGTGTGCTGGGGTCTGGTCCCACAGTGCAAGAATACCTTCCTCCTAAGCACAGCGTGTATTTCCGGAACAAAGTTCAGGATCTACAGGAAAATCTCAGCTGTTGTTATCTATGTGCCTCTATGGAAAAACATGTGTTTGCCACATACGGCTTGTCGTCCTTGTGACTGAACACCTAACTCAGGTGACTCTTCTGAGCTCTCGGAGTATGAATGTCTGATGCTCTGAATAACATTGGCTCTTGTACGAGACTTAAATCTGCCTCAATCTTAGGCTCCGTTCTCTCAGGCTCATGCTGTCAGTTAGAGCAGGGGCTGTGTTTAATTTTCCCTGGGATTTAAATCACCTCTTATCTAAAACTCTAGAAGGGGAGGTGACACTGGCCAGTCCTTGCATCTTATCTCAAGAGACAAGAACTTCAGCTATTTGAATCCAACCGGAAGAGGCATCTGGGTATCATACAGCTCCTCCACCCCCTTTAAACTTGCTTATTTTCTCCACTAAATTGTCTCCTACAGGCATCATAGCACAATAGAATAACTTCCAAATGGATCTACTTACATCATAAGGACCATAAAATACTAACTCCTTACTTTACTCTTCTTGCTCAACTAGTAAATCAGGGGAGGAACTGATGGCAACTGTTATATGGATTTGATTCGTACTGCGTTCTATTAACCCTGACTAACAATATGTTGGATTTTTTTTAAGCATTACAAAACTCTATGGATTTTTAAATTTCATTTGTAGATTACTGTGGAAGGATAGGAAATCATTATTCAGCCAGTAAACTATGGGATTTTCTCATAAGAACTAACTTTGTGATCACAAAAATGCTCCAGCCTTTCCCCACTCTACAGGCAGGTACTTATTTTATTGACGGCTCCTCTAATGATACAGGGCGGATTCATGACCCAGATATTCATCAGTCTGTTTAATACTTCTTCTTCAGCCCAACAGGTGGGACTGGCTGTTATCTATCTATTACAGTTAATTTTTAAACCCTTAAATATCACTTCAGATTCTGCTTATGTTGTAGGATTATTTCCAACAATAGATGCGCACTCCTGCACAGTCTAACCTCCCTGGTTTTATTGTGGAAGGAGATAAGCAAGCTGATGCATTATCCTGCCCTATTTTTACTTCTCCAGAAGAAAATTGAGGAGGAGTATTACTGCAGATGGATCCACTGAAACATTATGGATTCCTTTTTGTCTCCTCTAGCCCAGCCCATCAAGGACATGCGGCTTATCCTTGTGACTGAACACCTTACTCATGGGACTCTTCCTAACCCTCAAGTATAAATTGTCTGATGCTCTGAATAAAGCTGGCTATTGCATGAGACTTTAGTCCGCCTCAGTTTTGGCTCTGCTCTCCTAGGTCCATCGGCTAGCTAGGGGAGAAAGCAGCACCACAGCTAACTTCATTTAATTCATGTTTTAATTATGTCTTCCATTATTTTCATTCTGAATCTATTCCTATTTTTTCTTTGTCCATAAACTTCCTCACGGAATCTTCTTATTGAGAGGCTTTTTGTGGTCTCTCTTGGGGAGAAACTGAGGATGCCCTCCTCTGTGAATCAGCAATTTGAAATAAGAATCTGATCAGGCTCCTGATAATGCTCACTCCCTCCTGTGCCTCCAACTCTTCCACCCCCACAGCTAATCCTCCTCACATCCTCAGGGTGTAACCTAGCAAACACTTCGCACAGAGCAAACACTAAAATTTGAAGCTGGATTATTGATGGAAGAGACACTTCTTGTCTCTATAACTTACAAATATAAAACTTATGCTTTCTAAATAACCTTTAGGACATTAGGGAGAAATACCAATTCAAGCATAATTCTTAAAGTGAATAAAATCAATTTACTCTTATATTGCTGTTCTCTAAACCAAGGGAAAACAAACCATCAGGCAATCAAAGTGGTCCAGGAGTGCTCTGGGTAGGCAGATCCCAGATGACAAGGGAAGAACCCGATTCTAGTGGCTCAGAAGGTGACTTCAGTGGCAGGGATGCAAGTCAGCTAGGTCCTCCATGTTCTCCTCTGCCTCCTGTAAGGATGTCACCCTCCCTGAGGATTCACCTCAAGAATGCCCTTCCCCTTTAACATGGCTAAGACATAGAGCCTGAGAAAGCATCTCTGTATCCTTTCTGAAATGGTTTTGGAATGAATTATCTCTTTAGGGGGAGCTTCTCAGTAGGATGATTCAATAGCCAGATCTTTTGTGGAACAATCCAGGAAGTGAGTAGTCCTGGTGGTTTTTCTGACAGGCATCTGGTACCTGGTAGTCACTAGTCCCAGACACCATCTCCAGAACTGCTCTCCTCTTTACCTTCTGGGTTCTCTTGGCTTCCTTTCCAGAACTATGTCTTCTGCTGAATTTTCTTGGCATTTTAAAAAATAGGGCAATCCATTCCTGTTTCAAGTTTTCTTTCTTTGCTATTCATTTTTCCTCTTTATTTTTCTAAAATTTATTTATTTATTTACTTACTTTATATCCTGATTGTAGCCTTCTCCCTCTTCTCCTCCCATTCCCATTCTCCTCCTCCCCCACCACATCTCCTACTCAGATAAGGGGAGTGCCCCCCCCATCACACCAGCACATCAAGTCACATCAGTACTTAGTGCATATTCTTCCCCTGTGGCCTGGCAAGATAACCCACCAGGGGGAAGTGACCGACAGGCAGGCAACAGAGTCCATGTCAGAGACAACCCCCTCTCTTTCTAGGGGGCACACATGATAGCCAAGCTGTCCATCAGCTACATATGTGTAAGGGGCCTAAGTCGAGTCCATGCATGGTCCTTGGTTGGTACGTCAGTCTCTGTAAATGCCCCTGGGCCCAGGTTAGTTGGCTCTGTTGGTCTTCTTGTGGAGCTCCTGCCCCTCCCCCATTTTATTCTTCCCCCCACTCTCTCACAAGACTCCCTGTTTTCCACCCAATGTTTGTCTGGGCGTCTCAGCATCTGTTTTTATATACCACTGGATGGAACCTCTCAGACAACAGCTATGCTAGGCTCCCATCTGCAAGTATAGCAGAATACTGAATGGTGTCAAGGGTTGACTCTCTCCCATAGGGCGGGTCCAGGTTGGGCCAGGCATTTGGACATTCCCTCAATCTCTGCTACATTTTTATTCCTGCACATCTTGTAGGCAGGGTACATTTTGGGTCAAAGTTTTTGTGGATGGGTTGGTGTTCCCCTCCCTTCACTTGGAGTCCAGTCTAGTTAGAGGATGGCCTCTTCAGTTAAAATTCATATACATGCTAATATGGTGTTTATAAGGCCCTGGATGGCCTATAATCAAATATTAGTATTCTTGAAAGAAACGTTAACATTACCCAGTCAAGGCAGGAGTCAGATATTTCAGTCTGTAAATTGTTTACTCTGAAAAACTTGAAGAATTCTGTTATCTTTATTTCAAGCATCTCTCAATTTTTGGTCCGTTGCAGGGGCTTCTCCTAAACCAATAAAGTTAGCTTTAAAACAATAAACTCTAGGCCTGCAGAAGATGACTCAGTTTGTAAAGTGTATGCTGCACAAGTGTAAGGATCTGAGTCTTATCCCCAGGTCCTACATAAAAATGCTGAACATGATGGCATATGCTTGTAGTTCACACAAGGGGAAAGTGGAGACAGGAGGATCTCTGGAGCTTGGCACATCAGCACAGCCTAGTCAGCAAGCCCCAGGCTCTATGAAGAGACTTTCTCAATAACAACCCAAGCAAGGTGGAGAGCTCCTGAAGAATAGACACCCGAGGTTCTCCTTTGGAGCACACACACACACACACACACACACACACACACACACACACACACACAGGAGTGAGCAAGAGAGAGAGACAGAGAGACAGAGACAGAGAGGCATTACAGAAGCATATGTACACACAAGCATACACACATGCATTTATATGCACACAAGCATATGTACACATATATAAGTATCTGTGTTCACATGGAATCATTTGTACCATCAATGTACAAGTATAAACACACACACAAATCACATCTCACTTGAAGATGGTCTTTTGTTGAAGACGGTGTGAGAAGTTTGAAGATTGCACCCTATTATTGCAAACAAGTACTACTTGCTTGGTGGTAGTTAAGCAAGCACTTAATAATATTAGAAATATCAGAAATACTTAATGGATCTTCTGTAAGTGAATGATTCATGCATTATGTCTTCTAATGCCTTGCAATATAACCAGTTGAATTCTGTTATTGATCTGTTATTGATCTGACATGTGGCCGTAAGTCATGTCTGAGAGTAATTTAATCCTCACTTGGCATTTTAACATTTATTTGTATCCCTTATATTGAAGAACTCATTTGTCGCTAAAGAAAATGAAGATAATAACTTATTGCAGTGTCATTTGTCTTATTTTGGCTGACAATTCACAAGAGAGAGCTAGGCATAAGTGGCAATTATAAAAAGAATCACTCTTCTTTCTGCAGTCAGAAAATTTTTATGTACTTCTAGAAATTATTCATCTTTCCCTTGTAGCTTCAGGACCGTAGTTGGAGTTGAATTGCTAAATTATTTTAAGGGTGCATAATAAATTGTTTATTTATAGTCAGTTGCCTTTACTCTTTGTATAGCAGTTTTCGGAACACTTTAGGTATCTTAAGAGAGATAGAAGAGTAGAAATCTCCTGATTCACTGGCTAAAATCCCTCTTCAAACAGGAGTTCTGTTTCTTTGCCTTTCTCTCAAAGACTTGATAGAGCAGATGCCATTTCATCTGTCATCTATCTATCGCTATCTATCTATCTATCTACGTACTACCTACCTACCTATCATTGTATCTATCACTCTATCTATCATCTACCTATCTACTCATCTGTCTGTCTATCTAACTTTGCAACTTTACTTCTTATTTTACATTACGGAGTAGCACTTTATTTTGGAGAACCATACGGTAGTAATTGTATTACAAAAGATAATGAACCCAAATACTAAATGTCCATGGCAAGTTGGCTTGCAGGTTTTAATGTGAGGTCAATACTTTGAAGGCCTTTCTTTCTGATTGCAGTGGCTTATATTTAGTAGTGTTCTTGTTAGTGAAATAAAAGACTCTTTAGCCACACAGGCACAGGTGGGCATCTTGGTAGCAAGCCCCATGCAGTGCAGCACATGGCACAGCCCCACATGGGGGAAAGAACATGCAGCTTGAGCGAGGAGTCATTTTATGGCTACTTTACTGTAGATTTGTGGTTTCCTTTTTCTTTTCTTTCTTTTTCATAGAAAAGCCTTTATTATCTGAGACAGTTATAGAATATAGCATTTAAAAATTAATGTTTATTATTTCTTTAATGTAGGCAAGAGGAATCCTAGAACCTATTTAGAAAACAGAGCTCTCCCACCTGCCCCTTGCTATCTATATAAATGATATTTTTTACTGTCCTTTATAATGTTGGCACCCTGTGCATATTAGATGTAATCAGGGCTGAAAGGAAACTTGAATCCATCTGGAAGCAATAAACTTTTCTAAAAGACTGCACAGTGTTATTTAATCCTGTGACTTCTCACTGTGAGTGAAATTAAGGTTTGATGCAGTTGTGTCACATCGTATTGATATCAAATTTATCTTTCTAAAAAAACTGACAGTAGTATTACAGCCCAGAGGAGAAGATGGCTTTCTGAAACCCTATAAGCCATTTTATGTCCATCACTTGCTAAATAGCCCAGCTAAACACATATAAGAAGTTATCTAGAGTATTTGCTTTCTTTAAAATTTTACATTATCAAGTAGTACTTTCTTGTCCCTATTTTTATTGTTAGCTTCTTATTGTAATACTGTATGTTAGAGATTATGTAAAGAACTTGTAGAAAAAAAACTATTTTCAAGCCATTTAACTTGGAACATATAAATACCATGCTTGTAAGATTAAGTTACAAATATCAAATTCAATTTTAATACCAGACTGTTTGAATTCTTTAAACATTTTTCAAAGAAAAAAATTGATCTCTAGTTTCATTATAAAATGACTCTTAAAATGTCATTTTATTTCAAATGTGTAGGTAGGGGCTAAAATATTTCATGTAAATAAGAGTTTAGATTAAACCAACTCATTAGCTCAACACTGAAAGTTTATTTTAAAAATTTATTAACATATATTAAATCATATTTTTAAAATTTTTTCTAGGTTGAAACCAATTGAAATTGAAAATACTAGAGTTGGGGAATTTGACTACATCTTATAGATAATTTTCTGATGTAGTGAATCATTCATATTGCATTTACTTGGCATTTATCAATGTCAGAAACAAATCAAAACCCAAATATATTTGTCACTGATAATCTTTTAATGGTAGAAACGAAATAAAAGCTCATATCGTGCAAATGCTTAGCATATTAAAAACAAACAAGAACTTTGTCTCGAATATCAGGTTGGGTTAAAAAATAACATGATAAATATTCTTGTCACTTCTTGCTTGCCTATGTTTCTGTATGTCTTAGGCTTGCAAATACTAATCAGGAAACAAATAAATAAATATGAATAGGTTTATATGGTCATGGTGAACTCACTGTTTGCTTTGGATGTTCAATGTATGTAGCTTCTGGAAATCTCTCATTTCTCTTCATCCTTCCTGTCTTCCACCATCTTAGCCACACAGTGGTTTGTTTACCCACAGTTTTGTCTCCTTATCAGGGAGGGCTCCAAGGAGCAGGCACCAGGAGAATGCTTATGCCTCTTTTCTAGCACTAACTTGTGGTCAGAATTTTGGCATCCTGCTCCTGGCTGGTTTGGCCTAGAGGTGAACACCATTCTGGTTCGAAGCCCAGTCCTCTAAGTAAAAACTGCTACTGCTTCCATCTCTCTGGCCTGGTTCTGCTGCTGCCTTCCAACAATGCAAATCCACTGGCCTGGAAGAGCTAGCCGGTCTGATAACTTCTTAGGCTCAAATGAGAGTCTTAAGGGGAAAACTACATGAAAAGGAAGATAAATCGCGTCTTTTAGTGTTTTTAACTAGTAGGGCCCTCTGGGCAACATAGAGGGACATATGATATTGTCACTGTGAGTGCTGGAAAGCCAAGGGACAATTAGCTTGCACTGGCATCACATTGGTTGACACTAATGCATCGTTGAAAGCAAAGAAAATATGACTAGCCATGAGGTCTTCCCAAAAGACGAAGACTGAGTTGGCTTGGACTGTGGAGTGGCAGTGCCTGCTAAGCTCTAAGCCCACGTGCAGACTGCCTTCTTCAGGGTCCACCATAGTTGAAATGTAAAATGTTCTCATGAACACAATGTGTTTTGTTTCAACACTTGGTTCCCAGGTGGAGTCTCTATTTGGGGAGGTTTCAGAACATTTAAGAAGGGTTCTAACTAGAGGAAGCGGGTCACTGGAGGGCAGTGTACTGGCAGCCTTTATAGTATGGCTCAGCTGGCTTCTGTCCTGATGATCAGCCTATTTGCTGACTGTAGACCCGAAGTAGCCAAACTGTGGGCTACCCGCATGCCTTTGCTGTCACAATGGACCATGTTCTTTACACTGTAAGTCAAAACAAATCTAATTCCCCCAACTTGATTCTATCCGGCATCCATTCACAGTGTTGGGAAAGTAGCTAATGTACACTGTAAGGGAAGGACATGCTATCATTGTTGTAACAGATCCAGGCTAACAAATTGAAGGGCACAAACCTTTGAACTCGTTTCTGTTCTCAAGCAGACAGCTGTCCATAAGGTCAAAATACAAAAGTAATAGCACTTTAATATAGAAAAGAATTACCTGAAATATAGTAAATGATCAAACATATTAAAACAAAAGAAAAATAAAGCTTTTGTGCTTGCCTTAAACTATTACATTCTCATTTAGCCCTAACTGTGGCATAAGTCTTGAATCATTTGGTTACTGTGGAAAATGAATACAGAAAATGCACGCACTGCCACAGGTAACCTCTGATGTGTGGTTGTTGAGTAGTTCTGGTCTGTAAGACTCAGCAATGAGGGATATTCCTGGGGCTAATAGCTTAATGAGATGGGAGAGTTAATGTTTGAATAGGCTAGAGTCAAGGAGGCATTGCATTTGCCAGGAAATGAAGGAGCAAAGGTTCAGAGGTGGCCATGCACATGTGTGATTAAGGTCCATCCCATTCACCTCTGTGCTTACTGGCAGCATTTATTGAGAGACCAACCCATTTGCAAAGCACCGAGGGAAGTGCTAGGATACGGGAAGTGGAGATGAGGACAAACATGGACACATTGCCAGAGGCTCATGAGGCATGCATATGACAGTCATCCGGTGTGCTATCAGTCACCAGTGTGTACAACTTGGAAAACATATATGAACTGATAAGGCCAAACAAATAGCTTGATTATGAGATTAGAGTGACTCCATTATGGTCATATCTTCTGTGAGTGTCGTTTGTGGAGCCCTCCATCCTTGAGTTTATCAATGTTTCTATTAAGGGATAGAGATGGAAGTGACACAGGAAAGAGCACAGACAGACAAATATGAGCACAATAAGTTAAGTAATAAATGGTCCCAGCAGAATGGGCACAGGAGTACCCTTCCTGAAGGAATGACAAAGCCTGATCATGTTGTATAAAATCACTCCATAAATCTGAAATAACTTGAAGTATTTATAATCCATCAGATTTAATATATAAAAGAAACCTGCATCACACCAAAAAAAAAAAAAAAAGTAACAATAAAGCCGTTACAAAGTGACAAAAGATAAAAGCATGCTCTTAAGGTTGTGTCTTGAGGTCATTCCAAATATATACACATATATATCAAGGTTTCTTAACCTTTGAAATGGGGCAAATTAAATTATTGAAAACCGCCAAGAGATGCTATTTATATAAGTTATATCACTGATGTTTGTTATGTTATAAAGACACTTTAGAATGTTAATTAAGAGGCTGGGACTATAGTTCAGCAATGAACTGTTTGTCTGGCACACAGAAGGCCCTAGACTGGATACCCAGCATCAGAGAAAAATAAAAATAATAGTATTTTATAGTAATCGGCCTGCTACATGTTTATATATGCATATACATATGATACATATTTATGATACTTTGCTAAATAATACAATCACAGTGCCACTGTTTTCACTATCTCATAGTTTTGGGACTCTCTTTAACATCTGGTGGGATAGGAAAGAGTTGGCCTCTCTTGTTCTTGCTTCAGTCTGCTGTGGATACTTGTTTTGGTTGGTGTGCAGAGGAAAATCCAGCTTTACTGAAGTGTAGGAGAGGAAAACGCTTCACACTAGCCCGTACCCATCGTGCCGAGACCACAGCAGAGCACACTGAGGACTGGCTTCTTATAGGCGAAGTATAACGTAGCATCCGAACAGCTTCAAGTGCTTGATCTCACTCTGCTGTTTTAGCAGACTGATCATGCATTGTTTTTATAATGTCCACTTTGGCCATTCGGAAAACTCGGCTTCTGTAATATAGATTTGCGACACTGATATATTTTATTGTAAAATACTTTTAAGTCAAATGTACTAGTAATTCTTGCCAAGCTCTCCAGAAGTTTCCCTTTAGAAGGGACGCTGTAAAGCCCTTTGCAGAACATCCATCTTTTAGAAAGCCCTGAGTGATTTCCCTCAGAATCCTGTGTTTTATTATGGATAGTTCGTTCAGTTGTTTTCTTTGGCCAGCTTTTTTTTTTTTTTTTCATTTTCCAGAGAATGTTTGACAAATAGCTGTGACCGAATGTGATAGCCTTCACTGTCTGCAGGTCTTTTGCTCAGGCTGGCCTTGAACATTTTATGTAACCAAGAATAACCTTTAATTTCTCATCCTCCTGCCTTCACCTCCTGGGTGCTGAGATTACAAATGTGTCCTTCCACACCTGCTTCTATGTGGCTGGGGCTTAACCCAGGGGAGGGCCCCACATACGCTAAGCAAGCGCTCTCCCCGCTGAGGTGCATTACCAGGCAGTTGGTCTTCTACATAAAGATTATGTCCCACGATAAATGGGAAGGTCAGTGGCAGCTCAGGTGATGTCAGGGCCATCAGTCACTGTGTTTGCAGCAGTGGTGCCTTATGTACACTTGGCATATGAGGTCTAAAATTTAATAAACAGTTTTCTTTGCTCACCAAGAACCACTAATGGAGAATGCAGGAGATTATTAGTCACACCGAATGGTTCTTGTCCGTAGCTGTGCCAAAAGCGGGTGCTTAGCCACTCTTGGTTTTGCACAAGTACAGCCATGGACATGGCAGGCAGTGGAGTTCAGTCTCCCTTAGCAGCATAGAAACTGGTGTTTCTTGTGCCCTAGACGTCTACGATTGAGAGCTACTGAGGGAGCTGTTTGTTTTCTCTTGAGCATTTAAATGACTTACTTTGCCCATTCTCCTCATGTATCTGCCTGTATAGCACTGAAAGCGTAGGCCTATCTTTTTTTTTTATTAGTGCCAGAGATGTAGAGATGACTCAGAACTGGCGAAGCTATCTGGAACGTAAATAAACAATATAGCAAGAGATAGCCTTAGCACAGAGGATTGTGTGGTACTGCAGTCAAAGCCCAAGTTTTGTTTTTGTTTATTTTTTTTAACCAACACTTTATTTTCTAATGCCAATTTTGTGATAATTATGATTAAATGTAGACTGTGGTTTTTAATTACTTCATTTTGGGTGTTGTTCTGAATAAAGAACTGGCAATTTTTTTTTTTTGGCATTTTTATCTGTATTTTAAAATCCAAGCAACAGGAGAATGTTTAAATTTTCTTGACTTTTCATTAATTCATTGTGAACTTGATGCAAAATGCCATTACATCCTCCAGTGTTTAAGATCTTCAGAGACATATTTGGGGTGCTTACACTTGACAGAAAGAAATAAGCAGAAAGAAATCTACAGGCGAAAGTATCATCAGTACTAAATTTGATCTAGTAAAACTCTGAGGCTGATAGTGGACTGGGGATTTCTGGTTTTTCTCTCAAAATATCATGGAAGTTTCCTAATCTTTTTAGTAGATAAGAATGCTGCTCTCCATGGCTCCCTTTTGCTATGCATGTGTGTTTGGGGTGTGAGAGCCTCTGCCAGCACACGCTACGCCATGTTCTCCAGGAGAGCAGTACATTGAGGCAGGTTTTCAGTTGACTACAGGATCGGCTCTATTTGTCTAAACCCTAGTTTAACCTAATTATTAACAATTACGTTGTGTTTTCTTCTTACAATTAGAGTGTATTCAAATTTATTGGTCCCCTGCTTCACAGATTTATCTCAGTATGTGGTGTATTCAAACAGAATTTTGTATTTTTAATTAGGGGATTAGATAAGTAATTCTGAAGAGAAAAAAAAAAAACCCCACCAAAACTGTTAGGCATCACATTGCCTAACCATCTAATATGCACTGTGTGTGCGTGTGTGTGTGCGCGTGCGTGTGTGCGCGTGCGCGTGCGTACACATGCACGCATGGCTGCCTGTGTGTGTCCAGGGTGTTGTGTGGAAGCCATCTCTCCAGCAAGCTGTTTTTCAGGCAGCGTTTAAAAAAGTAGACATGTGGGGGAACTGTGAGCACAATTAGCACCAGGCAGATAAACCCAGCTTTAATCCTGTTTACGGTCCGCATCAGGCAGATGTGCCAAGATTGAGGCAGACAAGCCCTGGGCTTACAGTAATATTTTTAAAAGTGCCACTCACCGTCCTATTTTTGTTAAACCTTTGCTCAATATCCTTAAGCATCTTTGGCTTTGCTCTCCTTATTTGCCACCATAACCCACTTTGAGCAGGTCCTGCTTTGCTCTCATGGTGACAGGGTAACCTGCCAGGAAAGGTTATCTTTATTCCCTGTAATTAAATTGGCTCCCCCTCCCCCAAGAAGATACAATAGGAAGTGGGTGCCGAATTAAATAAATAGCGTGCTATCCAATAGACGCATACTTAAATCCCTTGCAAGAACAGATGGTCCCAGTATCTCTGTAAGTAATGTGAGAGGACAGTTAGTGTTCTGAAGCGACTAGTAACAACCAATATGATGCTAACGAGCCAATAGATTTCAAATAATAACCCACATGCCACCAAGCAGAGCTGTGCCTGGCCTTTGAGGAGTTAACGTTAGTAGCCTGCAAAGCAGTGCCTGTGTTTATATCTTCTGATGTCAAATATGAGCTTATATATGAGGTTTTACTCCAGAGTCTCCACAACAAAAGTGCCACTTATCCTTAAGGCAAAGAAAAGCCATATTTAAAAGACACGCCCAGAAGTCAGAGAGCGGTGCCTCTCTTTGGAACTCTACTTTACAGGCCAGTTATATTAGGTTGTTCTAGGAAATATGACCTTCATCTGTAATTATGAAAACATTTGCTTTCCTTGTGACAGAAACTGTCCTGGGAGTGGCCAGTGTGAATCTGTGCAGCTACTCTGGAGAAGGAAATCCAAGCAGAGATTTGGGAATTAACCCCTTTGTTCAGCACTTAAAATAGCTCATTTATTTTCAAAAGCCTCTTTCTGATTCATTTGTAAAATAAAATGAGTCCAAGTCATTCTTAAAATAATCCTTAGAGATAGGTAGTCAATCTTTATAGAATCAAAATTTCTTTTGTTCTCTTTGCTCGCGTTTGTTATATTTGTATATCCTAAGAATGTCCGAAGGGTGTCCTGGAGTGGTGGGTGAGGAGAAATAATGACCCAAGATATTCAGTTTATCCCATCAGATAATCTCCAGAAACTTTAGCTTGTCTTGAGGCTAGCCTGAGGGCTTTCCACTGGGAGCTGGGAGAAGACCTTCATTAACCTGACATCTAGGAGGCTGGGGTTTTGTCACCCAGAGCCAGCAGATGTACTGACTATTGCTTACAAATGTCAAAAAACTAAAAGGTACAGCCAATCGCAACCCACTCTGATGATTAAACATTCAGGTCGAAGCCTTAAGATAAAAATATTTCAAAGACAAGCACACAGAATTTTAACATGCTTTTTTGGATCCAAAACAATAATCTTCTGCTACACCAACAGATTTCATGAAACCCACACTCTCTTATTGCACACCTAAGTTGTTTCCAAGGTTTATCTATATGATGCTTGGGGGAACTTTCTTTTACCTCAGCTGTATTTATTATTTATTCTTTTGGAGTCAATTCTGAAAAGTACATTCCTGCATCAGAACCACACATTTCCTTCCCTCCTTCCTCTCCTCTCCTTCCTCCCCTTCCTCCTCTTCCTCCTCTCCCTTCCCCTCCTCTCCTTTCCCCTCCCCTCCCCTCCCCTTCCTTCCCTTGCTCTCCCCTGCTCTTTCTTCCCTCCTTCCCTCTCTCCCTCCCTCCCTTTCTCCCTCCCTCCCTCCTACCTTCATGGTACATGTCCCAGGGTACCATGTGGAGTCCAGAGGAGAGTTTTCAGGAGTTGCTCAGAATTCCTTGCCAGCCTTAGTAGGAAGCCTCTTTCCCCACTGAGCCATCATGCCCCCAATTTCCCCATTTCTACACTTAAAATTACAGTACTGCTGATTACTGGATGGGAAAGCTAATGAAGATTTGTAAGGGAAAACTCAATCTCATGTTCTGCTCTCGATCTTTTTTTTTTTCCAGTGAACTCAGTTTTTTATTTTATTTATTTATTTTTAATATATTTTATTAATTTATTCATATTATATCTCAATTGTTTTTCCATCCCTTGTATCCTCCCATTCCTCCCTCCCTCCCATTTTCCCCTTACTCCCCTCCCCATGACTGTGACTGAGGGGGACTTCCTCCCCCTGTATATGCTCATAGGGTATCAAGTCTCTTCTTGGTAACCTGCTATTCTGCCTCTGAGTGCCACCAGGCCTCCCCACCCAGGGGGTGTGGTCAAATATGGGGCACCAGAGTTCATGTGAAAGTCAGTCTCCACTCTCCACTCAACTGTGGAGAACGTCCTCTCTGTTGACTAGATCTGGGTAGGGGTTCGAAGTTGACTGCATATATTGTCCTTGGCTGGTGCCATAGTTTGAGCAGGACCCCTGGGCCCAGATCTGCCCATCATAATGTTCTACTTGTAGGTTTCTAGGACCCTCTGGATCCTTCCATTTCCCCATTCTCCCTTGCTTCTCTCACCTAGAGTCCCAATAGGAAGTCTTCCCCTCTGTCCCACTTTCCTGGTAAGTGAAGACTTTCATGGGACATGCCCCTTGGGCTAGTGTCCAGATATAAGTGAGTGTATACCACCCTGCTCTCAATCTTATCTGTCTCAAATGGTACCTGGCATTAAGCATCTTCTGCAGTTATTTCTTGAGTTTCTTTCTAAGTATCCTATAAGCGGGTTCAGTATCCCCATCCTGACAATGACTGTGTAACTTTCTTTTGTTGCATGCATTCTTTCTTCTTAGTGTCAATGTCTTTCTGGATGGGGACATACCAGTGACACTTGTTCAATTAAGAGCTACAGAAGGCAGCCATGATTTTATTCCACCATCCTCCAATTGAAGGAGACTAGGATGGCTTCTGATAATTTTGTCATCGTGAATATTGCTGCAGTTGACATTTGGAAACCTTTTGATACTCACTCACAACCTGCTACCCAGCGGCTGCCATTGGCGCACTCTTGCCAGCACCACAACCACTTCCTTTTAGCTCCGCCATCGTCCATCCTTACTTTTGATCCCACTCCAATCTAAAAGGCAAAGAGTGGAGTCTTGTTGTTTGAATTTGCATTTCTTTGATTACTAATTAGGGTGAACTCTTTCATATGTTTGTTGGTTGATTTGCATCCCCTCTCTTGTGGAATCCCTGCCTGAGTCTTTCATGTACTTTTCCATGAAAGTGTTGCAAATAACTCTCTTTGACCTTTGCTCTCTTTGTGACTTTTCTTCATGAATCTTTAGGACTTTTAAAGTGATTAAATAAATTTTAGGCCAGGTGAGTTGATCTATGCACGTCTGACTGTTTTGTTATGCTTGACATATTTCTAACTTAAGGTTATATAAATTTCTAATCTGAAAATATTGCTGCAAATTAATTATGAGATAAGGTTTTATTTTTATCTCTTCAAATGAGTAATAAGTTTCCAACCACTTTCCCCACTTTCCACATAGTTTAGGTCCCACAATAGGCACATTAGTGAATTTTCAAATGTGTAGATATCTTTCTCTGGTCCACTTGTTTCTGTGTCTAGATATTGAAATTATTGCAATTTTGCAAATTATACCTGCTGGGAAGGCAATCGTCTTCATTGTTTTTAGATCCCCTTTCTAGCTAATGCAGCCTGTTACTCCCAGAGAACTTGCAAATTATTTGAACATGCTCCTTGCTCATCCAAACATAAAAAAATTCCATTGGGGTTCTGGCTGAAGTTGTACATTAATGTTCTTGAACAATGAGACTGTAGACCTGTATGGCATGTAGTCGTGGAGCTTAGCATGTCTCCATTCACTCATTTGTTTCTCAGTGAATTTTTTTTTCAGGTAAGAATCATGCACTTACGGTACATCACTCTTTTCTACAAAGTAATTCCCAAGGTTTTCTTTCTTTCTTTTTTAATTATTATGATTTATTCATATTACATCCCTCTTGTTATCCACTTGCTCTTATCTTCCAGTTCCCACCCCACGTTGGCAGGGGGAGGAGATCTGGGACCGCCTCTGACACACATACTCTGGTACCAGTGACTTGATCTCTGCCTCTTGGCTGGTGGCCTTTGCAGCACACAGAGGAAGGGGATGCAGGCTACTGAGATGAGATGAGACCTGATAGGCCGAGGACAGATGGGGGAGGAGCCATTCCAGAGGTCTAGGGGAGGGGAATAGGGCTTCCTCCCTCATTCAACTCCTGCATCAATTATTGCTAGCTTATTCAAAGGTATATTTTGCTGATTGATTAGGAATTTTTTTCTTCCCCATTATATCTTCTTGGATGTAGGTATATTTGCATTTTCCTTATATCTAATGATTAAGTTGATTCACATAAATCTTGTAAAACATTATATTATAGCCTGTAATTCAAGTTGAGTTTTCCTTCTCATCAATTATGTCATTTTATTTCTTTTTTATTTTTTTCTTTCTTTCTTTCTTTCTTTTTTTTTTTTTTTTTTTCTTCTTTTTGGTTTTTCGAGACAGAGTTTCTCTGTGTAGCTTTGGCTGTCCTAGACTCACATTGTAGGCCAGGCTGCCCTCGAACTCACAGGGATCCACCTGTCTCTGTCTCCAGAGTGCTGGGATTAAAGGCGTGTGCCACCACCACCTGGCTGTCATTTTATTTCTTAAGTACTCAGCCAGGGTGTCTAGCACGTGAGCAGTAGCAAGGGTGGTGGTAGGCATTCTTGTTCCTATAAAGGCATCTCTGTTTTTGATTACCAAGTGTGATGTTAGCTATTGGTTAATATTTATGATCCCAATGTGTGACATATAAGAGGTTTAAGAACGATTCTTTAAATAATTAAGCAGAACACAGGCATATTGAAGAATTCAAACTATGTGGTATGAGATTACAAATTAAAATTGTGGGGTTTACCTTTTTTTTTTTTTCTTAGTGGCTATTTTATTTTCTCCCTTGCTTTTCTTCCTTTCTTTTCCCCTAGGCATATTTCTTGCATGTTTTACTGTATAAAACTAAATGATTAATTAACACAGGTTGTAACCAATATTATAAGATTAGCCAGGAGATTATTAGCAACACACATAAAACATGGATTTGATGCCAAGATTATTTGAAATACTTCTACTGATGAGTGACAGCTGAGCAACCAAGAAGAAATGAGGAAAAGAAGTGGGAGGGAACCGCCCTCTCTGTGTATGGCGTGTCTGTGTATATTGTCTGCATGTGTGTGCTGTTGTGTATGGCATGTCTGTGTATATTGTCTGCATGTGTGTGCTGTTGTGTATGGCATGTCTGTGTATATTGTCTGCATGTGTGTGCTGTTGTGTATGGCATGTCTGTGTATATTGTCTGCATGTATGCGCTGTTGTGTATGGCATGTCTGTGTATATTGTCTGCATGTGTGCCCTGTTGTGTATGGCATGTCTGTGTATATTGTCTGCATGTGTGCCCTGTTGTGTATGGCATGTCTGTGTATATTGTCTGCATGTGTGTGCTGTTGTGTATGGCATGTCTGTGTATATTGTCTGCATGTGTGCACTGTTGTGTATGGCATGTCTGTGTATATTGTCTGCATGTGTGTGCTGTTGTATATGGCATGTCTGTGTATATTGTCTGTATGTGTGCACTGTTGTGTATGGCATGTCTGTGTGTATTGTCTGCATGTGTGTGCTGTTGTTTATGGCATGTCTGTGTATATTTTCTGCATGTATGCGCTGTTGAGTACACATGCATGTGGTGTCAGATGTCAACATGGGGTATCTCCTCTGTTGCCCTCCAGCTTTTTGAGACAGAGTCTCTCACTAACCAGCAGCTCACCAATTTGACTAGACTGATGGCTAGCCAGGAGCTGGGATCCACCTGCCTCTGTCCCCTCCTTCCCAAAGGGCTATAACTGTGCACTGCCTACACCTGACTTTTATTTAGCTACTGGGTAACTCACATCCTTCTGCTTGTACATCAAGTTCTTTATGATTAAGCCTCAGCCCTCCCCCCAAGCCATGAAATAACACATCTTAATAAATACAAGTGGAAAATAAGAAGATGTTTCACTAAGTGGTTGAATAATAGACTTAGGGGGAAATACCCATAGATAGGCCAAAACAAGTTCCTCACCTGAGTGACGTTTACTTGCGTCTCCCCAGAAGCACCTCCACATGGAAGACAGGCTTAGCTTTGCAGACAGTTGACCACATAGTCTGTTATGGACCACTGGGTGAGGGTTTCCTTGAGCTTTTGATGCACCCATTTTCCTTCCCCATTGACAAGATCCAACTCCCTCACACATTGCAGGGAGTTTGCTCACAGACCCGCTTGCCTGGCACTCATGCACAACTCCTAATAAGCTCAGCATGTACAAACATACGACCCCTCTCTGGGCCTGAGCCTGGTTCCCTTTGCCGCACTGGGAAGTGCTTGCTAAGGGGACACAAACAAGAATCACCTGAGGAAAAGGAATCTCAATTTAGGAATTGCCTTTATCAGATGACTGTTGGCAAGTTGGTGCTGTGCTAGCCAGGATTGAGTTTCTCATGCCTTCCTCCCCAGGACTCCTCGAGGAACCTCTAAATACTGTTCAGCTATGAGAAACCAAATCTACTCTCAAAGACACCTGTAGGTTCTGTAAAGCAAAGGAGTCAGGCTGCAGGGATGAGTCAGTGGGATACAGGTTTTAGGATCAAAATACAATGACCAATTTATTTGACTGGAAGATGAAGAATATAAAAAGGCATACTGTTGATATAACCAAGCAAGATGATGGAAAGCATGCTGGGACACCATCTTCTAAGATTGGCCCAGGGACTTTTGTCCAGGAGTAATAACTGAGGTAAATACTTTTATGAAATTACCAAGTGTTCTGCAGTTTTCCTCTTATT
The DNA here is from genome assembly GCF_903995435.1 of Acomys russatus. Taxonomy (NCBI): domain Eukaryota; kingdom Metazoa; phylum Chordata; class Mammalia; order Rodentia; family Muridae; genus Acomys; species Acomys russatus. The sequence goes on from NC_067160.1 coordinate 7,316,349, forward strand.
CCCTCACAAGAACACAGAGGAGTTCTGAGGACCATGGTCTGGGTGTGATGCCCGGTCATCGTGTGTGTGTGTGTGTGTGTGTGTGTGTGTGTCCCGTGTTTTTAAAAAAAAGGTATTTTGGTCAAACAGTTTCACTCTATCAGTTTAGGTGGTGACTGTAGTAATATGGTTGTCTTACCTTCTTTGCTATGCAATGTCTAGATGCCAGAGAAAACCCCCCACAGAATCGACCCTGGGAGAGAGCTGATTCTTATGTCCCCGAAAAAAGCTCAGCAGTCAGTTGCATCCAGGCCTGAAACCAGACCCTTCGAAAAGTGACAGATTTGAAAAATGGACTTGAGTTTACCTGATCTCCCTGCTGCCTACCTAATGGTGGAGAAAAGCAATTTTCTTGTCTTGTTTTCTGGAGCTTCCATGTGCTCAGTGAGCAGCAGCCAGGCTAGACTCGACTCTGTGGCTAGGAGAGGAGGCTCCACTCCTTGATGAGGCTTGCAACGAAGCCTTGGCAATTAAAGCTACAGAGTGCCTCCATCTTCGTGGTTACGTTTCTTCCCAGGCTTCAGGGACTCCTAACACTGCGTCATGCATGCACAGGCATACACACATATGTATGCTTCTTGGAATACTTTGTTATGTGGGCTTGGCTGATAGAGATGCTGGCTGTTTTTTATGTCCCCATGAATGTCTCTGCTTGTTTTAAATGAGCTGGGAGTAGCGTGATCCCTCTGAGGCTTCCTTTGAAGCCTTGCAAGACCCACAACAACCTTCAGTCGCTCACTAATGAGGCCCTCTAATTCTGTGCCCTGCTTTGCCCTAAACAGTTGCTTTCTGCTTTCATAGCATACGCAGACATGTGGCTTCAGCAGTAATGCGTCTTTCCTTTACTAAGCCATCATAGACTCAGGATGACTCCTCATCATCATAGACTTACCATGAGCAAAGCCAGTGTTTTCTATAAGTAATGCTAATTTATTACTAAAATGTTGCTTTGTTTACACATTGGGTGTCTTTAAGATTCTGAAGGTCATAAGTGCGAGCCTTTCATTTCTCTGTTAGGTGGCTCCACGTGTGATCTGCTGGGCAAAGAAGAGTCCCTAGAACTTGAGGACATATTCTCTGTGAGGCTGAAGAGGCGCTGTTCTGTAAAGCAGCTTGGCAGAGGCACGCTGTTGGGCATCACACTTTTCATCTGCTTGAAGGAGCCCCAAAACAAATTAAAGGACTCCACCCTTGATCTTATTAACTTAAGTGAAGACCACTGCGACATATGGTTCCAGCAGTTTAAGAAAATTCTAGAAGGTAAGTACTCATCACAGGAATGTTCAATGAATGTAGGCCTCCTTGATACAGGTAAGTGTCATCACATGTCAGGGGCTGGAGATCTGACTCTGGTTAAGAGCACTGGCTAGTCTTCCAGAGGACCCAGCACTCACATGATGGCTCACAAACATCTGTAACTCAAATTCCAGGAGATCTGAGGCCCTATTCTGGCCTTCATGGGCACCAGGAATGCACATGGTACACAGACATACATGCAGGCCAAACTCATACTCATAAAAATAAAAATAAGATGATTTTTAAAATCACAAGTTATTTCTCTTTGAACATTGGATTGTACTGTGGGTGCGCCTTTCTGTTTCTAGTCTTATTTTCATCCTGAGGGGCATCATGTATCTTGTCAGGTGTTTCTTATATCAGCTGGGAAAATCATTTAATTTTTCCATTTACTTTGTCGATGTGACTGACATAGTACAGTGATTGATAATTGTGTATTCAACTATGTTTGCATTCATTAATAAATCTCAGTTTGTCATAGCACATAATTCTTTTACTATGCTATTGGATAAATTTGGTACAACTTTAAGAATTCTTCCGTAAGTATCCATAAAAAGCATTATCTTTAGCTTTTTGGTGATACCATTGTTTGATTTTGCCATCTGAATAATCCTGATCTTATAAAATGAATTCTAAATTAACTTTTGAATAGCCACATTTATGAAGAAGTTTTGGAAATTCTAAGTAGGACAGATTTATTTTATTTAAATGTATAGGGGCTTTGTCTGCATTTATATATGTGCACCATGTGCATGCAGTGCCCCTAGAAGCCAGATAAGGGCATTTAGATCCCCTCAAATTGAGGTTACAGATAGGTGTGAGTTGCCTTGTTGGGAACCAAACCCAGTTTATCTTGACCACTGAGTAATCCTTCCAGCCCCCGTAACAAGTTTTAAAATAATTTAATTGCATTTAAAAATTTTAAATTTTATTATTTTATGTATGTATGCATTTGCAGTATGTGAGTGTGGATGTGCATGCCACAGTGTAGGTGTGGCAGTCAGAGGACAACTCTACACAATTGGCCCTCTCCTTTCTCCTTCATGTGGGTTCTGGGGATAGAACTCAGGTGGGCAGGAACAGGGGAGCACCTGTTCCTACTGACATGCCTTGCCAGCCCTGTGAGTTATTTTTAGAATCTGCTTTGTACTAACTCACATCTCTCTTGAGCATGTTTTAGAACTGACTTGCCTCCTATCCACACATGGTGAGGAAAGTAGGAAAGTACATTTATGTGCTGGACACTTTCCCGAAGGCTAAGGCCTGAGTGTGTTCGGGAGAGTAATGGACTGAGGGTATTCAGAATTTTGAAGTGACATTTTTATATTTTTTGTTTTGTTTTTTAATTATTCATTTATTTATTTACTTTTATATTAAGTTTGTTTATTTTTTTTACTTTTAAAAAATTAATGTATTCATATTACATCTCAATTGTTATCCCATCCCTTGTATCCTCCCATTCCTCTCTCCCTCCTGCTTTCACACTATTCCCCTCCCCTATGTACATCCTATTGGGACTCTAGGCAAGAGAAGTATGGGTAATAGGGAAATGGAAGGATCCAGAGGGTCCTAGAAACCTACAAGTAGAACATTATGATGGGTGGATCTGGGCCCAGGGGTCCTGCTCAAACTATGGCACCAACCAAGGACAATACGTGCGGTAAACTTCGAATCCCTATCCAGATCTAACCAATGGTCAGGACATTCTCCACAGTTGAGGGGAGAGTGGGGACTGACTTTCACATGAACTCTGGTGCCCCATATTTGACCATATCCCCTGGATGGGGAGACCTGGTGGCACTCAGAGGAAGGATAGGAGGCTACCAAGAAGAGACTTGATACCCTATGGTCATATGGAGAGGGAGGAGGTGCCCCTCAGTCATTTTTATATTTTGAATGAAGAAACTTAACCATTCTGCCCTTCCAGTGAATAGAACTTACCTAATTAAAACATTTTACTTGGAGATTATATAGATTATTTTCTCATTGGCCCATTTTAAATTTTTTTGTTTGCTTGTTTATTTGTTTAAGTTAAACAAATGAAATTACTCCAGAAATGTGTTCATATTTATATAGAAAGAGAAATTGTATAGCACAGACATGTGGTGGACTGCTCGATACATCTTTAGGTATATATAAACAGTTAAGAAAAGCTGCATTGATCAATATTTCAAGCCACTCTTGCAGAAGTATAGAAAATTAGAATTCTGTATAATGCTGAGAAAGGAATGAATGTTGACAAACTTAGAATACTAAGTATCACATACTAAAAGATTATGTCAAAAGCAGAATTTTTATCAGATTGAACAGTGCAGAAGTGGCTGGAGTGGTTGATGCAGTTTGGGCTTGGGTAATAGCATTGCATACCAGGCAGAAAGCAGGTCATAATGACATCAGGAGCCCCAGCCCCAGCAGCACTGATCCACAATATCGTATGGACACACACCGGCCTATGGTGTATCTGCTAAGCATCTGCCCATAGCTAATGAGCTGAAGTGAGTGCTCTGAGCCTGGGAGACTCTGCTTCCTCCTCAGCCCTTTAGGATCTGCCTTTCTAGAGGGCGAAGCACAAAGAGGCCAGAATTTGGTTCATCTTTCTACAAAGAAAAATTGTGTCCAAAACTAAAAAGTGTCCATTGTGATGGATTACTTTTTCAACACTGTTATTTTAAATTTCTCTCAAAAGATCTCAGTTAGCTTTACTAGCATGAGCAGGTACATGGCCGATACAATACGAATGTGCCATTTGCTTAGGAGAGTGAACCTTTGCTCTGTGCCGAAGGTCTGAGAACTCTCCCAGAGGGTTGCAGGCAACTCTGCTGTATCTCACCCACAAACTCAACAGCAAGCAAGCACTGGACATCCAGGCAAGTCTCAATTTGGTAAAATTAATTTTATAGGAGGACAGACTTGTTAAAAACCAAACAAGATACCTCTGAGAACACTATCCCCATATTTAGTTTAATGAACCATGTTTTAGCTTGATCTAGGCTTAAAAAAATCTAGTCAAACTGCAGAGATGAATAAACACACATCTTTGTGAAACAGCCTCTGGGGAGCTCACTCTGTACTTTTGATTTAGATAAGAGTGGGAAACAGTGAGGTACAGAGGGTCATTTTCTCTAGCTTACTCCTGGAGTACAGAATTACTTTGCTCATTGAGAACAAATAAATTACTGTCTAAAACCAACCAGTGCAGACAAGAAGGGTTGAAAGCCTCTGATGAGAGTGAAAAACCTAAACAAGGTAGAAGTGTCGGCCCCATTTCTGCGTCCAGGGCCCAGAATACCCAGTGGGGGCCAGCTTCCTGTCCCACTGAAGGCAGACTGGATCATCTCCTATAAGGGCTTGTCTGAGGCTGCAAAACTTTCCACCGTTATATAGGAGCTCTCTTCTCAAGCTCACTATCCAACACCCTTCCTTTCAGATCTTTATAACCCACGCATTCATAAAGGGCGTGTCCTCTGAAAGTCAATAGAGTTGGCTCAGGCCTCTTCCACAAGTGGTGGAGGAGGTGTGTCCTCCCTAGGCTCTGCGGGCCTGTTGACCAGCTCTCTGTGGTCTTCCCTGGTTTGCTTTCACTGGAGTTATGTTTGTGTATGCGTCGCCTTCCTGTCTTATATCTGCCATTCCTTGCCTCCGACACACTGCTTGGGTTTGGGCAGAGACTGATTGTTCATTGGTTACACCCCTGCCCAGTTTTCCCTAGCTAAAGAGTTTATTGTTTGTAGAAAATTTGGGAGGTGACAGAAATTTTGCATTTCAAAAATGTATATAACTTCCAGTTAAATGTCAGAGAACCATAATTTAAATCCAAATACAAAGATCTTACCTCTAACTGGGTTAAGCTAGTAAAAACAAGTTGTTCTTAAACATGGCATTGAATTCAAGTTTATTTTGAATTTGTCCTGTTTGAACAAGTAGATTTTTTTTTTTTTTATTGCCAGCACTTACACCTCCCTCCTCTTGTTCCTCTAAGGAGAAAAACACGGAGGCACTCTAGCCTCAAGTGGGTGTTCCTTTAGTCTTAATTAATCTAACAATTACAATTTTATATAGTTCTGACACTGTGTTATTTCTAAATATGAACAATTATACTTGGAATCTAAGTGAGGATAAAATGTGATAAGATTTTAAGGAAAAGTTAGCAGCAGTAGCCAGAAGAAAAAAAGCAATATCAAATACTTGAGATTTGAAAACTAATTAACATTGACTAAATAATTACAGGTTTATAAATATAAAAGAACACTTTTCCTTTTAATCTAAAAGTCAATTAACTTCACTCTTGACCCAGTTTTTTCAGCACATTTGCACAGAGCATCTTTTACTTTCCTTTTGTTCTGTGTTCTTGAGACGAGGTCTACACAGCTAACCTTGAACTCACGTTCTCCCCTTTGGAGCCTCCCCATTGCTAGGGTGATAGGTATGTGTCCCCACAGCCAGCTTCCTGCTCAGCGTGGAGTCATAGAAGACTTCTTATAACTTTGTGACTAGTAAGCAGTGCAATTCATTCCTGTGACACACTTCATGCATCGGGCTCAGCTGTGCGTTGGAAAAAAACAGAAAACGCCCAAACACCCATCAGAATGGCTAAGATCAAAAACACAGGTAGCAGCACATGCTGGCAAGCATGTGGAGAAAGGAGAACACTTCTCCATTGCTCATGTGAGTGTAAACTTGTACAACCACTTTGGAAATCAATCTGGCCCTTTCTCAGAAAACTGGAGGTAGTGCTACCTCAAGACCCAGCTATACCACTCGTGGGCATATACCCCAAAGATGCTCCACCATACAACAAGGACATTTGCTCAGCTATGTTCATAGCAGCCTTATTCAGAATAGCCGGAATCTGGAAACAACCTAGATTTCCCTCAACCAAAGACCTAGCCGACGAACATGATACTCTCCACCATTGAGTGGAGAGTGAGATCTGACTCTCACATGAACTCTGGTGCCCCTTTTCTGACCATGTCCCCCAGATGGGGAGACCTGGTGGCACTCAGAGGAAGGATAGCTAGTTACCAAGAAGAGACTTGATATTCTGAGAGCATATATAGGGGGAGGAGGTCTCCCTCAGTCACAGACATAGGGGAGGGGAGAAGGGGAGAAATGGGAGGGAGGGAAGAATGGGAGGAAACAGAGGAAGGGCTAACAATCGAGATGTAATATGAATAAATTAATAAAAAAAATTTAAAAAAAATAAAAAAAGGAAAAAAAAAAAGAAAAAAAAAAGAAACTGTGGTACATTTACATAATGGAATATTAAAAACAAGGAAGTCTTGAAATTTGCACTAAAAATGACGAGCCAGAGTGAGGTAACTCAGACCCAGAAAGACACTCATGGTATATACTTGCTTATAAGTGGCTATTAGTCCAACATAGATGTCCTTTGAGAGACTCCACCCAGCATAGGATCAGGACAGATCTTGGGACTTGCTGCTGGACTCTGTGGGGACTCCTGAGAGTGGTATGAAAGAATTGGGAGATGGAAGGACCCAGAGTGTCCAGGAACCCTACAAAAAGATCATCAAGGCTGGTGGATCTGGACCCAGGAGGGCCTGCACAAACTGCTGTGCCAACCAAGCACAATGCATACAGTAAACCTAGATCCCTGTTCAGGTCTAGCCAATTGACAGCTCATTCTCCACAGTTGTGGGGAGAGGGGGGACTGCCTCTGATGTGAACTCTGGTGTCCCCAATTTGGCTACTTCCCCTTGGTGGGGAGGCCTGGTGGCACTCAGGGGAAGCAGGCTATGCAGATGAGACAGGATAGGCTGTGATCATATGGTGGGGGAGGAGGTCCCCTCTGTCAGAGGTCTAGAGGAGGGAAATAGAGTGGAAGAGGGAGGGAGGGTAGGAATGGGAAGATACAAAGGAGGGGATAACAACCAGGAAGTAATCTGAATAAATCATAATAAACTAAAATTTAAAACAATAAGCCATGAGGGGTTGGAGAGATGGCACAGTTGTTAAAAGCATACGCTGCTTTTGAAGAGAAGCTGAGTTCAATTCCCAGCATCTACACCAGTCAGCTCACCACTGCCTAGAGCTACAGTTTCATGGGCTCTAACACATCTAGTCTCTGCTGGAATCTGCACTCACATGTACAAACTGCCCCCTCCCCCGCAAAATTCCACAGCTACACATAATAAAAATAATAAAGAAGAAATTAAATTTAGACATACTTTTCAAAAATTTCCCCTGGAGACAGATAAGACAACATGTTGTTTTAAGAATGAATCAAGTGTTCAATGAAGACACTAGAAAAGTTAAGAAAATCAAAGTCACCAACCACTGATTCTAGAATTAATGTTTTTTTTTTTTTAAGTAATTGTCATCATTATGTCAAAAGTAGTCAAACATAGTGTTTTCTGACTTTAAAAAGGTACTTGTGATACAAAGATAAGTATGCACAACTTTAAACGTGTGTGTGTGTGTGTGTGTGTGTGTGTGTGTGTGTGTGTGTGTGTGTGTACACTAGATGTGCTCTTTTTTATTCCATTTAGGCACAATTCTATGTTTACATATTTGAGTTTCCTAGTAATGGTCATTGGAAAGCTCCTTTGGACCCCACACCAAGCTTTTCCCCAGAGATGATAATCTGGTTTTGAATGAGCATCCTTGGGCTCTCAAGTATGCGACATCTGGGCCCTCAACATCAGCACAAACTTATAGAACCAGAATAAGCCTTTGTTTTTTCTAAATGAAAAAGCTCTAAAGGTGTCTGCTAAGTGACTTGGAAAATGAATACAAACAGTGGAACCAGGACTCTGATCTGGGTGCTTAGGGATGTCTTTTATGACTTCTCTTCCTCTGGAGAGGATGGAGCTCCAGGCACTTTAAGAGCGATTTGTGAGGAAGTTTATTTAAAAAAAGCCATTGATACAGGAGCAGAGACATGCTTGGAAAATAGTAGCTTACAGCTTAAAACAGCAAAGCCGAATGTAAGGTCATAGGGAACTCACTGCGCACTGACTCTTCAGCTAACTGTTATGGCTTATATATATATATATATATATATATATATTTGTTTATTGTTCTGAGTACACCTTTGTGTGACTCTGTCATCCAGAACAAAAACACTTGACAATCTCCAGTGTGTCATCACTGCTAATGTCAGCCTATCAGCACACAGCAGCCTCCCATGCTCGCCTGCGTAGGCACACAGGAGCTTTGTAAAGTCTGAATATCTGTATGGGTGGCAACCCTGGCATTCAAACAACAGAGACTGTCTACATGGTATCAGTACTACCAGTAGCATTGGCATAGTAACTTACTAAAGCTACCCGTTGCAAGCATACTTAAACATTTTTCCTTTAAATAATTTTATATAGGATATTTCTTTTAAATCAATTTGCAAATAGAAAGACTATATTTTATCAAGCCAAGTATTGACAATGAGCTTAAAAATAAATTTGCTTCAGTTATGTTTATTTCTTTTGCATTATCTATTGCTTACTGAACTGGACGTTGAAAAGAGAACAATGAAACTTATCTCTTTTAAATTATGAACCAATACCAATATCACTTAACTCTTCAAGATTATCTTGTCAAAAGAAACTTTCATTCAAAACTCCAACTTTGCCATACTTATAGTTGAGATTATAAATGGAGAGAAAGTGCAGCAACCACAAAATTTTTTGTGAATAAGGCAACAGAAGAGTTTACAGTTTATTTTAAGCCTTGAACAGGGCTGGTCTCACATTTTGAATTGTTTCCATTCTGGCAATTAACAGTGTGAAAATTCACTAAGTGTCATCCTGCAAACATAGCAAGCCGTAGCATTAGACCCCTGAGAAGTTCCATGATAGCACAAGCTCAACGTGAGAACATGGAATAGGTGTGTCTAAAGTGATCAAAAGAGAAGCTGAAAATACTAAAAGATCTATGAATATGCCTTTTAGAAAATTTATCTTCACTGTGACCTGCTCTTCCTGGACCTGAGACCCTAGAGACTCTGACTAAATAGGTCTAGGTGGCCCCAGAGATGGGCCTCCTGTAAAGGACACCTTAGTTAATCTAATGTGTTTCTGGGAGCAACAATCATGACATCGACAACTTCAAACAACTTGGTTTCATTAATGCATGTATACAAACCCCTACACACCACACTTATAAAGATGTCTTTGCAGACAGAATATAGAACAGTCACACTGTTGTTTCCTATCTTCTCAAGTTAACCAGCACCCGTCCTTCAGTCACATTGGGTCATTGCTTGTTCCCTAAGTCACCTTCCCACCCTCACCAGTTCTGGTTTGTGCTGATAGAGACTGCCAGACAGGGCTGATGGGATTATTCTGGCTTCTTCTACCTTCTTCTCTCACAGGTACTGCATTTTTAGCTGACAGGAAGCTAGAATTAGTCCTTTAGAGACAGTTGACTTGAACCGAGTGATCATGGCGATCTTTCGAGGGCTTTCCTTCTCGACAGCCCTTGAGGCATCTTCATCCTAAAGGAGGGCTATGTTTTTGCATGTAATTGATTATAATTATATTTCAAAATTAATTGCTGTATGGTACATGAAAATTATATTCTTGCTCCACTCATTGACAGAGCGTCTTGAGACTAGAAGCTGACGAGCATATTCATTTTCGGGAATATCAATGTCAGATTGTTCTGCAAGGAAGAAGCTCGGTGACAGTGTGTTTTGTATCATTCAGCTTCTTGGAGAAACAATTTAGGTAGGCTTTGTCAGGTTTTGCCAAGTGATTAGATTCAGGGTGTCAAACGAATATCCTCTAAATGTTTCCAGTAAAACGTTGAATTAAGTTTTCATGCTGTTAAATGAATTCGTTAACACCACTTCTTAACTGAATTTCAGAGAGTCATTATTCTCAAACTCAGAGGCTAATGATAATGACTGACATTTGTTAAGCAGTTACTATGTGCCACATACTCTGTAAGCAACTTTTATGAATTATCTCATTAAATCCTCATAATGGCATCAAGAACTAGAAACACACTCCCATAGAAATACAGGAGCAAAATTACTTATGAGTTTTGTAGTGAGGCTTGAGGAGTTGAAACAGTTCATAACAGCAGATAGTGAAATTGAATCAAATACAATGGTTATCATTTCTTAGTTTATACACAACAAAAGTAAAGTGATATAGAGCAGTTTTTAATGGCTGAAAATCTTTTTTTTTTATAATGTGCATGTATGTGAATATGGAGGCCAGAAGATGACTTAAGGAGGGTGTCATCATCAGGAACATTGTCTATGCTGACTGTCTCCTGTGAGGCAGGCTCTCATTGGCTTTGAGCTCTCCAATTAGGCCAGACTGGCTAGCCAGCGTGTTCCAGGGGTCCGGCTGTCTCTGCCTGCCCAAGGCTAGGCTTATGTGTCACCACACCTGGAGTTCTTGCATGCCTTCTAGGGATTGAACTCAGATCCTCACACTTGCAATAGTTTATCCATTGTGCTGTTTCCTCAGAGTTAAACTGGTTCCTCTTTATACAAGGAGTAATTTACCCTAATTTGATATTAGATCAAATAAATATTCCATGAGGTTGATCATCTTAGAATATCCTCTTTGAGAAGAAACACTAGAGCTTCTTTAAAAATCAGAGGGGAATATGGTGAAAGAGGGAGGGAGGGAGGGAGGGAATGGGAAGGTACAAGTGAGGCGATAACAATCAGGGTGTAATCTGAAAAAAATTATAATATATCTGTATTACATAATGCCCTTACGTGGGGGAGGTCTTGATGTTTTTCTATCTATTATCATAAATGGTGATACAATAATGTCCTGTGTTAACTCTTGAAGATGAATTTCTAAATGTAAATTCCTGACTTAAAAGTTAAATTTGCCTGTATATTTTTTTTTCTTTTAGATATTGACAAATTCCCCTTCTGTGGGATTTATACCATCTCTCAGTAAAGTCATGCTGGAGAGGAAGCCTTTGGGCACAGGGACCAGTGGAGGAATTTGGGGTCCAAACTGTAGCATACCTCTGTTGAGTTACAGCTAGCCATAGTTTCCCACATCTCTACTACAAAGTCTCACTGAGGATGCTAAGCATCCTTGCCTTCTTCCTTGGGAGAACGTGATGTGTCTTGTGTTTCTGCATGAAGACTGCATGCTGACTATGATGGAGTAGACAAGCATGCTCTATCCTGACTACTATGGGATAGACAAGCATGCTCTATCCTGACTACTATGGGATAGGTTGGCATGTTCTGTCCATCTTACTACAGAAGCTACTCTCTGTAATCTTGAGCCTTTCCCCCGAGCCCACGCTGGGAATGAACACTGGAGCCTGTTATTGCTTACGTCTTATATTCTTCACCAGGGATCGAGACTTAGACCTGCTGTGTTCTCTCTTGCGGTCCACTGAAGCATCCACATAGCACTGTGTAATCTGCTCTCTTGGGGGTTGTGGCAGTACCTCATAGAACCACCTCTTCCTGGTGCTTTCACGGATGGCAGATGTGTCTTCTGTATTTGATGAATTCATTTTTAGAAACTATTCTGACAACTTGTACAAGAAATAGTCCATTTCATCCTGTTTTCATATTTTACTCCGGCAGAGGTTAAGGACATCATCTTTCTCTGGAAATGTCTTCTCTATTGATCTGAAAATTCTCCATCAACTACAATGTGTATTATGTTTTTCCATTTTCATTTGTTTGTTTGTTTCGAGACAGGGTTTCTCTGTGTGGCTTTGGCTGTCCTGGACTGGCTTTGTAGACCAGGCTGGCCTCGAACGCACAGAGATCCACCTGCCCCTGCTTCCCTGAGTGCTCAGATTAAGGCATGCCCTACCACTCCCACCTGCTTTTCCGTTTTCAATTATTAAATTACTTTATTGTTTGCTTTTTTATTCTTTTTCTCCAAGTACTAGGACATTTTTGTGTGTGACACAGTAAGTGGTCTTGCTGGCTTCCAAGTCAAGGTCTTCCCTGTAGTCGCCGAGTGTATGTCCCCCAACCCCCTCCACCCCGAGGGCTGGGGGTGTGACTCCCCACCCCCCTCCACCCCGAGGGCTGGGGGTGTGACTCCCCACCCCCTCCACCCCAGGGCTGGGGGTGTGACTCCCCACTCCCCTCCACCCTGAGGGCTGGGATTACAGGCGCTTCTTATTTATTAACTTGACCTACTCAGTCCCTTCAGGCCGCTCATTTTTGCTTTCGTCTTTCTATTCCTTCTATACTTTGGGTTCCATTTGTTTGAATTTTGGACTTGGAAATTTATTTTTTACCCTTATTTCATTGATGCAGATGTTAACGGCCCTAACTTCTCACTGCTGTATATAATGTAGCTCATAGATCCAAAATATTTTTACCATAATCTTTAAGGAATTCTACAGTTTTTATTTGCATTTCCCCTTTCCCCTAGATACTGCTTAACAGAAATTAAATTTCTAAGTATATTACTCTCTCACTGGTTTTTATTATAATTTCTGCTGTCTTAAATGACTATGTACTTTGAGAATATTCTCCAAAAGTTTAGTTTCTGCCTCTCCTTCTTTATTTAATGCCTTTTTGTTAAATAGATATTCAATCGCATTTAAGGTTGTCTGACCATGTTATAATACATGTTAATTTTCTTCTTGCTTGGGAATCAAACCAGAGCCTATGCCTTGTGGTTGCTTGCTGATGAGTACGCGGCAAGCAGCGGCCACCAAGCTCCAGGTGTAGATTGTATCTCCCTGATGATGCTGAACAGTTTCATATTTACTCCTGAAACTCTCCATAACTCCTTGCAAATCCACCCTCTCTTCCCTCCTTCTCTATTTTCTGTCCTATTTTCTCATTGTTTTAGAAGAGACTATCTCACATAAGATTTTCTGGCCCTCTGGTTCTTAAAATATTTCCGGGGACTCTTTCATGTCATTTCCAGAGCCACAGCTAGCAGAGTTTGTGTTATAAATGTATAAAATGGGCACAGGTACCCCAACGTCAGTTTTTAAATACTTTACCTATATATATATATATATTTCCATATATATATGTTTTTTAATTATTAGAACTATGTACTCAGTTTATTTGTTCTATTTGTTCATTGATTGATTGAAATGTTTGATTTGGAGAGTTCATTCTGTGATCTGGGTATTGACGCCATCTAATGTGTGGTGGAAAAGGTTTCCCCTTTTCATATGCTTTCTCTTCACTTGGGTGTTTGCTCCTCTGCTGGGCACAAGCCTTTGAGACCCTGCAGATGATTGAGAACATTTCCTCAAAAACCCACACCCAATTAGAGCACTTAGGAATGACCCAGAGGAGCTGCTTTAATAAACCTTGCTAACTAGATGAAACCATTACATTAAACACATTTATGAATTATTATCTGTTATCTTGCAATTTCCTACTTTGATGGGTGAGTAAATGTCCAATTATACCATCAAATTAGACCCTTGAAATGTTACTTGTATTTAATAATAATACTTTTTACATCCTAAGTATTGTGGTCTATTGGGTGAACCAGCTTCTCTCTGCCTCTCCATTCTTGCTTGTTCATTCTCAATCTGGCTGGTGTTGGCTCCATTGTTGTCTAAATCCTGAAGTACGGAGGTGATCATTCTACTGGCGGCTGATTCCTTCTGTTAGTTGCTGCTCCCTTCATGCTGGCTGTCAGGAAAAGAGATCTGTTTACACTAGCAAACTGCATCTGAGTGTAATTTTTTTACTTGAAGTCAAACTGTGGCATTAGAATTATTTAGATCCCTGGGAGTAAAGATCAGTACACATGTGTTTTTATTTGACAATAACAGGAAATCAATGCATTTGAGTAGAAATCACCTAAAAGAGACTAGTACCTCCTCTAAGCTCTGCTGGGAAACAGGCAGATCTTCAACGGAAGGCTTTTTTGCCACCCGTTACTCATTAACAGGGCACAATTTCCTCTCAGAAGCTCTCTAGCAGCAGCGTTAGCTCGGGACTTTGTTTCTCTTGTCTGAGCTTTATCTTTCCAACAATTTGCTTGCTTTCCTGTGTGAAATAGTTGTGAGTATCTACAAGACGACGGCAGGCAGGATTCCGGGCTGCTAACTGTGTTGAGCACTGTGCCATTTCCATTGCAGGGAACTCAAAACAGCACAGATGTGAGTCTGGGGGTGGCGTCCCTGCAGCGCTCAGGAGCCTTTGTTTGGAGAACACCCTGATTAACCCCCACCCTTCATGGTTCATTGACTCACTGATAGATCAAGTTTAAACTAGTACATATTAGCACATTTGTTACTAACAGAGGAGCAGTTGGCCATTCTGTTTTACACTGCTGGTCCATTGCAAACTGGCGTGCTAAAAAGGTCTCTAGTCCACAGTAGGAATTGAGAGGTTACCCAGGGACTGAGACTCCAGGCAGTTGCATATTAATGTTGACTCGTGCTTCTACTTAAATCCTGGATTATCAACTAGGGAGGCGCTTATGCTATTATACAGTTATAAATATGTGATGGCTGCTGCTGTAAAGTTCTCTTTTTCTAAGGGGTGAGAATTTAAATGTCTCAGTATAGTTTTGTATTAATCAGCCCGTTCCCAGATGAGGTCCTGACTCTGATGCCTGGTGTAGTTTGCTAAAATGTTGATCACTGGGTTCTTTGTAGCCGCTGATCTCGCATACATCCTCATATGTTTCTGTATCCTCATGGTCTGTGAACATGTTTCTGTGCAGTCCAGAAGGCATGCCCGTTTCCTCATTAAAAAAAAAAAAAAAAAAAAAAAAAGCTATCTCCCTTTGAGTTATCTGTGTATGACTCGATCCTTTTCTTAAAGCTTAAAGGACCATGCCTTACCTGCCTTGCTCATTTGGCTTTTTTTCTTTCAATTTTTTTTTTTTTTTAAATAGTTGCAGTTCTTTCCATGGAAAACGGGCTTACAGAATCAGCTGGCAATAGTAAGTGGTGAATTTTGCCTTGGCTTCATTGCGCATCAATGCCATCCTCTTGGCCACCTGCTTCTCAGCGTCTTCCCTTCTCTTGTGAGATGATGAAGGCTGAATGCCCAGGGCAGCCGAGGGACATCACACTGAGCCCAGGGCAAAGCAAAGGGTTTCGTATGGACTCAGGGCGGCAGTTTAGCCTCGTTCTGCGGCTGATTTGTTTCTGGAAAGTGAATCGATCTAAGTTCCGAGCAAAAGGCTCAGTATTTATTTCCTAAGCTGCTCTTAGAAAAGAGTTCGCCATCTCTTAAATGTTTTCTGCCAGCTTTAGCTCTGTAGACACAGAGGCCCAGTGTGCGGCAGAGGCAGAGTCAGTTGCACTGTGAAAAGATGAACCTGGCAGGGAAGAAGCAGCTACCTGTCTCCAAGTTTACCCTTTCTGCAAACAAATTTAGATGTCTGCCACAAAGCCCGGTCTCAATAATCTCTGGTTCTCCATCAAGTATTTGTCTTAGCCTTTTCATTTTACTTTAGGAATTAATGTAAGTGCTTTATGCTTCTTGTCTGTTTTATACTATAGCATTTTGGAAATTATTCTGTTAGAGATTTTTAGTGTTAATCTCTTTAATTAAGTTTCTTTAATACAATTGAAACCTCAGTTTTCTATTTTCCTTTAGTTCTCTGAATATATACATATATATCATTATATATATTTACTGAGCATCTATTGTGTGCCATATACATTTTCTATACACTGTTAAATATAGCAGAAAACAGAAATACAAAGCTTTTGACTCAAGGGAACCCTGTTGTACTAATACAAGAAGAATTGAAAGGATTAAATAAATATATTTCCAATCCCTCAAATGATGATGTGTGCTACCAGTAAATAAAAAGGAGGTATTTATCACTGTGACTTTCTTGCAATGATGGACTGAACGTGGAACTGTAAGATAAGCAAACCTTCTCCTCCCCCATGTTGCTTTTGAGTCAGGATATTTTATTACAGCAATAGAAATAAAACTGGAATGGCACCTGTATCCCCATCACCTTGATTTTATACTTCTTCATGTTCCCCCATGTTTGTGTTAAACTCTGTATCAATGTGGTACAAAGTAGATTATAGACATTATAGTGTATCTGCCTGAATGCTTTGAATTTTACCTTTAAAGCCAGGCATTTCACAAATACTCAGATACCATTTTCTACCAAAATCGCTTATCTCTGGCCCATATAAAAAAGTTCCTGGCTTTTTATAATGTATTGTTACTAATTTCTACTACAAATATTTCATTGAATTAAATACATTTAAATGACATTCTCTTTCTTTCCCCAGTTGTTGTGTTTTTTTTTTTTTTTTTTTCCCTTTGACATTGAATTTGGAAGAGCCTAGACTATTAGTCCTGTAGACACTTTAGTGGATGTAAGGATTTCTGGGAATGTTTGTCTAAACATTTCTAGCCTCTGGACATCCCCATGCAGTATATCTATGGTGGTTCCTTCTATTAAGCTGCTAGGAGATGCTCCATCCTACATGGTGGCTTCTTTATTGTGTCATTTAACCCATTCTTTTGCCTTCTGAATAAAAAATTTGGAATATATAAAACTGAGTTTTCAGTTAAGAGCTTAATCTGATTCATTTTAGACATTTCAGATAAAACTGTAAATGGTGTTGTGTACTTCATTTTATGACAGGTGACAAGTACTGATGACTGTCCCACTAGTACTGAGGCAAAACCGGTACCTTAGTTAAAGATGTGACAACCAGATACTTCTGTTGCAAATGTCCTAATTAAAACCAGCAGATTCTTAGTGGTTCTTAGGCCTTGGAGGAGTACATAGCTCTCAATAAATATTCCTCATAATGCTTTTGAGACACATCAATTATCTTTGTCTCAATTAACACAGAGATTTCAATTCAGTCTTTTAATCAGAATTAGTGCCATCTTTTTATGAAGAGGATGTTGCCTCTGTAATTTGGTGTGTGTCTCTGCTTAGAAACACAGGGCCACTTTAAAAAACAGGATAGCTGCTTAATTTGTAATTACCTGTTTTCAAAGCAAGGTGCAGAGGCCTCTGCCCTGAGCGAGTGCAGGACGATGCCGTCCTTGCATAGCATTAGACAATTCTCCGTCACACAGCAGAAAGTGAGCTGCCACAGCATCACAACCTAAACTAAATGTGTGCCTAACAGAAAGCAGGGTGTTTAGAAGAAAGATCACTGGCTGCCATGATCTCAGACACTCACTACTTGCTATAAAGAAGTGATGGCTGGAGAGCTTGGCACATGCGAGTGTGTATGGACAGCAACCAAGAGCAGTGCATGGTGCAGGTGAGCACACGGACGGTGTTAAGACAAGGGCCAGACAGTCAGAGACAATAAGGATGAAGCAGAAAGCACACTTCCACAGCTAAGGACAGAAAAAATGTCTTTTAAAAATGTAAATGTCTGGCAAAGAGAATTCGTTCCAAGGAGACGATAGCATGCCACATTCCATAGATGTGGATCTCCATCCTTGCGGAGAAGATGACATGGTACATGTAGGAACAAAGTGGGACAGGCACGGGAGAAACACAGAGTTAACAAACAGCACTCCTCACTGGGAGCATGTCAGCCTTGAGTCCTGCATGTGGTGCCTTGTCCCAGAGGAGCTAAGCAATCACTTCATGGCACGTTGATTCTGTTGGTTACATTGCTTGACATTGTAGAAAGTCAGTTTTCTCTTCTTGTTGCAGACTCTAGATGCAGGTTTGCTTTCCCATCTGCCATGTTTCCCACACCGCTCTCTGTGGACCTCCTGAGGTCCCAGCTCAATTCTTCACAATACAAGAGGCTCACTGATATCAAAAGAAGCGATTCAATAGCTTTATCTTGTCCCTATTGTGTCACACTGTATTCTGGACAGAAAAAAAATTGTGTTATACAAGCAGAGTTCATAGTCCAGCGGCCTGTGAATTCTGTGGACAAAGAGGTATAAGCCAGAGCATTCCCCCCTCACATCCACACCAGTGATATCTGCTTCCTGCCTCTGTATAACTTTGGGTCCTGCTAATTTAAAATTTTCATCCTAATGTACTTTCCCATGGGTGCATGAGAACTGTTTGATCCAATCGGACATTTAAAGCAATTAGGCCATTTTATTGAATCAGATGTCATTCTGTGAACCGTTATGTGAATTAAAGTATGAGCTGCTACACTGGAAAGGATATTTCCGATTGTCCCAGAAAATAATGTTGCCTAGGAAAAGAGGCAAAACTCTGATTCTATTTATAGAGTGCTCATGATGTTGATATCAGCATGGGCAACACAAGTCTGAAAGGGGACACTGGGATCAGCCTTGCATCTGAATGCTAACAGGCTACGTGGGCATGTCAGCAAATGGTAATATGTACCCTACTTAAAAGCTTCTGTGGGAAAGCACTCAAGGTATTCCTCCCAGCTTCCAGAGCCGACAGGATTGTCTTTCATCGCTACAGCTAGACAGCCATGCAGATAGGATCTGGAACAAGTGGATTTTTATAACAGTTGGATAAAAGAGGGTGTAAAGTGATCATTATTGCTGATAAAAGTAATTGTTAACCTAAAATCTAAGAGATTACAGGGAAAACCTATGATGAAAAGTGGGAGAATTAAATATAGGTTATGTGCAGAAATCAGTACTTTTGAGTTCAGTAGCCAATATAAAGGGGATGAATGGGAGGGAAGCTATATTGGCAGGAACAACAGAAAAGATGAAACAGTACAACTGTTCAGTGTTTACCTGAAAATAGTTAACATGGTACTGAGAGATACAGAATTAGTTATGCCTAAGTATGTGTTTTGTATAAAAGAAATTGAATGTCATAACATTCTTTTAGGTAAATTTACTTTAATGTAATCCTATAAGACACAAGAAGGATTTATGGTGCCAGATAAATTAGTTTTAATATTTGTGCGAGGTATGATTACTTAGCATGTGCAAGGCCTTGGGTTCAATTCCTAACATTCCCAAAAAACAAGGACAACCGCAGCCAGGCGATCCATGCGAGTAAAGGAACAGCTCTCCGGCTGCATCACTGGGATGTGCACATTCTGAGCATCTGAGCATCTGAGAGCTGAGAACGTGGCGCTGAGGTCTGTGGATGGGATTGGGCTTGAGCTCAGGGCAAACTTGTGTTTCATGCACATGAGGTCCTAAGTTTAAACCCTAGCACAGAACAGGAACCATCCGAGATATTAAGAACAGAATCAAACAGAATCTGTGGGAAAAGCCTGATTAATTAATGAATGATGTTGCATCAGGTGGATTGCCAACTGGAGCAAAAATAAAGTTTCAATTTTACTTCTTTTACCAAAATTAATTTCAGATAGGATTTTTTTAAAATATGAAAATTTAAAAAGGTAGACATTTTAAAGTCCCAAAGGACTTTTAAATATGACATAAGATGCAGAGACCATAGAATAAATGTTAGAGAAACTCAGTGGTAAATACATAAAACTGAGAAATTTCAGCATGAAGAAAAATCCTTAAATAAAAGCCCAAGGCAAAGGACAGCATGGAATATGTCTTTCTCGCTCATACAACAAGCAACAATAATTTCCCTACAGGTCAAACCACTGTTATAACCAACACAACCAAGAAAACACATGGAACATCTTGGGGAAAAAATGGCACAAAATATCAGCTCATAGAAAAATGGAAGCGTCGCTTCAGTATTTGCACTTTCTCAACCTCTCTCAAATGAAAGCACTAAACTGAAATTAGAGTGAAAAGGACATCTTAGTTACATATCTTTTGTGAAAGACGATCCCAACCAGTTCATCAGACTTGGAGGCAGGCTCTTTAACCAATGAGCCATCTCAGTAGCCCAGAAGTCATCTTTAAGACAAACACTAAAGCCCAAACAAACAAACGAAAGACAAAGACTTAGGGTATATTTGCAGACTGCCTGTGCATATCTGTGCATTTCCAGAAGGAGTCCTAGAACCCTAGAACCGTATCAGTGTTTGCCTCCCACGAGGCGAACTAGGTGTCCTGGGACAGGCAGGTTAAGGAGATTTTGAACTGCATCTTTTTTTGTTTTCACTTGTCTATGCACATTTTCCACGGAGGTCCTTTGGGGCAAAGAAAAGCATATCCCTAAGGCCTCACAGGAATCTGGCTTCAGGTTTGGACAATGCAGTTAGCTGAGCAGGAAAGTCTATGGAGAATCCGAGCCTTAGACCATGCTGCTCCTCTGCTAGTTTTGGCAGTGGCTGAAGAGAGAGGTTCTTAGAGCCTTACTGCTTAGCACCAGACCTTCCAGGCCCACCCTCCTCTCCAGCCAGAACTAAAGCAGTGCAACTTCTACCCCAGCACCACAGAAGGCTCCTCATCACTGACCCCATCCTCTCATACTCGGTAAAGCTTAACCCATCACTGTTCCTTGCTTTCTTTGACTCTGTCCTTCTGGGACGTATGTTCCACCATTAGCAAACACACCTGCTTATCACGTCCCACACAGGAATATTTGTAGACCCCACACAAGAATATTTTTCTATTCATCCATTGCCTTAGGAGTGACCAAGCTCTCCTGAGGGCCTACAGCTCCCCCTGCAGTCCTCTAATGGGGTGACCACCTCTCTGAACCATTGATCCAGTGAGGTGCTGGTAAGGTCTTCCACTTCCTCCTTCCACCCTGATCTGACACCAACCCTTCAAGCCTTCAGTTCACACTACTTGCTGCAAGGGTCCCGTACAAGCATCTGGACCATTCTTTCCCCCCCCCCCTTTTAAAAACTAAAGCTCCTATTGACAGTTATTCTGTACCCGGGGCAGTTTGATGTTTTCACACTTACTATCTCAGTCTCTGTGTCCAATCCATCAAAGCTCTTGAGTCTTTTATTTAATCCACACCTCTCCCATAATCAATTTTCTGTTATTGCTATCATTTTTGACAGGGTCTCACCTTGGGCCGTAGATGACCCTGACCTCTTTATGTACTCCAAATGGGCCCCGAACTCCAGGTGATCCTCTTGCCCTTGCCTCTTTTTAAAAAAAATTTAATATTTTATTAATTTATTTATATTACATCTCAATTGTTATCCCATCCCTTGTATCCTCCCATTCCTCCCTCCCTCCCATTTCCCCTTACTCCCCTCCCCTATGACTGTGACTGAAGGGGACTTCCTCCCCCTGTATATGCTCATAGGGTATCAAGTCTCTTCTTGGTAGCCTGCTGTCCTGCCTCTGAGTGCCACCAGGCCTCCCCCTCCAGGGGACATGGTCAAAAATGGGGCACCAGAGTTCATGTGAAAGTCAGATCCCACTCTCCACTCAGCTGTGGAGAATGTCCTGTCCATCGGCTAGATCTGGGTAGGGGTTCAAATTTTACTGCACGTATTGTCCTTGGCTGGTGCCATAGTTTGAGCAGGACCCCTGGGCCCAGATTTGTCCATCATAATGTTCTTCTTGTAGGTTTCTGGGACCCTCTGGATCCTTCTATTTCCCCATTCTTCCATGCTTCTCTTACCTAGAGTCCCAAAATGCCCTTGCCTCTTGAGTGTTAGGATTACAGATATGAGCACCGATCCCTTGTATGTATTCACATTCATAATTTACCATGGAAATATTCATAGTATGTCCAGAGCCCATTAGCATCACACAGAGCTTGTTTACATGCTTGGCTCCCCATTCCCACCACCCACAGAGTCCCTACTCTCACTTTTAAGCGCCCTCGCTGCAGCCTGCTCCCCACCTGATTGCTTTCCTCCTAAGGTTCATAGCCTTCCGAGAGGATGCTCACAGTGCCACTAGTTTCTATGCACATTGCATCTCGCTGTTTACCCCATACTTACCCATCTTTGACTCCTTATGGAAACTGCCCCCAGCCCCCAGGGGCCATATCTAAAATGTCAGAACTTCTGGTCAGTTTCACATTAAAAATGTACACAAAATCTAATTTTAATATCTATCACACACAATCCGACCCAAGAACAATTGTCTTCCACTTGGAATGTTAACCAGCTGTGTAGGCTTTGTCTTCCTATGGCACTACTAAAAACAGCACCTTCTACACAGAGGGCAGCGTGAGCCTTTTTAAAACCAGAGGTTTTATTACTGCTTTGTTCAAAATTCACCATAAATCTCTAAGCAACAACAACAACAGTCTCTAGAAATAACTGTAAGGCTCTGGGGGACCTGAGCGCCCCTTTCAGGGAGTCTCTTTCACCCTCTTTGTCTTCTATGCTGCAATTTTGGCCTACTCTGAATCCCTTTATCAGTTTCTGTGTCCTGCAATCAGGATGTCACCTTGGTAAGGACAGGGTCTTCCCAAATGGAGCCTCTGATCCCCTGATCCTGCCTGATTCACAGCAGGCCACGGAGGTGTTGATAAAGAAATTGGCATTATGGGAAAAAGGAGAAATTAAAGCTTGTTTTTATAACATCACCTGTATGGAGACTGTCTGTTTACAAAAGAAAAGAGGATCTTCTTGAAGTGCTTGGGCCAGGACATTCCTTTTGACTGTTGGTACTTAGGTGTAAAGCCAGACCCTGGCTCTGTCCTGGTTTAGTGAAAGCAAACCAGAAGTTTGTCTGCTTTGTTTCTGGTTCTGAGACAAGAGTATTCTCACCTGACCCAGTCTCACACCACACAGCTGCTGTTGTTTCAGTGTCCTGTGTGGGGCGGAATCTAGGGTTATGTAAATTGCCTTTTCTAATTGTCACCTGATGACTCTGGCATCTATTACTTTTGCTTGAATTGATTTTTATAATGTCTGAAAATCATATTGTTTTCTAACTTTGGGATTCCCCATATGTGAATTGTTAATCTAAGACAAACTTTCCCTTTTTATCCTTTGCTTAGTGTCCCTGTAACCTGTGAAGTTGACCATTTAAAAGAATCCAGTAGAGTGGGATGTGTTGCTGTCAAGCCTCCCATTTATAATTGAACCAAGATTGGTTAGTGGAAGTCCCCAGATGGCCCATCCCAGGCTCTTGTATACACGATACAAGAACAAGTTAACAGAAGAGCGGGGTGTGAAGTGGGAGCAGAGCAGTGAACGGGTGGATTCTGGGAGATCACAAAGAAAGGCTCCTGGAGGGCCGGGGTTTGGAGCCAGCCTTGAAAAAAATGGTAGAATTTTTTTTTTTTTAAAGTATGCTTGAAACAGAAACAGAAAAGCATCTGAAGGAAGAAGGCCTCACAGCAGCTATGGCATCAAGTGCAGTCCCATGTGTTGAGTTGTCACAGGGAGCAGCGGCTGTGTCATCCAGTGCAATGCCATGACTTGAGGTGTCACAGGGAGCAGCAGCTGTGTCATCCAGTGCAGTGCCATGGCTTGAGGTGTCACAGGGAGCAGCAGCTGTGGCATCCAGTGCAGTGCCATGACTTGAGTTGGTGTCATAGGGAGCTGAAGCAGGCCAGGAAAATCCCGTGTGAGCACAGCCCTGTGTGCCCACTTACACTGGCAGCACCTAGACTCTGCAGCCATGGTGGATTGTTAATGACTGTTAATGAGAGAGTAAGGGGGGAAGGCATGATAGGTGGGGAGGGAAAAGCCCCGTTCAAGTCATTCAAGTCCTGCTTTCTTCAAGAAGGCTTTTCCAGATCCTCAAGAAATATCACTACCCCATACATTCCCTCATATACTCCCACCCTAAATACCCCCATCCCCATCCACTCCCACCCCATATACTCCCACCTCATATGCTACCATACCCACGCACTCCCACCTCCCCATGCACTCCCAACACCCCCCATCCACTATCAACCCCCCATGCACTACCAACCCCCTGTGCTTCTACCCTCATGCAAATATTCCCACCCCCATGTATTCCCTCTCCCTATGCACTCCCACCCCCATGCACTCCCACCCCCCCCATGCACTCCCACCCCCATGCACTCCCACCCCCCCATGCACTCCCACCCCCATGCACTCCCACCCCCATGCACTCCCACCCCCCCATGCACTCCCCCCCCATGTACTCCCTTCCCACACACACTTCCACCCTCATGCATGCCTTGTGTTTCATGTCTATGCTGAGAGTCTGGACTTTACTGCTGATTCCTCATCGAAACTACCAGTTGCCTCTTCTTTGATCTTTCTTTCCAGGGTTGAAAACAAAGGTTCCATAAGTCCTTCCTGAGTGTTGAATGCAAAAGAAGGAGAGGAACTGCCTTGGGATGGGATCTGTAATCTCTGGTGGCCATTTTTAGGGGTCTGGGCAGTGTGTACAGCTTTGAGATGCCAGGGCAGCTTTGAAACAGTGAAACGCTGCCAGGAGCTGCCAGGCTGGAGCTATGCAAACCAAGGCAGCACCAGGGCACATGGGCTGGGGCCCTCCCTATCCCCAAGGGGGTTGATGCAGAAGTCTTTAAAGCTAGCACTTACAGTCTAGGTGCTCACCTAAGAACTGGAAAAAGTGAGGCATGGGGCGGTCTCTCAGCCTGTGTGATCAAGAGGCTGATGAGGGTTTTTTGTTTTTTTGTTTTAATCAAAACAGAAACCCTGAAGGTTTCTTGGGAATGTCCAAATACTTCAGTATATAATGGTATAAAACAGAGTTTGATATAAATGGACATTTTCTTCCATTTATCTATAATGACGTTTTATTAAAAATGGATGTTAACTGCTTTTCTAAGCTTAAAACACTGTCTTCTGAGAGCAGCTTGCCATAAAAGAAATGGTCATCAGCTTTCTTGTGGCTCCTGCCCCTTCCTAGCAACAGACAACTTGCTGTGCGCCTGCTCCAACTGGGTTCTCAGTGCTAAGCATCTTGCAAGCCCAGAAAATTGCAGTATCAAATCTCAGTCCCAGATGTAAGGCAGCCCAGAGAGACTGCCTCAGACAAGGACTCTTTCCCAGTCCCCAGGAGAAAAGCACTTTCTCCCCTGTCCACTTCTGGGATTTGAACTCTGACCTAAAGCCATCTTTTAGCTACCAGCATGCACTGTGCTGGCTTATAACAGTGACCCAACCCGCTTTTTGGATTCTGTCTCTAGAGTCAAGTGGGACGTCAGATGTTAGTAGGCCTGAAGTCATTAGGTATATGTATATATCTAAGGAGAAGAAACACACCTTTCTGTTTGTCCGAGCCCACAGCCTCTCTCCACCAAGAAGTATCTAACCAGTGAGTCAATCAGCATGCATCAGCACTGCTTCCATGTTTATGAGTTGCTATTATTTATAATCTTCTTTCTGAATAATATGCTTCTTATAATGCAGGACTCATCTGAAGAGGGTGAGTATCATGTTTCACCTCTAGGAAAACAGCAGATGGTTAAAAAAATAAAGCCACATCCAAGCAAGAATGTCATTTAGATATGCTGGATAGTCTGATGGACAGCCTAACCTTACTCATTTTCACGTTAGGTTTCACAAGCAGGCCGAAGGCTCTCAAGATCCTCCTCAACCCTCAGAGTCACAGACAGGAATCTGTCCAAGTGTATTACGAGAAGGTGGAGCCTCTGCTGAAGCTGGCAGGGATAAAGACTGATGTGACAAGTGAGTTACCGGCTCTCTGTAGCTTTACCCCCTCCACCTCCACACGGAAGCCAGGCTTGCAGTCATCCTACCTAAGCACAGGCTGCTGCTCATAACAGTAAAGCTTTCTTCATGTGTCCCATAACCTTTCTTCTCTGTGTCCAGAGTTGCCATTCATTTACTTTGTTTTTTTCTTTTTTAAAAATTTTTTATTAATTTATTAATATTACAACTCAATTGTTATCCCATCACTTGTATCCTCCCATTCTTCCCTCCTGCCTGCTTTCACCCTATTCCACTCCCTAGGTCTATGACCGAGGGGGACCTCCTCCCTCAATATATGGTCATAGGCTATCAAGTCTCATCTTTGTAGCCTGTTTATTCTTTAGTTTGCTTTTTCCATCCTGCTATCTTGTACTGACATGCCAGTGTGTAGACCTCTTTCACGGTAATGATTTTTAGGTGTTATTAAACTATGGTTCTTGACAATTTCAAGAAGATGTTTGCTATTTTTACAGTTCTGCCTAATGTTTTTCTGTAGCTCCTCCCTTGGGTTGTTTTTGTTCTGACCCTGACCCCTGCTGGCTAGGTCAAAACTAAGCAGGAGGCTGCTGCTGCATCTAGTTGATTTTGGAGAAACTGGGCTCTTGAATTCATCGTCAAAAACAGGAGTGTGCTTACCTTCTTGCTAAGGAAGATGGGAATTGGCTAATCCAAAACTAATAGAAAGAATGTCTGTAATGTCGCTTTGGACATTTAAAATTCGATGACCAAATTCTCCTGCTTTATTAAAATTCACTTTATGCCCAGCTGCTAGGAAGGGTAGATATTGCCTGAGGCCAACTTTGCCACCTTTGTTCCCATGTAGCATGTCACAGCCGAGGAATCTGTCACACATAGTAGTCAATGGAGTCTATTATGTAATTAAGCTACTAAGGAGACAAATGCAGAGTATGCTGGTGTCTCCTGGTCATAATGACGTGTTTCTGAAGAAAGGACCTGGCTTTGCTCAGCTGTGACAGACATGGGTCTCACAATGTTAATAAGGTCTTTGAAATTCAGTGTCTTGAGGCTAAAGAGAAGTTACTGGCTCTAAGGAAGAGCCCTAACATGGTGACATGGTGACCCATGCCTGTAATCCTAGCACTTGGGAGAATGAGGAGGAAGATTGTGGGTCTGAGGCCAGCCTGAGCTATGTAGCAAGACCTTGTCTTACTAAAAATAAATGATTAACAAAATAAGAGCGAAAGACAAAAAAAAAAAAAACCAACAAAAAACAAAAAACAACAACAAAAAAAACCAAAAACAAAACCACCCTCAAATGAACCAAAATGGAGTTATAATCTGGAGAGAAGGCCCAATGATTAATATCATTGGCTGCTCTTCCAGAGGCCCAGGTTCAATCCCCAGCACCCATCTGACAGCGCACAACCATCCGTAACTCCACCAGTACCCTCTCTGGCTTCCACAGGCACAAGGCATACATGTGTACACAGATAAATCTGGTTTTTCTTGTCTTCATAAAACAATTGACCATTAAATTGCATCCTTTCTTATTCTCACCTAGTGGAATGAAGAGAGGCACACATGTGAGAAAGGGAGACCCTAACGTGCACCAAAACTTCTTTTGGTTTGATTATCTGTGTCCAACATAAGATGATTGTTTCCTTTCCCAGAACTGAGGGAAGAGTCCCTCAGTTGAAGGCTGAAGAAAGATGCCTGCATTGAGTGTGGATCTGTTAGGGCGAAGGGCAGAGTGGCTTTGGAAGGCTCCATCTCTGCATCCAGACATGGCTGAATCTTAGGCTTACACTCACCATTTTGCACATTCAATCTTGATCTACAGTTGCTAGGTTTTTTTTTTTTTTTTTTTTTTTTTTTTTTTTTTTAGAGATCGTGTTAAACTAATGGTTTGGCAGATATGAGTTCACCAGCTGAATCAGGGTTAGGAAGGGAAGAAGAGGAGGGGAGGAGGGAGAGAAAGATGAGGACGAAGAGAGGGAGGAGAAAAAAGATGAGGAGGAAGAAGGAGAGGTGGAAGAGGAAGAGAGGGTGGTGTCAGGGCATGGTGTTTGAACTGAGGCAGAAGTATTAGGGATGTGTGACTTCCTTATGGTTATGCTGGTGAGTGAAGTGTGTCTTGAGGCATCCTCCAGTTCCCTAAGTATTATTTTTTATATTTTAGCATAAGATTTGTGTTTAATATCGCAGTGTGCCACTAAGATACTTCAGAAAGCATATTTATTTTTGTATTTGTGCAAAATGGCTAATAAGCTGCCTAGCACTCCTAATACAGGCAGAACTATAAGAATGCATCCTTTGCCTATGAAAGATTTTCTTCTGTATACCAGCAAAGCTCTTTCTAAAAGAACATCTGAATTTTTTAGTCTTTCTTTACAGGTTACCTAGACCACTTTTGATTAAGAAAACTGTAGAGAGGTAGTAACTGCCATAAGCAGATGCCAGGTGGTAGTGGCACATGTCAATTTTCCATAGAGTCCTGCTTTGCGGGTTTCTGAATGCACTGCTTGGGGTCTCTGCCCAAACTTGCCCAAACTCAGTTATGGCAGATTTTAGTCCTCAGGTCACTTTCTCTATATTTCTTTGTAAACTCTTCAGCATTCTTACAGAATTTTTAAAATGGTCTTTAGAGCATTCTTCAGCTAGGTCATCCCAGAGTGGGTGCTCGGGCTGGGGGTTGTTTGCCATATGAGGGACTAGATCACTTGGTCAGTCTTGGTGGCTGGCTTCCAGTTTTCAACACTAATGACTGGCAGAAAGACCTGCCCTTTCTCATCGATGTTAGGGTGGTAGATCTTTGTTTTAAATGTGATCTTGGGTGGTTTGAGTGGATCCTTTGCTGGAAAATTGATTTCAATTCTGAAGGCCCCCTTGTCAAATGGAGGGTTGTCAGGAACACTAAGCCCTTGCCAAGTCAATAAATTAGCTCCATCAGCCTGGATATTACGGAAGGCTTCCCATTCCACATTTGCGGAACTCTTCAAGGCTCCTTCATCAACTTTCTGCTGGCCGCCATCTTCGATCTGATGCTGATGCTCTTTCTTACCTGCAAAACTTTTACATCAAAATGTTTTTGTTGTGTGTCAAAGACTTAATAAACACGTGGATCCTGGAAACTTCACAGCCTTTCTACCTACTTTGCTTAAAGTGTCATACAAATACAGTCCTTGGGTTAGAAGTTTCCTTTTCATAAAGCTCTGTAACAAGATTTGATTCACTTTTTAATGGAAAGAATATATATGAAGAATAATGCAAAGGAGCACGCATCTACTGCACGTCCATTATTTTACCACAGCCCCCTTTTGCATTGGTGAGTCCAAATGGAATAAAAATTACATAAATTCTATTTGAGAGTTTATTAGGAAATCATGCTGTGTAAGTATTCTGTATGAATTGAATATTTCACCTACATGTAATACTTTTCATGCATTTATTTTAAACACAGATCTTACACATGAACAAATTTATACTTGTTTGACTTTGATTTATACTGAAACCCTAACCACTTCTGAATATGGGTCATCAGGTTTTGAAATACTTGAGTTAAAACTGTAGGCCGCCACCATGCTACATCCATCTATGTAGGGTTTTATCTAACAGGGGTAGCAGCAAGCCTTCTGGAAATGCCTAGAAGGAACAGATATTTACTTGTAATGTATTGGCCCAGTGGTCAACGAAGAGAATGAATGATAAGTCCAGACTGACAGGTGACATGTTTTCTCTTTCTTGCTCTCAAAATGAAGAAGGTATTAGAGCTTATACCATTAAAGATGCTAGAGTTTTGAGAGGTCATTGGGTGATAGGATAATGCACAGAACAATAAAATAGAAAGTCAGAGAAGTAGAGAAAACAGGGAAGACAATTTCAAGACTAGATAGTTCCAGTTTCCCTGGGAGTAGTGTGGTTGCACATGGCGGGGAGCTGAAGAGAGTGCAGATAGCATGAGACAGTACCGGGTGCTGTGAGTGTTTGGCTCTCCCAGAGGGAATCAGTGAGGCTTAACTTGGGATATTATGCTAGAGGCCCAGTGTCATGTTATGGACCAACTCCAACGTCCTTGCCTGTAGTCTCACTGCCTTGTGCTCACAAGAAGAGGCACTTCTGTTGTAGAAGTTTTGGTTTATATGTAGCCATGATTCTGTTTTAAGCCCAGGTGTGGGATATTTGGGTTGTTCCAGTTTGTTCACAGCTGGTAGTTGCCTCATGAAAGGGCACATAATGTTTGTCATCTGTGAACTACCGCTTGTGGGGTCGTGGTCTTTGTCAGAGGCAGGAAAAGCCAGACCCAAAGAGAGACTGGGGGATCTCCAAGAAAGAAGAAGGCTACTGGTGTTTTCCCCTGCTGCTCCTGGTTGCTATTGATGCAGTTGGATGAGAAGAAGTTGGAGATGTACTAAATGAGGATTGGACTTGCCCCAAGGAACCTGGAGACCCTGAACAGCAGGAAGCAGCTAAGGAAAACTATGTCCCCCCTCAACCTACTAACCTTCTTTCTCTCCTGCCTGGTGTTGTGGTATTGGAAGGAACTGGGATGCAGTAGGGATAAAGAGATTTAAAGAACCCCTCCAAAAAGGCCGTTCCAAAGTATGCCAACATACTTCCTGTAGCCCTATTTAGGTATCAGCGGATCCAGCCAGGGAGGCCACACATTAGCTTGCTGATCAGGAGCACTACTTGCATCCCAAATCCATTGTCTTTTTGGCCAATTGGTTTTCTGCTAGTTACAAACTGCTTAGTGCAGAGAACGTGAGAGCTGACAGTTACCTTCTTACAACTGTTAATCTACAGTAGTTAATGTTGTCCACTGTAATGATACAAAAGCAACACATTCTATGTGGTGTGTAGTCAGCAAGCTCTGTGCCCTCCTGTGTGTTCTCAACAGGCACTTTGATGTTCAGTAACCCTTTGCTTTGAAGAAGGTGCTAGACGTTCTCAGGGTCATTATCACTGCCATGGTTTAAAGAAGCTTCTCTGAATTTAGCCATGATCACTGCCAGCCCAGGGCCCCTGGGGATGCCTAGTCACCAGACAAGTCTGCCTTGTGGGGCCGGGAACTGATGGTGGTGGTGTGCTCAGAACGTGGAGCTCTTGTGGGATTGTGTTCTTTCTTTTTATGGGGCCATGCTTTTGGTGTTTGGTTCTTGTGACTTTGTGTTGTTTCTCAGTTGTTCTGTGTAGCTCTACTTTTGTAGTTTTCTCTTTTCTTATTTTACTCAGTAGAAAACTATGCTATCTGAAGAAATTCAGTCACATACTATGTGTATGGGGTAGGAACACAGGTTAAGAAAGGAGCTAGCAGCTGTGCATGCTGGTCTGGTTGAATTTACTGGGACGCTAGAAGGAGAGGAAGAAATGGTATCTCTGTATCCCATCCCAGAATAAAATTTGAGCACCAGACCAACATCCATTTCATCGCATTTAAGTTATATTGCAGCTGATTTTATTTCAAATTCTTGTGGATATCTGATATTATCCTCACGACATTACTGTGCTCAACATAGTTCCTCGAGGTGGTGACATTAATGCTGAGGTGGAGGAGTGCTGGGGTAAAGAGCAGTAGACCATAGACTTTTAACTCTCTAACACAGAAACAGGGAAGAACGCAGAAGTCTTAGGAAAAGGAAAGTAGATGGGAAAGTAATATCATCGTTTAAAATGTGATTTGTGTAGCATCTGCTCTCCATGATTATGTGTGATGGGACGACCATGGCTCTGTCTACTCTAGAGCCCTTATGAGCCTGTCTGGCTACTTAGTTTGATTCTTTCTACTTCGCAGAGTTATATAAACCAATTTATTGCCATCTTTCCCGCTGCATTCCTTTCTTTATAATCATTGTTTTCATTATTTCATATCACATATTATTTTTCACTACAATATGTTATTATCTCCAGAGGCCATTTATTCCTAAAACTTTTTACACCTGTAGATTTCTTGGTTAGTTTTTTCCTTCCTTCTTTCCTTCCTCCCTCCTTCCCTCCCTTTCTTTCTTTTTCTAACCACAAAAAAAGGTGATTTTTAAAAATTTACCTAATATCCATTAAGATTGCTGTGCTTAGGATCTGGAGAGGTGGCTCAGCAGTTAAGATGGCTCAGCTGCTCTTCTGAGGACATGGGTTCAATTCCCAGCACCCACATGGCAGCTCACAACAGTCTGTAACTCCAGTTCCAGGGGATCTGACACCCTTACACAGGCATGCATACACACAAAACATCAATGTACATAAAATGAAAGATAAAAATAATAAATTAAAAAAAGATTGTTGTACATAGACATGTTATATTAGTGTATAGTCAAATTCCACTTGAGATGCTAAAGAAAAATTAGAATATTTTAACTCTTAATTAAATAACCTTTAGCAAAACATAATTTGAAAGTGAAGTTTTTAAAGTATTTAATTTTTTTAAAAGTAAGCTTTGGTATAAAACCCAGATGCAAAAACTTGCTTTGTAGTTTATATTTTTCTTCATAATAACCCTAATGATTTAAACATGTATGTGTAGGAATGCTTATTACATTGCATTGAAAGGTTATAAATGGTTATATCTATATAGTTATAAATGAATTCTCAGCATACATCTTGTATGATAATGTAACCTTGTTACTTTATTAATATTGATATTTTGAATGTGCTTATACTTTTCCTCTGATTAGAATTTACAAGGAATTTTGTTCTGTCTGAGTAAGCTTAAGAAGAATTACAATGTAACAGTACTGGATACAGAATGATCTTTTCAGACACCAAGACTGATAATTTTTAACAATACCCAAAAACATCATAGGAAAAGCTTGAGCCATGCTGGCACCAGGCACAGACAGGCATGAAAGATTAATGTAATCTTGCATATAATGATGCACATTCTTACACAAAAAATCCATCTGCAGTGTCATGTCAGTCAGCAGAAATCTTTGATGGGTGGATACAGCTGGGTTGCCTCTTCTGGCAGGGATGCCCCAGAAAATGCTAAATGCGCTTGTGATGCTCGGTACCATCTGCAGTGGGCCCACCCGTCCTGTCTTCACTGGCATTTTCAGTGCTGCATGGGATGTTAGTGACTGTGGCAACAGAGATGTGCTGTGACAGACTCATTTCCTCTGTGGCCCTGGGCTGTGGTCCTCTGTGTTGGCCTCCCTCCTCGTCTGGGCTTTTTATCACCTGGATGTACTTACTTTAATTTTCATATCAGACTCTCCTCTATTTATTTATTTATTTATTTATTTTTATTTTTCTTGTCTTGAGTCTAGCAGCTCTAGAGACACGTTTCTTCTGGTATGCAAATCTTATACTAACCTTTCAACTAATTTATTCATGTAAGGTTGCCAAAGTGATTTAACATGGACTGTTCAATGCCAGCGAATATGCTGTATTTTCAAAATACTCCTGTTCCCAAGCTTCTGGTCGTCTTATTTAGGGAAAACTAAACAGACAGGCACCAAGATAAGCTCCCTAAACACTGTGTGTTCGGTATCCCTAAATGACTTGCATAGTTGGAACAACTGCGTGGTCTTCTTTTTCATAAAGCAATGAAACGCGCCAGACAGTGGACACCTCTTTCCTGTGATTCCAACATTCAAGAATAAATGCAGTTTTAATGACCTGACCGTAACATTTTTGCCAAACCAAGCTGTTGGAATATAGTTTGTTATTTAATATTCTTACTTTTGTGTTTGTTTGTTTGTTTGTTTTTAAATAGTAACAGAGTATGAAGGTCATGCGCTGTCCCTGCTCGCAGGATGTGAACTCCAGGGATTTGACGGGTAGGGTATCTTATTAAGCTTCATGTAATACAAATTGTGCAGGTAAGAGTTTTGGTAGCATTTATTCACTTATTTGTGACTGATCATTTAAAAGTACTATAATAAACCAGACTCTGTTTATTCAGATCCATGTGCTAATAATTAATGTTAATATATCATGGTCACCTATCCCTCGGGATTGGACAGAGAGAATCAAAAAGGTGTTTAGTTATAAATATTGAGAAAGCACAGTGAACTAGCCTATACTTACTATGCATATATTTGCCCTTCTAATTCTTAGTGTTTGGCTCTTGCCATGTGACTATCAAGAACTCTAATGAAAGCTATTCTGTTCATCATACAGCATAATGATGCTGTGGTCCTCTTTTGCAAATTTACTGACAGCTTAATAGCTATCTAGTAGTGAATTTTGCTGTGATTTATTGTGGTAGATATTTCGTAACAACAAATCTATTTTCCGAATGAATAAAAGATGCTGGTTTTAATTGTCTCATAATTTATTGACTAAGTAGATAAGTTTTTTTTTTTTACAGGTTTAGCGTTTTATTATGAATGGATTGTCACAAAGCTCTATATTGCATATTCAATTAGGCAACACTATGCAGCTTTAGTTTTTATCACCAAGGATGAAAAACAAATTCTTATCCTAAGTCCCTTGCTATCTGTGATAACTGGGTGCTTAACAGAAGGTGGTTGTTTTCTTGGTCCCTATACAGCATGGGCCCCTAGTTTGCTTTCCAGTACAAAATCTCCCTGCTCTGTTGGGATTGTCAATTGTCTGTTAAAGGAAAACTCTATCCCAGATAACCTGGGGAAAGGCTCTGTGTGTTTGGTTTGAGAGGGACCTATGACATGCTCAGACCCAGTGCCTATACCATCCTATACCATCCAGGATACATAAAGAGCAGGTGTGCACTATAGGCTCTGAAGACTTCCTATTTGTTGATCTGTTCTTAATCTTCATCTTCAAAAGCCCCTTCCCCATCTTTGACCATGGCATCCTGGTACTTCTGATGCTTGGACTCTGGGTGATTTATGTTACTCTTGGCCTTCGTGAGCTCCATCTTGCCCATGCCCTTGCCTACGAACCAGTGCAGGAAGGCCTTGCTGTGGAGCATGGCCAAGGAATACCCCTGAGAGGCTCTTGAAGAACACATCTGGATGAATGGTGGTACTGCCAATGAAGGTGGACACCATCTTGAGGCCCCAGGTCAGGATGTCACACATGGCTATCTTGATGTTGCTGGCAGTCCACTCCATGAACTAGCATGTTCTTGTACTGGATGGCCAGCATCTACCTGTGTACCTCCTTCATGGACATGGGCCCCAGAAGACCATGGTCATAGATAGCTGCAGTGGTGTGGGTCACAGGTGGTCATCATGATCTTAGCATCAAAAATCTGTTGTGTGAGCTCTGCACTGTCTGGAGCACTGTACTGCTAAGTGTCCTGGCTGTGATGGGGGTGAATCCAGGGATGAAGAGAGGCAGGTATAGGGAGGGGTACCACGTTTATGGCCAGATTGTGCAAATCAGGGACTCACAACAATGTGGTGACACCACACTGGGTGGCAGACACTAGGTAGTTGAGGTCCGCATAGGTGGGTGTGGCCAACTTCAGCATGCAGAGACAGGTATCAGAGACATTCATAGTAGACATTGGGAACTTGTTTGTAATGCATTACTGGAGTGTGCTGAAAATGTAGTGGATTACAATATGTGATGAAAACATATTACTTTGGGGAGGTTGTTCGTTGCAATACTTGCTATTAGAGAGTTTAGAAAGGTGATATGAGGATGATTTTGGCCACATGGTGATGGGCAGGAGGCAAGAAAAGACCAGTCGACCAGTGAGGTCAAGAAAAGCAGTTGATCAATTAGGGCTGGAGAGATGGCTTGGAAGTTAAGAGCACTGTCTGCTCTCCCAGAAGTTCAGAGCTAACAACCATATATACTTGAGTCTGATGCCCACTTCTGGCAAGCAGGCATACATGCAGATAGAGCACTTATATACACACACACACAATCTTGAGAGAGAGAGAGAGAGAGAGAGAGAGAGAGAGAGAGAGAGAGAGAGAGAGGAGAGAGAGAGAGAGAGATGAGAGAGAGAGAGAGAGAGAGAGAGAGAGAGAGAGAGAGAGAGAGAGAGAGAGAGAGAGAGAGAGAGAGAGAGAGAGAGAACAGTAGATCTTCATTTTCCCCCAAAATAAAAAGAATGCTTTAACTGGGTGTGGTGGTGCACACCTGTAATCCAAGTACTCATGGAGACAGAGGCAGGTGGATATCTGTGAGTTCGAGGCCAGCCTGGTCTACCAGGTGAGTCCAGGACAGCCAAGGCTACACAGAAAGCTTTAATGCTTCCAGTGAGACATTAGGATGCATGAAGAAATTGCTGCCATCAAAAGAAGCCCTGAGTTGTAATCAGAACAGCAGTGCCTAGTGAGACATAAGGGTTAGAAGGTGAAACATGATTGAACAAAAGGGCATTTAAAATGGGGAGTAAACCTAAATGGCTATAATAAATAGCCACTGAGGGTCAGGAGGACCAGCCTGGCCTCAGACTCACAGAGATCAACCTGACTCTGCCTCCCTGAGGGTAATTACTTTATAATTTCATACCTAAAAGTGGACAGAAGTATAAATAGGCTACATTAGAAAAAGTTATCTTAGAAGCGTACATTTTGAAAAGTATGACTGGGAAAGTCAGGTCAAGTGATGAGCAACTTAGTGTAACATACGGTCCCAAGGGTAAAAAGACCATGACACTGTCTAAAGTCCTTGCTTTGGACCTTGGTTTTATAAAAATGATGGCAACAAATGTAGAAATGAAACCTCAGTGTACTCACTGGTGGCATCAGATGCTCTGCTGAGTGTGGTTCTGTAAGTAGCTTTTCTTGATAATTATGCCATCATTGAGGATTTAGACAGCCTTTACAGAAAGCTATTCAGAGATTGTTCAAACTCAGAATAAGAAATTTTTCTTTACCTAAACATTAATTCTTAATTTATTTTCCATGTAGAAATTATTTTGCACTGTTGAATTAAAAGATAAATAGATCTTTTAGTTAAACCAAATTGTGCTGTTGTATGACCTAAGTGAATTCTCTAATTTCTTCCAATTTTATGGAATACTGATTTACTTTGAGTGTATAATAATTTTAAATTTCTATCAGAAATCATCTATATTCCAAATATTTAAATAGTTCGTTTATTCTGTTGGGTTCAGCTTTCCTAATAGGAGCTGGAGTGGTTGAAGTAATTTACTTAATTAAAAGGTAATTCTAACTCCCATTACTCAGAAATATATGGGCTCTTGTGAGAACACTGAAACATGCTTTCAGTAAACACTTGAAGAAAGCAAGTCTGTAACAACAATTGTTCAGACACAAAATGTCCTACCTTGAAGCTGCTCAAAGAACGGCCATAAGTATATCTTTGAACAAGGTTTATAGAAACGATTTAAAGATGGGATGCGACCCAACATGGCATTTCATTGTGATAAAAAGTGGGATCTCCTCTCGTTCCCTCAGGATCCTGATCTGTGACCTCTTTGACTGTAAGAGGAACTTTTGGTTGGAAGTGATTAATAAGTCATTCCCGGCTTTCAGCAGGAGTCTGAGGAGCTGCAGTCCAAAAAAGTGTCAACATAGCTTAGTCAGCAAAGTAAAAACAGTTTTGTAGATGATGTTTAAGAAATACTATTTCCCAAGATTTTAGAGTTTTAAGAAATGAGTTCCATATGCTTCTGGGAAGACACATTGTGACATATTTTGAAAGCCAAGAGAAACAGTAGCTGAGCACCCACAGTACCCACTCCAGTGCGTTCTAACCGTGTGAGATCCATGACTAACATTTGGGGGAGTCTCAGGTTCTATACTGCCCCTATTTACATGGCCTCTTGAAAAGCTTGTGTAAGGGCAAAGAAGGGTGTCAGCTGTGCAGACTCAAAGCAGGGGTAGTTGCATTGGCTGTAGGTGAGCACTGTTAAACCAGCGTGAAGGGGTTGTGTTATTGTTAGTATACTGATCTTTGCTTTTCTTTGTGTTTTTATTTTAGTTTCCTGGATTACAGAGCTTCTGTTTGTTTCTAATATTATTAGATATATAAATTATAATGTAGATAGGGCTTGGCTAATATTGATATTTTCTCAGATTGACCATGCTCTCATTTATAGTTAATATGGTTTGTTGTTGTTTTAAGCCAAACTCTGAGTTTAAAAACCCTGATATTCAGCATTTCAAAGATACTTGGTTGTTATTCCTTAGGAGAAGGAAATTAGTGTACACCCTGATTCCACTTTTCTAGAGAGGACCATTCTACTGAGGCCAATGGCAAAGGTTACTCACTCTGTGAACAGCTGGGTTTACTAGGTACAGAGGAATCCTTTGAGTATCTCTTCAGTATAAAGTAACTTGTTACAAAGGGATGAACTTTTTCTTTCTTATAGTAGCCCATTTCATGATTATTAAAATATTAAATACATTCATTGGGTTTATGTCATATACCAGGATGTAATTTTTCCTTATATGACAAACTACCTCAATTTTTTTAAAGCAGCTTAAAGAAGGAAGGGTTTGATTTGGCTCACAGTTTGAAGATGGCACAGTCTTCCTGGTGAAGGGACAGCAGCAGGGAATGAGGCTGCAGGTCACATTGTTGCCATAGGTAGGAGGCAGAGCGGGATGAATGCTGGTGCTCCGCTCCCTTTCTCCTATTTGTATTTAGTTTGGGATGATAGCCTGTAGGATGGCGCTGTCCACAGTCAAAATCTTTCCTCCTCAGTGAATCCTTTCTAGAAATACACTCACAGGCTTCCCCCAGGGTATGTTTCTGTGGTGACCCTAAATCCACTCACACTGTAAATGAAGATTAATAGTGATCTAGTACTTTTTGACATAAATCAGTATATTCCTTCCTAATTCATCCAATTTCATGTTGACTCTGCTGGACCAAAGTGACTTTCAAAGTAATAAAATTCCCATAAGGCTACTGTCTTTGGATTTCATGTGCAGAACAGAGAATGCTATATTGAGTGATAGTGTAGATATTTATTAGTGGTGACTAGGTAGAGCTACTTAATCCTTCCAAGCCTTAGCTCCCTGGTCTATAACTTGAGGCAATCAGTATCTGTTTTCTACAGCTATCACTTAACTAAGTTAATGCCTAGAGAGTACCAAGAATAGTGTCTGATAATATATTGTGTATATGACAATATTCTGTATATTAAATATATATATATGTGTGTATATATGTATATATACTCACTAACTGATACTCACTAATGGTACCTATTCACTGTTACTTTATTGTTATAGTTATCATTTGAATTTGTTTCAAAAGATTTTCCTAAAGTCTGTATTATAACAAAATTTTTCCAGGTTACTTATTTATTTGTCTGGCCAAATACTCATGGAAGGGCCATCTCTAGCTCTGGCAATGACTTAGCATACATATGACGCTGCCACTTGTAGTCATGAGTTGCTATCTTCTGTTATGTAAGAGTCAAGCTCTTTTCAGATAAATTGTGATGGGGGATTAGTTTACATGGTCCTTTCAGATCACACGCAGACATGAGCACATATATAGTCGTGGATAATGGAAAAGTTGGAAACAAAACAGATAAAGTTCAAAAGCTGTGAATGACATGCTTTTGGATGTTAGCGAGCAAATGCTGGTTAGACGTGGGTTAGAATGGTCACTGTTTAATACCTTGTAACTCAACTAAACTGTTTTGTCTGTGGAGGACTCCAGCTTTGTAAAGTATATGGCCCTATGTAGTGCTGAGCTAAATGCTCGAAGTTATTTTGAGAAATCATATCTTTTACACAGCCACATAAACTATATAAATAAGTTTAGAAGATGTGTTTACCTCTAGATTTCCTGAGTATCAGCTAACTCTGCTTTCTTCTGCTGGCTCTCTTGTTTCTAGTGTTGTCTGTGTCGGTGGAGACGGATCTGCCAGTGAAGCAGCCCACGCTTTGCTCCTTAGAGCTCAGAAGAATGCTGTGGTGGAGGTGGACTGCACCCTGACTCCCACTGGAGCACAGCTTCCGCTTGGATTAATACCAGCAGGCAAGGAGTGGCCACAGATTCATTAAAGTACTCCTTGTCCACGTTTACTCTCTATTGCTGTGACCCAACCCAGCTGGGGAGAAAGGGGTTTATTCCACCTTACAGCTTTCAGCACATCACAGCAGGAAACCAAGGCAAGGGCTGAAGCAGCTAGCGGCCAATGGAAGGTTCTGCTTACTAGCTTGTTCCTCATGGCTTTCCCAGCTATCTTTACAACCGAGGACCATCTTCCCAGGAGTAACACCACCCACAGTAGGCTGGACTGCCCCATATCACTCATTAATGAGACAAACACCTCACTTCCCACTGACTCACCTACAGGCCAATGTGATATGGAGAAATTTTTTCAGTCCAGGTTCTTTCTTCCAAGAACATTCTAGTTTGAATCATGTTGACAAAACAAACCTGCACAGTGTTCTCTTCTGTCCTTCCATTTCATGTCTCTTAAAATACTCAGTATAGTATGAGTCAAATGTACCAACTTTCGTTCTAAAATAGCCTCACTTGTCTCCCAGTATTTCCACAAGCAAATGTGAATCATGGGACAAGTCATTTAACTTTTTGGAGTCTCAGTTTTGGTAATCTACATTAGGAGAATCATGTATCATAGCCACTTGATGACAAGGTTATTGTGCTATGAAGTCTGATGTGTATAAAGGGTATATGGATACGTAAACAACTATCAGTGGAATTATTATGAAAAAGTCTAATGCCCTCCACAGTACCAGAGAGGAAATTTCAAAACTGGGCTGCTCTAAGTACAATGTTTCCAATGTCCCGGGGCATTGTGGAACTGAGGTAATTGAGGTAATTGTAACTTCAACACACAGCCTAGAGAACACCAGGCAATTCCTTCTGCCTGAAGAGAGAACCCATGTCCTAGAGGTGAACCTAGTTCAAGGCCCTCAGGGTCTTC
Organism: Acomys russatus; assembly: GCF_903995435.1. Classification (NCBI taxonomy): domain Eukaryota; kingdom Metazoa; phylum Chordata; class Mammalia; order Rodentia; family Muridae; genus Acomys; species Acomys russatus. The sequence goes on from NC_067160.1 coordinate 7,356,715, forward strand.
ACCCCTTATCTCAGTCATATCCCCAGTGCCTTAGCACAGGGAGTATGAAATAATGCTTATTAAGTTGTCTGCATATGCAGAATATATCGAGTAAGTAACACCTAAAATTCAGGCTCAGCCAGGCTCAGAGAAATGATGTTTCTACCTGCAAAAATAATAAAAGCAAAGGTGCACCATGGGAACACTTGAGGTGCACCATGGGAACACTTGAGGTGCACCATGGGAACACTTGAGGTGCACCATGGGAACACTTGAGGTGTACCATGGGAACACTTGAGGTGCACCATGGGAACACTTGAGGACCAGGAAGAGAGCATTAGTGGGGGATGATGGTGCCATAGTAGGCCAGTTGATGGACAGTTCTGCATACATGCCACAGAAGGAGGTCTGAGTTTGACTTGAGAAACAGCAGAGAATTATGGGATGTTACAGATCAGGGAGCCATTTGACAAAGCCTAGTCCAGGAGAACTCATCGTCATGCAGGGTGAAGAATTAGTTGTGACAATGTTGGAAGACAGAAGTGGTCAGAGCCAGGGAAATGGAGCAAGACTATGGTTCAGAAAAGAATATTTTATTATGTACATAATTCACTCATCCCACTGAGAGATAGTAGAAGGAATCTGTTACTTTTTTCATTTTTGAAAAGTCAGAGTTTCTACTGCCGCAATAAAACACCATGACCAAAAGCAACCTGGGGATGGGGAGGGCTTATTTCATCTTATGGCTCTTAGTACAGTATGAAGAAATGTCAGGCCAGGAACTTGAGGAAGGAATCTGGAGGCAAGAAATAAAGCAAAGGCCATGAAGAATGCTACTGGCTTGCTCTTCATGGCTTATCCAGTCTGCTTTGTTATGGCATCCAGGCCGCCTGCCCAGTAGTGACATTACACACAGTGAGTTGGGCTCTCTCACATCAATTATCAATCAATAAAATGCCTACAGGCCAATACAGTGGGCCAGTTTCTCAATTGACAGGCCCTCTCTCCAAATAACTCTGGCTTATGTCAAGTTGACATAAAACTAACCAACATAAAAATATTATAAAACTTCTAGGGCAGAAACAGGAAAAATTTTCTTATAAAACCAATAATATATATATAATATATATATATATGCTGTGTGGTTAAAAGAAAAATCTAATGCCTGTTTAATAACTAGCAGTGCCATGCGTTCTATATCACAGAGGTAGTTGTACGTACGTGTTTAACATGTAAATGGTTCCCTAAGAGATCAGCTTTGGGATTTTATTATTGTGAAGCATATTTGTGATTTTGCAAGTGTATATATTATTCAGTAGGTACTTGTAGAAATATTAAATAAAAAAATAGAAATAGATCCAGACGTCTTTGTAAAGTATAAAGTCTTTCACAAAGCCAATAACTTAGAGGAGGAGAAAGATTAGAATATATCCTGGCAATTTAAAGTACTTATAAAAAACCAATAATGGACTTGAAGAAAATAATAAAATGGACTTGACTAAAAGAGGGCGGGGGAGGATGCAATTTGGATGATTGTTTCATGCCATTTTATTTTTGACCCTTCAGTGTCATTTTAGTAGTTCTGCCTGTGGCTGGTGGACGCTTCCTGGCAATGTGTGCCCAGGCTGCTGCTGTTCTCATTAGCACTTGGATCTCTGAGGTCACTCACTAACCACCACAGCTCAGAAATGGAAAGGGCATCTTCTGAGAAGTGTGCATCTGATATGGAGGCGAGCTGGTTATCAAAATTGGCCATTATGTTTGTAATATGTAACCAGTTTTTACAAAGGCCTAAAGTTGAGGCATTGAGGATTTCCCCTCCCCTTATTTCAAAGAGTATTTCATATTTGAAAATAGCCTGTTGTTCATTGGCTATTTCCAGGAATGGCATTGTCATCTTTTTTGTTTTGAAGATGCTGCAGGCTGCTAAACTCTGGTAGTTGGGTAGGAGTTGCAGCTTGCTAATTCTAATAGGAAAGGACAGTAGTGTGTGGGCTTTTTAATATAAGGATACTATGCCTAGTCAGGGCTTTTGATGAAGAGTGGGAACAAGAGCTAGGCAGGAAGTTTCCAGGCTGCCTGTGAGGAGACAATCTGCTTTTGAAGCCATTTGCCTCCTAGAGAGAGACACCCAGAGGGAGCGTATTTAGTAAATTACTCCACTGAGCCAACAGACTAAGCCACTGAATTATCATCAGACTCAAATGTATCAGATGCTGGAAAGCCTGTATTTGAACTGCTGGCCATTAGGAATGGTGTTTGTTGCTATGGTAACTGGTGCTAAGGAACTACACAAACAAAGTCTGATTAGAAGGGAATTGGGGGAGGGGGGATAATAAGAAAAGCCTGAGAGGGCATAAAAATAAAAAAGCAATCCAGTTGTTGTAAAACAAGACTTAATCCACACACTGATGGCTTGGAACCATATTATTCCTATAGAGTTTGCATAAATAAATTTCATGCATTCCAATTAATTTGAAGAGAATAAAATATTGCTGAGGGAGTGTTAATTTCTATGATATTTAAGGCAAAGAACCAATGTGTAGGTGCTGTTTTCATGAGAATTTTAGATATGCTTGGCTAGGAAGTCATTACATCACATTTATCTGCTTGGTTGTGGGAGACATTAACAGCCTTATGAATATTCATGATGTCTGGTTAATTAAGTTAATTGTTCTGCAGAAGTACTTGCACTTCCAAGGACAGTTTTTCTTTCATTCATTCATTCACTCATTCATTGCTTCTGTTGGAGTCTATGGATATTGCCAGTACAACATCCATCAGGGTTTCACCTTTTTCTTCCATGAACTGCTGTCCCCTCAACTGCTTCCCTCTCACTTGCTGCCTCCATCACCTGCTGCCCCCTCAACTGCTGCCCCTCAACTGCTGCCCCCCTCAACTGCTTCCCTCTCACTTGCTGCCTCCATCACCTGCTGCCCCCTCAACTGCTGCCCCTCAACTGCTGTCCCCTCAACTGCTGCCCCCTCAACTGCTGCCCCTCAACTGCTGGCCCCCTCAACTGCTGCCCCCCTCAACTGCTATCCCCCTCAACTGCTGCCCCCTCAACTGCTGCCCCTTCAACTGCTGTCCCCCTCAACTGCTGTCCCCCTCAACTGCTGTCCCCCTCAACTGCTGTCCCCCTCAACTGCTGCCCCTTCAACTGCTGCCCCCTCAACTGCTGCCCCCTCAACTGCTTCCCTCTCACTTGCTGCCTCCATCACCTGCTGTCTCCTCAACTGCTGCCCCTCAACTGCTGTCCCCCTCAACTGCTGTCCCCCTCAGCTGCTATCCCCCTCAACTGCTGCCCCCTCAACTGCTGCCCCCTCAACTGCTGTCCCCTCAACTGCTGTCCCCTCAACTGCTGTCCCCCTCAACTGCTGTCCCCTCAACTGCTGTCCCCCTCAACTGCTGTCCCCCTCAACTGCTGCCCCCTCAACTGCTGCCCCCTCAACTGCTGCCCCCTCAACTGCTGCCCCTCTCAACTGCTGATCCCCTCAACCCAGCTCTTTGTTTAGCACATTTCAGCAGGTGTGGGGGAGGGGTGGAGCCAAAGTTACAGGTAGTGTTTAAAAAAATAACTGTTCCTGCAACTAAGTTGTATAAAATCAGACGATAGTTGCAAAACTTGAAAGGTCACTAAACAAATGGATTTCTAGCACTCCAAAAGAATTTTGCTTGAAGATAAGTGTAGTGGAGCATGCCTTTAATCCCAGCACTTGGGAGGCAGAGGCAGGTGGATCTTTGTGAGTTCGAGGCCAGCCTGGTCTACAAATGAGTGTAGGACAGCTAAGGCTACACAGAGAAACCCTGTCTAGAAAAACAAAAGAAAATTTTGATTGAGCACTCATCCTACTTGAGGCTCACAGGGAGCCGTCTTCACGTTCCTGGATTGTGATGTGTGTCGTGTGCTGTTGTGAGCAGAAGCGTTGTGTTATGCATCTTAAAGCCGCTTTAGGGCAATGCTTTCGTATTCCTCTTCTAATTAACCCCAGGGATGAAGGAAATGATGTCATGGGATACTATAATCAATAATCCTAAAGCGCCCTCGCTAATTATGTGTCTGTACCAAAACCTTTACTGTAAATCTGATGTAGCAAGGAAACAAATGATTGATTTGTCTTCCTTCTGGATAATTCTAGGTGCATCAAGAATGACATGGCCAATACACAGGCAGTAAAGCTCTAAAAGATCATTGAGAGTTCTAGTCGAAGGTCCCCAAGAGTAAAGGTTGCTAGGCTACTTGTTTGCAGACCAGGACTGCAAAAAGTCACACTGAACATTTGTTAAAACACTTTCCTGGGTCCAATCTGTGTGTGTGCTCATACACACACACACACACACACACACACACACACACACACACACACACACACAATTCATGCCACAAGTTGGAGGTAAAACCTAGGAGCAGGTTGGTGTTGCCAGTGCTTATTTTTTAGACTATGCCTCTGTAAATTCCCTTGGGAACCTTAAAAATTAGAAACTGATTCATTAGAGTGGGATATGAGAAACAATCTTTTCAAAGTTAATTTGTTTCTATCAGTTGATTTAAAGGGCTTTTCTTCCCCTATTTTTTTTTTTTTTATTTAAAATGTGTTTATTCACTTTATATCCTGGTTGCAGGTCTACTCCTCTCCTCCTAGTACTCACCTTCACACATACCTTTACCCCATTCTCCCCTCTCCTTCTCCTCAAGGAAGGGAAGGATCCCCTATGGCTATCAATCCACCCTGGCACATCAAGTCCTCTTCCACTGAGGTCAGACAGGCAGCCCAGTTAGGGAAATGGGATCCAAAGGGAGGCATTGGAGTCAGAGAGGGCCTCTCACTTCAGTTGTTGGGGGATCCACATGAAGACCAACCTACATATGTGCATGTAGAACCAATCCATTTGTGCTTTTTGGTTGGTGGTTCAGTCTCTGTGAGCCTCCATGGGCCCAGGATAGTTGACTCTGTAGGTCATCTTTTGGAGTCTTGGACATCTGTGGCTCCCTCAAGCATTTCCCCAACTCTTTCATGTGGCTGCATGTGCTCTGTCTAATGTTTGGCTGTGGGTCTCTGCATCTGCTTCCATCAGCTGCTGGGTGAAGCCTCTCAAAGGACAGTTATGCTTGGCTCCTGTCTGCAAGCATAGCAGAGTAATAATAATGGTGTCAGGGATTGCTTCTCTCCCATGGGATGGGTCTCAAGTAGGACCAGTCTTTGGTTAGATTCCCTCAATCTTTGCTCTATGTTTGTCCGTGCACATCTTGTGGGTACGACATATTTGGGCTCAAAGGTTTTGTGGGTGGGTTGGAAGTCCTTGCTGGCTATGGCAGGGGGCTACTTCGTCCTCGCTGATGTTTAAACTGACTAATAAGAGCTGATCATAGTTACATGTACAACATGTTTGGAATATGTGGACATCAGGGAATGGCTAAACTGGACTAATCCCCATATGCGCTCCCCCCCACGTGTTTATCATTTTCTCGTGTGTGGGAAAAGGAGTTCTACTCTCAGTAGCTTCCAAACATGTTACACATTAATTACACTCACCATGTCTTCAATAGGACTCTGGAGCTTTCTTTCTCCCACTTGGATTTTGCCTCCTCCATTGACCAGCACGGCCCCATACTTCCCAGCTCTCCACCACAGGGGCCTGAGCTCCTGCTCCCAGCTTCTGTGAGCTCAGTTTGCTTCTTTATTTGGTTGGTTGGTTTTTCTTTTTTTGCTTTTTAAGTTTTTCATGTTTAAGTGAGATTTTTTTCTACCGTGTTTGTCTCTCCACACCTTATTTTACTGGACATAACATCCTACAAATTTGTCCATGCTGTCACAAATCTCCATGTTATCGTCTTTTTGAAGGTTGCATTCCATTGTAAATATACACCACATCTTTCTTCATGCATTCACCCAGTGGGCACTGAAGCTGATCCAGAATCTTGGCTGTAGTGAAGAGTGACACATGAGCATGGACTTGTAGCTGTGTCCCTGACACATTGACTACCGTTCCATGTCCCCTCATCCTGTTAGTAACAATATTACCCTCTGCCTTCTGCTCTCATGCCGTGTGTGTGTGTGTGTGTGTGTGTGTGTGTGTGTGTGCATGTGCTTGTGTATGAGTGCGTGTGTGTGAGTGTGTGAGTGTGCACATGTGTGTGTGCATGTGCTTGTGTGAGTGTGTGTGCATGTGTGTGTGTGCTTGTGTGTGAGTGCGTGTGTGTGTATGTATGTGAGTGTGTGTATGTGTGTGTAAGAGAACACATTACATAATTTGATTCTAGTGGCTAAATAACCTCCATTGTAGATGTACACCACATTTTCCTTGCCCATGAATCTGTTGGGACTATAGGGATTGATGGATCATTTCGGTTATATGAGTAGTTCTACAGTAAGCATGGATATGAAAGTATCCCTGTGATATTCGACGTGGAGTCCTTGTGCTGTTTTAGGTTTGTTGAAAAGCTTCCATGTTGATTTCCAAACTGGCTACACCAGTTTACATTCCTACCAATAGTAAACAAGGGTTTCTCTTTCTCCACACCTTAGGCAGCTTTGGTTGTCATTTGTCTTTTGGTAGGGTTGTTTGTCTTTTGTTTGTTTGAGGTTTTTGTTGTTGTTGTTGTTGTTGTTGTTAATGTTTTTGATGATAGCCAGGCTGAGTGGGATAAGATAGAATCCAAAATGGTTTACTTTGCATTTCCCTGATTTCTAAGGATAATAGACACCTTTCCAAATAGCTATCGGACCGCTGTATTTTTTTCCTTTAAGAACTGTTTATTCAGTTCATCACTGATTAAATGACATAGGATTTATATATTCTAGATATTAATCCGTTTTCTGATGTGTAGTAATCAGAAGAATTTCTCTAGTTCTGTATATACCTTCTCATCCTGATGTGTCCCTTGATGTATAGAAACCTTACATCTGTTAATACTTAGTCTAATTCTTATGCTATTAGAATCCATTTCAGAAAAATCCTTGCATATGTCCATCTTTTAAGCTATTATACCTGTATTTTCCTGTAGCAATTTTGAGAGGTTAGATCTTATGATCATGTGATTTCTGTCTCTTAAGTTCAGTTATGCAACTGTATTGTTGATTTGGTACCTTGGACAATTCTTACATTCTTGGAATAAAATCAATGTGTTGACAGTATGTGATCTTTATAGCATGTTGTTTAATTCTGTTTGCTAGCTCCTCTGGAGAATTTTTATCCATATTTTTCAAGGAAAGAGCTCTGTAGTTTTCTTTATTATTGCTGTGTCTTTATCCTGTTATGGGATTGGATTCTGTAGAATGGCCTTGGAGAGAATGTGAGCTATAGAACAAGTTTACATCATTGTTCCGTGGTCAAGGTTTCCATCTCTGTATCTTTCCAGCCTTAGTATATATGTTACCAAAGGAGTGGCTACTAGGGCTTTAAATTGTATTTCCAGCACTAGTGATTGTCAGCATTATTTTATGTATGTGCTGGCCATTTGTGTGTCATCTTTAGTGAAATTACCTATAATATTTACTCACTTTTTAAAAAACCAAATGTTCTGTCAAGTTAAAAGAGACATTTCATTTCCTTGCATGACGTCAGTGTTCTGCATGATCATGTTTGGTTAAAAGCAGACTTCACATACAGCGATGGCTCTGCATATTCATAAAGGAGCTGAAATGTTCTTGTTACCTGGTAAACATATATCATGATATGGACACTGCAGAAGAATTAGTAGAATTCCCAAGAAAACTGAGGGCTTTAGGGAAACTTTGGAGAACACAGAACCTAGACACCAAATAGTTTTCACAACAGAGAGGAATGTTTGTGGCATATTATCTGCGAACAAACAAATCTACAATGAATAAAACAAGCATCCATCATGGGTGTATTTCTGAAAAGAAGACCCTTCCCCCAATAAGTCGGCTGAGTGACCAAGATCCAGAAGATGGCACTGCTGTGACAGCAAAGCCCTTCCAGCAGGTCAAGCGATGGGAGGGGAAGACAGCCGTGCATGCGTGTTCTGATGTTCACATTAAGTGCCACCACCATGTGTATAAATTTCTTTCTTAAAGATTTCTATTTTAATCATGTATGTGTTTGTATCTGTGTGGGAGTATGTAAATGTGAGCCCCTGGAGTTTAGGAGAAGGTATCAGAACCCCCTGGGCTAGAGTTGTAGGCCATTGTGAGTTGCCTGATATGGGTGCTGGAGACTGGACTTGGGTCTTCTGAAAAAGCAGTATGTGCTCTTAACAGCTGAACTATCTCCCCACTCCCATTTTCCCTTAGTTTCTAACAAAAAATATTTAAAAGGCAAGAACATTTAAAAGTAGAGAAGAAGTTTGTGGAGCAAGGACATAATAAAATAGTACATTCTTTACTAGAACTATTATTAACTCATAGATTAGTGCTTTACTGAGGCATCCTTCTGCAGCAGATGGGAAAAAACACAGAGGACCACAGCCAGACATCACACACAGAAGAAGAGACCTTGGAACCTACAGCTCTAAATGAGATGTTTCCATCAAAACCTTCCCCTCAGAGCCCAGGGAACGCCTTGGAGAGGAGGTGGAAAGAGTTTAAGAGACAGAAGGCAGACTACCAATAAAAGACTTGATACCCTATGAACATATAAAGGGGGAGTAGGTCCCCCTCAGTCACAGTCATAGGGGAGGGGAGTAAGGGGAAAATGGGAGGGAGGGAGGAATGGTAGGATACAAGGGATGGGATAACCATTGAGATGTAATAAGAATAAATTAATTAAAAAAAAAAGAGAGAGACAGAAGCATAGAGGACGAGTCCCTCCAGATCAACTGAGCAGGCTCATGTGAACTCTCAGAGACTAAAACAGCAAGTGCAGGGCCTTGGCAGGCCTGCCCTAGGTCCTCTGTGTCTATAGTCGATAGCATAGCTTTCAGTTCAGTAGTTTTATAGGACTCCTAAATGTGTGAACAAGTGGGTCTCTGACTAGTATTTCTGCTCTAGGGCTCTTTTCCGTTAGTTTGCCTTGTCCAACTTTGATGTGATTTATGCAGCGTTGTCACAGGCCTTTACATCCACACCTTGACTTAAGCAACTTTATTTCTGAAAGCCAACTCTTTGTAGATAGGAGCCTTACATTGTTGTTTTTAGCAACTTTCATTGTACCTTTCCTCTATTTATATATGCATAGATACATGCTTATTGTTGTGTCAGGGTTACCCACATTGTTCAGCACAATAACCTGTGATCCAGGTTTGAGGCTAGAGACAATGACTCAGTGTAGGTGTGCACCAGGCTATGCCACTCAGCTTCATGGAGGTCTGCTCTTTGATGTTGGCATGGTGACAAAGGCACTTAAAAACACATTTCTCAGGCTGGGTAGCCATCACAAATGACATGTCTGTATTTTGGATGTGAGCCCCAGCTGTGGGATATCCCATGCATTCTCCAGTCCTGTGGGTGATCTCCCACTCCACTGAGAATTTATTGGTCTAAGCAGAAGAGTTTCAGTGGGGTGTAGTCCTATGTGTACAGTTTTGTCCTTGTCACCTGTGTTTGTGGGGTTAGAGGAACAGCATGGAGCTCTGCCTGTCTGATGACTCCCATTGAAGGTCTTACAGTATCTAACTCGTTGTCATTGGGATTTGTGTACAAGTCATATGAGGGCCTAATTTTATTCTCCTGCATGTGGGCATCCAGTCTCCAGTGTTAGTGACTATAACTTACTTTTGTTGTTGTTTTTTGTACATTTTCAGAATATCAGTTCACCATAAGGGTTAGAGTTTTCCATTTGTGACCTTGACACTATATTCTACTGATGTATACACCTGCCTTCAATGTCAGTAGCATGCTGTTTCACTGACAGTTTTAGTAGATTTTGAAGTCAGGGTACACTGCCTCCAGATTTGCTCTTCTTTCAAGATTGTGGTAGCTATTTGGAGCCTTATTTTCTTTCTTTCTTTCTTTCTTTCTTTATTTCTTTCTAATATTTTTTGCTTCAATGAGAAATGATATAAATTTTCATGGAGATTGCATTGAATCTTTTGATAGGGACTGCCTTGGAAGTGTGGCTATTTTAGCAGTATTTACTCTCCTAGTTTATGAAAACAAGATATCAATGCATTGTTTTCTGTCATCTCAAGTCTCTTTCACCAATCTTTCAAACTTTAAGTTTACAAATCCTTTATTTCTTTAGTGAAATTTGCTTCTAAATATCTTTTGCAATATTTGTAAGTGGGTTTATTGTCTTTATTTATGACAGGTTGCTATAAGTAAATAAGAACAGTATATGCATATAATAATTTTCTATCCTGCAACTTTACTGAAATCGTTGGGGCTTTCTAAATGATCTTGCTATTTGCACTGATGACAATTTAAGTCCCCTTTTCCTGATTTCTTCCTCTTGTTCTCTTGACTAGCTCCTTGGCCAGGACTCCTAGGATGATTTGGAACAGGACCAGTGAGATTGATATATTTGTCCTTTTCCCAATGAGTAGCTTTCAATAAACAGGTTGCATTCCTCCTTGAACTGAACGATATATTAAGTTATTAGAGTCAGAACATAGCTTGGTTTTGGAGAATCAGCAGTTAGTAAGGTGAAGTTTGTCGTAGCACTATTGCTAGAGTTCTGCCTTAACTATGCTTATATATTACTAGTAATTAAGACATTCTTATTATTGCTTAATGCTTAGTTATGTAACAATTATTCCAGTGACATCTTAGTTGACAGTAGTAGTGGCCTGATGCTTCAGATTCTGTACCTGACACTGAAGGACACAGTTGCAAGCGACAAAATTGAAGTACTTATTCACGGTTACAGAAATGTCCCTTCCCAACCAAATCCAGGGAGGAGTCTTCGTCTTGGGGCCTAATGCACAACAGACCCACACTTTCCCAGCCCTTGGCCAGTGTTGCCTTTGGCTCTTCCCATCCCCCATACTTTTCAATGCCTTCACTGGCCTAGAAGGAGGGCTTGCTTGTTATTTCCCCTTTGGAAGAGGCCTGTATGAATTCGGTCACACATAAACACCAGAGGGCCTTTACTAGGCACTTCTCCCCTCAGTGACTGCATGGAGGAGCCCTGGAGTGTTTTTGAACTACCCTAATAGTTATAAAATTCAGAAACTATGGCTTGCAAACAAATTTTTAGATGACAATACTCAAGTTAAATATTTCCTTCACATGGAACAGTTTTTCTCTCAGCTATAGAAACCAATTTGAAGTGAGAGTTGGTCTGTAAGAGGCACAGAGTATATTTTTAACACACTTGCCAGAATTTAAAGTGATATTGCATTTTTTTCCATTATTGATCGAATTTTTCTCATTTATATATCTATGCATTTATCTTTGTTCAGTACAGACATTCTTCTGCTCTTCGTGCCCATTTTTGTGTAGAAGTTTTAGGCTTATTAATTGAAACTGAATGGAATAAGCCTCTATAGAATTGTAACTTTGAGAGAGTAATATAAACATCACGATCAAATAGCTGAGTCAATAAACTACTCTCTAGCTTAGTGTTCCAGAGAGAGAGTAAAGACCTTACACATGCTAGCAAGCACTGCACTGCTGGCCTGATACACCCAGTCCAGTTTTCTAACATTCTGTGGGATTTTCTAACTTTTAAATCATTTAGAAGCTTAGCAGGCAGTTCTGCAAATATTTGACAAGCATCTGTGCTGTGAACAGAAAGCTGTATTTCTAATGGTTCTGTCAACTTTTCTGGCACAAACTTCCATTACTTTTCATTTGAACCTTACATGGTGGTGGTTATGCGTAATAAGAGCACATGCTAATTTACAACACGTACTCTAGTGGTAATATGTGTTTTTAAATTGTTTCGGCAGGATCTACAAATGTATTGGCACACTCTCTCTGTGGAATTGCTCACATAGTGACTGCAACTATGCACATTATAATGGGTAAGAATTATTCTAGAGATGTGCAGGTAGAACAAGGAAGTTTTTGTTCATATAAGTGACTATTGTGTTTCTGTCAGCCTTATCTAGGAATGCTTAAGTTCTCTGTCGCTAGGCATAGAAATGTTTGACTAGAGCTCAAAGGCAAGGCGTCTTCTACTTAAATTGTCTTTCACCTCAACTACTTGCTTTGAAAAGAGCAATAAATGAAATTTTACTGTAATCTTGGTGGGAAAAATATTGTAATGATGTTCAAAATGACAATTTTAAATAAAATGGGAAAAGTCCATGCATACTATTTGCATTTGTAATCTGCACTGTTGTTTGATTGCATCAAGACTTCAGGCCTAGTATCATATTATCAAAGGAGGAAAGCTACCACAGCATACCCTTGGGTCATAAATTATCCCGTGGGATAGCATTCGAGTTCAGATAAATGCAATGCAAAACTAATATTAACTGTTTTCTTGGAACAACTGCTTCAGCATCACATCCTTAGTCTCACTGTATGTGAAGTAGATATAGACTTTCTTTGCTCATCACCTGAAAAGGCTGTAAGTGGCATTTACAGTTGCTAAAGCAAAAGAGGTGAAGAGAAAGCAAGGTTAGTAGCTATGATGTGTGACACCTTGCAGCATCTCTTAAGTAAATAAACAATCGCTCTGCTGTTGCTGGTTCAACCACTCACTGATGGGCTGACTACCCTGCTCAAGGTCACATACAGTCAGTGGACGTCTGCACCTTTAGCTCTGCTGGCAAGCTGCTTCGCTTTGGCTTCTCGGCCATGTTTGGCTTTGGTGGAAAGACTTTGGCTCTGGCAGAGAAATACCGATGGATGTCCCCTCGTCAGAGGAGAGACTTTGCTGTAATCAAAGCATTGGCCAAACTTAAGTAAGTGTTCCTCGTAAGGCAAAAAATTCTATCTTCCAATGCCAATGGCTATTAATAATTAATTTCATCCTTTTTTTTAGGGCAGAGGATTGCAAAATATCATTTTTACCAGCTGGTTGCTCTCAGGATGAACAGGAAAGGTAAGGAGAAGCTCTGTGTACTCTTGTAATCTTTACTTAGCTTTACTTTTAGTAAAATATGTACAAGTGATTTGTCTGCATATATGTATGTGTGCCATATACATGCCTGGTGCCCCAGAGGCCAGAAGGCGGGTGTCAGATCCCCTGGAACTGGAATTCTAGATATTGTGAGCTGCCATGTGGTGATGGGAATTAAGTGTGGGTGCTCTTCACCACTGAACCCCGTTATTTCTCTTTAAAGAATAGTCTACTTCACATAAGCAATTAATTAGACTTGTGGTCTTTGGCTATTTTCTTACACACTAATGACAAATCTAGAATAATAGATTCTACCTCTTCCAGTAAACATAGAGTTTACCTTCTGTCTTCAGAAGAAACCCTCCATCCAGACTGAGAGTGAACAGCTGGTCCTCCACTGCTCTAGCCACCTAACACTTATTAGAGTGCCTGCTATGGTCCAGACTTTGGGTACAGCCATGAGCCTTAAACCCAGTCTTCATCCTTATGAGAATTTATGGAGTAGCATGGAATTTAAATATTAAAGCAACATTAAGGGAAGGTTCCAGTTATTAAAAAATGAAAATTGTTCCTTATAATACATTTATACCTTAAGGGATCTTTGATTTAGGAAAGTTTTGCACATGCAATTATGAGCTCTCTACTTGCCTCTTATTTAGTAGATATTATCTTTTCACATGTGTGACATGTTTTTGTTTGTCACTCTACTTCTAGAAGAGCACAGAGATCTCCAGCATCTGGTGAGTCAGAAAGAATGTGCTTGAAGTCCTCCCTGGTGCTGGTGACCGGGGAAAGAAAGTAACCAGCCACCTCCATTGTCTTTAGACGGCTGTGACCAATGGCAAGCCATCCAAGGGCAGTTCTTGAGCGTCAGTGTCATGGCAACCCCCTGTCTGCATTCAGTGGCACCCAGAGGCTTTGCACCTGACACCAGGTGAGTATTATGGTAGCTGTTAATGCTGACTTTTTAATAAATAATTTTCTTCTTGGTAGGAACTTGTTAAAGGTGTATTCTCTGATGGAAGAGCCGAGAATAAATGTCAGTGAATGGAGTGCTCTAATACAAATGGGACTTCCATATCATCCTCTTGACTGCCCATCAAGAATCAGGGACCATTATGGAAGAGGGTTGTAAAGACTTTAAGAGCCAGGGGCCAGAGAGGGGTGTGCAGTGGAACAGTACTTTCTGGAAGTGACAGTACCAGTGCACTCATGACTGTAACAGCAGCTGTGGTTGCCTGAACAAGATCTGTGTAAGATCCAGCCAGTCAATGTTCTAGCATTGTGTGGGGAGGGGCTAATAGTCCCCAACCCCTAGCTGAGGAGCTACTAACTATTTATGGCTTCTGAGGCGAGGAGGAGTCAGTTTTCTCTAAGGATGTGACCACTGGCAGACTGATCATACTCTAGTGGATGGCCCCACACTCATGAGTTTATGAGCAATACAAATCAGTGGATTATTGGGAGACAAAAGATAGTGTGCAGTTGGAAAAGGGTGAGAATATAGGGAGTAGATATGGCATGAATTAGGAAAAGAAACAGGAGTTAAATATGATCAAAATACCATTCTGATGGGTGTAAGATGAAATCTCAGTGCCATTTTGATTTGCATTTCTCTGATAACTAACGACGCTGAGCATTTCTTTAAATGTTTCTCAGCCATTTGATATTCCTCTGTTGAGAACTCTCTGTTTAGTTCTGAGCCCCATTTCTTAACTGGGTTATTTGGTTTGGTTGTGTTTAATTTCTTGAGTTCTTTATATATTTTGGATATTAGACCTTTGTCAGATGTAGGGTTGGTGAAGATCTTTTCCCAATCTGTAGGCTGTGGCTTTGTTCTCTTGACAGTGTCTCCTGCCATACAGAAGCTTCTCAGCCTCATGAGGTCCCATTTGTTAATTGTTGACATTAAGGCCTGGGCTGTTGGTGTTCTGTTCAGGAAGTTGTCTCCTGTGCCAATGTGTTCCAGGCTCTTTCCCACTTTTTCCTCTAAGTGGCTTAGTGTCTCTGGTTTTATGTTGAGGTCTTTAATCCACTTGGATTTGAGTTTTGTGCAAGGTGACAAATATGGGTCCAGTTTCATTTTTTTACACATAGACATCCAGTTAGACCAGCACCATTTGTTGAAGATGCTATCCTTTTTCCATTGAGTAGATTTGGCTTCTTTGTCAAAAATCAAGTGACCAAGTGTGTGGGGATTCATCTTTGAGTCTTCAATTCGATTCCATTGATCTACAAGTCTATTGCTGTGCCAGTACCATGCTGTTTTAATTACTGTTGCTCTATAGTACAGCTTGAGATCAGGTATGGAGATTCCTCTGGAGAATCTTTTATTGTATAGGATTGTTTTTGCTATTCTGGGCTTTTTGTTTCTCCTTATGAAGTTGAGAATTGATCTTTCAATGTCTTCAAAATATTTTGTAGGTATTTTGATAGGGATTGCATTGGATATGTAAATTGCTTTTGGTAAGATGGCCATTTTTACTATGTTAATTCTCCCGATCCATGAACAAGGGAGATCCCTCCATCTTCTGATGTCATCTTCAATCTGTTTCTTCAGAGATTTAAAAATTTTTTTTTCAAACAAGTCCTTCACTTGCTTGGTTAGAGTTACTCCTATATATTTTATATTGCTTATGGCATTATATGAACTTCTCAAAAATAATAAAATGTTTTATAAAAGAATAAGAATTATGGGTTAAAAGGTAGTTTTTCTTTGTATGATATTAAGTCTTCCTAAAAGATTTGTCTACCCAATAGATTGTGAACAAGTATTGAACTGTAAAAAAAAGACAAAAAAATTGTCACATAATTACTGGAATTTTACTAACCCTCTGGATGAAGTGTCCTTTGGGTCTTGTTGACAGAATTGTGTTATGCCTCTTTTGTTTGCTTTCACTTCACTACTTGTTAAGACTATTATACTAACGTTGATGTTTCTTGTGAATGTCTCTTCTCTGCAATTTTTAACACAAACATATCTTTACTATGAGGGCTGGAGAGACGTCTCTGTAGGTATGAGCATGCTCTCTGGCAGGGGATCTGTCTTGGATTGATGTTTTCAGTTAAGAGAGACATTTGGTTTTGCTTAATATGAACAGTGGTGCACAGAAATCTCTTGGCTACATTTTAATGAGATATGCAGTAAGACATCTTATATCTTCATAGAGTTAGGGGTATTCTTTCTTCTGCACATTCTTTTAAGCAAATGTTCATTTTTAATCTAAAAGTAGTTCTTTTCTGAAAGCAATCATGTAG
This sequence comes from Acomys russatus, assembly GCF_903995435.1. NCBI lineage: Eukaryota > Metazoa > Chordata > Mammalia > Rodentia > Muridae > Acomys > Acomys russatus. The sequence continues at coordinate 7,372,864 of NC_067160.1, forward strand.
AACAAAGGAGAAGAGATACTATTTATAAAATGATATAAGCAAGAAACATGATGTATAAAGGCCATGCCATGAACACTCTGGTGCTGTTTGTTTCCAGGGGGAAAAGACAACATTGTGGGTAGGAGGAGCATTGGACCCCCTTTAGCAGTTAAGAGTTCTGCTGCTAGCTACTCTTTGATTGCCATTGCATGCCTTCCACTGGGAATGGTCCATCCTTACATAGAATGACTGGACAATGAAGTGACATCTAAGGTTCCTCACAGCTCTAGCCTGAGCCTCCATAAGGTTAAAGGCTCCTTTGAGTGTCATTGTTATTTTGGGGACAACTTCGTGTTTGCACTAAAATCAAACATGAAATTACTTGTATGTATTTCTGTAAAATGCCTTCTAAAACTAATGCATTTGTGGCTGGCTGTGTTTGCTCTAAAGCACACCTTTAGATTTATAGTCTCTCTCTCTTTTTTAAAATTAATTAATTAATTTAGTAACTTTACATCCTGATGATAGCACCCTCCCTCTTCTCTTCCCGGTCCATCCTCTTTCCCTTTTCCCCTATCTCCCTCCCCTACTCCTCAGAAAAGGCCTCCACCCCCAGCTCACCAAGCCAAATCAGGACTGATCACATCCTCTTCCCCTGTGGCCTGGTGAGGCAACTCTGCCAGGGAGGAGTGATAAAAAACAGGCAGCAGGGTCTATGTCAGGGACAGCCCCCATTCCCCTTACTAGGGGATCCACAGGAAGCCTGAGCTGCCCATCGGCTACATCTGTGTAGAGGGCCTAGGTCCAGTCTATGCATGATCCTTGGTTAGTGCTTCAGTCTCCTCAAGGTCCTCTGGGTCCTGGTTAGTTGGCTGTGTTGGTCTTCTTGTGGAGCTCCTGTCACTTCTAGGTCCTTCAATCCACTTTTCCACAAAACTCTGTTTTGCCCAATATTTGGCTGGAGTCTCAGCATCTGTTTTGATCTGCTGCTGGGTGGAGCCTCTTAGAGGACAGCTATGCTAGGCTCCTGGCTGTGAGTCTCAGGTTGGGCCAGGCATTGGTTGGACATTCCCTCAATCTCTGTTCTATCTTGATCCCTGAACCTCCTGTAGGTTTAGTCTCTTGTATTGGGTAGACATTATGCAAGATTAAAATGCTCTATTATTTGGCTGAACACATGTGGTGGCGACTGTTCACTCCATCCCCTTTACCCAGGCACTTTGATTCATTTTGTCTTCTATGTTACTTAGACCTTCTGCCCATAAATAAACACTTTAGCCACTGTTTGGATTTTAGAAAAACATGGAGCCATGGGTCATCTCAGACTATTTGTAAATGTTCACTCTGTCATAATGTACTTTTTAAAAGCATACAGAGCTTCATGTTTAGAATTCTTAAATAATTAAGGTATATTTAATATTACTTCTTGATGTGATTAAAAGAGAATCGAAGTTTGATGTTTGAAGGGCTCTGTCACAAGGTTTTGCTGAGGAGAAACCCTGAGGATTAATAAAACTAATTTGAAAGGCTCTCTCACTTCAACAGCACAGCAGAATATAGTTTAAAATGTTTAGGTCATTTCAGCATGGAAATTTGGATACTTGTCAGTATCCTCTAGTGAGCACTATATTTGTTAGACAAAATGATATGTGTGGTTTCAGATACAGTCTGTTAATAAACTCCTTGTTGTCAAGTACAAATGTTTAATTTCAGATTAAATAATGGAAGCATGGCTCTTACTGTTGTAAGGAACACCACTCGGCCAGAATTTGTAAAGCACCTAAAAAGATACTCCAGTGTAAAGAATCAGGTATGGTCATGTCTTTTTGTGACTATTTTTTTTTTTTTTTTTTTTTGGCAAAGCTATTAATCATATAGAGAAAGATGCTTCAGCGATTAACATCAAGTTTTACCTAGTGAGAGACGTTTATTTTCTTCTGCCTACATTAATCATCTTTTCCCTCAGCCTTTCTTTCAAAATTTGATATAATGTGTGCCAGAACTAACATGCATTTGCTTCTTTTGACACATGAGTTATACTTTTTTTCCTTGTGTAAGGAAAAACCAAAATTCTAGTATTACATTGAAAAGTAAGGGAAGTTAGGGCTACAGTTACGCACATACACACGCACACACACACAGGCTGTTCTTTAGAATGAAAAGTAGTAAAATCTGAGAGTTTAGCCTTCTTGGTTACAGCAGCAGATTCTCAAAGTATGATGCTAAGATTTTCCTGACATTTGCTTACAGCCTGATTCATAGTCAGGCATTGGAATATATTTGCAGATATGTGCTTAAAATCCATTTTATAGATGTTATTCAAAACTTATATAGAGCTATTTCCACTTACGTGGTTAGACTAAAAGAGAAATAGTACCTGTGATGAGCTGTACTCTTGGGCACACGGCACGATCCAGCTGTTAGTCTTGAAGTACACAGATGTGGCTATAAAACCCTGGAGGCTGATATATTTCTAAGGGTATGCATGGTGCTTGAGGACAAGTGGGAAGAAGAGGACAGTAGATCCAGACAACCATCAGAGGCTGGCTGTTGATCCAGTACTCTAATCCTACACATCAGAGGGGGTGGGAGGGAGGGAGAGGGAGGGAGAGAGAGAGACTGAGTCTTTGTGAATTTCTATTTGCCTGTGGGAGTCACAAGAGGGTCTTAGATTTTCTTGAGCTGGGGTCACAGGTGGTTGGAAGCTGCCTCACATTTGTACTGGGATGGAAACTTGGGTCCTTTGGAAGGGCAGCAAGCACTCTTAACAGCTGAGCCATCTCTCTAGTCCCACGCCCCATTTACCTCATAATATCGCAGTACAATAAAGAACTACACATATCTGGTATTTATTATCATATGTAATTTGTATCATTTGTATAAATAATAACCAAATATGGAAATATAAATTATATGTAATGCTTGCTTTAAAACTTTACCATGTAAGAAAGACTACATATATGTTAGTTATGGTAGGGTTGTCTGCTGTGTGATGAAACAACAGCAGTGCTGATATGTAGGAAGGAAAAAAATTCCAAATTGTTTTAGCATTTCCTTCTCTGAGCATGTTTTCATGGTTGGCATGATAATATTTGTGAACAGCTATAGAACAGATTGAAGATAACCTCACAACTTTTACAGTGGCTTCCAGCACAGTAAAATAGAGGGTAAAGCTACCCTTCAGCCCCCTCCCCGCCAATTTTGTTTTTTGCTTTGTTTTGTTTTCTCTTGAGACAAGGTTTGTACGTGTAGCCCTGGCTGTCCTAGTCTCCATTTATAGATCAGGTTGGCCTTGAACTCGCAGCAATCTGTCTGCCTCTGCCTCCCGAGTGCACCTGACTCAGGACCCTTTCAACTGCACTCTCTTGCCAGCTCTTCTCTTTCCCCACAAGTGATTTTAAAACTTTTAAATGAACTCTCCTATCTTCTGAGGATCCTGTCATCATCTCCTGGGTGATATCTTGGTTTCCATTATTTCAATTGCTTGCCTTCTAAGCACACACTCTTGCAAGGGCTGATCGTGTCTTCTGATTGGCAGGACCACTGTACTTCACTGTGCTGTAGAGTTTGTCAACCACCCAGGTCTCCGCAGTCCAACAGGTCCATGTCTGACCTCGACTTTCACTCTCTCTTCAGATAGCAGCATTCTCCCTCATGAGCTGCGGTTTCTTTGAGACTTCCCTCTTCATGTCTTCACATGACCCCAATGGCTTCTGCTGGTTCTCAGCTTTACAGTTCCCCCTCTTAGTCCAAACCTTACTCATTCTCACTTACAATGGCCTCTTATGTCTCTTCAGTTTCTTTGTCTTGTCTTTTGTAATTCTTACCTGAGGAATTGTCCTAAAATAGATGGTTTCTCCTCCGTTAACTCATCACTGAGGGCCGCCTTCCATTTCCTCAACAAGAATTACAAGGACCTTGATAAGCCATTTTCTCCCTTCCAGTGCTACTTTTGAGGAAAGTATCTGCAGGTTTACTTTCTCCTGATAGCATTGTCCCTTGGGAGCATAGTGTCCTCTAAGTGTGTTTTTATGTCACTGTCCCTTGCGACATGTGAGTCGCTGGTATTTTTCACTACATTCAAACTCTCACCACGCCCAAGGACACAGTCATGTTGGATTAGACTCTACCACACAGACACATGTTTAACATTGTTGTATCTTTAGAAACCTTATCTTCAAAAGCAGTTATATTCTGAGGCACTCAAGATTAGGACTTCAACGTAGCAGTGCTTGAGTTGGGCACACAATGTATGCTGAAATGTGTTGTAATTAAGTTCTTCAAAGTAGTTAAGATAGCCAAATAATCTTATAGAAAACACAGTTACTAATCATCGATCATTCAGAGTTAAGAACAATGGCTTGGGATAATCCCTTAGTAAATATCGTCTCTCTCTGTCCTTCTGCATATAAACCTCAATGAAGCACAAAATTTTAAACATTGTTTAAAGACAATTAAGGGTCAGCATTTTCCCCCAAACCCCTATTTTAAACACATAGATCAAAGGTCCAGGAGATACTACAGCTTAAATTGTAGAATAAACTGGATTCCATGCTAGCCTCAGCTATAAGCAACTCTGAGCAGCCTGAATCTCTGTGAAACTACTTGCATGTTGTGAGTATGTTAGATCTCCCATGTTGGTGTAAAGCTTTCAGTACCTGTATCATATGTGCAAAAGTTCCTGCATAATCATGCATTTTATAGGCTACACTTTTAGACGTGCTACCAAGAACTGGCTGTTATGTGCTAAATTATGTATATTGTCCACCCTGGGTACTCAGTCCTGACCTTTGCCCCACCCATTATTTGAGATAAGGGTCTCTACCGATATAATTCAGGATTTAATGCCTTCCCTTCACTCCAGTGATTTCCTGTGACAAAGAAGAAAATGTATACCTTTACCTGGTGACATTCTAGAATAGTTAATAGCTATCTTGTACCTTGTGTCCATTTGTTAAAAATTGCAGATGAACACCTAGGAAAACTCATAGTTTTTGCCTCTTTCCTTTCTATGTACTTTCCTTTTCAGTTTTATAAGTTTAAATTTAAGTTCTTCTGAATTAAATTCCAAGTATGAAACTTGTGTTAGCCTTTGTTTCAAGTCAGCTATCCAAGGAAATAATGAAGTCGGTGGGATTAACTGAAGAGCCTGTCTTTAATTAGAAATTAGAGAATCATTGTGGGGAATTTTCCTCACAACTCTTATGTATCATACAGTAGAGCTGGATAGCCCTGAAAGAGGTTCCCTTTTCCAGAATACCTGAGGCTATTTGGCCGGAGTTTCAAAGCTATAAAAATTTCAGTATGATGTTGAAATTTATTTGTACTAGGGAACACCATGAAGCACTTTGATTTTTTTGCATTTGTCATATTTAGTTCAATTTTCCTTTTGTGGAGACATACACCATTAAAGAAGTGAAAATTCACCCACGGAGTAATAGCACTGGATATGACCCAGAGGAGGAGGGTGGGAGCCGTGCAACTGTGTCACAGAATGGTTTTCCTTGGAATGTTGATGGCGACTTGATGGAAGCTGCATCAGAGGTCCACGTTAGGTAAGCTGCATCAGAGGTCCACGTTAGGTAAGCCCGACTATGGTATGGCTCTCTCTATGTAGAATGACAGATGTAGCGCTAATAAGTTAATGTGGGGATTCTGCCTTTTTTAAATTGAAAATTAAAATTATTTATTTTGATTGGAGTCATAGAATCTTACAGTTACTGGAAAACATAGAAGATTCTTGAGAACCTCCTTAAAATAAGCTACTCAAGAGATACACATAAAACGTTGCTTAACTACAGGTAGTTTATAGAAATCCTCGAGATTTCTTGGGGCATTTCATATAAAAGAAAATTGCCTTTAATATAATCAGGTCATATACTTTAGAGGATGAATTCTTAGAATTTATATAGTATTCAATTATGATTTGAACTTGTTTAGCTCTAGTTTATGGACAATCATACAATTTGACATTTTTAACTGGAAAACAAATACAAAATTTTCTTCATTAATTACTTAATTTCTTCATGTTACATGCTGATTGAAGCCTCCCTCCTCCAATTCCCCACCCCCTTCCCCTCTCTTCCCATTCTTCCTCCCTTCGCCTCAGAGAATGGGGAGGTACCAACTGGCCCTGGCACATTAAGTCACTGCAGGTCTAGGCACATCTTCTCTCCCTGTGGCCAGATAAGGCAGCCCAGTTAGGGGAATGGATGCGCAGGAGGTGGGGAGTGGGGGGTGAGGGTTCTGCCTCTTATCTGCCCAAGCAGAAGATTAAAAGCCAGTAAGTTAGCAAATTGTAAAAAGACATATGCACACCTTTCAATAAATACAAATATGAGCATTTATGCTGTCATTGCAAATCATTTTTGCATAAGCCACACAGATAATGTGTTTACAGCTTACATTGTTGGCCTTTGAGGGTATTCTTGAGCCTTTTGAGACTAGCATAATGCCACACTCTCCATCCCCCCCCCCCCAAAAAAAAGAAATTGTGTTCTAATACCATAACACTGTGTGGAACACTGTTTTTTACTGAGTCCTATTTTTTGTTCAAGTTCTGTTCTTATTTAAGTCAGCAGTACAACATATCGGAAGCTCTTGTTAAGTCTTTACAAAGTGATCAACACACTGTACATCTTAACTAACAAGAGTGAGCAACGGGTAGACTCAGTGGCAGGGACATACTCGCTCATTCTTAGTAAGCCTTATGGCCAAGCAGGCTGAAGTGTGTGGTGGGGGCCACGGGGGTACCCCTAGGTGGCATGCTCTCAGACAACTTTCTCTTCACAAAGGCACCAGAGGATACTATCCAGTCAGGAAAAGTGGTTAAGAAAGCTCTGGAACAGTCACAGATGTTGGTGTTTAAGGTTCTTCAGCTTGCGGCCCTGCTATGAATGTATGTAATTTATGTACCACACTCATGAGAGGTGTGTGAAAAATAATAGGAGCAAGCAAGTGAAATACTCAAGTTTATATTATTCTTTACAGGCTACACCCAAGACTGATCAGGCTTTATGGAGGAAGCCTGGAAGAAATGAATGATTCCAAAGTAGCATGTAATTGCATATAAAAGAGATATGTAAAGTAGACATTTCTTATGGCAGAATCAATAAAAATGCAGTTCTTGAATGAAAATATCCATTGAATGTAGTTAAAAACATCTATTTTAATGTAATTAAAATAGTATCTAGGTATTTGGAAATCAAGATAAAATATGAAATCAATATAAATTTCTAACTTTTGGAAAATGTTTGTTAGATCTATTGTTGAAGATAATATTTTAGTATTTTCTGTAAATGATAGATTTTTTTTAAAAATTTCAAACTCCACAATGAGCTAGTTGTCTAACTACAAACAACCACTTAATTTAAAAAAAATCTTTGTACTGCTGGGGGAACAACACATAATGGCATCTTTTGAAGTAACAATATTTTTAAGCTTATTATACAGGTAAACTTCTAAGCTTTATTTAAAATATATACATAAAATATCCGTCTAACTGGGCAGAAATGCAGTCCAGGAGGTAGCTGTGTTCTGTTGTACCTGAAAGGTAGGCCTTGGCCAATCAGAGCAGTCAGTTTTCAGAGTAATGATCCAAATTTAATTTTCCTCAGAGACTGTCTCTTAAAAAGGTAGGTCTAAATTGATATTGATTTTCATGTATTAACTTTGCCATCCTCATGAAATAACTATTTGAAATTTTTGAGAAAACCATATACATATGCCTTTGACACACGAAAAAGTATCCTTTAAGAATACAAGCATTTAATTAATTTTTGTTTTTTGTGCAACCAGAATTGAGGCTTTGTGACTGAGTTTCATCACTCAAAACTCACTTGCAAGCCTCAGCACAGCTCTGGCTCTGCAGCCGCAGACCTCAGGCTTGTGAGCAGGCAACTCTCGTGAACCAGGAAACCTGAGGAAGGGCCAGCTGGCAGCAGAGACTTCCTGTAAAGTGATCACTCTCTGTAATACTGAAGGCTGCCCCTTTTACCCAACACATGTTCAAAATCTGGCCATAGCTTTCTGATACATAATAGATCCAGATGAAAAGTTACATTCACCTAACCACACATATAAAATAAATACTACAAAAATGATGGTAATTACAAACAAATTATGTAAAACCCAGGTAAAAATATTTCCTTGTGCAATGGCATCAAACATACATATCCCGTGGGATTTTGTTACATTTATTATATCGCTGCATACAAGCTTAATCAGTGATTTGCAGTTCCATATATGGACTTGTATCTTCATTTATGTTTCTTTACACTCCTGGTTAATATATATTTAACCAGAACAAGAAAAACACCACTATCCCAGCAAATATTCATATCTGCTTCATTTGAAACAGTGAACGTTTCATGAAATATCAGCTCACAAATCTCTCTGTGCAGTTTTAAATCATCAGCAAGCTGCAGTTCGTATTGTATCTGTGTGTATCAGCGAAAGTGCAATATTTATAGTCGGCTATGAGGATAAAACTCTTAATTGGTTTTACAAATGAGAAACTTGAAAAATCATACTATTCCTGGGTGCTCTTGATAAAGGACAAAAAGTGGATTGATATTTGTATCCTCTAGAAAAGTATATGTACATACAAGGAGTCCACCCCTGGCCACTTATCCAGAAGCTGCCCTGTTCTGCATGGATTTTGTTCTTCAGGATTTTAAAACTCATATCTGCTGAATGAAAAGGCCACAGGGACAAACCTCAGTGATGACACGCCACCAATGACAGTCTCCAACTCTTCGGCTTCAAAGTGATTTATCCATTAAAAAAAAATTCTGGGAGCAGCTCTTTAAAAGAGTCTGAATGGCTTCAATTTTGAAAATGTCTCAATGTATTTGAAACCAACAAGTGCCCATTCCATGACATTTATTTCACGGAGGTGAGAGCACCTAGTCAATAATTCCTCTTGAAAAATTGTTCTTTTTAAGTTGGTCTGGCTAAATCTGGAGTTAACTTTCTCTTCAAGTTCACATTTCTTGAGTAAATCAAGAACTTTAGTGTTTTTCCTCCCTTCATTCATTTGGATGCTGAAAATATTTTGCATATTTTCTTTCTTGAAGATTTCCCCTGCATTAAGACAGAGTATGTCACAAAATAATAAGTACACAGAAAGGGATATTATCATGGGTCTTATGACCAGGATTTTTTTCCTAACCTGAGTCTTATTTTCACTTCTTTCCATTTAAAAGTCTTTAGTCATCATCGCTTTTGCTGTTGACGTAACTCCAGCTGTCTCTCCTATTTTCTTCTTGTAGAATAGATTTGTACTGTCTTTTAAAGAACCCAGCCTGGAAACAGATTAGATGACAAGTGTATGGTTCTGAATTCATAACATTCACATCAAATATCTAATCAGTATACAATACTTTCACAGCTAGTATAACCTGGGCAAAATCAAGACAGTGGTAAGCTGTGACAATCAGCACGAGGCTCCTCAGTGATATATGCGCACTTCACACAACTTGATTTTTGACATTATATGTATTTTTCCAAATGGATTGTTGTAGTGAAGTTAGAATAAACATTCAAATATTGATTAAAAAAAAAAAAGAACAATAAATACTGAACCTAATCAGCATTGAGATAATAATAAAGGCATTCTGGGTAGTTTACTGTTGGTAATTATTAGAGGCACACTGTCCATATAACACATGACATTAATAATTAATTTAGGGAGTACCTTCCACATCACGCATGAAATTAATAAAAGCACAGCAAGTCCTAGAAGCAAGCTGCTGGTCATAATCACAACAGTGAAATGCCGCTTGGGTCTTTGATGATGGAGCCCTTCCAAGAAAACCTGCACAAATTAAGTAGAGAAAACACACACTCAGAAACAGCACTACTGGTGGGTCCCTTGAAAAGCCTCCCAGGCTTCTGCAGAGATTGGAACTACCCACTCAGTCTGGTCTAGCCTCAGCCCAGCCAAGCCCTGGCAGCTGTTTAGTAGAAGCAGTGACCTGGGGTAGCCTCTTCTTCCCTCCCTTCTCATCCTCGGGGCTACCAAGTCACTTCTCAGAAGAGCTCCCATAAGTTGTGGGAAATGCTGCCTTTGAGTAAAGAGAAGTCCTCCATGACCAGATCACATGCTGACTTCTGATCCCCAAAAGGTACTTATAAATGCCTCATACAGTTATCAAGAGGGCAGATCTTACATGGGCAATGTTCTCATCCTTATTTAGTTCAATAACTTTTGGGTGTGGCTCTGGAAAAGCTGTTGCTTTTATTTCAAACTTGAGTGATGAAGTTTCATCCTGTTTTTGAAAAGAAAACATCAACAGTCTGGTTCATTGTTTATTTCATGAAGATATGTCAATAGAAATGCCACCTTGGCTACACAGAATGTCTGTAACTTACTGTTTCATGGACTCCTTTTATTAAATGTGGCCATGTTGCAAATCACTTGATTTAAATGTTTGGGTTTTTTTTTGGCCGGGTTACAGTTTACAGTAAGTTATTAGTGACCAAGATAATTTTCTCAGTACTATGACATTTTACCACAAACAAGACTTTTGACCCGGTAATGTTCCCTCAGGTTCACCTTTTTACTTGTTTCTAAATGAAACAGATGCTTCCTTCTTAGTGTCTTAGTGACAACATCTTCCACTAATGATAATAAAATCCATGTACGAGATCACCTGTGGGGGAATTCTGAGGTTCAGTATTTCAAGTAGGGGATTTGCAACAGACTCCATGAATGTTTTAAAATTATTTTCATTTGTGCATTTATAGGATGTAGATAAGAGTATAGTAGTTACATATAATTTAAAAAATAAATAATGCTATTGTTTGCTTTTATGTACATGCAGATGTAGATGACTTGTTGGAGGTGATTTTCCTACCACATGGCTCCTGGTCATCAAACTTGGGTCATCATGGCTGAGGGAAGTGTTTTACCCACTGAGAAATCCCCCCCCCTCTCTTTTTCCTTCCTTCCTTCCTTCCTATCTTTCTCTTTTTTAAACATGGCCCAGGTTGGCTATGTTAGTTGAGAATGGCTTTGAACTTCTAATGTTATTGGTTGAATTACAGGTGTGCAGTACTCCACACCCACTTCATGCCTGTGTGAGAGACTTGGGGCGTATGAGAGGCGGACAGCAAGGGTGAATGGCCTGGGGCTGGTCTCAGGACTTTAAAGTATATCTGAAGATAAGATGAATGGACATCTATCTCTCCTGATGAATTTTCCTTTTGATCACTGTGTGGTAATTTAAACAAGTACTAGCTCTTTTTTTTTTTTCCCCCATCATGGGCCAGGGCCAACTAAAAAAAAAAAATGTGAGCAAAATTAATCTCGATCTGTAACTCCATTGGCTGGCATTATCCACACTGGCCAGATGGGGAAACTGAAAAAAATGTTTCAGGTTTTCTCCTGTTTTCTGAGAACTCTTAGTAAAACGTATGTTCTTTTAAAGGAAAAAGTCCAAAATGCACTTGATTCCTTTTTAATTTGAAGTTTTAAAATTTGTTATTTTTTAAATGTATTTTTGTTAATTTTGTTATAGTTGATTTTTTTTTTTTTTGAGACTGAGTCTCATGGGGTACAACGAGAGGGCCTTGAACTCTCTACGTAGCTGTGATGGTCTTAGACTTGTGGTCCTTCTGCCTTTACTTCTGAAGTGCTAGGATTGCTGGCAGGAACCACCACACCCAGGCTTAGCTGACACTTAGTTTGGTTTTCTTTGATATAAAATTTTCATTTTACTTCTTGGTTTTAGTTTTTAAATATTATACTTTAAAAGATGATTTAAGGCAGTGGTTTTCAACTGTGGGTCATGACACCTGGTGGTGGGGGGGAGTGTCACGTATCAGATACGTATGTTATGCTATATAACAGTAGCAAAACTACAAGTTAAGAAGCAGCCATGAAGTAATTTCACCATTGGGGTCAGCACACCATAAAGAACTGTCCTGAAGGGTCACAGCGCTAGGAAGACTGACAGGGTAGTCAAGTGCTGTTTAACTAGGCCTCTCAGGTAGCCGCATGCTTTAGAAACAAAACTTAACCATTCTATAGTTTATCTCTGTTAGTTGAAGTAATAAAAATTGAATTGCTATGTATGTAGTTGTTGACTGTTTCCGTACTATCCTGTCTATGCAAAAATGATAGACTTTCTAGGTCCTCATCACAAAGTTATCCATACAATGTTAGACTCACCATTTCCAAGATAGCTGGCCTGCCTTCCAGCTCAATGCGAACACTGGCTTCTTTCCCACTTTCCATTTTTCCGAAATTGCATAAGAAATCTAAACAGTGGCGATCAGCTTTCATGCAATACTTGAAAAGAACATAAAAGGACAGCATTAAATTTTTTGTTTTGTTTTATTTGAAATTTGGCAGCTGGAGAAGATGGCTCAGTGGATAGAATGCTTGCCATGCAAGCCCAAGGACAAGAGTTCGAATCCCCCAAACCCATGCAAAGCTGAGGAGACTGCAACCTCGCAGCAAAAAAGAGAATCTGCCTCAGACAAACTAGAAGGTGCGGGCTGATAGCTGTGGTTGCTTTCTGATCACCACACATGTACAGCAACATGTAAATTTTCTCAGAAAAAAATTAAAATATGAATGAAAAATTGTAATATATATTTTTATGTAGATTAAAAATCCCCTTTGTGTAACAGGAAGATGGCTCAGCAGCAGGTAAAAGTACTTGGTACTAAATGTGAAGACCTGAGTTCAAATCCCCAGGGTCTACAGGATGGAAGAATAAAGTCCCCTGCAAGTTGCTCCCTGACTCTCCAGGGACACAGTGAAGGGCTTTCATGCACACACTCACACAACTGAGCCCAACGAAGTATTTTTAAATGTCCTTAGTAGCTTTTGGAAAACTATGCTTTTTGTAAACATCTTCTTTCCTTCAGTAAAACAAGCATTTTTGTTTTTTATAAATTCTAAAGTGTAACATGTGTTTCCACCATTCTTAGTATGGCCCGCAGCCTTCTGGGAAAGGGCGATGTGCACACTTAGACTCTTCCTAAGTTATGTGCCGCTTTTGTGCTGTGCAGCTTCTCTAGTTTCTTCTTCAGTCATAAAGTCACTAAAATGGGAAGAATGAGAATCTACTGCTATAAATACGGCTGCCCAGGTGACTGGGTGTCAGGAGGGTTCTGTTTTAACACCTTGGTGGCATGTGGGACAGTCTATCAGGTAATGACAGTTTAATAACACACTTGCCCCTGGGTCTGGCTCAACAGCCCATCATGCTTGTCCCTTACTAGTGGGAATATCACCTAAGGGTATCTCTCCTACCACTCCACTGGCAGCCCATATCCCCGCCAAACTTGGCTTTAAATGCATTGGTTCTTTGTAGGAAGGCAGAACTACCCATCTGAAGAATGGAAACTCACCAAGAGTCTCTTATCAGTCTTTGATAAGAACTTGAGTATATCTGTCAAAGTCTCTGCCACACCCTTTTGCTGTTGGGATGTACAGTCTCTTTCATAGTGTTTGAAATGGCATTGCCCAGTAGTTGCCTAAAGACAGAAAACAAGAAAAATACCACCTCCCTTTAAAGAGGGCTGACACAACATAGTTTTAAAAGTTGCATTGATTTAAAAAAAAAAATACATTAAGCACCTCTGAAATTGTGAAAGTATTTTATGAGAGAATTATTTTGGAAAGAGTAAATCTCTGGTAAACCCACAAACAGAGCCCTAACCAAATTATAGCAGGTTTTAGGTTGACAACTTTACGGAAATGGAAAAGAAAAACAGCAGGTGGATACTGGCCTAAGTTTAAAGTTTCTTTGCTTACAATTATACATCCTAGCATCTAAATCTGGAATCCAAATAGATTTAAAAAAAAAAAAAAAAAAAAAAAAGAAAGAAAAAAGCCATTCCAAACTCACTCAACTAGGCTTTTATTTTTGGTAATTGCTGTTTGTTGATACTTAGAGGTACAAAGAAATCTCACAGACCATCAGGTAACAGCTGGCACGAGAACTGATTCATACATGTCCTTAAAGAGGGCGTCCCTTCTATACTCCATAAAGCTTGAAGTCACTAACTACATTAATTCCATGGGTTCATGTCCCAAAGAAAGAGATATAAAATAAGAAAGAAGGAAGAACCAGGTTTTCTGGTTGTATACGTCAATGCAGGTGCCACCTCTGCTCTACAGCTTGGCAGGGCGTGGGGGAGATGTATTAACTTCTTGGTCCTCTCAGTTAATGCATATGGAATTCACAGCACTGAATGTGACTGGAGTGATCGGAATCTCCACAATAATACTTAGGCTATAGGGTTAGTGTGTAACTCACACACAGGGAACATACTTTTACCTGGACATCTAAAACGTTGAACAACTTATCATTTTGAGGCAGAAAAGAATTTGGCACCATGATTTCCACACTAACATTTGGAGCTATGCTAATACCAGTGTTTATAACCTGGAAAAGAAAAAAAAAAGAATTTCAAAATCTTTTTTTCATAATTGTAAATACAGAAACGACTGAGCTTCGAGGTGAGTGTTCACTAGGCAAAGTGAAGTGTGTGAGGTGCAAAGTAAACAGAAGAGCCATCGTCAGAATTTCTCCAGTTTCGTCAGTTCAAATCCACATTAAGGTTTTTGTTTTTAGTACTTTTATGGCTGCATTTTGTCACAAAACTAGTTTTAAGTAAGAGATGACAAGTTTGAGACCATCTTGAGCTACATAAGAGACCCTGTCTCAAAATACAAAACAGAAAAGGGGTTAATATTTATTTATATGCCTCTCTCTCTCTCTCTCTCTCTCTCTCTCTCTCTCTCTCTCTCTCTCTCTCTCTCTCTGCCAGCCACAGTCACTGAGGCTGAGGGACACTGTGGGGACAGTTGGCCGTGAGAACTCTCCTTTCTACCTCCCCATCTACTACAAACATCAGCATGAACAGCTTTGCTTACATGGAAAGTGAGGTTCAGCTTCTCTGCCATGCACGTTTCTGGCTCATTTTCTTCACTTGATCCATACACAAATGAAGTTGGGTTCACAACCCTGAGGGGAACAAAGCCAATTTGAATGTGCTGTCTCTGTGATGAGGGACTGTACCGTCTGTCTTCAGAGGCGGATCATAGCACAATTACAAGGTGACACAGAGTCATTTTGGTTTCTTGCCCAGATAAAAACTCTTAACACGTGACACAAGAAGGTCACGTGACTCTGACCCAAGCAGCCATGCATAATCTAACCAATATAAGTACTTGCCTTACTTCCCCGCACCTGCTGGCTGGTTACCATTTGGACTTTATCAGCCCTAAAAAAAAAAACCCAATCCATGCAAAGTTGGAAAACCTGAGGAGCTTCGGCCTCAGCTTTCCCTCATGGGTGTCGTAGCTCAGTCTAAGCAGTTTATTACCTATGGATGGCTGCTGAAGCCTAGAAGTCCAGTGACCAACCAAACACTGACTTATACAGGCAAGTGTTTGTGAGGATGTGGGCTTTTCAACTTCTCAATCCCGGGGCTAGAAAATGTATGCCAAGCAGCAAGCACAGAGGAAGCGCTGACCTGGGAAAGTCCCTACTCCACAAGTCACTCATACTCAGCACCTAGTAATTCCCAACCAGGGATCCAGGCGGGAGGGGAGGGAGCAGAGATAACCCAACACCATATACGTGTGCAGTTTAATACTGGTTGTCTTTGTCCCAAACACTGTTGTGTGAACAGGGGGAAACAGAGGAGCTCATCATCCTGTGAAAAATGGAGAAGCGGGATGTACACTCCATGCTAGGAGAAACGAACCAGCTTTGATTGGCGTCACCACTGACTTTTTCTGAGAAGGACTACTAGCTCCCTCCTGCACACAGCTGATACTCAACTTCTATCCGTTACAGAACCCGGCATTTTAAAGCAGATGGATTCCTTCTTCTTACATAGTTAAAATGATCAAGGCATAGATTATGTTTAGAGCACAAAATCACATTTATTTGTGCATTTTATTTTGTAATTCATATCTTCTAGTGTTTTAAAAATATTCATGTGCAACTGCTGTACCAACCAAGGACAATGCATGCAGTGAACCTAGACCCACTGTTCAGATCTAGACAAGGGACAGCTCATTCTCCAGAGTTGTGGGGAGAGCAGGGACTGCCTCTGAACTCTGGTTCCCCGAATCTGATCACTTCCCCTTGGTGGGGAGGCCAGGTGGCACTCAGAGGAAGGGGAAGCAGGCTATCCAGATGAGACTTGATAGGCTGTGGTTTTATAGTGGGGGAGGAGGTCCCTTTCTGTCAGAGGTCTAGGGGAGGGGAATAGGGTGACAGAGGGAGCGGGAATAGGAAGATGCAACTGAGGGGATGTAATCTGAATAAATTATAAAAAGAAAAGAAAAAATGTTCATGTGCATTTAGCATGAAGTGGAAAATGGCCCATGAGTTCCCACCTCTAACTAAAATTCTGTGGACAGCTAAGGTTCTCTGGAGAGGAAGAGTCAGCATTCTTTAAGTGTATGGGTGGCTCCTGGTAGGTTGAACACACTTGAGTGGACAGACCCACACTCAGGAGTAAGTGAGCATCGTAAATTGGAGCATTTGGGTTATTTTCTTTTAAAATGACACTTAGGGGCATTTAGGGAGGTAGAACGGATGCGGGAGGCATCGATACACATTGCATGAAATACTGAAAGAGTAAAAACATTTTAACGTGGTGATTTTGGGGCATGGTGGCTCATGTGTGCAAGCCTAACACACGGGGTGCAGAGGCAGGAAGATCATCAGAAGTCAAGAGCATCCCCCTGATCTGCACAAGGCTAGCCTGCCCCACACAGAGAGGAACAACACAAAGGTCTGAAATGCAGACTAACAGCTCGAATTGCCAGAGGAGTCATTCGAGGTTTTGTCATTCCCCTCTTTCACTGTACAGCTACACAGTTGAATTTTGAATCAGAGAAAGATCCGCAAAGAAATTACCAAGGCCCCAGGGTTCTGACTGCAGCACACTCCAGGGGTCCAAGAAGAGAAAGGCGCTCCCTCATGTCTTAGTCATTGGCCACACAGTTAGATGTGCACTCTGGATGGCGGCAGTCCAGCCAAGTGCAGAGTCCTTTGTGTCCCTCCCTCCCGTGGCCACTGCTTGGTGCCACGTCTCAAGCTGCACACTACCTAACTCTGTGCCTGTCGGTTGGGAGCTGAAGGATGACCGCGGCGCACTGAAAGCTAATTGGGGCTCTTCCAGCACAGAATCTCCAGCAGCTGGCCTCGAGTTTGATGTAGCATCAGAGCTGATTACAGAGTGGATTAAAAATAATGAATCACCAGCCAGGCAAGTGCACTCAGAGGCGATCGCAGAGACACAGTATCCTTTCCACTTCAGCATGTTCAAACACTCCTCTTTCATTAATATTAGAAAAAAAAAAAAAACAAACCAGTAGAGCGAATGCTCCCTAATCCAGGGGACTCTGTACTCACCCGTGCACAGTCAGCATGACCTCATACCGCAGAGGGATCGCTAAGGTCACGTTGTTATCCTTCACTTTGTCCATTTCACCTTCATTTTCACTGACAAAACATAGACAAACCACATGAGAAGGCAGCATCAGAGAGAACCTACTGCATCCCATGATGACCTACTAGAGGGCTAGTTAGTAGCTTGGGGGTGGGTTGGAATAAAAAAGAGAAATGGCAGGAAGACATTTTAGGGCAGGGTTGGCAGAAATTACTCTCATTATTTACACTACGGTAATTTATAGACAATTATCGGAACACAGCTCCACGGATCCCTTAAAGCCGTTGCCAGAAAGTAGGCACGTCCTTTGTGACAGTCGTTTGTTGCACACTGAACCATACCAGGAGGCGTGCATGGTGATGCTGAGGTCCTCATGTGCCCTGCTGAGGGAACTCACATCCAGGAGAAAGCTAATATCTATCTGGAAAGCAGAGAAGAAAAGACCCATTTTTTAATCTAAGATACATTTTTATAGATTAAATTTTTTGTTTTCATTAATAGATTTTATTATTTCTTAGGGAAGACGGTGGAATGTTCTAGATGTGGCAGAAGTTGTACTTCTCACTCAGTTGTAAGCAACAGAAACTGTTGGGTTTAAGGTACATTTCCACGCACCACTCTCTGAATGCAAAGACTGGCTGGCCGGGTGGACACCATCAGGGATGTCTTAACAACTTGGCTGAGGACTCTTGCCAAAAACACCTTTTTATCTAGCAGAGGTAACATGCCTGGCAGACAGGGCCACCTGGGGTGGGCGAGGGGGTGTTGGGAAAGAGTAAGCAGGCAAAACAAATTCTGATTGACACATTTATTTGCCTGCCTTGACATAAGCAGGTTCTCTGCTCACCCCCTCCCTCTGAACAATGAACACTGCCAAGAATGTAACCGCTAAGCTCAAAGACACCAGGACAAGTTGTTCTCACATAGCTTCATAACTAAGTTCAAATATATATATGCAGCATAAAGGTAGGAGAAGGTTAAAAAAAAAAAAAAAAAAAAAAAAAAACGCGTTCCTATTAGCAAATCAAAATGCTAACTGCTTACTCTTGACAGACGATCCATATAAATATAACCAAGGCTGCAGGCAAGGTTCACTATGCCTGAGATCTCTGTCACTTTGCAGTTTATTTGTTTCTCTTCCTAAAGGAAAAAATAAAATAAAATAAAACAATTAGTCTAGGAAGAAAGATATTTAGACATTTATAGCATTCGTTTAGGGATTTTTTTTAAAAAGAAAACCATTCTAGAAATATTTTTTAAGAAACTGTTTTCTGTTTAGCTTGGGAATAATATGTCAAATTATAATAACTGATACAATTGCGTATATATAAAGAATACATGTATACTAATACCCAGTAGCTCCTGGATGCAGGCTCTCGTATTTCCCACTTTACCTAACATGTTATTCTCTAAAACCTCTTGGAGGAAGGAAGCCATAAATTCCACATTTCCTTTTGTCTAATATCCCTGAAATATGTTTAAAGTATTTAACTGTAGTAGTTGCAATCTTAACAGAAATATATTAAAGTACAGTCCATGGGCACCTAGAGTTTATCCTCCTCCTTTTGAAGTAGCTTCTTGATGATCTATATAAAGGTCTAAATATCTACTTTGAAAAGGTGAAAGGTCCCTTGAGTTTAACTGGCTAGAGGATAGATAGGGAGATCTCAAAGCAAATGTGCTGGAGGCTCTTTCTCTTTGCAACCCAACCTTATTAAAACCTCCCTAATAGACAAAAGGCCAATAATTTGGGTACTATGTACACATACATGGAGTTCATATATAAGCTCTAAGTGCTCTCCAGAATCTGGCTTGAAAGCCAGATTTCAGGACCAAGGAAGGCTGAGAACCTCAACTTAGAATGTAGAGCAGGATTTCTGGGTACTCTGCATGGAGAACCAAGCAGTACTGCTTAAGGTGAGCATCGTCAGCATCTTAAAACCACGAGGCATGGGTGGATTAGTAGTGCTCCAAGAGTCCTCTCCTAACACTAGAAAGAAAGAAGCTGACACCATCCCACTTAGATCCCAGTGCGTCCCAGTGCAAGGGCAAAAAGAACTTCTCAAAATAACTGGGAGACTGAGAAACATTCATACATTAAGATGAACACTTCAGGGGTTTATGCTAAGTCAGTGGAGCAAGTATGGCACTCACATTTGCTCTTAAACCTGAATGCATTCTCCCACTGTGGTCTCCAGCACTTACCAGGTCTAGGATCTTAATGAAGTAAAGGCCTGTGGGGAGCTGGATGTTCAGCGTGGTTTCGTAAGCATCATCTCCAGCATTGAACAGGGACACATTTAGCATTATGGTCTTCATGCTCCCAACAGCAAGATAGGTCTTGTTCTCATATGGCCTAGAAATTAAGTAATGAAAGTAGAAACTCTCCATCCATGTATAAAATATTCATGAATACAAACCATTGACTTAGAAAAACAACTAATGGGATTGATCTCATCAAACAGAGTTAAATCATCAATGTCTCAAATTTCAGGCATGCTCAATTGTCTGTTCCCAAAGAAAGGTTTTGATTTTATTGTTTGATTTTTAGTTATTATAAAATGGTCTTTTATTTTAATGCCCCTTTGCTTAACTTACCTTTTCCTCATTATTTTGTAAAGTTTTTTGTCAGTATTTGAAATGGCATGGGACTAGATGCTACCCAAGCCAACAGGTTAGAAGACGGTAAACTGAGGAAAAGGGGGAATAAGAAATTTTGGGGAATTTGCTGGAAGTAAAGCATAGAACTGCTGTGGCCCACAAGCGAGTGGCATAGAGAGCCATTGAATGAGACTACATTTCTGGAACAGGTGATTGGTTGCCTCTGACAAGACCCGGTTCAAATTCAAATCTAAATTGCTGAAATGCTTCAAAGTCCTGTGAACTGTAAAACAAAGGTCACTGCAGATCTGCACAGGTGAGTACAGGCCTGAGGAAAGCCACTAGCTTTTGCGGGTAGAGTTTCCACTAGCTTGGCTAGGCCTTGGCAACCCAATCTTTAATAACGGTAAAATGAACATTCCATGAAGATTTGGATCACATGCATTCCATGAAATCACTAGAACACTTCAAATATGAAAAGTTTGAGCATAATGAAAATTCTCAAAGCTACAGAGCTAGAATCTTCTAAACCCTCAAGCCAAGTGCTCAGTTTCTGCAGAGCATAGTTTCCAGGCAGAAAAAAGAAAAACTCAACTTTCAGTTACAGTATGTTATGATTTTCTAAACTTTCCCCATAGCCATCTAGTAACTCCAAAGATAGACAAAACTGGATCAATTAATTCAAACTGGAGGGATGTGTGCCAAAGCAACCAGGCGGAGACAGTCTAACGGCAAGATGTACCAAGGAGACTTAGGAACACGTTTCAAATCTCTGATTTAATACTTGGATATGGGTGAATCACTGAGTAAGATGGAGGGCATGCAGTCAGTCAGCCACGGTGCTGCTTTCTTAGAGAGCACATGGTTAAAAACTCTGCTCCCCACCTCACAGAAAGGATAAAGGTGACTGTTAGATGTGCACGGAATGGCTTGTGAAAGAATAGCTCTTAGAGGAGAGCAGAGGGCGGACTTTTGTCGGGGTCGGACAAGCATTCCTATTCTTAGCTTTTCTACTCAAGTGATTATTCAGGTTTGCTTCAAGGTCCTTTTGAAAATGAAGTCTGACCGTTTCGGAAGCCGCGCGGATTATACCTCCCACGTTGGCTTCACACTCACCCTCCCCTTTCACTCTGCCATCATGCCCACAGTGCCGGCGAGGCAATGCCCACGGCAGTGCAAGAGCTGCCCAGGACTTTGACAAGTGTTCCCACTTCTCAGTATGACGTCAAGGCCCTCGGGGGCCCATCCTTGCCTCACTTTCCACTGCATAGGGCGTTCCTTTGTTCTAGCTGCATCTCCGTACAAACAGCTGCCCAAACAAAAGATGCTTTCCTTCTTCAGTCAAGCTCGCCTCTTCCCTGAGCATCTTCTCCTCCTTAGTCATCAGCGTAACTTGTCCTTCCTCTTATGAATATCACTAACCCCCAGGGACCACGAAGAAGCATGTTTTACAGCGTGGAATTATAGTGGTCTCACTTATAATCTAAATGTCCGTGGACGCAAGAGGCTAGAGCGTGGGCATCAGAGTTTTTAATAAGACTAGAAATATAGTTCCTGTGCCTTTTAAAAAGGGACTATCAGAAGAAAGGGGCAGAGTCACATTCAAGAGACAAGTAAAAAACCCCCTAAAATGTTATTGGACACATTAGTCACTTTTAGAGGCTTATGAAATCTTCAGTGTATATTTTTGTGAAACTGTAGCTAGAGAGCATCTTCTGTGTCCTGAAATGATACAGACATTTCAAATATCTCGCTAAGAAACTCAATGTCCAACATATCAAAGTCATGTGATTCCCACCTGGTCCACACCCAAATTATCTTAGTAATGACCCAGATCCTGAAATGACCAGATTAACAAAGCTATTCACTAGGGCAAAAGCAATACTGGGAAGGGAATCTAACTTTCCAAAACGATTAATTCTTCTGAATCTCAGAGTGGATAAACAAAGGTGTAGCTTAGAACTCTTTCCCCGACACTTAGAACCCTAATAGTGTGGTATGCTTCTAAGAGACTGGACCACTCACTCACCACGCATAGATTCTGCCCTGCATTCCCATCCTTGGCCATCCTAGTCAGGATGTAAAAGAAGCCAACATCCTATGATACAACTCATTAACTGTGATAAACTAATATATGTAGGAAGCCATCATGCAGACCAAGATAAGCCAGTAGACATACGCTGGGGCCTTTCCCCCAGTTAATGTCCAGATTACTAACTTTTAAAATCTATACTCTAGTTTTACCCAGTTTTATATTCCACACAAATGGGGTTGGAGTGTGCAATACTCTGTACCTGTGATTTTGAGTATAGTTTCTTTTATTCAAAACTATGACATGGTCAAATGTGAGGCACCAGAGTTCGTGTGAAAGTCATATCCCACTCTCCACTCAACTGTGAGATGGCTCAGTGATTAAGAGCACTGCCTGCTCTTTGTAAAGTACCCAGGTTCAATTCCTAGCACCCACATGGCAGCTCACAACTGTCTGTAACTCCCTTTCTTATTTACCCATGTCGTTATCAGCAGGGTTTCAGCAATTTCCATGTAGAGCTATAATAATCTCATGCTGAATACATATATGAATTTTTCTGTGTATTATCTCTTTTCAACCCTTCCTACCTGTATTTCTGTTTATCTGAAGACTTCTTTTTAATTATATAAGACTACCTCCTTAAAGTCTCCAAATCTTTGTTTGAGGAACTGAAATAAGTTACACACACACATACACACACACAAATACTGTAAAAAAAAAAAAAGTATTTTGACCCTAGAAAAAGAAAACTATACTAAAGATTGGCACATGAAAAGCAAGCAGGTCAATAGAGCAGGCATCTGGAAACTCCTGCCTAAAGGTAAAAGCCATTCCTTTGTTTTTATAAAGTTTTATTGAGTCCAGCCATACTCACTTTTGCAGTACAATGCCACAGATGAGCAACGGACTGACTGATGAAAACAATTTCAAATCAACTAGATGTAACTAAATTTACTAGACTTAACTAAAATTCATTATCTTTTGCTGTTGCTTTTTGTGTTGTGCTGAACAGAGTCCTGCTATGTGTAGGTCATGCTGGCCTCGAACTTATGACCCCATCCCATGCTCCTGCGTGCTGTGACTACAAGTGTGCATCAACATGCCTGGGTCCATTCTGAGTTCAACAGAGGCTTCCTTTATGTCAGGGGGCAGAGGCTACTGTCTTTTCTCTTAGAATCCCTGTAGAGGTAGAGAAAGAAATCCAGCCCCTAACTTTTAACCTCCCCTGTAGCACCCTGTAGGAAAGAAGAGAAAGAAACAAGGGACCCCCCTGTGATGCAATCCTCCTTTAAAAGCCTTGAATTAGGGAAGCTGCACAGAGAATATGTAATAAATAACAAAGTAGCATTCTACCCCTGTCTACCATCCTACCCAGGAGGTATTTGACAGAGTGGCCATGGGCTATCCTAGCACTTAGGAGGTGGTGTGGGTTGCTCACGTTGTGAGCCTTTCTGCCTTAGTCAACATGCATCTTCTTGGCAGTGCATGTTAAATGGTGAGAAGGGGCCATGCTGCCTTCTCCCAACTGTTCTATCATCATATTACGACCAGAGGGACTTTCAAGGTTCTCTAAAAGTAAACTTCAGCTTGACATTAAAGTTTAATTAAGACTTGTACAAGAGCTGCTTAGAAATAGACGTTTATAAAATATTCTGGCTCAGGACCAAAGCATTAGTCACTGAACACCTTTGGGAGGGAAGTTGGCACTTCGACAAGCAACAGAAGGTGGAAGCGTGGCACACACAGCCAGCTTCTGAGACAGCAGCCGATCAGAGCAACACCAGGCTCACGCTGCCAGCAAGACTCCTGGTTTACTTTCCATTTTAAGTGATTTTTGCACAGTTACCACAATCCCAAGTCTTCTCTTTTTAAATGTGCACCTTACTGTAGATCACCTTTAACAAAATGCCACTGGAAAGACACCAGCCAGCATTTTATATGACATGGTGAAGAGCCAGCTGCACATCTGGACGGGTGGCATGACTGAACCAGCGGCTTCTCTGGGACTCACAGTTCATTCTTCATTAAAACATGAATAATGCAGGCTTGAAATTTACAAAGCTGCTTAGAGTCCACATAGCTGACACAAACCCAGGTACTGTGCACACATGAATCATAACTTAATAAGTGACAGAGGAAACTAAGGAGCTGCAACACCAGGTTGTAAATCTTTTCTCAGTGATTATGCTTGGGTTTTACAGGAGGTATACAAAACTGTGCTGTCATCACTGTATTCTTTCTTGATAAAATCAATTTGGTCTCCGAAATTTACTTATTTTTCATCAGGATGGTAAAGACAAAAAAATAGAGAAAAGAGGGAGAGAGAGAAGGAAGGGGGGAGAGAGAGGGAGAGGGAGGGAGGGAGGGAGGGAGGGAGGGAGGATAGGAGGGAGGGAGGGGAAAACATTGCCAGATCAAAATACAACGTGAATGGTTATCACAGTTTAATGTTCAAAGACACACAGCAGACTGGCTTGACAAAAGAGTAGCCTTCAGCAAGTGGCCTCCAGTTCAAAGTCAAATGCTATCATCTTTTTTTTCTTTACTATTATTGCAGAGGAAATAAAACACTGAGGGATTCTTGCCCCCGAAATAGACCAATTATCTGACTTTGTTGAAGAAAAGTTCAAGGGGAGAGTTGAAAAAGAGCTTGGATTGGAAAGTTGGGCAGGGCGTGAGTGGACATTAGTGTAGAAGCATGTAATGTTCTGTGAGGTCAGTGGGACTTTTATTTTGAAAAGGACAGTTCTATTAGATTAGCCCTTTAGGGAGTTAAAACCCTGCTGTCATATGCCATCCACTACTTACTGTGTACTCATCAGTGAGCACCCCATTTGATGCTAACAGGGCCCCAGATTTACTATCAGTTGGCAGCCCTCCTTTGACATTGCAGAAGATGAGCATCTGCTTTGGCTTTGGGGAATGCAGCCTGATATCTAACATGCCTGTGAGAACTCCATTCTCCCCACACCATGACAGAATCAGGAAATGCACACATACCAAGTTAGAGTAGGCATGAGAAGAGCTATCTTTTCTGAAAAGCTTTCAAAAGAAAAAAAGTAAAACCAACCAACCAACAAAGCACACTCTTGTTCTTGCTTCCTTTTCCTTGATGATAATGTTAGCATTAAAAAATCATAATCATAAAAAAGCAAAAGAAGATGAAAGAAAAAGACCTATGTCTGCCCAGGCTTCCGGCTGCACACCAGACCTTCAACTACCATCTCCTTGCAGACGTTATGCCATGTGGATTACTGTAATTAGGAATTAGTCAAATACTCTATATTACATGAACTTGAAAGTATTCCTAACTATTATGAAAACAGTCAGGGGGAATGTCTATTATTTATTCTAGAAACATAAAGTACAGGAGAGGAAGTTATTTACACCCTGAGGTAGACGAAAAGTTTGACTGTAAACTCCTTCTTGATAGCTAATACCTCTTATTCTTGTAATTGTGATGCTATGTTTGCCCACTGTTATTTTGCTGTGGAACTCTCTCTGGTTTCCTATCCCAGGACTTTGGACATAGGAGGTCTCAGCCTAATGCAACCACGAGGGAGTGTGAATCAGCACCACTTATCAAACACCAAGTAGTTTATTATTGCAAGCATGAGAAACTCCTGTTCTTTACCGGGTAAATGCATTTACACAAAGCAGGCTTCTAGATCTGGGACACATAATACCATTAGTGCCAGCAGAGCTGCAGCCAGACGAAGGCATAAACATATGGCCCCAATTTGCAGACTGGTACTGAGAAAGGAGAGAAGACACCTACATGCAGAGATGTATTTTTGTCTGACACAGAATAACTTACTCAAAACACAGTTAGTCAAAAGCTTTCAGTGTGACTCTGAAAACTTAATTAGAAGAATTCTCATTTGCACACCCCTCAAATGAGTTATTATGAACTGCATAAAAATAGTTTTTAACTTTGCAAATTGAAGCAAAGGGACTGGTGCCTACTGCTTTACACTGGAATTCATACCATTCCAAAAATAGTAACAACTCTTGTTGAACTCAAAGGTATCAGGTTATGAGCCAATCATTTGTATTAACTGAATTTTAAAAAATTAAAACATCCCATACAGAAAGCACATTTCTACTATTTTATAGCAAAGAAAGAACACATCTGTAAGGCCCAGGCATATCATAAGACCTAGGGGAGAACCTATTACTATTATTCTGATAAATGGACATATTGTTTAACAAATTCTTATCAATCAGGGCATCTCTCAACCTTCATCAGAGAAGCTTCTTTTGTAGTAGATGGCGATGAGCACGGAAACATACAACTGGTTGACCAAGAGAGAATAAGATATGGCAGACTGCCCAGCCCTAAATGAGACATCTGCATCACACTATGTCCTCCCAAGACTCCGAGATCATTTCTGAAGAGGGAGCATAGAAACTCTTTAAGGATCAGAGGCACAGAGAACTACAGGGCAGCAGTGTTTTCTGGACATGACAGGGCACATATGAACTCACAGAAGTTATGGCTATGTTCACAAGAACAAGCCCAACAAAATTCCTAGCATGGCTGAGGAAAGTGGAGACACGAGGTCCTATCCATAGCTGAGGAGCTCTTGGAAAAAAGACTGCTAGGAGAGGGAGAATCAGCTTTATTCAACAATGCAGCCCCTGAGAAGATAGATACCCGTGTTCCAGTAGATGGGATTACACCCAAGCACATACTGGCTGAACAAAATGAATTAGGTGGATTAATAAAAAAATAAAGAAGAGAACACATAAAATTTGGATGGAGTGAAAGTTAGACCCCACTCTCCACTCAACTGAGAAGAATGTCCATCCATTGGGTAGATCTGGGTAGGGGTTCAAAGTTTACTGTATGTATTGTCCTTGGCTGGTGCCATAGTTTGAATTCTGGTGCCCCATATTTGACCACGTCCCCTGGATGGGGAGGCCTGGTGGCACTCAGAGGAAGGATAGCAGGCTACCAAGAAGAGACTTGATACCCTATGAGCGTATACAGGAGGAAGAGGTCCCCCTCAGTCACAGTCATAGGGGAGAGGAGTAAGGGGAAAATAGGAGGGAGGGAGGAATGGGAGGATACAAGGGATGGGATAACCATTGAGATGTAATATGAATAAATTAATAAAATATATTCTAAAAATAAATAAACTGTGGTAGAAAAAATTTGGATGGAGTAATAGTAGGGGTAGAGAAGGATTTGGAGGAGGAACAAGGGTGGACTTAATCAAAACTCATTATATGCATGTATGAACTCTCAACTTAAAATGTAAACTTATAGCTCTATTCACAGTAAAGGATTTTTGCTTGGGTCCTATAGAGATCAATAAGAACTTTCTGGGGTCTTACGGTATACTTTTCCATTAGGCATCAGGGCATTGTTCTGGAAATGACTCAAGACCACATCCTACGGAACACCTCCTTACACTTGGGCAGCTACTGTTTAAAACCATAGGCTTGACTTTAATTGGAAAAAACACTTCCAATTAGCAATGGTAGGTAGACACTTTTGCGAGAAATTTTTAAAAAATGAATTCCATATCTTATTTGAATAAGTTGAAAACATTCTTAGTGACATTTTCACAGAGGCTCTGAAACCTTATTTCTCACAAGCCAGAAGATTTGCTGATGGCCAAGGGGACACAGAGTGCCTAAAGCATGCAGTTGGGAGCACAGTCTATCTATGGCGTACAACAGTCTCCCTCTCTGTAAACACACCTCCCAACTCTTATCCGAGTCTCCTGATGGACCCAAACCTTACACATTTGAGAACACAAACACACAAACGGAATGTTAAAAGGCGCTCACCAAGTCCCGCTGTGCTATGGTGTACAAAGCAGTTACTGGTCGCTGTTTCTCACTTATCCGAGTGAGTCAGCTGAGTCTTGTATAAAGTTCCTGTAGGAGGCCAGTGATGGCTCCTCGCCCCTCAGCTGCAGATGCTCATGGCTGTGCTGGAATTGCCTGGCTGGCAAGATAGCCAGCACTGTGCATCCAGCTTTCTGCTCTTTCCTACTCGATCCCTTGATCCACATTTAATAGTCACACTGGGTCTTTTGTTCCTCAAGCTGTCCCCTATGCCCTCAGTTACCATCTATGAACTTGACTATCCATGGCAACAAACCATGACTTTTCTATTCTTCTGTCCACAATTAAAAGGAAGCAATCACATTTCTCAGATTCATAGCTTAAGCTAAGGAGAACCTTAACTCCTTTCCAAAGCTAACTCCTCTACTTCTAATTCTTTGAGTGTTGAGAGCTGCCTCTGTTGAAACTCCTGTTGGTTACCACCTCTTCTCCAGGCATTCTGTCAGCCTCTGGGAACACAAACGTAAGGCCAGGACTTACTCTGCAGCAGGTTTCAGGGCAGTGTGGAGAGACACAATGTAATATGCACTATTCCATAGGCCTAGGGATAAAGAACGGTCAAGGGGTGAGGAGCTGGGGACAGCTACCTCTCAGAAATGCTGAAGTTTAAGAAGTAAATGCAGGCTCACCATGTGGATGAGTAGAAGAAGTGAGAAGATGGTAGGTATGAGAGCACATGTCATGGCCAAACAACTGTAAGCATTCTTTTACTGATGTAAAGAAAAAAAGAAAAGACCTAGGGTAGTGGTGAGAAACAGGACCAAGGCATTTAAATTTTACATCTAAAAAGAGCTACTGAGTCTTTATCATTTGGTAATCAGTTAAGAACCCTTTGTCCCTCCATGGTAGATGTTAGATAGAGCATACTGAACACTTAATGCTTAGAATACCTATGATAGTGCCTAAGAAGCAAGAAGACTAGGTGATATAGGAAGGCTACTAGGCACCTGGTTTGAAAAAATAGTGAAGATATATGAAGGGGGGCGGGGAGGATGGAGAGAGAGAGAGAGAGATCAACAAACCGCACTATTAAGTGGCAGTACTTTATATCTTAATAATTGATAGGATCCCAACAATAAAGCAAAATAGAAAAATGGTTCCAATCTAGGTGTTTTTCTGCTCAGACAATTAAGAATTGTTTACATCATTCTTGCATAATGACTAATCAGAGTCAGCCTGTAGGTACTCATTGCATCATTCCTGCATAATGACTACTCAGAGTCAGCCTGTAGGTACTCAGCATGCTTGACAGGCAGCCGGACATGGAAGGTGATGCTCAAAGATGCTGACTCAGGCATAGGCAGTGAGGGAAGGCCAGGAAAATTCATATTGGTAAGTAAAGTTACCCTGGGAAAACATGCTCATGTGTGGATGGGCTGGCCATGAATGGGAGTCAGAGATGATCTGAACACAGTTAAGGGGAGCTTAGAAGAGGAGACACAACAAGATTTCGTCAAGGAGATGAAAGGAAAAGGGCTTCAGGAGGTGAACTGAAGAGCTGCCAGATGCTTCAGGGTAAGTTCAAAGAGGAACTGAAAAATGTTCTTTGGGATTTAGGCCAAAGGTTGCAGTCTCTGATTTATCCTTCCTTTGCCTCCGACCCTCCCATGCCTTTCCATGATTAAATAAGGCACACTCAAGAAACATATAAAAGTGAGGTGCATACATTTCATGGGAGGCAAAGGTCGGTAGATCTCTGTGCACTCAAGGACAGCCTGGTCTACATGGTGAATTTCAGGACAGCCAGAGCTGTACGGTGAGACCATATTTTAAAAACACAAAAAAATAAAACAAAAGAGAAAGAAAAGAAGGAAGGCAGGAAGGCAGGAGAAATAGGTAAAAAGCCATCAAGTGTGCCCACTATTTTCTCCTTGTCTTAGTCACCTAGCCTGCTGCTGACTGCACTGAGATTTTCATCTCAAAATTTGCCACAGACACTCACTCCTTCCTTCTGCATTTTAGATGT
This sequence comes from Acomys russatus, assembly GCF_903995435.1. NCBI lineage: Eukaryota > Metazoa > Chordata > Mammalia > Rodentia > Muridae > Acomys > Acomys russatus. Next base: position 7,402,734 of record NC_067160.1, read on the forward strand.
GAACTCCATAGCCCCTCCTATCTTTATTCTCTCTGATCTCGATACAGAACATTAATATGAATATCATCCTTCACTGGTTATGTCAGCAGGACATAGGTCTCTGAAGTTCCCGTCAGAGTTTCCAAAAGGGTTTCCATTGTTTTTAAGGTCTTTAAATAAAATTACTCCCATGGTTGGTGTGCAGTTGTTTATCCTGTGAAATTCGCATTTCCCCTCCCTATGCCAACTCACGAGTCTCTAATGTGTACATGAATTTTAATGTTGAGAGTGATTTCCAAGTAGGGAGCTGTTCCAAGTTGCCCCACTTTCTTAGTTAGAGCTCCTATCACTGTGACAAAACACCATGACCAAAATCAGCTGTGGCCCGCCACCGAGGGAGCTCAACACCTCAAGAACATGGAGGCAGGAGCTAATGAAGAGGCTGTGGAGGAGGGGTTTGTTCAGCCTGCTTTTCCTTTAAAAAAAAAATTACTTCATTCATTTATATAGAGAGACGTTTATTTTATGTTTAAAAGTAGTCTTTCTGCATGTACACCTGCATGACAGAAGAGGGCATCAGAGTGCACCCAGGACCACCCGCCCAGGGATTGCACTGTCTACAGTGAGCTAAACAGTCCCACATCAAGAGAATGCACCACTATAGACCGATCTGGTGGAAGCATTTTCTCTATGGGCACTCTCTTTTCCCAAACGACTCTTCCTTGTGTTAACTTGATGTAAGACTAGACAGTACAGCCACCGGATTCACCCTGTTCCACATTACACTGTCTTCCTGTATGTCCCACCTTCTAAGCCAGGATCCCTCCCATTGCCCCTCCCCGTCACTGCTGCACTCTGACCCTTCTTTTACTTCCTGTGGTCCATGAGATGTGCCGAACGATCTGAATATGGAGAATCTCTACATGATACATAATTACAACTGCTTACTTTCCACTATAAAGCAACACTAGACATCCCTTTCTATCCAGTCCTAGCCTTATGCCAGATGCTATTCCAAGCATATTGTATTTTCTTTACTCTGTTTATCATGCTATGAATTTAGAACAAGTTAGTTCATTATTTTCAAATTTGTCAAAATGCAGTATTTTGCATATTAGTTTGAATTGCATAACCTATTTTCTAGCCATAAAATATACTAACCATTGTGCAGTAAAGTTTATTTTTTCCAGTTAAATTCTTATTACCAGGCACTTAACAAATGTTAAAACATAACTATGACTATAATAATGATATCCTAAGGCACAACTGAATTCTGAAATACCTTCTAAGCTACAACAACAACAAAAAAATTAAAGCATGCTCCATAAAACCATTAGGGAAACTCTTTCAAAATGGTAATGCTCAAATCTGTATTTATTATGAGTTATATAGGCATCATTTAGTCCCTCACAGGAAAACATGGTCATTTTTAGTACTTTAAATGATGCTGACACTCCTGGGTTAGTCCCCTTCTCACCAGAACCCACACACATGTACCCTTTATGGACTTCTGATGAAAAACAGAGTAAACCGTACTTACTTTAAAAATCCAATTTTTGCAGAAACTTGAAGATCAGCAGAACAATTTTCATAGGCACAAAACCGTGCAAACTTTATCTGAAAATAAAACATTACAAGGTTTATTTTAATTTCTATCTATTTAAAGAGTAAAACACCTGCACTTGGCAAACATAAAAGTTTCACATTAAATTATAGCATACCCCCTTAGAGTCAACTGGAAGGTTAGTCAAGAGATTACAATTCATAGTTTCAAGGCTAAAGAAACTAGGTTCCTCTCATAGATTCCAGGCCTAAATTTGCTAAGTAAACAAACTTTGAATAATTATATTAAAGGGACTATGCAGATATTTGGAATATCTCTGTCCCCCTCCCACTTTCTTGTGCTACATGCTAATAAAATTTATTACATGGAAGTACAACATCTCCTTTATTTTATCACAGGCATGAACAGTGACTTATATCCACAGATACAGCTATGTGGAGAACCCGAGAGGCATTCCTTTGTGGACACATTCAACAAAATTAAATGGCAGCCTGTCGTGAATTTTGTTCAATTTATTAAGTCCTAATCATTTAAGAGGATCCATGAACACTACAAGGTAGGTATGCATATATTGCTCAGGAAGACCTGAGGGAATTTTCTATGCAAGAGAAAATAAATGAAAATATTATAATAGCTCAAGACAGTAGGAGTAGGTAAACAAAGGGGAAAAGGGGGGCAGAGAGAATGCAGAAAAGTTAAAGAATGCACACAAAAACAGAAGTGAATGGTCACATGACATGACAGAGCATAGATTGCTCACACTGGGGGAGCGGAAGTGTAAATATTCTACCAAATGATTAAATCAGTATGATTTTCTTTCTACTATTCCTAGTTGGAGGGTCACATGGTTCTACACATCGAAATACACATTACAAGTTGCTAATACTTTCTCCTGTGTGTTTACAATATTGGTATTTAAATTATTGAAGACATTGGAAAGTAGCTGATATTGAAAACTGAAGTTCAGTAAGAGAATTTTTTAAATCCCAGCTGATTCTCATAACTATTTTCAGGTAAGACTCTGACAATTTGCTCATAAGTTATTATGCTCATTTGATCAAGCATTCTAGACCAGACAGTAGTGACCCTGAGCTCAAGAGCTAACATGCTCTACAGCAGTTTTGGGTGGACAGGATATAAACTAGACCTCTAACTGTCCTCTCCATATTTGATATTCTGTCTGCCATTAGTGCTTGCTTTGATGAGCACCAGAGCATCTTATTAACTATGTCTATGCTGTTAAGACAGTTAAGGTCTCCACACTGAGACTGCATGACTAAATGTATTGTCAAGGAAACTGAAATAATTGAGAGCAATTTAGAAAAACATAGCAGTTTACCGGCCAGGATGCAAGGTTCATCTTAAAATACAGTTGTTGTTGAGATGTGGTTAAAAATTTCAATCATGTTACATAATGGCTTAAATACAAGAAAACACTCATACCGTTTTTCTAATCATGTCTTTTTCTTTCTTCTGCTGAAGGATTGGCTGAAGTGGGGGGAATTCCTTTGTGTTTCGTTTGGTGATCATATGATGCCCGAGGTGGTAAGTGGCCTCCACCTGAATAGGGGTCAGGATGTCTCGCACATCTTTCTAAGGAAATTGAAAGCCATATGTACAAATAAAAACAGCAATGAATAAAAAAGATACACAAAATTCTTTCCTTCTAAAAGGCCAAACAGCAAAGCAGTGGTGGTACACGCCTTTAATCACAGCACAGGAGGCAGAGGCAGGCTGACCTCAGTGAGGTCAAGGCCAGCCTGGCCTACAGAGTGAGTGCAGGGCACCCATGACTATACAGTGAAACCCTGTCTTGAAAAACTAACAACAATAACAACAACACCAAGCAAAACACAAGGACACGAACAAAACCCCCCCATGTTTTAGCAGAATCACTGCAAAAAACTTGGAGTGTGTTCTTTTTGCACTACAGAAATGCCCCTGTTGCTTGCGACAACACAAAGAGTATAAAAGGGACAACTATTACCATCTGATAATGTTTGCAAAAGTCTGCATTTCAGCTCTTTCCTTTCATGCTATTTTCTACAATTCTTGTAGCTTGGTACAATAATATATACATTTTTCATTTATACACTCAATAAATTAATAATTTCAAAGACTTCCTCAATACTTTTACTCCATTTAATAATTCCCTTTATGATTGTAAAAAAAATAATGTTGCTTAATAAGATCTCTTCAAATCTGAGAATACATTGTATTCAGTTTTATTCGTTCAACTTCGTTTTTATTATGAAGTTTTCTTTTTTTGTTATTTATCATAATGACCTTTTCCCCCTTATATTATTTATAACCATGACTGGTAATATAGGAAAGATGTTAGCTTTGGATTTCTAAGTTTATTGAATTTTCTTACTTTGACAGTTTTATTGTTTGCTATGCTATTATGACTCTCTCTCTCTCTCTCTCTCTCTCTCTCTCTCTCTCTCTCTCTCACACACACACACACACACACACACACGAGTCCATAGATTTATTTATGTCACACATCAGTGGTAACCATTAAGAAATACATTCTGCTTTGAAAAGAGTTTGTTATATGTAGTGTCTTCTTGATCTCTATAAAGCAGTCCCATATCCTTATGATCATGTGGTCAAAAACACATTTTTTAATGATTAGTTTTTTACATTCATCTTACTATGTCTCCAGTGACACACATCATGTGTTTATTCCAATACATTATCAGTTCCTTAATTTTAACCTTTATTTCTACGAGCATGGATTAGTTTTATCTCTTTTAGGACTATTTCCCATGAACTTAAAATATTTTTATTATATTTGAATTTGATTATTTACTAATCTCTTCATTAAAATCCTGTCATTTTAGTATCAAAATTATTTCCTGACACACGTACAAATTGAAATAATTTAATCAATCAGAAATAACCTGAAAGCATTCCAGATTCAATTAAATCAGCACTACAGTAGATCCAGAAGTTGTTCAGAAGTCGGAACACGAGCGTGAGGTAAAACATGAAGCATGGTGAAACTTACTCAAGATCCACTAGACAAAAACGAAACATCTGAAGTACAGGGATCGATAGATTTCCCTTTCTTTTTGTCTGGGGACACTAATGTGATTTTACTAACAAAGGTCAACAGAGGTCAACCAAGCATTATGTGAAATAAAACATGTTAAAGACCAATGCACATGCACATGTCAAGCACAGGGGCTAACATTAGAATGACCTCAGACTTTGAGCGGACCAGTTACATTCAACAAATACAGACCACAAGCGCAAGGACCACTGTGGATGCTCTATGGGTCTCCACTTTTCCTGGCATCAGAATTGTCATTATAGCTAGAAGATAGTTTGAAGAACTGGCCACAGGCTTCCAGTGTCTACCATCATATGAACCATTTAAGTGTCAAGCCCAGCTTGACTCAACATTACTATGTTCTTCAATTTACAAGTTCCATTTTAAACAATACATTCAACACATTTCTTCTGGACTATTAAATTAACTCAACTGTTTTTCACCCAAGACAGACAGATGATCTGTCACATCCTTGAATGGCTCCAACGATAGATATTATTCTGGCAGCATGATGGAATGAAGAAAAAATAGACACACAGACATATATAGAGAGAAGCTAGGATCAGGTGGGCTATGCACACTCTGATAGAGTCAGTGCCAACTGCCTCGGTGCATTTATTATGTACAGCACAGGCGTTAACTTGTCTCAGTCAGAGGTCTCTACAAGCCAGAAGTCTCATGCTGTAACCATCTGAGAGGAGGAAGCTGCTGTTGCTAGTTTTTACATACACTGGTCAATTGTTCATAAATATTCATACTTGCACACACTGTCAGCATTTGCACTTGGACAAGAGGAAGCCTTTACAAGTTCCAAGCCTGATTCATACGGGTAATGCTTTGACATCCTTGTGGGAATGAGGCATTGGACCCTTAGCATGGCTGTGCCCATGTCCACAATATATATATGCACTCAAGAGTCCACCTGCCCTTCACACATTCCCTCATAGTTTCCTTGTCTCCTCCGTCAACCTAAGCTAGAATCTTGCATCTGAGTTCCTTATAGAAGAAACACAATTCTCCTACTGAGCAACATCAGTGGTCCAGGTTTTATTTATCTCTGATCATTTCACTATTGGAACATGGCTTACAGATAACTTCCTAAAAACAAAAGACTTGATTTTAATGAGCTTGCAATCATAATCCTTAATGGGAAGGGGGAACCCTATTGTAGATAATTGCTGTGTTGTTCACATGATAAAATCAATCTAATAAACTTATAAAGGTGGGACATACTACATAAAGATTAGCGTTTATTCAATGTCCCTTTCATCGTTATAAATAGAAAGGATATGACTATTTCTTCTTTTATTCACATTATGGATATTCATATGTCATCCTTATAAATATCTGGTCTAGAGGTAAAAAATTAGTGTTTAAATCATGAATCTGTTAGGTGCAATACGAGAGGTAGAACTACTGTCTATATAACTGGAAAAAGTATGCAAAACCCTGGCCACAGCATTCCCGGTTAAAGCCTCAATTTTTAAAAAAGGTATCTGAATTGACAAGCAATCATATGATGCTCAAGCCGTCTAAAGCAGGAGTTAGATGTGAGATGTAATAGGCGACTCATGGTAGCTATGTCTCCTGATGTCATGCAGCTCCTTGGTTAAATAGCCTCCATGACAGAGATGGCTTGTTAGCGCTGTATCAGAACTGGGGTTGCAGGGTATTTTCCTACATATGTGCAGCAAGGAAGTGTCTTTACCTTGAAAGGACTTCTGCTTCATTATAATGTCATTAATGTTGTGGTTTTGATGTCTAAGAGGGGCTTTTAGAGGATCATGGGAAAATATTCACAAGGGCAACCTGGCCCACCATGATTTGTGATGGGAAAAGAGTTACTTACTTCACTCTTGAGTATGCCACCCATCTCATAAATATTCATAAAAAGCTTCCTAAAAATCCACAATGCAGAATCCACTGGGTCATTAACCCTCCTTTGGGGAGCTTTCTTTGATCTCTCTCTGGAGTGAATATTTTACTTTATTCTACTTAAACTATCTCTGCTCTCAGCTGAATTATTTGCTTCAAGAAGACAAGAACCTAGAGACGCTATCACAGGTCCATTGCCATCTGTGTGACTTTGGCCTGTCATTCACTCAGTTTGTTTTGTGACACTATCTGAAAATAACAATGGAAATGATAGTGGTGATGTCTACATACCGCTGGGATGGTTAGATGGCATAATGTACGCAAAATACCCAGAGGTTAAGATATTTTATATATATATATATATATATATATATATATATATATATATATATATATATATATATATAAAACTTCAAATGTAGCTCCATGTTACCCAATCAGATGCTGAAATTTAGTTTGAGAAGTACTGAGAAACATTTGGAGGCATAAGAAAGTAGGAGTTCTGTCACTCAAAGAACATTAAATAGAAAATCGTGTTGTAGCAAGTATTGGGTTTACAGTGATCAGTGGCACTTGAAAGAGCCAGAGCTGAACTACAGTGTTCAAGAGACCAGCTTACTTTTTTACTCCTTTATCTCCAGATGTCATTTATTAAATTACTTAGTAAGTGATCATCTCCACAGGAAACCTTGACCATACCGGAATGCTGCAAATCAAAGCCCAAATCCCAAGTTATCAACTTGTGAAAATGGAACAGCTTGAACCCTGAGTATTACAATAGCAAACTTGATTAAATTATTCCCTGGGCATGGGAACTAGACAGCCACTGACTGTCCCTCCACATGTCCACTGTTTTAATTCTTCTCAACAAGCTTGCTTTGACCAAGTCACATGTTACTTAATTCATACGAATTTTCCACAAGGTCTTCTCTACATCTGGTGTGTATTACTTTCATTATCCCAATTAGCTATCAATTATGCTTTTCTCACACTATGTGGAATATACATGTGCTTTTCTAAGAAAATCACACACTTGTTTAACTTTATCAGCTCCACCTAAAGGCAGAAATCTAAAACATTAAAAATGTCTTTGAGTGACAGAGTAAGTATTCAGGAGAAGAAACATAGACTTGCTTAAGAGTTTATATATGAAATGACATATGCTATTATATTAAAAAATAACAAAAATTCTACATCATAATTTTATCTGAATTTTCAAAAGATAGTACCCACAAGAACGCAAATTAACTTATGCCTAAAATTAGACAATGTTTGTATTCTTTCTCTTTCATAGAACTCTGTATGTCAGACCAACTTGAGAACTAAACTATAGGTCCATACTTGCTACTAGAGGAATTGTTAAAAAATAGAGCTGATCAGAATGTGAGGTTAAACATTATGTCAAGGCATAAACATTTAAAGATATTTACTCATGGGTCCACCAGGCACACAAGAGTCTTAAAGATGCAGCATCAAGTTAGTAATTCTATCACAGACCGTCAACCGTGCATCCGCAAAGACGTGTAGGGATCATTATTGCCATGTATTCACGCACATGTGCAGAGCAAGGAGGCCATGTTAGGAGCACTGAAGAGGGCTATGAGAAACTTTAAAAAAATAATGCCTTTATTGAGATACAGTTCGCATGCCATGCGAATCACCCTATAAAGTGGAAAAAAATCTTTGGCTTTTAGCATATTCAGAGCAATACAACCGCTGCCACAAAAAATTAGGCAATTTTCATCAGGCCCCCGAAACCCGCGCTATCTTTCCTCAGTTGTTTCCCACTCAACCCTCAGCTGCCACACAAGTCTACATTAGAAAAATTCTAAACGAGGAATATGATACTGATGTTCTTGAAATATTCTGGGGCACAAATGTGGGGTTTAGAAGACCAAGACATAAACTGAGTATGAGCAAGTGCCAATATGGGAAATTATAATTACTTTGTAAGTTCAAGTGTACATGATAGAAAACTGTCAGTCACCTGGCACTACAGCGTTCAGAGAAAAGACATAAAAGCCGAGATTCCAATTTTCCCTTATAGGAATATTTTTAAAAGCACAGAGAATACAGCATATAGAAACTTGTTAAATATTTATCGATTTTGTGGCCTTTGTTATAACAAGAGTAACAAAACCAGAATTATTTGAAAGATAATATCCTCTTTCAGCATCCCCACAAATCTATTAAGGAATTAGCTTGAGTTACAGCACTCAGCTGCAACTAGAATGCCACAGTATCATGATGGTTATGCAGTTTGCTGGCACCCAGCCTTAGAGCAGAAATGTGCTGATATATAAACCAGCTAATGGTCTTCTGTGCTTGAAAACTAACTTCTTCGAAAATAGCACTTCATTAAGTTATGCACATGTGTTGCTCAAAAATGTAGGCAAATTAGACACATAATACAAAAAAAATGCACTAATTCTTAAAATAGTAACTATAATAATAAGATAAAGTTTAGAAGTTATGTAAAGACTTTCATAACAATTTAAAACCAAAATTTAAAAAATATGAGAACTTAAGGTATTATGATTTAGATCTTATGTCCCTTAAAGTCCTATTTGTTAGGTTTGGTCTTTAAGGCAGCAATGTACAAAGGTGGTGTGTCTGGAATGAAATTGTGTCCTGTAGGCTCGGATCCCACCAGCAGGTTAATCTTTATAGTTCCCTGTTTTAATGAGGTACTTGGAGATAGTGGAAACTGAACTGATGGGCCTTAATTCAAAGGGGGAGGGTTCCTGGCCCTATATTGTTTCCAGACTCTTCCCCTAACTCCTTCTTGGCTAGCAAGAGGCTCTCTGTTTTTCATGGGTCCTTGTGAGGGGAGCAATTTACACTCCTATTCCACCAAAATGCTCTGTTTCATTTTTTTAAAAAATGGAGCTGGACAACCATGGAATGAAATCTCTGAAACCATAAGCCAAAAGAAGTTTTTCTTCATATAAGTTGATCCATCTCAGGTATTTTGTTACAGAAACAGAAAGCTAGCACAATCTAGTACATACGTAGGCAGGCTGATTTCATGAGCTTAATAGAGCATCTTACTGTTACAGCACTGAATTACTGGATCTCACGATATTGATGGAGACAGGCATTCCTGTTGCCCCTCCTCCTGTATAGATTAGTATATGCCAACAATTAACTGATAGTTATTTGAGAAGTTAAATATGTCTCCATCTCAGCAACTTTACAACTGAACAATAGAATGTTCCAAGTAAAAATTGTTTCTCAGTATTTTTTTCTGAATTAATAGAAATGATGTGTGTAGTTGCTTGGGCTAACCAGCCTGTACTCATCTTGATAACTCTCTTTCTGGTGTCTGATATAGTATCTGTTAGTAAATGGCGTAGACTTTGTGTCTTCAACCATCTCTGATAGAAACATCATGCTGACCTTGTGAAATCAGTAGGATTTTTCTTTGTCAATGCTGGCAGCCGATGATCCATCAATAGTCTTGTCAGAGCAGCCAGAGTGGATTTCATACCCAAGTCATATACACTCAGCTCAGATCCTGCACTAAATCTCCATCTCACATAGGGAAAACCCTACAGATCCCATCAGGTCTACCTGCAAGTATTCCATCTCTACTGCACATTTCTTTAGTCAACCTCACCTCTTCATTGTCCCTGAAAACAATCTGCCACCCTTTTGTCCTGAAGCACCTTACCTAGTTACTAGAACCTCTGCTCCTATATCTGAGATTCTCAAAATTTAGTTCCCAAGCCAGCCTCTGCCAGGACCCTGGCAGAATGGTAAATTTACATGTCTTTTGCAAGCCCCTGCAGTCAATGACTCTAGCTACATACAGTCTAGCATGTTCTGTCTGAGAAGTCCTATGGGTGATGCTGTTTACTCTGAGGTTGGGAGCCACTGCCTTGCACTTTTTGTATGGGAAATAGCCTCACTCCTTCAGAGACTTAATGTCACCTCACTCCTTCAGAGACTTAATGTCACCTTCTAAATGAGCCCTGCTCTCATTTGTATTGCACCCTATTTATTTGCACCTGCCCATCCAGCACCCCACTCTTCTGAATTCTGTCACGCCTTCATATGTTTTCCCTTGTCTGTACGATCTTCTAGAATACTTAAGGCTTCTTTTTCAGCATGTTTTTATCTATTACCACTAGCCTAGAAACTACATAAAGGTAGTGATCTTGTTAGTTTACATTTATAGATACTGTGTAACTGTCCCAAACAGAATCTGACACAATGTATTTAATAAGTGCTCAGAGAATTTAGTGAAAGAGCCAATTGAGATTTAACTTGTATCCCCTCAGCAGGGAGTCCTCTGAATGCTGAGGGTCCTGGGCCTGAATATAGTACTTAATTTGTTTTTATTTCTCTCTGTCTCTCTCTCTCTCTCTCTCTCTCTCTCTCTCTCTCTCTCTCTCTCTCTCTCTCTCTCTCTCTCTCCCCCCCCCCCCTTCTTCTCTGTGACATGTGTGTGGCAGTCATAGAAGCCCAGAAAAGGTCAGATCCCCTGAAAGTAGAGTTAAAGGGGGTTGTGAGCTGATTAATGTGTGTGTTAGGAACTAAACTCTGGTCCTTCAGAATATCAACAAGGTTAACAAGTTGAGTCACCTCACCAGCACCCCTGAATACAACATCAAGAAATGTCACCACTTTTCATTATGAAGGGTTCTGGGTCAGATGCATACATTTACGATACTGGACATCTTTCACAGAACTCAAGGACTAGCCAGCCAACCTGGACCACTGCCCATCTTCTCTACTTTATTAGGAAGAGAGAGAGGAAGGGGATTTCGGGGTGCTCTTTTGTACTTTCAACTGTGAAAAATCAGAACAATAATGTCTCCTAACGGTGTGGGCAAAACTATACAGTCAGGGGTGGGAAGCTGCAGTTTTTGACTCCCTTCTGAAGTGATAGCTACAGCTCCTTGGCAGAACTCAAAGCTACAGCTGCTTTCTGGTGGTTTCTATATCTTCCCTGAGTTTGTTGTAAATGAAGCTTGACATTGCCTATGTAACTTAGGAAAGAAAAAAAAAAAGGCATTGGAGCAAATAGTGACTTTTTAAAGCCCTGCAGGGTACGCAGGGTTCAACTACAGTTGAACGTTCACTCTAGTATGGTACTTGGAATGCAGTTGAATGCTAGAGAGTCTGCCTAGCAGACTGCCATTGCTCTCCAGCCTTGCAATGATGATGGTGGTGGTGGTGATGAAGAAATAATAGAACATGCATCATAGGACCTAAAGTCAACAGTGCACCCCATTATCATGAAAGCCATGACACCTCTGTGAGGATACATCCAACAGGGCATGGAAACCTCTGCTAAGTTGTAATTCTACTCCAAATCGCTCTGAAGACCATGTACAATTTGACGATCCCATCCTTTAGTCATAGGAGCAGTACCAGGAAACGGGACGAAATAAACCAAAGCCAATTTTCTGCTATTTTTACAACTTAAACGCAACTGTTTCCTTGAGAACATTTAATGCCGGTCCTTATGTTGCCCTGAAAATGGCCTCATCCATTCTCTCTGTAATCGACTAATATAAGTCAAAACACATCTGTGAAGGAAGAAAATAAAAAAACCTCTCGAATCCCTACCACATAACTGATGGCTACACTAATATAGTTCTATGTCTTTAGCTCTGAACCATCTAATAGCTTTATTTTAGTACAATACACCCAGTTCAGGGAGATGGGAAACCGGCTTGGGTATTAGTGCTCATCACAGCACCAGTCCTGAAGCCTGTTTACCTTTTCCTGGAATAAGTAGCTAAGGGAAAATTAAGTTCTAAGCTGAGGTTACTATTTCAAATCCCAGAAAGGGCTCCTAAGGACCGGTTGGCTTTCTTGTGACAATAGATTTTTCTGATGAAGTACATGGTTCCCTAGTGAAAAAGAACCTGGCAAGGTTTCATATGCTAAAATTTAACCAATGTGTGGAGCACGATTCTCGGTTTGGGAATGAGTGTTTTGATAAAAGAAATATAAGATTCACTGTGCTTTGGCAGGGTAGCCCCCAAATCATCGTAAGAGCTGTGGGTCACAAATGAGCCTCACCAGGCCACAACTGCAGAAGCTCCCACTGACACCCCAGGGAAGCTGCAGCAGAGACAAAGGAGCTGAATGCATTCATGCTGATCTCTACCTAGCTGGGGTCATGGAAAGCCAGCCACCATCCCCACTGCCCCAGCACCCCAAATGCATCCAGCAGTTTGGTACCCAGCAGGTTCATTTCCAAGCAAGTGGAAGAAGAACAGGGAAATAGAGATTGGTGGAAGGGCAAGGTGAGAGGAAGATAAAGACACATCAGGAAGTGGACTTTACATTCTCCAGGCTGATACTGCCTGATGCTTTGACTGGGAAGGAAGCTAAAAGTCCATAAGCACACAGTAAGCTGCCACTGCTGCAGGGACAATATGGATGCCTATATTTCATATTAAGTAGCTTCCCTTACCCTCATGAATGCCTGGTGTGTCCTACAGTTCCTTTCATTGCTTGAAACTCGTATGCTTCCTGTGATCATGTCAGAAGTCCCATTGGAGAAGAAGTAAAATCTTGACGGAGATTCTGCCTTCCTGTGCACATCCAAGGTCACGTTGTAAAACAAAACTGCACAAACAGAGAGAAAACCATGGTTGGCATCCGTGCTTAAGGCGCTGAGGTATTAGCAGTTATATCCCATGCTGGAAATGCCTCACATTTGTCCCTCATATTCTTTTTAAACAGGTAAACTGAAGTATGAAAAAAGGAGATTAAAATATAACTTCCATGTTATTTTTAATACAATTTGTATTTTATTATACAATTTTATTAAAAATAATTTTATTATTTTATTTGTATTTGATTATACAATTTTATTAAAAAATAAAAATTTTATTAAAAAATAAAAATGATTTATTAACTTCTTTCTAAGTTTCCATTACTAACATCTTTAGTTATTTTTTTAATCCTTCTGTATATAAGTATGTGAAAAACACTCCATCAAAATCATTACTAACAACACAAGTCTTTGAAGTCCCTTTTGTCTACACAGAGCCTGGTGACAGACATAGACAGATACCTGAGCTCCAACATGGCTCAGGATGAATCCAACTTGTGAGATGACATGACTAACATCAAACATAGTAAGGTTCACTCATTGCTTTGCTTCTTATTTGAAAGCTTGATATGTTTGCTTAATTTCCTATATAAAATGATCAGACTGGTCATAAGCCAAATCCTTTATAAAATGGTTTACTGAAAATGTACCTTCCTTTCAGCCCAGTCTCCAACTACTCATCTGTTATAGCTTTACTGCTCATAGTTTGACCCTCTATAATTATTCTGTGCAAAAAGAAAAAAATACATAAACGATCTCTTGACTATTCTAGTGGTCTGGAGGGGTTGATTTCAAATCTGGCACAGTCAAAATTTAACTGAAAAAAAAAAAAAGAAAAACAAAACAAGATCCTCAGATCAGGAAAAAAAGAATGAAGGATTTAAAAAGCCATAAAATTATCAATGTAGATTATTTAAAGGAAGTAAGCCTCACTTCCTGAATCTAAATGTGTTTTTACAAGTGAGTTAAGCACAGAGCTTCTCTGAGTTGCCCTCCCTGCATAGGAGCAATGACATGTTAATGAAGTTTTAAGATTTATATAATTTCTACAACATTAATTTGTATTTTAAGAGAAACACTTTTCTGAAGATATTTTACTCAAAGCAGAAGCATAAAACCCATGTTACTCTTACATTTATTTTTAAATGAATATTTCAACCATCACTTAATTAATTTTATTTCATTTCATTCAGAAAATAAAGGCCAAATCGACTGATTTCAACATCACAATAATCTTAATTTAGTAACCTGGAGAGCAAGAGTGAGTGGGGCAATCGAAGTAGCCATCTTCAAATTCATCACCTAAGTCCAAATGAAAGATAAAGAAGAAGAGGGAAAGAAAAATCTACCCCCAGGCGTGGTGGCGCACACCTATAATCCCAGAACTCAGGGAGGCAGAAGCAGGTGGATCTCTGTAAATTCTGGGCCAGCCTGGTCTACAAAGTGAGTCCAGGACAGGACAGACTACACTGAGAAACCCTGTTTTGAAAACCCAAAAAGCAAGTAAGCAAGCAAGCAAACCTATTTCCATCAAGAGGCAGATGTATTGGCTTCATCAAACAAACCTACCATGTGGGTTATTTTTAACATGGAGTCCTTTGATAACACTTTTAGAGCATGTTTCATAAGAACATTGTGGTTATTTATAGTTAATATAGTCATTTTCAGATTTAAGAAAAAATATGTTACAATGGAGTTGGAAGAAGAAGGAAGCAGCCACATCCACTCACGTGTATCTTTCAGATAAGCCATCAGCTTTTCTCTGCTAATGTGTAATTCACTCTGGGGTCACACTCCCCAGGTGCCAATAACCAGTGAGGGTTTGCCCGTCTTATTACTTCAGCTCCGGCCAGGGCTTTCCAGGAGCATTATTAAAAATGAGTCTCATAAAGCACAGATGCCGGGTTCATTCTGCCCATTATATAACAAAATTATTCAGACTGGAACCTCTATTATACGTCCAAAGTTTGGCTCAATAAGTAATTGACAGCCTCTGTAATCTTATATAACAGCAGCCTATGAAGTTATTGCACAATCAATTTCATAAGTGACTACCATCCAAATGATAATGTCAGGTACATGTATGACTTACTGTGGGACATTTTTATTAGTAGCTAACTCTCTCTCTCTCTCTCTCTCTCTCTCTCTCTCCTCGCTCTCTCTCTGTGTGTGTGTGTGTGTGTGTGTGTGTGTGTGTGTGTAGGACTTTGAATTAATTACCCACTTGGATGAGCCACATCAATGCTACATTCTCTATGGCAGACAATTAAGAGTTCCTTATATATAGAACATAGACACAGTTTTCAGAGATGACGGTGACAACACACTATATATTATATGTATACATTATATATATGTGTCTGTGTGTATATATATATATATGTATATATATACATATATATATACATATATATATATATATATATATATATATATATATATATATATATATATATATAAATCCAGGTCTACTCCCCAGATAAGCTTCTCCAATTACCCCAATATGACAGTGTGTACTTTACAAAATGATCTTGTGCTTCTCACTCCTTTCTACCTAAACTAGCTCAGCTTCAGGTTTGAAGAGCTCAGTGGGCCTGAGGATGAATTTAGCGGTGTAACACCTGTCCAGGATCCCTGAGGCTCTAGGTTCCCTCTCTGTTACTGTTTAAACAGCAGCAATAACAATGGAAACATCTCAAAAGGAGCCCTGTAAAGCAGAGGAGCCGTGGTGCCTTCTTCTGATTCTCAGGATTTCACAGGTTAGGCACAGAGAGTTCACCGTACACTAATGCAGCAAGTGATGCCCCAGGATCTGCCTCCTGACATAAACACTAATTCCATTTTGCCCCAGATACTGGTTAGGACCACTTGAGATTCAAAAAGGCAGACAAGAAGTGTACATCTAAAGATTATTCTGTTCTCCTCCAAGGAAATGTCAAATGCTCATAGCAACAATCAATAGGAGCTCACAACTGACTCCCAGATTAAAGAATGGTGTACACTCAAATGCACACTTACCGATGTAGCCTGGGACCTCTTTGCCTTTATATGAGAAACACAGTGTTAGGTCCATGCATACAGAAGGAAGTCCATTCTCAATACAGTCAAATTTTGTTCTATTTACTGACTCAGGATGGCTTAAAGATGCTTCAACAATCACTACAGGCCTTGTCCTAAAAGAAAATAAATTTATTAATATTAATTATAGAATTATTTTACCTTAAGGCAATGATGACACCTGTTCCTGACAACCAAGCAATGCCATTGAAATTCCTACACAATGATATGGGCATATATGCTTCATTATAGTTTGTGTACAGATCAAGAGAAGTTTTCATTTAAATTATAAAACCATTAGTCTGTCTGATGATCTGTTTAATTATATATAGGCAAGGTGAGAAACATACCCCCAAGTTTAATAATAAAACTTCTGGATACCAAATGGAGCATCAAAATGGCCACTGCTCTCAAAGCCTCCCTCCTGCTAGCTACAATTAGTCCCAGTGCTCATTAAGCAGTGAAACCCATCCACCTCACCTTAGCAACACTGCAGAATCAGACTGAAAAGCACCAACCGCTACATCTGGAGGGTGAAAAACAACGGGGTAGATTAATGATCACTGTTAGATAAAGAGAGTTACTTTTTTTCTTTTTTAAAATATATTTTATTAATTTATTCATATTACATCTCAATTGTTATCCCATCCCTTGTATCCTCCCTTTCCTCCTTGCAGCCACAAATATCATCTCTTGACTATCAAGACGGCATTTACAGAAAACTAACTGGACAAGGCAAGGTGGCATCCTCGGGTCCCTGTCCCCATTTGTGGGACTATAGTCACTCAGAAATAGCAGCAGCAATCCTTTCACAGGAAAGCAAAGACACTGCATCCTGGACACTCACAGTCGGGCTGCCGGACAACATGCAGTGCTCTGAGTTAGATACGTTCACCCAGAAGGTTCCTTTCACATCTCTCCAAACAGATTTCTCCTTTCTTTTCATCACAAAGTTGATTGATTTCTTAGGTACTACTTTTTTTTATCTCGAGAACAAGGGCTCTACCGTTGAGCCACTAACAGTGTAAAATTGATGAACTAATAACCTGATCATTTCAGGCCCAGCTTCAAACTTTAAAAATGCAATACAATACAATAAGGAGTAACTGTCACATTGTTTTTCCATGTTCACAGAAAAGCAGTATCCACAAAAGGGCTTGTTGTTGTTGTTGTTGTTGTTGTTGTGGTGGTGGTGGTGGTGGTGGTGGTGGTTGTGGTGGTTCCTGAAACTGGGCATAGTATCTACTCACCAATATAGCCATTGTTGTCTGCGTCAATTTGTCCTGAGATAGACTGCCCAAACATCCTTAGTGATTTGCTGATTTGAAGTCCTTCAATTCTCTGGGGAAAAGGGTGTATGTTTGTGTGTGAATTTAATAGGAAAGTTATTGAATATCCAGCATTTCTAAGATACTAGCTTAGTGAAACAAAGGGTCTTCTGAGGCTTGCCTTACTTAGCACATTGACTAACAAAAGGAATTCTATATAAATCAAACACTTTAAGAGAGGCAAAATTCCCCACCTAGAAATAGACCTGGAATCTATATTGTTTCTAAAAACATATGTTGCAAAAAAGGCAATATTTTACAGCATAGTTTTTAGTTTTTCCAAAATAATTCTTATTCAATGCCTTTGATTTTTTTTAAAGTTCTGCACTTACTTCCATAGCCAACATTAATAAATAAATGAGTACTTTGAAAATACAATGTCTATTATTATTTCTTAGTTCTTATTATTCAGGTTAATGATGAAAGTCTAGAGGTTTAGACAGATTACTTCTCACAATTTAAGAACAGTCCAAGTCATCAGGTGCTCCACCTACTTAATTTCATGTCCACACACTGAATTAGAAATACATAAATGCGGTTCTGTTCACAGAAAGAATCTTTTACGTGATATATATTTATATATATATATATAAATTTAGAGGGTCATTTGCCCACTTTTGGCCTCAACAAAATAATCTATTTTTATGCACTGAAATGCCCTGAGTCTTCAAGATATAGAACTGAAATGAGAGTTTTGTCACGAAGTTGTATAGAACAAAAAGTAGATTAGTGAATCTACTCCTCACTTAATGCCTCAATTGTCACTCACAAGGTTATTTTTAATTCTCTGGGATAGAATTTTGTATATAGATGCAAAATAAGTTTATTTCTAGATATAGTGCTGTAGAATTCAAATGTAAGTTTATTCTTCACACATGTATTTCTACTCTAATATGAGGAATTGTACCCATATAACTAAATTATAATACAAGGTTTACTTCCAATACTTTGAAAGTGCTATTGCAGGCTGTTTAGGACAAATGAGGTATAGCTGATCAAATCATGGTCATGTCAATCAGTAGTCTACTTTTATCACAAGAATATACATCTTAGGTGAAGAAGATAGATATGATTCTATAGAAAGATAAGGTAGGATAGTTAGATAAGGTTTTCAAAAACCTCAGAGACATGCAGAATGTGGCATTTAAATGTTTTTATTATTTTAAAGATTCACTGACAATGAGACAGGTTAACTTCTGGCAACACTCAGCTACCTCAAAGAGGATGATGAGCATCAAAGAACCTCTTTATGAAGATGGCTTCAAATGTGGCAAACGAGCCACTGGGCAAAAGGTCCTCATTTCTACCACAGACACAATTCTGGCTAAAAAAGGGCAAGCTTGGATGTAGACAGAGTCGACAGCCAAACTCTGCCAAGACAGGGTAAGCAAGTCCTCAATAGTTCCTGCCTCACAAATACGTCTCTCAGATATATTCGGCCAGAAGGCTGAATAAGATGCTCCAACATTACAGAGTTTTGAGTGACTATTCAGGTAGCAAACTGTCTCTGTCATCTTCTCATTTGGAAAGCTACTCCCCTGCACTCCCTGCATACTCAGGTAATCAAGTTTATTCCTTCTTAAGTCTCTGATAGAGTTGAAGACCAGGTAGCTTAGTTTTATAATGTAGCTTAGTTGTTTAGGGGTTAAGATGATTTTAGGTCTAGATAGATGTTTTAAGTTGATAATGACAAGGTGTGCTGGAGAGTTATTTATATTCAGAATTTTAGATGCACCAAGATAGGAAAAATGTTTTCTTGGAGGCTGCCAAATACAAACAGCCAAAACACTAGGAATTTATATAATTCCTGATTGTGTCATGGTTATTTTTGCTATAGGTAGTTTATTGTATATATATATATATATATATATATATATATATATATATATATATATGGAATGATATGAATGCATATGTAAAAAATTAAAACTAAATAAAAAAAAGATGCTATCAGTTTAACTACTATACAAAGAAAGAAACATGGTCTCATTGCACATATGACTTCCTCACTAGCTTTGTAAAGCATGAAGCTTTAGCTGCAAGAAAATACGCTTGGTTTCTAAATGGGCATATTTGGAAAAGTATGGCCATTGCCTCAAGAAAACAGATGTGATATCATACACAGAGACATCTGTAATAGGCTAAAACCAAGAATAAAAATTGAGTTGAACCCTATGGAAATAAATGGTTCAAGGAAAAATTGTCTTCAGAGTCGGTTAAAATAGGACCACTTACCAATATTATATGGTGAAATAAAAGTGTTAAATATTGGAAAGAGAAAAGAAGTCCACATCAGCAGTCAAATGATGAGGGTACTTTAAGCAGCAATGCTTCCCGGGAAGACTGAATGGCATCTTACCTGTGAGTAAGTGGATGAGATCCCATCTACTCGGCCATTGTAAATATAGATAGCACCTTGCAAGTCATTTTCCTGCGGCGCACCAATAGCAACATCTATTGGATTTAAATAGTGGAAACATTAGAAATTCCTGACGCACAGAATGAACTTGGAAAACTAGCCTTCACAATCCTGCATGCATTGCGACATAACATGAAAACTCCCTCTTTGAGGAAACTCAACAACTCTTCCAGAGAAAGTAAAACCCTGACTTCATGTTGTGCATAATAGTCTGTGCATGGAAAATAACAGAGACGATGGCTTTAGAGAGCACTTTTACAATGGTTAAGCATACAGGGCCTCCAGACATAGCTCTCAATACTGACCTCAGCTCTGCTGCTGCTCTTGAACCCCCAGTGTTTAATTTGTGTCTTGTTTCCTCATTCACAGAATGAGTGCACATGAAGACACATGTGCTCAGTATAAAAGGATGCAACACATCAATTGCATACCACAATATTTGGCATGTTATAATATGATATTGTTTTAAGATTATATATATATATATATATATATATATATATATGACATAGTTTTGAGCTTCTAGAATTTTCTACTACTTTGAAATGGATTCTGAATCAGTTCTTTCTCCAGTGTTATGTATTAGAGACACACACACATATAAATAGGGTTTCAGAAAGTGTCCTGTAAAACATTGACAGAATAAATTTATTGTGATTAACATTGAATCATGACACTGGGAGAAAATGTGATGATCTCATGTGAAAAAAAAAAACCCAAGATTAAAAGGCGTGCTGACTAAGACCATCACTTAAGTGACGTAAATACATGTAACATGAAGGAGAAACATAACATTCTACAGCTGTAAGAACAAATCATTGTTATACCACATGATTCTATGTAGGTACATTAGTTATTTTACTAATAAGTACTGTTTTTAAGTATTGTAACTGAAATCTAAAGAGTAGAAAGTTTATTTTCATGATAACACTCATTGTCTGAATTTTTCACAATCACAGTGGTAATTTTGGCTCCTTTTTAATATAAACCATACCCTAAATATCAATGATAGTATCAAGAAGACACAATTCTGAGCCATTAAAATAAACATTGAAAACTTGCTTTCTGAATTGCAGGAAATTACTGCACTCAGGGAAACTGCACACTCTCCTCTCACACATATTCATCATATGTGCACAGTTTTATGAAATAGACTCACTCCAGCAGTAGACCAAGAGGGAACACTTGTAGAGGAAGGTAATTCTACAAAAGTGCTGACAATCCTGAGCAGCATGCATGGTTAAGACAGTGCCATTTATTTAATGCTGTAAACACTTGGGTATCAGCTGATGGGTATCCTCTGCCCCCGTTCTCACAGCTGCCCCTCACCAATGCTGGGACTCTCCCTGGGACCCTTCCAAATCCTGTAGCACAGCAGCAGCTACATTCCTGTCACCAGAGTGTGCTTCTACTTCACAACCAGACTCAGTTGGATTTGGTCAGTTTCTGGACTGTACTAGTAGTTAAATATCATGGTCATATGTTACATACCCCTTATATTTTCTTTCTAAAATTGGTATTTTTTTAAAATAGAAAAATTATGGATATCACAGTTTGATAGCTGTGGTGGGTGTAAATATATTTTTGTTTTGATCCCAAGTGTGGGATGTGAAAGAGACTTCTGTGAGGGCATGTGGTGGTATTTTTCTGCTGGAAACAGACTTTGAGAGAACAGGTGATGTTTGTCCACTAGAAGAGGACACCACTTGTAGGGGGTGTGGTCTTTGCCAACTGATAAACTTCCTAATACAGACTCTGAAAGGATAGACAGACAGACAGATAGATAGATAGATAGATAGATAGATAGATAGATATGCCCAAAACAAGAGGCTGGGCTTTTGGTCTTGGCATCATTTCCTACTCTTCATCGTTCCCCTTTGAGAAGCTCCTAGAGAGAACCTTTCCAGTGAATGCATCAAAGTTCCATCTGCTGCTCTGAGGTCTTGCTGTTGCTCTGGGTTCTGGGGCTGCAGTTGCAGTCACCTTTGCTGAATTGCTGCTTTGCTGTTTAACGTGTGTGCTTGAGTCCTGCTGACTAAGCCATTGGAATTGCTCCAAGGAACTGAGTCTAAAAAGGTCTACTTCTCCTGTTGCCATTAACCTCTTTTCTCTTCTTTCTAGGATAGGAGGGTTGGAAGGGAGGCATAAGCATTAAAGAACCCCAAATTAAGTAGGTTTGGAAAAGTTCAAAGCCTACAGATAGGCATCATTTTTAGAGATGAGTAAAGAATTATGTTACTTATAATAAACGTTTTGAGTAGCACCGCCCTCTAATTAACCTTGATAAAGATCAATTCCTAAGATAACAACATTATAAAAAGCTAAACAGCAGACCATTCTGGCCCACTTTTCAACGGAAAAGCAAAGAGCACAAAACTACAATCACGTCCTCCTCCTTCAACCATTTTGAGTGTGGAAATCAGGTACCAGATTAGAGATTTCTAATTACCTTCAAAGCCATCATTGTCAATGTCACCGAGATTTGCTATGGATTCCCCAAATCGTGCAGCGTATTTGTCACTTCCGAAGAGTACTGTTTCCATTTCATCCATTACAGCTCCCTACGTAGGAACGGAAAGAAAGGTGCTGTTGTAAAGCTCCCTGGCAACTGTACACACGATTTGCTGCTATAATTGGATATGGATTTTTTTCTAATGCATCAAACCAGAGATTGAGCTTCAGTACACACATCTCTGTTCAATTCAATAAATATTTATTAAGTCAGCACATATAATAGCATGATTAGAGCTCAGAGGACATGGGAAATTGTCAAAATCATGATCCCCAGCTTTGAAAATCCAATAAGTCACTTTGATAATTTAATTTAAAAAATATTTATTGAGCTCTTGCTAAAGACAGTGCACTAGGCAGAGTGAGCAGGTGACTAAAGGGGCCAAGGAGGAATACACATATATACGTATGTATCAATCACCCTGTGTCCTCCAGGAACCATGGTGACAAGAAGGGCTTAATACAAGCATGTACATGACTTATGACTACAAATTGCTCTGCACCAATGAGAAGGAAGAAAGATAATCCTAACTGAAACAAAGGAGGAATTCCAACAGGAAGCAGGAAGGAACGATGACCTCAGACAGACTTCATAATGTGACATGCAAGGTGGCTGCTGCAAGGAAGGTGTGGTTTTGAGACACAGAAAAAGTGATCAGCAAAACAGTTACATGTGTAATAGGTGCATGTATAAATATATGTTAATTAACATATTAATTGATATATCATATATAATGAACAAGACAACCAAAGCCAAATTGTTGTCTTACAGTATATAGCAATTGGATTAAAAAGGCCTTTTACTCTTTCTGAGGTGAGCAATAGCAAGCTGTGGAAAGTCTCTGAGAAAAGGAGTGACTTACGCTGCCCTTTGGGAACTTAGCAGCAATGCACTGGCCAACTGCTGTCTCTCAGGCTGAAGCTGAGCTGCTATACATAATACATGTATATTGTATATAAGCTGAGCTGTCTAATAATGCTATGATGAGTTCTGTTCAGCCCAATCCCATGTTTTAGGAACAAATTCCACTTCTATTCATAGCTCACATCCTCTCTTCAGGCAAATCTATTCTTTGTTCCACAATTACACATTCTAAGCTTTGCCAAGAGTCCTTTACCTTTTCTTTAATAAGAGGAAATTCCTATTTCTCTCTCTCTCTCTCTCTCTCTCTCTCTCTCTCTCTCTCTCTCTCTCTCTGAATATTTTGGCCCAAAGTAAACCATGCCTTCTTTGCATGTACTAATCACTTGTCACCTGCCCTTTGCCATGTTGTATTCCAGTGACTTCTCCTTCTCCTGCCATCTCACTCAATCCTGAAATCCAGAGGTAAGAGGCCACAACTGGGATGATTTTCAACTTTTCCCATAGCATTTCCCAGTCTTGACTCTCACTAAGGATCACTTTTTTTTTCCTAAATGAATTACAAATTTGAAATTATCTCTATAGATGCAATCACTACCATCCACACCATGGCATGGGATTAAATCCAAGGACTGAGGAGGGATAAAATGGTGTGGATCCTTAGGAGATGACTAAAGGGGAGTGAGACAGGGAAGACAACCATGTATAACCTCAAGACAATGGCGTTTTAGAAGAGTTTCAAGAGAAGTGAGTGGTGATTGCTCCTGCTCAAGTATCCTGCAGTCATCAAGAATGGCAGCTAAGTGCCCACTGGGGACCTCTGAGAGCTGTTTAGTAGATTAGGTTGAAGCCCAAGTCACACAGGTAAACTTCATTCTTTCAGTCCATTGAAAACAGTTGTGGAGTGCCTGCCTGTCTAGGAGCTGTGAAAAAACAAGGGTAAACACAGCAGATGATTCCTCTCCCATGCTAGCGCAGGCGAGAGCAGATGAGGTACAGAAAATATTATGCTTCTCGGTGGCTAGGGCCATTTCACAGAGTTTAGAAATAGGTTAAATGTGAACAGAGGGAGAGAAATCCACACTGCAGGATTTAAACATGGAAACCAATGACTAAACTGATCCCCGTATTCAACAGCAGTGCTCCTGGATGAGTCAGAGGGAAGGGGCAAGGGTAGCCGAGTGTGTAGGCTCTCCCTTAGCCTTCTTTTTATCTGTTTTCACACAGGGGTGGCCTAAAATTTCAGTGGGGAAAATGTTCCATTACTTTAATGGTAACTCTTACTGATAAACTGTTTTTTAAAAAACATTTCCTTGTTGAGAGAAACATACCAGATATTTGCCACAGGGGGGAAATGAGAGATTCCTGCTAAATAAGTGTCTATAAATACACAGAAGCCCATCTATGAAGGGGAAGTGTTGGACGGGATGTGTGCAGCAACATTGTTTGTACCCTGCTGTTAAGGGGATCTAAGAGATCCCTGTCCAGAGGGCGATATATCCTTTCTACATCAAATTTAATTTAAGGAAAGTGTAGGGAATCCCTGTGTGTGACCCCTCTAGTCTGGATTCAGAACTTTGAGACTCCCCAACCTTCTAAGACACCTTCTCCTTCATATTATATAGTTTAGTTTAACCTTGGAAATGAGCATTTATTAAATTCCCTGACAGTTTTGAATGAGCTAAACCTTGACTAAAAGATACTGTGTCCTAAGAAATGAACCTGTTTTCTTTCAAGCCGGCTTTTGTTTCCAAACCAATGGGCCAAATACTGCTTATGACTTAAAACTGAATGCTACTCAGTAATTATCTAATTAACAGTGGACCCACTTCAGAATAAATGACGCTAATCTCATATTATTTTAAGATATAATACAAATGAACCATGATATTTTACCAACAAAACTTATTTCTATTTTCAAATAAAGAAACTGAAAACATTGAATGCTTCATCTAGTCCTAATAACAAACATTTTATAACTTACTAAATTATATTAGGACAATAATTGTTGGGTTATATAAACATCCATTTTGAATTATTTTCAAAAACCATTCTTCCAATTTTTATTTGTGCCAAAATGAAACTGAAGGAAATGCCAATGGCTGGAGCTGCATCCGTTGACTCTATTGCACCCCAAATCTCATGTTTCAGAAGTAGCTGCTCACTGTCATGTTCTGTTTCATTTTCAGGGCATCAGTACAACAGTAGAAATTTTACTTTGGTCCATCAAACAAGCTTAAGACTATATCTTTGACCTGGCACAATTGCTCAGTGGATAAAACTGCTTCCTGTACAAGTCTGATGATCCTAATCGGATGCCAGGAACACGCAGTAGGAAGGACCTGATAGCTCCCGACCTCCACACATGCACAGATAAGCATGCATGCACATGCGCCGTCATACATACCAAGCCAGAGTTGATGTACACGAATACTCTCCCTTCCTCCCTGATGGTGCTCTGCATGGGAGCCCCAACAAGGAGATCTGAGAAGCCATCGGCATTGAGGTCCACCACACAGACAGAAGCTCCAAAGTATGAGCCAAGCTGTTCCAAAGCAAAGCACACGAGCAATGAGAGCACGCAAGGCTATTCACAGAAGTCCCCCAGTCACCCCAAAGGCAGAAGTGTATTTACCTTTTTACCTTTCATTTCATATATAATGTTCAGTTCCCTTTCATCAATGCTGAGTATATATGCCTGCAATTGGGGAACGAATTCAAAGATGTTTACTTTCTTATCAAAATTTCTCTTTAAAAAAATACAGCTCATAACTTATTGGTTTAATTAAAGCATCAATCTGTAAAACATACAAATGGACAATTGTAAAATATCAAATGTTTAATAAAATTGTTACCACTAAAATTTTTAAGAGTGATATGAATTATTAATATTCATATTAATATGTCTGATTTGCAACACTGTTCTTTAAGGAACTAGCTTTTGGATCCCATATGGAAAGCACAGAATAAAGTTTACCAAAATATGGAGTGCCCAGTGTTCATATGGCAAAGTAGAAAAATCTAGACATAGAAATTTTCTATTCTATTCTTTCTAGTGTGACCATGCAGCATTACCTGCTGTGTCACCTCACTTTTACTAAATAATAAGCAATACATGCATGCTTGGGGACATCTGTAGATAATTATACGTTATAAGCACTTTACTCAGGGCAAAGCCTTGCTTCTTTACAATTCCCCTTTAAAATTTTCCAGCTAAATTTACTTGAGCACTATAAATAAATCTTGAACAAATTCAACTGCTGCAATATACTTCTCATCATCCTAATCTTATATTCATTAAAATGTTTATGGTTTCCCTTTAACTCCTGCTTATCTCATGTAATTTATTCAAGACCTTGTAAAGAAATAAAAAGAGAGAAGAAAAAATGTGTCTTACTTTTCCTATCTGTTCGTGTTGAGGGGCTCCTCCCACGACTTCCATAGTATGTGGACTTTGAAAATGACCGGCTCCAACTGAGTAGCCTTTATAGAAAGAGGGAAATACGTGACACTCACCACAGTGGGTATGTGCTTTTCTAACTCCTTGCAGGAAGTAAAACAAAACTGTTCAAAATGACTACTTTAGAAAAAGCCTCAAAAACTTACATTTAGTTAAAATGGTCAGTGAAGCATTTGTTTGTTTGTTTGTTTCTCCAAACAGGGTTTCTCTATGTAGCCTTGGCTGTTCCTAGACTCACTTTGTAGACCGGACCAGCCTTGGACTCACAGAGATCTGCCTTTCCTTTGCTTTCCCAAGTGCTGGGATTACAGGAGTGCATACTGTGCCCAATGGGTCACTTAAGGAATTTTAACATGTGTATTATAAAAACAATTATATGGGTTCAAGTTTCTAAGCTCTCAATATTGAAAACATGACCTGGACACTTGGTCTGCTATTCCCTGTGCAACAGAATAAACAACTGGTTTTCAGTATCGCGGCCGCAACATCTGAGAGTACGCAAGAACGTTGAAGCTTCCAGATGACAATACTTTCATGTAATCTTTCTATTGACGGACTTTACATAAAAATATTACTTTACGTGATAAAGAGACCTAATATGGTGTCACATTTCCTACGGTACTCAATCACAGGTAAGGGAGTGACCTACGGCCTCTGTGGAATGATATTAAAATACTGCTTGTTTTACTAGTGCCCTCTCTGAGAACAAGATGCTCACATTTAAAGCACATACGGGTTAAACAAACCTTTGTCTTTAAAAAAAAAACCTGCAGAACATATGTAGTTTTTACTGTAAAAGGAAATGATGCAATAAAATTTGTATTTTGTAGAAAGATAGGTGACAAAATATGATGCTTTTGACTTGTGAAATAGCAACAATGAGAAGGGACAATAAAAAAATGTTAAACTCTGAGAAACAATCCAAGATAATATTTAAAAACTAAAATAAACTTCTATAAGGAAAAAGCCAAAATAATTTTTAGAATATAGCTCATAATGTTCTCCTTTATCTGGAATGCTATTTTAAGATCCATTGGTTTCATTTGATAAGCTAAGAATTAACATATATGTGTTCATAGACATGTGTTTAAATGAGCAAATTAATACAGAGTTAGTCTAAAAACTTCCTAATGAGCCAGGCGTAGTGACACACACATTTATTCTAGCACTCAGGGAACAAGAGGACAACTGAGGTTACACAGTGAGACTCTGTCTTAGAAATAAAGAAAGAGACACAGACACACATGGAGAGAGAGAGAGAGAGAGAGAGAGAGAGAGAGAGAGAGAGAGAGAGGGAGAGAGAAACAAGGAACACTAAAAATTTACATAATTCCTGATTATGTCATGGTTCTTCTTGCTATAGTTAATCTATTGTATATATGTATAATAATATAAATGTATATGTAAAAAAATTAAAAAAATTTAAAAGAAAGAAAACACTCTCCATAGGCTCATAGGCATGGCACTATGAGGAGTTGCAGCCTTGTTGAAGTAAATGTGGTTGTTTTGGAGAAAGCATCTCACTGTCAGTGGCTTTGAGGTCTCAGATGCTCAAGCTAACCCCAGTGTGGCACTCTCTTCCTGATGCTTGCCAATCCAGCTATAGATGTCTTAGCCACCTGTCCAAAATCATCTCTGCCTGCATCCCACCATGATGACAATAAACTAAACCTCCAAACTATAAGCCAGCTCCAATTAAATGATTTTCTTTATAATAAAAAAAAAAGAAAAGAAAACTTTTGATAAATTAGACGTATCACAAGTGGGTACTTCCTAAGATGCAGTGAACATTCAACAGTTCCTACATAAATACAAAGTGATGATGACTGTAGTGCCCTATGTCAGTATAAGATATGGAGTTAATGAAAATGCAATTGGCTTTATGTTTAATTGAGACACTTTCTGATGTGCTTAATTGTTACTGGCCAATGGGATGTTTAAAACAGTACATATAATTTCTAAGGCACAGATCATTTGAGTTGCTCAAATTTTTACAGTACCTAAGTAACTTCCAAATTTTACTTGATTCTGTCTGTCTACAAATGCCTTGTATTGGTTTGTAGTTATATTGTAGACAAAGACGGAGCCAGTCCAGTAAGAAGATCCCGGGGCCCCCATCACGATTAAATCCTGTAAGAGAAAACTCATCATCACTTGAAAGTTAAATCTCAACAGCCCAAATCTCTTACAAATATACAACACTCTAGGCAAATAGCCAGGAAATGCATTTTATATTGAAGCTATTAAATGGAAACGTTGTATTAATTTAAAACCACATGTTAAAATGCATTACTTTAAAACCATATGTTAAAAAACAGCCAGAAAAGCTAAGTGTAGAATTTTAGAGAAGAAACTCTGGGACTCTTTCGTTTACCAGTGGCTTTCAAAAATGACATGTTGGGCCATTAGACCCTAGAGTAAGCTTTGGGGACAAATGCAATGTGGGTCAGTGTGGGTCAGTGTATAATTCATTAGGGTTCATTACTAGGATAATCATGTGTTACCAAATAGTATAAGAAGGATTAATTTATTTAATTTGGAAAAATCACTGAGTAGTGTCCATAACACTTTCAGCTCAGATAATAAAAAGGCTAGTGAAATTTAGGGAGTATTTTATCATAACTTTGAAGGAGGGAGGGAGGGAGGAGCAGCCCTTTGTCTTTGTTGAGTAACAACTTATAGCAATCTGACCTAGTTGACATATAGAGCATTCTTGAAGAAATTCTCTAGCTGATCCTGCTGAGCTGGGGTATGGGGAAAGGACACAAAAACTGAGGAGGCAAAATTCTAGCCAGGCAGGACTTATAGTGGTGAGAGGGGAACACCAATCCACCTGCAAAACTTCTGACCCAAAATTTACCCTGTTACAAGATGTGCAGAAATAAAGACAGAGACTGGGGGAATGTCCAACCAATGCCTGGTTCAACCGAAGACCCTCCCCGTGGGAGAGAGCCAACCCCTGACAGCATTGACTATGCTCTATACTCTGCTGTGTTTACAAACAGGAGCAGAACTTAACCATTCTCCAAGAGGCCCCACCCAGCAGCTGACTAAATTCTATGCTGAGTCTCACAGCCAATCATTAGGCAGAGCTTGGGAAGCCCAGTGGGCGAGTGGGGAGAGGGCCATGGGGAGGATAGAAAGACCCAGAGGGGACAATAATGCCACAAGAAAACCAGCAGAGTCAACTAACCTAGACCCATGAGGGCTTACAGAGATGGAAGTACTAACCAAAGAGTGTGTATTGACTGGACCTAGGCCCCCTACGCATATATAAACTGATGGGCAGCTTGATCTTCATGTGGGTCCCCTAGTAAGCTGAGCGAGTGTTGTCTATGACATGGACTCTGTTGCCTGCTTTCAATCGTTGCACCTTAACTGGGCTATCTTGTCTGGCCTCAGTGGATGAGGAGGAGCTCAGTCCTGATGTAATTTGGTGTGCTGGGGTAAGTTGGGGGTGGCTCTCCTTTTCTGAGGACTAAGGGAAAGAGTATAAGGGGAAGAGATTGGGAGGGAGGGACTGGGAGGAGAGGAGGGAGGGGATACAATGTGTGTGTGTGTGTGTGTGTGTGTGTGTGTGTGTGTGTGTGTGTATGATATATAAATTTAAAGTAAATTTTAAGAACTAAAAAAAGAAAATAAAAAAGAAGAAATTCTGAACTTTCAATGTAGTCATTTCAATATAGACTAAAGAAAGAATTGTTTTAAGTGTTTTTTAAATATGCTAACGTGTATAGAAGCAGTTAACCCAAAACAGCACTTATCTCCAGGGAGGTGAAAACACTTATGAAATCATAATGGCTTTTTGAGAGAATTTACATTTATTATTTATTATTATTATTTAGTCAGAGGGCCAGATACAATCACAATTGCTTTTATAATACTGCATAGCAGTGGGGAGAGAGTCTGGATTATCTCTGATTTTCAAGCATATTAAGCCTCACTGCTATCATAATTCTAATGAAAAACAGACTCATGTATCTCCTTTACCCTCAACTGGTAATTAAAAACAACAGACTTGGGTAGAGATTTTCATTTTTCAAGTTAACAAGATAAAGCCAGCTACCTTAGATCTCCATTAAATTCTTAGCAGAGACAATATTCTATAGCATGGCTCTTAATTAGTCCTGTGTTGCTCAGTCATTTACAATTTAAGTAGTAAAATTATACATGGAACATTAAATGGTATAAAGAGGGTGATAGGCAGGCAGGGGTGTCACACGCCTTTAATCCCAGCACTTGGGAGGCAGAGGCAGGCGAATCTCTGTGAGTTCGAGGCCAGCCTGGTCTGCAAAGCAAGTCCAGGATAGTCAAGGCTACACAGTAAAACCCTGTCGCAAAATATCAAAAACAAACAAACAAAAAAATAAAATAAAATAAAGAGGGTGATAGTAGTCAACTCCTTCGGAGATCTTATTCAAATGTTACTCAATTTTGACCCCAAAATCTACTGTAAGTTTAGAGAACCCCCACAACTAAGCTGCCACACATGGATAGTCACTGGGGCTGACATTGGTCCGTTACCTGAGTGTGGAAACTAGATATTCCAGCTTGACACGACGCAAAATGTTCTCCAAATTTTCTCACATAATCTAAAATGAAATATTCAATATTGATTTAGACAAATTGGGACTCTGTATTTTTGAGACAGAGTTTTGTTGTGTAGCCTAGGCTGGCCTTGAACCTAAGATCCTTCTGAGTCAGACTTGTACTCCTTCGGGATTAATTTTTTGATAATGGTATCATCCTCCATGGCTTTATTTTTCTCAGAGGTGTTCACAGGTGCCACTCCTTAGATCTGTTCCTTGCACCTCACTTTTGACAATAGTAGTAACTGTCGTTGGGTAAGATCCTTCAGCTTTCCTGCGTCAATCTTCAAATTACCCTCATGCATCTCAAGTAAAGGCATTTCTCCCTCTGCCTCTTCATGGGGAGGGTTTGAAACATGTACTGAAAGTTAAAATGAGTCGGTGAGTATTTCTATCTTTGGGTTCACTGTTCCCTGAGTTACTGTACATATTGGAGGTGCACTACAGGATGTTCTATGGAGCCCACACAGAGTAGAGTGGCCACCCACTCAAGCAACCCAATACACCTCTCTCCTCATAGTGGCTTCTTGTCTGTAGGTGGTAGAAACAATGGCGATCAACTCCCCTGGTAAACTCCCTCAACTGGCTGTCTCCTTGAATATAGGCCCCCATGTGTTGTGTTACCTTGACAGATTCGCTCATCCTACAAAACCGGGCACCAGTGTCCTGTGATTGGCATCTCTTCATCCTGCTCTACCTCCTACCTCCCCAACCACTTTGCCGTCCTGTTTCGCAATGTTCAGATTTCACATATAAGTGTTATTATGTGTTGTCTTCTGTGCCTGGCTTATGGTGTTCTCCATATTCATCCATGGTGTCTCAAATGGCCGGGATTACTGAGGCCGGATGACATCCCACTGTATGTATGCTCACATACATACACTACCCATGAGTTCTATGCTCTCAAACTCCTTAAAGAACTGCTGAGTTGTTTGGGTTTTTCGATTTTTAGTATCTTGAGGAATTTGCATAATCTTTGATTATGGTACAGTAAGTTTGCACTCACGCCATCTTTGCTAACAGTAACCTCTCATCCTTATGGTAACTAGCCATTCTAACAGGTAAGAGGCGATCTTACAGGGTTTGATTTATATTCCCTGATGGTTAGTGACACCAACTGCCTTCATATAACCATAGGCTGGTTCTCTGCTTTCACTGGAAAAGAAAAGGTCTCTTTGTTCATTGGATGGCCCCCTTGGTGACGCAGAAGCTTTGCTGCCTGCTGTCCTGCCATTTGTCTCTTTCTTTTTGTGGCTATAGCTTTTGTTGTGACCTCCAAGAAATCATCGACTAGACCAATATCAGGGCGCTTGCTTTCACTGCTGCTCTGCAGGGGCCGCATTGCTGGAAGCTTCACATTGAAGTTTGTATTCCATTTTGAGTCTACTTGTGTGTGTAAGATAAGAACCCAATTTCAATCTTTTGCAGGTGGACGTTCCATTTTCTCACACTGACTGATGGAGGGGATCATCCTTTCTCTCCCATTTTGCCTCACTGAAAGAATCAAGACCGATGTGGACTTGGGAGATCGCTGACTGTCATGCCCTGTGACTGCATGCTCTGGGAGTTTACAACGTGACGCAGCAGCCTGATTCTCCTTCGGAAGCTTGTTCATTCTTCAACGTCTATAAGAAGAAAAACCAGGACCACTTCGTCCTTTTGACAAATTACTACTTGGATATATTAGCATTCTTTGCCATGATTTCTCACTCCTTTAGAATTTTCCTTGAGCCCTCATTTTACAAGTTTCAGTGGGCTATGTCTATATGACCTTGACTTTTAAAGGGATATAGCTAGACAAATTTTAAGCAAAAATAACTCCTGCATGAAAATTCTTAAATATATAAAACAAAACTATTAGGCAAAAGGAAGTAATAAACATATAAGAATCTAGACTGTATTTTATTACAATTGAAAATTTAATATTCATCTTTTATCTTCTTGCATTCAAAGGTAAAACATAAACACTTATTACATGGACTTCTCTATGGCATCAGAATCCAGACAGTAAAGATTCTGAAATTATCAGGAATCAGTATGCTCAATATGTGTTCAGAGTTTTCACAGTTAATTCAAATTCTCTTTGTATGATAAAGGAGATGGCAAAAGTTTTTTGTCATTAGAAAGAATTAATATTCATATTTACTTTTAGTGTTCGAAAGACAGTTTTAGAGTTATTGATTGTTGCAAATATCTTAAATGCTACTGACATTCATCTCTAACTCTGTTTATATTCTAGTTCTGTATGTAAAACACCTAGGGCAATGAATTCCCATTGAGACACACTTTCCAAATGTTAGAACAGGGGTTCTCCACCTTCCCAGTGCTATGTCTTTTGGTTTTTGTTGTTGTTGTTGCTTTGTTTTGTTTTGTTTTTTGAGACAGGGTTTCTCTGTGTTAGCCTTGGCTGTCCTGGACTCACTTTATAGACCAGGCTGGCCTCGAACTCGCAGTGATCTGCCTGCCTCTGCCTCCCAAGTGCTGGCATTAAAGGCGTGCGCCACCATGCCCGGCTAACTTCTGACTTTTGTCTTGTAGTGGTGACTCCCAACCACAATATTATTTTCATCGGAACTTTGTAACTAACTTTGCTCCACTTATGAATCATACTGTAAACATCTGTGTTTCCTGGTGGTCGTAGGTAAGCTCTGTGAAAGGGTCATTTGAGCCCCCAAACAGGCTGCAGCCCACAGGTTGAGAAGTGCTACATTAGAGACTACCCCCAACCTCTTCAAGAAATACATATGCGCTGAGGAACCGAAGTGGGAGGCTTTGCTTTTACTAATGCCTTGAACCCTTCTAAAGATTCCTAGAAACAACTAGGAAAACAGGAGAGGTAATCATTTCATTTCTAATAAGAATTTTCTATGTAAATCCCTGGCATTAGGTGTGCTGACACTGATGTGAAAATAAGTTTAGTACAAGAGTGGATAATTACCGAATAGCTTCCGCAGCTATTCAAGTGAAGCTGAATATGTGCTTTTCAGAAACACATAATGTTTGTAGAAGGTATGGCTTATACTGGGCAAACAAAGGAAGGATGCTATAAGTTAAACAAGGGCCGTATCTAAGATCTCTGTGTGTGAGCGGGCAAAATGAAGCCACAAAGGGAAGCCAACTGTAAGCCTTCATTTGCTCTTTCCACCTGGCTGCGTCACATCACACTTACCCTGGTAACATGGGGCCATCCTCTTACTCAGCTCCGTCCGCAAATCAGAAGGCAAGCCGTAGCAAACGCCAGTGGGGAGCTTGTTTTCATTCTTTATGTAATATATATTTTTCCACCTATGCCCACAAGTCTGAAGGAAACAAAAAGCAAAACAAAATATGAGAACGTCACACCTAGAACGTCTGATTCCAGGCTGGATCTTGATCAGTGGACTCAGTTCAGTACCTACCACAATAGATCCGTTTTCACCTGGCTGCCTGGAAAGCGTTACCCCCAGCCACTGGTTATCTCTCTCTTCCAAGCAAGTCCTCCCGCAGCTCTCTCCACTGGGGCTACCTGAAGCGTTTGGAAACATTCTTATCAGTTTTGTTGGATGCAATGTTATTCTGTAAGAATAGAGTAGTTAAAGCTGGCCACTTCCATCCAGGCTTTCTCTTTAGTCAGCTTTAGTCTCATCCTATATTCAGGGTACAATTTAGGGGTAAATGTGAGTTGCTCTCTGCTCACATAGTTGTTCTCTATAAAAGCTGAATGTTCTTTGTTGAAATGACCCATGAGTGACGTTGTAGTGGCCATGAAGAAGTGGCCTCGGCGGTGTAGAAGGTGGCTAATTAGTCGGAACAAGATGGGAAGACTCATTTGATCCAAGCTGAGAGACTGGTGTTTGGGAAAGACTTTCTGTTTTGCCTTCCCCCATTTATCAGCGCAGGCCAGGTCGCCAGAGCACTTTTTAAAAATGTTTCTTGAATGGCTGTCAGCAATTAAAGCACTGTTTGTTGGAGCAGGAAGAAGACGACTGGGCATGTATAGAGTATATGATTAGCACACGAACAATGCATATCGTTTGGAACAAAACACCCTGTGTTTTAGACTTAGTGGGGATGACTGGTGTTTTCAACAAAGATAAACTGTCTTTGAAAACAAGATGGTGTGAGTAGTAAATTTAAGAAAGAGTCAATAGGCACACTGTGGCAAATGCATAAGTTGAAAAAAGAAAGTCCAACACAAAGGACTGCTCAGGTGGGACACTGGCCTGCTAACATGTGTGACAGTCATCCTAAGGGCAATGACCTTTTATTTGCCAGCACACACCTTTAGTTTTTGAGCTGGAGCTCCAGTAAAACTCTGTGCTAAAGTGATTTCAAAGCACCGATTCGAGGAGAAGAAGATAAGATGGGTGTCATAGGTTGTTTTTGCTATTTGTACTTTTATCCTCGTTAGTCAATACTTGAATACTCTGTGTCCAGTCCCAAGAGCCGACAAATGCGATAGCGTCAGTTAGGTGAGGTAACTATAGAGGAAGCTGCTGTTCTTTGAACACTGGTCACCAAGTGTTACATTCTCTTATGACAAAATTTCCCACACTGGTCTTTGTATCATTAGACATGCTTCCCCCCCTAGCCTGAGCCCTAGGTACAGTTTCCTGGGAAACCTCACCGTGCCTATGTAGATAGAGATAATATATTCCAAAGGAAATAATTTGTCCTGATTGTCCTAAGCCATAAAGATTCTGTGTAAGAAGTGTAGAGAGATATTTGTGATGATATGTGTGTGGGCTTCAAAACACCACTCATGGAAAGCCCTAATGCTCCCAACACAACTGAGCTGAAAGAAGTTTCCCGACTCTTTCCTGGGTCTTATTCAGGGAGTCCAGGCAGGCTTGTCTACTCCAGGGTTGCTCAAGTCAGAGCAGGTGCATGGTTAGAACAGAGCACGGGTAACGCTTTCTTGGCTCCGTTTCCTGGAAAACAGTGATGCCTTCTGCTGCTAACAGAGTAGCCTAGGGGAGATAGGCCAAGTAACGGAGGCAACCAGATCCAGAGAAAGAGCATAGCTAAGCAGCAGGAAGAAGGGCTTGCGATAGCCCAAACCCTGATAAAGAGTGGTCCAGATGGACACGGAGCTTTCTGTGTGAAAATTATGGAAGAAAGAAAGGGTGGGGGTAGGAGCGAAGAGTAAGAGGAGAGAAAGGAACGGTGTTTGT
Source organism: Acomys russatus (assembly GCF_903995435.1). Taxonomy (NCBI): domain Eukaryota; kingdom Metazoa; phylum Chordata; class Mammalia; order Rodentia; family Muridae; genus Acomys; species Acomys russatus. The sequence continues at coordinate 7,439,166 of NC_067160.1, forward strand.
ATTAGGTGTAGATCAACAGGGTAAGCATTCTAACATAGGGAGCTGCTAGGGCTACATGAGTCCAAACCAACATAGGAGAAACAAGAAGAGAGGCCAAAAGAAAATTTAATTTTCACTGTGATGCAGTTTTCAGTTTGACTTGTCTCTAAAATCACCAACATTTTAAAATGAATGTCAAAAACAGATCCCTCAAAGGTAGATCCAGTCTACCTGTAGTGGGAGTTTCATTACCATAAGAATCAATGACATATTATAGAGAATACCTCTGAAAACATCAAACTATTTCTAACATTGTAATCCACACCCAGTTAACTGGCCTCCAGTTCAGAAGCCATTGTTAGAAACTGGAGCGCACGGGACTGACTGTAGATGCCACCTTCGCTGTTCCCATGTGGATGAAAAATGGGTGTTTTCCTCAAGATTATATTCGATATTTGCAAACAAATGTTCTCTTTAGAGACAGTCACCAGAAGTTTAAAAACAACAAACACAGTTCTTTGGAAGCACAAAAATGACATCATGCAAATTTGCTAGCTGAAAATGGCCCAGAAGTTCATATGTGCAAGAATAGCATACTGCACACAAGTGTGTGTTTCTTAGCGGAGTTCTGTTCCCTACGTTTTAAATGAACATTAGAGACACCTTTGCCAAGTTAAGCTGTTATCTATTTCATCCAAGCTGCTTCCTGCTCAGTAGTGCTCACCCTGCAAGCAGCAGTTACGGCTGTTATTGCCTAGCCTTCCTGCTCCCTCTGCCCGGTTCTTATCATTCAACTGCCCTCTCTCCATTTCTGGGGTTTTCTCAACCCTCCATGCCACCCCCAGAAGGACTTCTGTATGACCTGGCTTGTTTAGAATGGCTTCTCTGAGAGTTCATAAGGTCCTAGGCCTTCACTTCGTGGGTGCTCTATGCCCCTCTTTTCCCCTACTCCTGACCCTATATTAAGAGAAATGATTCTTAGAAACAGAACAAAGAGCCCTTGAGAAGCCACGAGAAGAGATGTTTACCTGACATGAAATGTGGCCAGACTTTCCCAGGATTCTAGTGCTGAGGCTAAATGGTTCTTGAACAGAGTAACCACATAGTGAGTGGGTGTGGGGTGTGGGGGTGGAAGATTGGTTAAGTACCACTAGACACAGCCTTTCACACGTGTTAGTGTATGGTTCCAACTACAGAGGCTTTTTAATTTGTAGATAAAGTCTCTGATTTGTGGAAATGTTAAAAATATATTATGCGCATATACATTAAATGTATATCATTTATCTGCTCTAGAGAGGACTGTCAGCCGTACCAGTCAAGGGTTTCTACTGACAAGGACGTGATCAATGGGAAGAAATTAGGGCAATTTATTAACCAGTCGAAAGGGGGCGCTGTTTTGAGTGGGGTTAGCTCCATACGCATGTTTTCAGATGCTTTGCTTCCATGGTTTAGCCCCGACCTTATTAATCTTGGCATATCCCCAAGTCTTCTTAGTCATCATCCCATCCCAACACAAAACCGCAGAAATGTGTGCTGGAAATGGAAGTGTACAAATGGAAAACACCAACCATTCTTCTATTTGTGTTATGTCTTGGTTCAAAATATGTGTCAAAAATATGACTATGAAGCCATAATGAAAATTCAGGAACAGAATAACATTGTGAGGAATTATTTCTACACTCATACACTTGTACGTACACACACACACACACACACACACAGTGAGAGAGAGAGAGAGAAATATTTCCCCTTTTCACTTCTTGAGCTGCTTCTCACAGAGTAACCCTCAGGTTCAGCCACAGTACAGCAGAGTTTCAGTTCTTAGACAGTCAGGTCCAGGAAGAGCCTGGAAGTCACCCTCCCGGCTCTGGATTTCCCTTGGTTTCTAGGACATTTTCTCACTTTGGGGAAGTGCCAGAGAAATCTCAGCAGAAGGGGAAAGATCTCCACATTTTATGCTTTTCTTATACCTCTAAGACTTTCTTCCCTCAGCCTCTGCGCTTCTGCATCTACCATTCCGTGTGAAGGAGTTGAACGGTCCTGAGGCCACATAGAACAGTTTTAGACAAATACCAAGCAAGAGCTGCCCTCCCTCCTGGCACTTGGATATGCTGCAAGGGGTGGGGGTTGGGGTCGGGGGTGGGGTGGGAGGGCTGGCCATCAGCGTTTAAAAAATATCTCCCAGGTGATATTTGGGGTTGAAACTGGCCTTAAGAACAATGGTTCAACAGTGTAGATGGCCAGGCCTTTCCCTGTATCATTATGAGGGAAAACCTACAGGCCTTTCAAAATAATAGTGAACTATCTGTCTTCGTAGGCTTCAAATAGGTACTAGAGTAAACAATTAAATCCTAAACATACTTCTTGTGAAGAAATCTGGTATTCATGTGGGCAGAGGTGATGTCTGCCAAGACTGTTACAAGAAAGCTAATTTTCATAAATGTCCTTGACAAGATCATAAAAAAATCTATTTTTTACTTTACCCAATGTCATGCTGCAATGATGCATAATCCCATTTTCAAGTCGCCTTATACATTACCAAGCTAAGCTAACTCTCTTAGCAAATCAAATCAGTTCCATGACTGAAAAAATATTTTACGTGGTTGAATATAAAAAGGGTCAGCAGAAATTAGCATGTTATGTTTTTCCACTCTTTTGCACTATAATGGCTAATTCTTAGTACAGTTGAATGCCTCTCCTCAGTACAAATTAAGGGAAATTTTCATATTAAAAACCACCCCCTTATCCTAAGAATTAAGTCCATACTTATTTTGGAAGAAAATTAAAAAAAAAAAAAAATATATATATATATATATATATATATATATATATATATATATATATATGCCTACTATTTTAGTTTTTAGTTTCCAACTGATGCTTTTTTACCAGTATATACAAATGTATACAAAAATGAAAATTAGAAATGTTAATGGGCAAAATAAGAATGTTAGTACAAAACTAACAGGGTATTCTCTTTACTTGTACCCACTACCCCACTTTTAGTTTGCTGTTTGCCTTCTTGGTACACTATAAATATTCTAAAAATCCAGCGGGGATGATGGGAAACTGGCTATTCAGCCTTCTGCACCACCTCGAGGATGAGAGACTGGCTGTGCTTTGACAGTAGCATCCTCACGCACAGAACACTGCTGCTCACACAGCAAGCAGGCACTGACTTGATATATATTTGGGAGGGGTGGTTAAAATATATTACATTGCCACAAAAAAACCCTTATTAGATATGACAAAAGACTGCCATGTTTTCACCAGACTCAGAAATGGGGGGAAAAAAAGAGTCAATTTGTTTCTGTGTTCCCTACTTCCCTTCCACAGTACTATTTCCTTGAGTTTTAAGACATAGCAGCAGATGGTGTGAAGGACATGGCACTTGAGTTTGAAGATCTTCCTAAGTGTGACTAGGAGCAGGGTGACTTAGGATGACAAGTCACTTGGGACCTGTGGGTTCCCCTAGGGATTGTGGGAAGAAACGAGACAAGCGCAATGTGCTTGGACAAGAGCTGGGCTTGAACCCGTGAGCACAAGATGAAGACACCATTAGGGATGTCATCTTAAGGATTCAGTTAATCACCAAAAGGCATGTCAATTGCAACACAGTCCTCTTGCATCCATAGCCCATCACTTGATGAGAAGCCCCAACACGAACACTATTTTATTCTCACAGTGAGGCCAGAAGATGGCACTATTAATCCCTTTACTCGTGTGACAACTGAGTCCTGTGCATGTGTAAAAGCATGTGTCTGTGGTGTGGGCACATGGGTGAGTGCACATGTGTATTCAGAGGTGAACCCAGGAGCGGTCTTCAGTTGTTCTTCTCTGTATGTTTTGAGGTAGAGTCTCTCAGAAAACCTGGAGTTCATCTATTTAGCTAGACTGGCTGGCCAGTGAGATCCAGAGATCCTCCTGTCTCCACCTCCCCAGAGATGAGAGGCTTGGTACCATGCCTGGCTTTTGCATGGGTGCCAGGAGGTTGAACTCAGGCCCTCATGTTTGCACAGATAACACTTTGCCCTCCTAGGCATCTCCCCAGGGCCCCAAACTGAGTTTTAAAGGAGTTGAGAACTTGACCAAATTTATGAAGCCAGTAAATCAAAAGATTACAATTAAAAATTTTTTTGATATTTAAGTTGATTCTAAAACATCTACAATAGAATTCTACAAATCTTCAGATGTGTGAATTAAGTGAACTCAATTACACGTCCGAAATCTGTTTCTCCATCTGAGAATGCATAAAATATAGCATATCTGCCCAGATTGTAAAATCAACAATTTTTTATTTTTATTTTTTTGAGACAGGTCCTCACTCTAGCTCTGAAACCCATCACATAACTCATTAGAAGTCAACTGTGTTTTGTTCATGGAGAGTCTCAATTTTCTGACCCCTCCCCCTTCTTGTTAGCCACCTTCAGGGCTTGAGTGGAGTGCTTTGCAGTGGGGGATGCTGGGACTTCCTGGTGTGATGGCATGTCTGGTTTATCCGTCCTCATCACTGTTCTGTGGGTTCCCCTAAGGGACGTTGGGTGGGGGCACTCAGTCTGACTCTGTGTTCTAAGATAAGCACATCTGCTCTTTCAAAATTTATGACAGTTTCAGGTTTCAGAAAAATAACAAAAGCCCCTACTTTAAAAATTACTTTTGTCTGTTAAATTTGAAGATCTATTCTATTGCAATATAAACATACATTTAAAACTCACCTGTTATGTTTTTTAAGTTAATCATAGAAAGTGAACAACTCCTGTTTGGTTCTATGCTCTACAGTCATTAATTTAAGATAACATTTTTAAGGAAGTAATAATTGCAGAGTGAAAATAATCTGTTAAAATTCCATTATCTACCCAAATTCAGACTATCAGGAAAAAAAACACCTAGAACTAAAGTGACAGATGAATTAACATCATATAAAATCTACTAGTACATACAGGCAAGGATTACAGAAACGTATGCCTGTACATACAAAACTGCCTAGCACCTAGTAGGTGTTCAATAAATGGCAAATGTTTCCTTTCCCCAAGGAACATACATTCTGCTGATTTTAATGTAGACACCAGAGGGCGCTCACAGTACTGTGTGATTTAAACAGCAACTGCCTCCAGCTCTAACCTAAATGGCCCTTTCATTTAGTTTGTCCTATCAAACCATAATTACTAATAAGTCCATTATATTGTACATCATATGATTAAAACATGCAATTTCCTCACACATCTAATTAAACATGGTAGTGATTCTTCTAAAAGGTAGCCATGATGTTTGAGAACTCAACAGCAATGGAAATGACGCGGTGTAACGAAAACATTTGAAGGGTGACACGGGGAACGAAAAGCATCAAACGTCTAAGATTTTTTTCGTCCTGCAAATCTAGAGTCAAACAAGAATGAAAACATCAGATTAAACCTCAAAATGAGAAAGCATCCTCAAAATGTTCTCCTTTAGTTAAAAAGAGGTCTTTAAATGTGATCTTAGGATGGCTAGCAAAATCTAATAATAGCTAATGGGCATACTCAATCTGTATGGGAAAAAAAAAAGATTGTATAATCTACAGGCTTGGCAAAGCCAGATGCTTAACCAGCTAACTCTTCACTACTGTTCTTTTCTGTTCTGTTCTGTTCTATTCTATTCTATTCTATTCTATTCTATTCTATTCTATTCTATTCTATTCTATTCTATTCTATCCCATCCCATCCCATCCCATCCCATCCCATCCTTAAGGAAAGTTTCCCATCACAGTGACTGCACCTACGCAGCAGCAGCACCATGCTGTAGGGTTGAAACTTCATGAATATGAGTTGATCCTGGATCGTTCTGAAGCTTCAGAACTGTAGAAAACAAGGTCACCAGACTCTAAGATCAGCATCTCTACTGATCTCTTTGTCACACGTTTCTTCAAAGTCCCCCAGAAAACCCATATAATCTCTTGTAACAGCTACAAAGGAAAAATGTATTCCAATAGCAATATTTTCTGAAAGTAACTTAGGAGTTAGTTACTCTATTGTTTGCTATATTTTTTTCTTTGCATCGGCATGGTTTTAGTAGCTGTAAACACATGTTTTTACTAAATTTTTTCAAAGTATTCTTGAAATATGCATTATCTCAGATATCAGCATCAAATGCTGAGACACTTTAATGAAGGGAGAGCTGCTTGTTCAAGGTCACGCAACTGACTCCTGGAGAGTATGTTGGGGGAAAGAAAGGGTTAACTCAAGCAGCCAGCTTCTTCATGTTAGTTCTTCAAATGCTGGAATTACTAACAATCCAATTCTGTACTAATTCTATTTCTAAAATAATTTTACTACTAACTTACAGTAACATTTGTTTCTGGCATTAGACAATAAAAAAGGAAAATCCTACTTTCATAGTTCTCAGATAATTTCTTGGATTTAAGGATTTATTTGGAAAACATATGAATACCATTTTGAATAATTTAAAATTTTTATGTATTTGTGTGTGCCTGTATGTGTGCATGTGCCCATGTGAGAGCATTTGTGTGTGTGTATGTGTGTGTGTGTGTGTGTGTGCACGCGTGCACGTGTGCACGCGTGCACGCGTGCATGCGCGCTAAGCTCCCCCACATCTGTAGGAGTGCATGTATGCAGTTCAGAGGGCAGATGTCAGGGGTCAGTTCTTGCCTTCCATCTTGCTGAGACAAACTCTTTCTTATCACTGTTACTGTGCTGTGAAATTTGCAGGCAAATGTATGGAACTAGAAAATATCCTGAGTGAGGTAGGCCAGACCCAGAAAGACAAACATGATATGTACTCACTTATAAGTGGATAATTGCCATAAAAGACAGGATAACCACTCCACATTCCACAGACCCAAAGATGTCAAGTAACAAGGAGAGCCCAAAAGAGGACGCTTGAATCTCACTCAGAAGGGGAAAATAAAATATACATCTGAAGTAGGAGGGAGGGGAAAGGTGAGAGAGGGACAGGGAAGGGAACAGGGGTGGGGATCAGGAGTGAGGAGGAGGAGGAGGAGGAGGAGGGAAGGCTGTGAGAGAGAATGGAAATCAGTAGGGACATCTCTGGGGGAGGCTCCAGGGAGTCTATGGGGGGGGACCCTAGCTGAGACTTATAGAAGTGGGGAATATGGAGCCTGAAAAAGCCACCTCCTGTAGCCAGGAGGATATTCAGTGGAGGGAAGGGGACACCAACCCACCCACAAAACCTTCAGCCCAAAATTTGTCCTGCCTATATGTAGTGCAGAGGTAGAGATGGAGCAGGCATCGAGCAAATGGCCAACCAATGACTAGCCATACTTGAGATCCATCCCATGGGAGAGGCCGGATATATCAGATGGCCCTGGAGCTGGCATCACAGGTGCCTGTAAGCTGCCTAATGTGGATGCTGGGATTGAACTTGGGTCTTCTGCCAGAGTGATACACATCTTCACCAACTAAGTTACTTGCCCAACCCCAGATTCTACCTTTTAACCTGAGCGTTTGTTAATGGCATTCTCCACCATGATGCTCCGTGTTCAGAGTGGCCTATGTTTGGGGATGATTTTTCAAAATGACCAATCTGTATTCATCTCAGCTTCATAAGCTACAAGTTTACGCTTTTTGCAAACAAAAAGAACATTACCCAGAATCTATTTGAAGTTTTAACTGTTAAGTGTTTGCACTGTAGTATTACTAACACTAGCCAATCAGGCAGAAATGATGCCTGCTTAGGGACTGGACCCTTCCCAAATAGGGTATGAAATATAAAAACAGTAGATTTCTTAAGATAATGTTATTTCCAGAAATGTATTCAAAATGGGTGATGGCAATCAAGTTGCTATGGACCATTGGTCTTTCCAGAAAGAGAAAGAGAAATTGAGGCAAAAGCTTAGCAGCACAGCAGGAGAGCTCTGCATCTGCAAGGGGAAGGGAAGGTCCCAACCACAGAGACAGCAGAGCTCCCACCACAGTCAAGCTTCTGGAGGTTAGTGCTTTTCAGACATGGAGAGTATGCTCAACTAACACTTTCACCAAAGGGCTGCCACATGACGAAGGTAAAAAGGAATGTTAGAGCCGTTCAAAACAGTAATCAAGCTATCAATAGTACTTCAAGATACTTGTAGCGTGAGGCAATCATATCTTAGTGTTGTATTGTCTAACATCTACTATGTAAGTTATTTAATAGAGCTTCTCACTTTGGACATTTCCTGTCCTCAGAAGCCACATGTGGCCAGTGGTTACTTTACTGATCTGCATAACTGTGTAACTTTAGATTCTATAAACAGGCAAATCAGTGATTCAGAGCTGCAGTATCCTCTTTGTCTGGAGAGAGAGAGAGAGAGACTGGAGTGGAGGAGAGGAAGGGAGGAGAGAGAGAGAGGGCTAAGAGAGATAAAAAAAAAAATCCAGAGTGTCGGCAGAACATTGGTGGTAAGCCAGGGCTACGCAGAGAAACCCTGCTTCAAAACAAAAAATTCATAGTGTCTTATGATGCCCAGATAAATGTGACAGTCATGCATTGTTGTCTTCTACTCTGTTGAATGTTGCTTTTTTAAGCATGGATCATGCTTAAATGTATTAATGGAGCTGTTATTTTATCATCCTGACTCAAGAACTATTAGTAACCCAATAAGTTTATTAAACAATCCCCAGTAAGGGCACAGGGTAGCTGACAGAGAAGAGAAGGGGCATGTGGAGATCACCATGACGTCCTTAGACACTGTCTCCACAAGCAGATGTAGACCTAGGTCCTCCTGAGGGAGACTAGTTTTTTTTGTTCATGGAAGGAAGTAGCAAGAAAGCAAAAAAAAAGCAGACACCTCTGAGGCAGGCAGGGTGCCAGGGAGAGGCTGAGAACACAGGAAGAGAACAGCCCGGGTGGTACACAAACAAGGGCTTCAGTGTGGCCCCAGCAGCCAGTGCAGCCTGCCGAAGGGGCACTGCCAGCATCACCCCCTGGGGACCACTAGATAAATGGCTGCTGCTGCTCGACTCTGATTATGGCTTTAGTGGCTCAAGCATGGCATGCATCTGCTATAGGTTATGCTAGGGCGGGAGGGGACCGGAGCCTATCTGAGGCAGCCATTTATCTAGCCTATGACAGAGACTTATGGACAACCCCATATTTGGGGCTGAATAGCCGATAGACACCATTTTACAAGACTGGGCGCTTTTAGAATCATGATAAGAAGTAAAGTTATTCCAGAGGCAAGAGGTTACCTACTGCCAATAGCTCTGTCTCTCACTATAACTTTTTTGATGGGGCAATGAATTTTTTCATTTGGCTTCATTTCCATTTGTTATGTTTTTGTTTATACAATTAACATTTGTACTTTTAGTTTATTAATTACGCTAATTACTTATTTTGATAACATTTTATTGCAGACATCACATATATTCTTAAGATAAAGAACAACTAATTTTGGAATGTCTGATATATATCTGATATTAAGTGAAGTACTGGGGGCAGAGTTTGAGACAGGGTCTCGTTACGTAGCTCTGGCTGTCCAGGAATTCACTATATAGACCAGGCTGGCCTGGAACTGAACTCACAGAGTTCTACCTGCCGCTGCCTCTTAAGTGCTGGGATTAAAGGCATGTGCCACCATGCCCAGCTAAACACAGTATTTTTAAACTTTATAGTTACTCAGATTCTAGATAATATATGATTATAAGTAATTGTGTAAATAATCTATCTGGATCATCCAGTAGAATTTTTTCCTCTTTCCTCCTTTCCTACACACACAAAGCATACCCAAAATGTGTTCCTAAGCAATGCTGCACAGGTTACAAATATGTTTCTACTAATCAATGGATGGTTTTTAGCTTTCTTTCTAGAAGTCAGCATCAGTACTTTATCTTACAAATTTAGAATACTTTTGAACTCATTCTTAGTTAAGGAAACAAATTTCCCCAAGAAATGAGTATGTGTTGTTCAGACCACTCCCTGAGAAGTAACTCCAGCCAATTCTCTTACAAAAAATATTCTAAGTGTTACCATAGTTGTAGCTGATGCTGTAGCCAGTCAACTGATTAAGACCGTATAGTCATTTCTGTCCCTTTCGTCTCTGTAATTCTGTGGTCGACTCAAATCCTGAAGGTAAGAAATATTTCTTTGGCTTACCACTGCTGACTCTTTGACCTACCAATCAAGTTGATGACTATCAAACTTGTACTTTCCTTTTATTCATCCATCCTACAACTCTTTATATTTTGTATGCACCCACTGTGCTTGAAGGCCTCTGTGGCAAATTCTGTGCTCCACACCTCCAGTGAATTTAGGTTTTCCTTTAATTGACAGCTGCCATCATCTAAAAGCTTTACAAGCACCCAGAAATAGATTCTGTGCCCTCCAGGCAGGATGTAACCACCAGTAGTTGTTACATCACGGATCCAGAAAGAATGCTAGGACCACAGAAGAGAAATTGCTCTCTCCAGAGACTCTGTGAAGAATTTCTGTCAGATCAAAGTTTCACTCATTGCACTACTCTCTCAAGCAATGAAAATACTTAAAATCACTCCAAATGCACAGGTCTGTGCATCTTGTATGCACCCCATCTGCCATTTGGAATAGGGAATGCCTAATGATGCTCTGAGACCCATCCCTCCTTCACAAAGAATTAGATTTTATAATAGTTTTATTTTCCCGAATAAAATTTGTTTTGGTTGTTTCTCTCCTTCCCCCTTCCTCTTCTCTCTTGTGTTTTCCCACTCCCAGTATCCTTTGTGCTTTTGTATTAGCTGTAGACTAGCATGACACATAGATAACTCCTGCGTTTTTATGGGTGCTGAGGTAAAATCATAAAGAAAGAAACAGAAGAAAACAGCAAGCAAGCAGCAACAAAGAAAAGATGGTTGTAAAAGGCTAAAGACATTGAGGTATTCTCAAATAGTCCTTTACAGATAAAAATGAAATTCAGCAATTAGGACCTATAATTCATCATTGTAGTTGATATGTCATCTCTAAGGACAGCACACCAAACCCTTCATTAAGTCTTATCTTCACTGAAGATGTCCATCTGAAGGGATAAGGCTAAGACTAGTAAAGTAATTTTAAAGGCGGAACCCACAGCTCTCTGCCTTGGAGCCCTACTACGGAAAGCAGAAACAGCACAATCATAACCTAAGGTTGCTTGGAGGGGAAACCATTAAGCAATATGTACAACAGCCCTTAACAGCACAGGGCACAAGATAGATCTAAATTAATACTAGTTCCCCTTTCTTTCCCCCATGCGTCCGTGTGCAACAAATTTGCTTTTGACTTTGAAACATGAAACTTGTTCCCTCCGCCATCAGCACACATTTCTCAAGTTGCTGAAAACCTAAATAAAGACGTAAAAAATGAGGGCTGAAAGACAGGGCTGCTTAACAGGAGAATTTGAGGAGAGGAAAGTTAATAATTATGTTAGACATACTATATTAATGATTTTAACAGTAGACACGCCAATTTTTCATCCCTGTTCTCCTTAAAAGGAAGAGAAAGAAAAACCCCTGGGCTAAATGACAGGGTATAGAATCCATTGATGTTTCCATTCCTGATGTGCCCCTTATCCTAAACCAAAGTTGAGAAGTCAGAGATGAAAATACAATGCTTAAAACCCCTCTCTGGCTATGTCCTCTGGCTTTGAAATAGATTTTTACACGTGGAGGAGGGGTAGGAGGTGGCTGGCCAGAAGGCATCCTTTGAAAGAGCTTTGCCAGATTCTGTGATCAACTACAGCAGCAAGCGAAGGAGAGGAGATTACCCCCACAAGCAAGCTGGTATGGGGCTAACATTGAAAAGCATGCACTTTAAAGCAGAAGAGACAGGCATCATGGCCTCTCCCAGGACTTGCCCGACATTGGGCCCACAAGGGGAGGAAGGGAGAGTGTTCATTATCTCCTGGTCCAGGGGACCCAACTCACCCAGCTGGAGCTGTTCACAGGTCTGGTCTGGATTCTCTCCGATCCTGCATCTGTAAATGGCCCCAGGATTGACCACCGAGGCATTGGAGAGCCAGTTGGCAGTGGGTGCTCCCACGATGAGCCTAAAGCAAGAACCAGGCAAGTTCACTCAGATGTGAACCAGTCTGCCCACCCACCCTGCTCTGGGTCCGGTCTCAACACGTGTGCAGTTTGCAGCAAGGGAAGTGGCGCCCACCTCCTCTGCCCATTCCTGGAGACTGGGGACTCTGGAATCGGGTACCAGGAGCACCCTGGGGGCTGTCATCCTAATTAGTTCTGAGGCTTTCCAGTGAGCGAGCTGGCTGAAGCCAAGTTTATTCTCTGATCTCCCTGGAGGGCGGAAAGTTTGATTCAGACAAGGAATCCCAGAGGCGGAGGCGCGCTTGGGGAGGGCGCACTCACCAGCGCTTTGCCCCGTGGCTGTGCAGCAACACGGAGTAGCCAAACAGCGTGCCGGAAGGCCCCTGGTACAGCAGAGCACTCTCTGGGTCCAGGTTGTAGAGGTGCCCGGTTGGCAGCACCAGGTACAACAACAGCATCACCGCTTCCCGGAGGGCGACCCCCCGGGGCCCCGGTCTGCGCCTAGCTTCCGCAGCCATGCACTCTTGGTAGGGAACATTCAACACCAAACGGCCGCTGACCGGAGTTTCACAGGATGCGACCGTTGGCCCAGGCGAAGAGCGCCCCAAGAGATGAAGTGCAGCAGCGTGTCCGGTCCTGGCAGGCAACAGGGGCGGAGAGAGGGACTCCAGGGGAGGAGGTAGCCACAGGCGGAGCAATATTGGTGGCCTGGGATGCTTTGGGCTCTGACCCACGCCCCGTTTCTGTGGCCTGGAGGCTAGGTGCTCCTATGATCTGGGTGGGGTCCTGGGTGTGGTGCTGTGGCTCACAGCCTGGTTGCCCTCTCCCCAACCCGATCCCCATCTCACCTCGCAGCATCTGTAGGGGGCGCTAGGGGACCTAGGTTGCATGGACTCATACTCTGGGCCGGCCGGGTTCTGGCTGCCCACACAGAGGATGGCTCTGGGCTTCTGGAGCCTAGCAAAAAGAGCCCTGAGGCAGGATACAAAACAGGACAGAAGTTTCCCTTTTCAAAGCTGGCTGGGGCTTGATGCCTAGCCTTGAGGCACTTCATGCAGTGACTGGACTCCAGGGCCAGTCCCAGTGGCCAAAAGTGGTCCTCAGAACTTCCGTTGCCAGTTACGTGCTGTGTAGCAAAGAGAAATTACACAGTTTGCAACAAACTAAAAACACCACTCCAGTCCGGAGGCTCCTGGGGAGCATTTTGGTGACAAAAGCTTTATGGCTAGTCTCTTCAAAACTCCCAGGCCTGTACCCTTTTATATTAGCTTCCTTCCTCTCCACACTTCCTCTTAAGTAGAGACTGTATGTATGAGCAAGCCAGGCAATAGTCTGACCGAGACTCAGGCTTGATAAGGAAATTCTGTGACTTGGCTCACTTAGCAGGCTCCTCCCCTCACTCACTTCTTCACAACCCGTCCCCACGTTCCCAGAGCCTCTCAGTTGCCCAAGGACACACCTGCCACCAGAAGTGTAAACACAGCATAAGACAAGGTCATACTGAGCCTCCAAAGAGCCACCGGAGACTAGAGACAGAAACAGGTGATGGGCCTCAGCTGAATGCCCTCCACTGTGCCGGGCTTCATGCTGGAGCAAGCAGCAAGAGAGGCAGCAGGGAGAGACGCAGGTCCTCTTACCACTGCTGCATGGCAGTCTGCGTCTGCCAGTTAAACCAACAAAATAGCACACCCAAAGTTGTCCCGCTTCACTGAGTCATGCAGCAGACAGTGGCAGGTTCTCAGGACAACACCTCCGAGCACTATTTTAGTCAGGTGAGGAAGGGTTTGGGGATACTTGGCCGCTGAGAGTTGGAAAACAAGGTTAGCTGAGTTAGGCATGAGGGAGGGGCCAGTGAGCGAGGTGGAGAGACAAGGTAAGAAAGGCAGGTATTTCCTGAGCTCTAGGTACAGAGAAGTGTTCAAATCAGCTCTGGGCTTAAAGCTGCAGAGCAGCTAAAGAGCAGAACCTCATATCTACCCTTCTGAATACAATTTGCTACCTTTCCAGAAGTGTCACTCCACATGCTAGCCAACCCTCCTTCCTTCCCTTAGGATTTGAAAACAGTCCTGTTACTAAACATCCCCTCTCTCCCAGGGGTATAAACAATGTCTACCCCTTCTAATAATGTCCTAATGACAAACCTAGGCATGGTTCTGAAGTTTCCTCCAGGGAACTGTTTTACTTAGGGTTCCTATTTCTGTGACAAAACACCATGATCAAAAACAAGCCGGGAGGAAAGGATTTATTTGCCTTACATATCCTGAATCATAGTCCATAAGCAAAACCAAAACAGGAACTCAAACTGGGCGGGAACTTGAAGGCAGGAGCTGATACAGCGGCCTTGGAGGAGTGCTGCTTTCTGGCTTGCTTCTGATGGCTTGCCTAGCCTGTTCTCTTTCTACGAACACCAAAGTGGCACCACCCACAGTGGGCTGGACCCTTCCACATCTATCACCAAGTGAAATAATGCCCCGCAGGTTGGCTTGCCTACAGCCCAAACTTAGGGAGGCAATTTCTCACTTGAGATTCCTTCCTTTCAGATGGGTCTAGGTTGTATCAAATTGGCATAAAACTACCCAGCACAGGAACCAAGAAGTTTCTTGGACTTCTTCCACAGCGTAAGTGAGGGTTACTCACGGGTAGGTGGGTTCTCCTTCCCAACAGGCCACACCTGACAAGCCTTAACCCAGCAGAAAACAGGGCTTCCTCGTAGAGGCACAGCCGGAGGAGCCCCATCCCCAACCTTCTCAGCCTCACATAATCTAGCCCCTCCTCCAGAAAATTGCAATTAAAGCAGAGCTTCACACAGCAGGTGGTCGGGAGCTGTTGGAGATGCAGGTGAGGGTCTATGACCCTCCCCCTTCTCCATGTGAGTTAACAAGTCCAGCTGGGATTTCCCAAGAGGGCCAAGCTGAACTCCCCAAGATGGCTTTTGCTGGGCTCAGAGGGTTGCCACACATAAGCCTCATTCCTTAAGCAATAAAAGGTACTTGACACTGCTTTAAAAAATCCACACTTAATGTCCTCTCTCCTCAGGGCCACTCTCCTTTGCTGGCTCCCTTTTCCCCAAGAAAGGACTGCAGAGGCCCTGGGCTTAACCCAGGAGGCTTCATTCCACCCCCCCCCCCACCCCCACACACACCCTTAGAGGGACTAACCCAGGTCCTGTGTTTAAAAGACACCTAACCATCACAAGTTTTCAGTTCATTGTCTCCAGCTGGACCTTCCTAAGTTCCAGGTTTGTGCAGTGAGCTGCTTGACATCTCACTGTGGCTCCCCAGTGCACTTGCAACTAACTTAGTGATCTCAACCTAGTGGAACTGTTCCTCCAGTCAGCCTCCTCCATTAAAAAAAAAAAAAAAAAAAAAAAAAAAAAAAAAAAAAAAAAAAAAAAAAAAAGCCAATTCACTCCTTGATTCCTTATCATCCCTAACAAGAAATCCTTTAGTAACTACATCTTATCAATTTGATGAGTATGTTTTTCTCCTTTCTTTGCTCCTCCTCCCTCTCCTGCTCCCCCCTCTAGTTCCCTCACCACCACCACCTCCTCCTTCTCTTGCTTGGGAGAGGCAGAGTGGATGCAGACTCAGTTGCCACCCTCCTAAAGCACTCACCTTTTCTATCTCTTAGGTATACCCATCATCCTTCTCCCACCTGGCATACTCTCACCTGGGCTATTATTTAGTAACCTGCTACTTGGTCTTCATTTAAAAATCCTCCCAGTCATCAATGTAATTTTTACAAAGACAGTAACATGAACTTCTAAAAATTTAAAATTTAAATCCACTTTCACCCACTGCTTTAGATTTTTTTTTTTTCCTTTTTGAGACAGGGTTTCTCTGTGTAGCCCTGGCTGTCCTAGAACACTCTCTGTAGACCAAGCTAGCATTAAACTCACAGAGATCTGCCTGCGTCTGCCTCCCGAGTGCTGGGATTAAAGGCATGTATCACCAGCACACAGCTATATGATCCTTGTGATGTAGACCCAGGCTATTCCAAACCTATCCCTGGCCTCTCTTCCTGGAGCTCTTTTTTTGGGGCATCTATGATCATCCACCAGGGCTCTGTCTTGTCCCTCTACCTGGGCACACTCTCTGACTTTACATGGTTTTTCTTTCCCTCCCTCTTCTCCTCCTTCTTTCTCCACTGCTTCTTCTATAGAGAAGTTCTTCACATGCAATGGAAAGCCTTTCCTTTTCTGCTCACGTCCTATGGGAATCTCACAAGTGATTTTCCTTGTGCCTTTGCTAGAAGGAGGACACACTAGAGCTGTCACTGCTGCTCTAGCAGCTCAGAGGCTGCTGACAAGAGGTAGGTCCTTAATGGGTGTCTTCGAATGTCCCTTTACCTGAGCATCACGGTCGTCAGTGGAGGGGAAGTGAAATGTATGAAGGTGCATCCTAATTTCAAACAGGTTATAACAGAAAGAGAACACATATGTTTTAGGGAGCAGTGTAGTGTGGTCACATGTGACTGCCATACAAGATGGAGTGAGGAGAAGCAGTAGCCACATACAGCTAATGCAGACCTAAAACTCAGTGCTGAGCCCTGTACATAGGGCAGGGAATATGAAAGGGTGGATGGAGCACATGGTGTGTAATACTGCCGCAATGTAGGTGTAACAGAAAAGTAAGCAGGGCTGGCATTTTTAGTCTAGGTGGCTGAGATGATGGTGGCACAGTGAAAAACAAAAACTAGGAGAGAGAAGAGGTAGAACAGAGCAGGCTAGGGAGAGAAACGTACTTGGGTGACACTGGCCGTATTCTACAGTGAAGTCTGGGGTATCACTGGAGCAGTCAGCATGATCTAACTGGCAAGTGGTGGTTTAAGCTGTGTCTTATTATATGTTTTCATTACCGTGTAAAATAACAATATATGCATAAACGAAATTTTTATCATCTCTTTGCCTTCTTTTAATTTACCCTTTGAATGTGTCCCTCCCCACCCACAACGAATTGTGTGTCCAAGTGCTGGGTCAAGGGCCGTTCTTGTGGATTCACACTGTGCAACTTTGTTCCCCATAGTAGTGGGGCTTTCGACAAGAAGCAAGAAGGGCTTTTCTTTTATCCTAACAGCGCTGGTACGCACTGTTTCTGTGCCTATTTCCTGTTTATTTATTCACTAGTTCAGCAAACGTATTGAGCGTTTGCTGTCTGTGTTGCTGAGGAAGAGCAATGAAGAATGAGAAAGGGCATGGGGTCCTTATTTCCTTTAGTTAGGAATTCCAATGGAGCAACCCAAGAATAAATAAAAGTATTTCCCATGTCTTACTTTTTTGTATGCTAATATATATGTAACTAGATAATTTTTCCTATATTACACTATCCATATACTCTCTACCTCTGATGCTTCTAGTTGTTCCTCCATAAGTCATTTCAAACTCTCATTAAGTTCTCTCCTGGAAGCTGGGCCTGGTGGCGCACGCCTGTAATCCCAGCACTGGGGAGGCAGAGGCAGGTGCATCACTGTGAGTTCAAGGCTAGCCTGGTCTACAAAGTGAGTCCAGGACAGCCAAGGCTACACAAAGAAACCCTTTCTTGGACTCTCCCCCACCCCAGAAAAAAGTTCTTTCCTGGAACTTAACGCCTTCCACAATGGGTCTCAAACTAACTTTCTACCTACCTCAAATACAGCAAATTTCTTCCTCTAATTGAATTGTTTTAGTTTGGTATATATAATGTAACAACTCTAAACAAGGAACTGTCGGATGCCAGGCAGGGAGGTGCAGACAAGACATTTAATAGTGGCACAGGTTTCTTCTGGCCAATATGGTTATAGCAACTTGTCTATAGTAAGAAGGCAATTTTAACAAACATTATTTTTTACTACTTTTTTCAAAACCTAAACTCCAGAAACTGCTTGATACTTGATAACTTCTTAAAGCAAGTCTATTTCATGCTTGAGTTCAGAAGCAGAAACAATTGCTTCTCTTGTTACAGTGTATAAAGGACCTTGTGTAAAGCTATTCTTGTCTCCGAGCACATGGCTGTTATGTGACAAGGTTTTATCTTATAAGTAATCTGACCTGGAAGATTGAATTTATGCACTGGAATGATTTAACAACTGGTTCATGTAAGATGCCAACAGTTCACAAGACACAGCTCTCAGCATCACCCTCTCCTGCTACCAGAGGGTAGAGACCATGAAAATATACTTTGTGCAACACTGTCTTTATCTCGAGCCTCTGTACGTGTGACCCCTGCTGAAAACAGAGTTTTTGGAAAGGGAGTGGTGAAAAGCATAAGGAGACTTGTTTGTAGAAAAAAAAATGATATCATACAACAAGAAATTATTTGCATATACCCTAAAGACTTGGAAGACACAAAAGAAAGGAATGAAGTCTAACAGTTGAATACCTAGAAAAACAGGATGTATGCGTTTGAAGGCAGAAAACAATTTCAAAGGTCCAACACAGCAGTTATGTGTTAGCGCCGAACATGGTATAGTGGTGTTGTCAGGGAGCATTAAGTTTAACCCTAAATCAGCTTTCTTTTCCTCTTTCATTTTCTTTCTTCTTGCCAGACCAAACTAGAGAAATATACAGATTAGTCCTTGCAGAAAAGATGAAAGAGATAAGAGAGCACTAAGGACCAAAATATCAGAGGACAGAAGACAGCAAGAATGTAAACAAGAACAGCAGCCTCTGTTTTCTAGGGAGACCAGTGGGAAGCAAGAGAAATCATTTGATGTGCTAGCTTCCTGGGACACTTCAAATCCAGCAGAAACATTGGTGGGGGCGGGGCGGAATTTACCTCTCAGCTTAGTAACATACTTAGCTTAGTGGACATTACTAGTGATATGGCCCCCATTCGTGACTTACATAAAAGTTTACAGCTTTATAAGCAAGATAAACAGGGATCAGCACAGCCCGAAGTCCTAAAAATAAAGCTGCACTCATAGCTTCAGAATTTTCTTGTTCAAATACAAAAGTAAAGTAGTATCTATTTCCAAAAATACTACTTTTCACCTCTGTAAACAGCAGGAAATTTTCATTCTGTCAAAGTTGCAACACTCACCAACAAACCACACAAGAGCAAACAGGTGTGAAGGTTCCTCGACTCAGTTGATTACTGTGTGGAAAACGCTGAGATGAGGCAGGTGTGCTCATCTGGAATGCTAATGTCCAGATGTTCAGATACCGACATCTATGTATATATCTATTGCACTCTCTATGCCTCTGTCTTCTCTCTCCAGTGCTGTCTTTAGCACATACAGAATGGAAACAGCTAGCCTGTCTTTCCAGGGCTGTTGGGTGGCACTTTTCCTCCAGTGTTTCTCAATTTCATTTCCAAGTTCCATTTTCCTTTGTACAAATGCACATATATGTCCTCTTGTGAATGACCAACACTTAAACTGGTATTACACAATTTAAAAAAATAATTTTAAGAGCACATTTCCCCAAGCTGCACGGAAGTCACTATGAAGTTAACAACACGGAAGCTTGGGATCCCATGGGGCTCTGTGTGGGACAGAGGAAATGAGGCAGACAGCAGCACGCCAGCCAAGACTATATGAAGTTGCCTTTAAAGCAAAGGTGTGATTTTTATTTTAGGCCTAACCTGAAATTTGTTCCTCTCTTCCATAAGTGATTAATAAAGTCAGTACTGAAAACAAAACACCCCCCCCAAATTAGACTGATCTTAGGGAAAGTATCACAAAATAACAATAACAATAAAAGAAACAACATTTGTAAAAGTCCCAGGAGAATTATAGACTTGAATAAAGCTCAGAGTTTAAAATCACAGAACACAGAAATGTCTTCTAGAGAGGACTGAACTTTAAGTCACTGTGAGTAGAAAGACTACGAAGTCTGTGTTTTTGTTTGTCTATCTGTTTGTGTTTTTCTAAGACAGGGTTTCTCTTTATAGCCCAGGCTGTCCTAGATCAGGCTGGCCTCAAACTCACAGCGATCTGCCTGCCTCTGCCTCCAGAGTGCTGGGATTAAAGGCGTGTGCTACCGCTGCCCCTTAATATCTGTGTTCTTGGTGAACTTTCTTAATAAAAGAAAACACTGGAGCTGGGGAGATGGCTGTCAGCAAAGTGCTTGCCACACAAGAATGTGAGCCTTAGTTTGGCTCCACAGAACCCACACAAAAGCCAAACACGGCCCTATGTCTGTGGCTCCAGTACTGGGAATATGATTAAGAGACAGGAAACTCTCTAGAGCTCATTGGTCAGTCACTCCATATTTAGGGAGAGACCTTGTCTCAAAGAATGTGATGAAAAACAATTGAGGAAGACATACATGGTTGACCTCTGGCTGCCACATGCATGCCTGCCTCCACTCAAACACACACACACACACACACACACACACACACACACACACACACACACACATACACACACACACATGCACGCACCTCAGCTCCAGTTAATGCAATACAGACAAAATGAAGACAGAGAGAGAAAGGAAGTGAAGGAGCCAGGTTGAGGGTGAGAAGCAGTAATGGACATGCAAGCAGCATGTTGGCTTCTGCCTGTGGCTCAGAGGTTATCACTGATTCTCCAGGAAGCAGAGATTACTAATTGATGCTAGAAGTCTGCCATGTAACTCATTCTTAATTGTAAATTACAGGCTTAGATTTCTCTGTGAATTAGTTGGTATTAGTTAGTGCTGTTTTGTACACTTTTTTCTTAATTTTTTTCATATAATATATTTTATCATATCCGTTCTTCCTCAACTCTTCCTTGGTCCTCTCTACCTCTGTATCTACCCAACTGCATGTCCCCTGCCCCCTGCCCATCTCCCACTCTCTCCAAAATAGAAAACATACCAAAAAAAAAAAAGAAAAGAAAAAGTAAGGCAACAAACAAAAAACAATAGCAAAAAAAAAAAAAAAAAGACAAAAATTACGAAAAAGCATTGAAAATGCTATTATGAATATTTGAAATATTATTTGTCATTATATATAGTGTTCTGGCCCAGAATCATCTGAACAGCAAGTTGCCTTTGGAACAGTGCTATCCAGAGTATATATGTCTGGATAGCAGGAAATACTGTCCGTGAAGAAGTACTCCCAATGGCTTACATCAACTGCTTTCAAATAAAACATGAAGCACAATTATTTATTTCATCTTGGTGAGACAATGACTTATAGACTGTTAACTGACCACTGCTTATATTCCTGCTTCCTCATAGAACCTTTCAAAAGGACAGGACTGACCTACCCGGAGAGACAGCCATCCAAGTAGGGGCAGCCTTTGAGTCTCAGTGTAGAAACCAGGCCAGACTTGAAGAAGAACTTGCACTTCTTGAAACCAAGATGAACTCCTTCAAGCAATGAGCAGAAGGAGAGGAGGAAGAGAGGCAAGGCTGAAGCTCGGGAACCGGAAAGAAAGCAATGGAGCAGGAAGCCAGCTGAGTGGCCCCAGCAGTGCCCGTGGATGGGCAGAAGGGTCTGAGGTTCATCTCTGCTGGATTTGGGCTCTTAAAGATGCAGAGGCTCAATGGGACAGAGAGGAACAGTGTTCAAAATTGTCCAAACGAGACTCCAGAGCTGGCTGGTCTTTAGATCTTCTACCCATTATTAGCCATGCTTCCTCAGTTAGGACTGATGACTGTGTGTCGGGATCTGAAGCTAGCAGAGAAAGACTGTGCCCTAGATTATCAGTCAATAATCCATAACGGATTATCCTTATACGTTGATAAAATCTACCTTAACTTCTGGCTGAGCTGACTTCAGACTATAGGAATACTAGTTCTTCGGTCTTCCCCTGTCTCTAGCAGATATAAAGGGCATTCTGGCTAGTTCAATGCTTGCCATACCCATAAGTGCATGAGCATGAGGCCAAAACAATGAAATCAGATAGGACGTCCTTCTAGATACAAGGAAGTCACATTTTCATTTTGTTAAGAATAATTTCTAGGCTCGCTGATCTATCCATATTCAAGTAGAAATATTAAAAACCTATTTCTGTTTTTTTTTTTCAGAAGAACTTCCATTTTGCTCACACTTGAGACATACTAATGTATTTATAACAATAATTACAATCAGGATCTAGTAAAACTGAATCATATCTCCACAGATTATTAATATAATGGCTGTACTTTAGGGATTCAGGGCTTCAAAGAATTCTTTAGGGCCAACAGACTCGGCCAACATGCTGAGCTCCCGACCTTGCAGCAGACTAAACAAGGAATGGGGGCCAGTGGGGGGCATGATGGAAATCTGATGTCATCATCTGATGTCATCCTCTGACACCATTGTCTTGTATAACTTGTCACTTCCACAAGCCTCACAAAATATTCAAATAGGCGAAGTGCAAGTGTCTATAACGCCATTGAACTCCAGCTTTGTTTTAAGCTAGTAGCAATCATTCCAGGAGTGGGTGAAACACTTTCTTCAAGCCAAATGAAATTAATTGGCACTGTTGAAGCAAATTCTTATCATAGAGTCCACACTGTTATGAGTGGTGAGAATTTCTGTACCCTTGAGTCCTCTCACCTGTTTATAATCTAACAGCCTGAAGTAGGAGTGGAATTCCATTTTTCTATCTTATGACAGACTCTCTTTTCCAGACAAGACCATCCACAGTACCAGGCTATTCTAAAGCCCAGAGAACTACATTTAGTAGAAAATTCTTCCAGATTTGATAGTCTTTCACAGAATTTCTAAATGGGCTTTGACTCCGAATAGGGGAATTTCTTATGTTTTTCACAAGAGAAGTCAGGAAAGGGGACAAGGAGGTTGAAGTAGGCAGAGCGCACTGCGTGGAGCTGAGAGGACGGTCTGGCTTGCAAACAACATCTGAATGGGATTAACCGACAGGAGAAGCACGTGTTGCAGGGAAGGCCTGGCGCTTTCATTCCATTCTGTATCTGTGACTTTGATGTCTGTGGCAGACACGGTCTAGCCCCTCATCCCTTGGAGCCACCCTGACCACTTGTCAGTGCCAGGATCCCTCTGATCTTCCTCATTTGTGCTCCCACATCACAACCAGAATGACTCTGATGTCATCCCATGAGCCAGGAGGTGAGGGATAGTTAGTCCACTAGAGGAATTTTGGGTTCAGAATGGCTTTGTCATGATGAAAACACTTTAGGCCTTGGCAAGAAAACTGCTGATCAAGGCTGCAGTCTTTGAAATTATTCCATACTTATGTGTCCCCTTTTCTCTCAAGGAATTCTCAGTGCCAGCTGCCCTTTCCAGGCACTCTACTTATTAGGATCAAGGTACTTATTGAATGCATATATGGACTGACACAAAACAAATGCTATTCCTTTTAGATGAAAATTACACCCAAGAGTAAAGTGTGAAGGAAAACATTTTCCAAGAGAAGGAACCCACCTGGAGTCTTCATTTCAATGTTACTGGATACAAATAGCTGCTCTTGTGTCCCCTGAGCATTGTTCTGTGTAATGGAGACTGGTCTCAGACTTACCATGTACTGCAAGGCACACCACTGTACAAGAGATCAGTAGTACTTACACATGGTCGAGTACAGTACCAGGAAACATGAGGTCACACAGGCCATTTGGAATACTTTATACATTTGGCATAGACCACACACTGGTTAGAACAGCCACAGAAGGAGGCAAAGTACAGATAATGGAAGTAAAGCATGCCAAGCTAAGGATGGATTTGTATTGCAATCTGAAAAACAGTATCTTATGCAGTAGACTAATATGTCGATGAAGGCTAGCCTGATGGAAGTTAGGGAGAGTCTAGTTAAATGACTGATGTACTAATTCAGGGGAAAAATAACTAGAGTTCAAAGTAAAAGGGTTTTAAAGAACAAAAGACAAAGGGAGGGTGAGAGCAAGAGAGCAACTTGGTGTCCACACATCTGGGCCACTCTCCATATGTGATAATCCACTCACAGCTAGATGAGTGGCTCAAAATGAGAAGATAGTTTGGGATACTTTGTGTTCTGAGAGCTATGCAAGTGAAGCGCCATATATGTACATATGTGCGCTCGCACAGACACACACACACACACTATATGGGACTCAGGAGAGATACCTATTCTAATGCTTGTTTTGATAGCATTATTAGTCTGTAGGAGATGCTGAAGAGCATCTTTAAGAAGACCAGAAGAAACCTACAGAAAGACCTTTGAGAATCATGAAGTTTTAGATCAGATAGCAGGAAAGCAACCCATAATTAGGTCTAAAAGGAACCATCAGATTCAACCAGGGAAATGTTTCTGCAAATTCAGAGTAGAGAGTGGTAAGAAGTGATTTACATCTGGGACAGAATGATAGGCAACATACCTAGTGGGCAAGTGATGTGAAGTCCTTGGGTGGCATATGATTTGTAAAACTTACAGTGTTTAAGGAAGATGAGAAAGATGGGGTTGTGGGTGCCCCATATTCTCTGTCCACAAAGAAGCCTGAGTGAACAACCTCTGGCAGTTACATCATCATTTTTTAAAGCAAGACTTAAAAAATCAGTCTTAGGAAAGGAAGTTGCCATCCCTTGAGGATAGATTTCCTTATTCTTCCTTCTCTGTAGCAGAAAAGGCCAGGCTTTGCCTCTTCTCTGATTAATACCATAAGGCCAGTATCTTTTCAAACATGAGGTCCACTAGCTCAGTCCTAAGGCAGTTCTCTTTTCTACTTCTTGGACGACAGCCAATTGTGATGAGCTTTCCCACCCCAAATGCCTGCTTCCTCCACTCACTTCTTTAGAAAAGGTGATAGGCGGGTCCATCTTAGTACTTGAAAACCTCATCAGAGAATTGCAGTACAAGGAGAAGTTGTGGGAAAGGTTGAGAAACAACAGTCTACCAGTCATGAAAAGGAAAAAGCTTAGGCTTAGTTAAAACAAAAACAAAAACAAAAACAAAAAAAGAATGGGGGCAGCTAAAGACATGGCGGCCCTTGACCAATACATACCAGATCCGCGTATCTGATGGTATCAGGCAATCATCCTGGTACCATCCTCACGGCACAGAGCTAGTCTGAGAAATCAGCATGGAATTATATTGTTGCCTTTTGGACAAGACAGTAGAGGTCATATTCCTAATAAAACAGGCAGATCCTTGGAATTTTAAGCAAGCTCCTGTTACAAAAGCAATTGTGAGATATTTGAGGACAGAATGAGTTTGGATATATTGGAGGGGTTTTTTTAAAGCTTAGTTGAGACTCTAAAGATCAAATATGTGTAGCAGAGACGAGATCTCGTTCTTGGGAACTCACTGGCTCAAAAATGGTGGCATACTCAGTATTTTAAAAAAAATACTGGAGACTGTCCTCTGAGATGGCACATCTTAAAAGGCCAGGTGTACACTAATCAGTGGAGACATTCTGAAATGCGTTTCCTCACTTGGGGAGTGCAGGGTGGGTCCTGATGTTCTTCTTGGTTCTGTTGTGTAGTAACAGCCTCTAACTACAGATAATGCCCTGAATAGAACGTTTTGAAGACAATACTCCTACTTGAGTCTCTTTGCAAATTCCTCCACTGAGGTGTGAAACCTATTGTCAGAAATGCAGGTGAAAGAAAGGAATGAAAGAAGAAAAGGAGGGAGGGAGGGAGGGAGGGAGGAAGGAAGGATCTGAACTGAAAAACGTAGCATAAATTGTTCCTTTCCACCAACATCTCATAGTTGAGAAGTTGAATTAGAATAGTAGCAAAGGCTGTTTTGACATTTAGTTATAAGCCATATTAATCTTTTTAATGATAAAATAAAATTTTGCAACTTTCTACGTTTTAATACCAGACTCAATGAACTGTGTCAAAATGCTGTCTCTGGACATTGTCACAATAGGTCTAGTGTATTTGACAATTTCAAAGCCAACTAAATGCTTTTTATACCACAAGCTAAAATATCTTTAAGGAAGGGTTGTACTTCTTTCCTTTCTTCCTCCCTCCATCCCTCCATCCTTCCATCCCTCCAATTCTCCTTTCCAAGAAGGAGGAGGAGTTGCATAAGAGTTTCCATAGAAACTCATGTTTATAGTGAGTTTAATTATTAATAAAAAGGGACTTCAGGAAGACATTTTCCATCTGTATCTTTACTGGAACTGGAATTTTAAAAACACTGCTAATTCTTGACGGTGAGTAAGAATTCTGAGCATTCAGATCTCAACATCAAACATTTCCTTTAGTAGATTTTCCCAAGTAGTTGATCTTTTTTTTTCATCCCGAGCTTCACCACTTATGTCTTTAGATGTTTGCGGCCTGCTGTGGGCTTTCTAAGCATATCACTGATGTGCCATGATTTTGAAGACTGCTATTTGATGCTCTAAAACTCATTGCTTTTCAGGCAGGCGAGATCCCATAGGGGAAGAGGCAATTGCAAGGTGTCTGAAGGCTGATTCCTAAGCAGAACATTTTTGCCATAGAACTTCGTGTCATAGCAGTGACACTCAGACCTTGCTAAAACCACCTGGGACAACATTCCAGACGTACAGAATACACCAACTGTCCTCTGCTTCATTATAATGGCTTCTCCCTGTCATTAGCCTTGCACAGTTGTCCCTCCCAGAAGACATGTGGAAACAAGTGTAACTCCACATAATGACAGAAGAAAGGTGGTGACTCTATCTCCTACTTGAATAATAAATAATCCTCCTTCCATGAAGCTTTCCCACGAAAAATGCTGTTCCCAACCCCTAGCAGCACAGCTGACTCCAAGTAGCTCACGCCATTCTCTTGATGGGTGCTTTATGCTTTGTATTCAACACTCTGTCCCCACTCTTTACTTTACTGGGTTCTTTCTCTGACAATGATAAGAACCTGGCAACACTGTAGAAGTCTTGTTCTCCCTGACATCTCCCTGCCCCCTTTAGCCATGCTTTGTCTACTATGGCCACCCTGGTATTCTGGGAACTAGTTCTGCGAGCCAGACTATAATTTCTCAAGTGGGAGTTCTGTTGTTACACAGGTCAGGGCAATGTAGGGACTTTACTTCTCTGTCTGTGTAAATAAAGCGCATTAACCCTTGATAAGTAAGTTATCACAGAGATGCTCAGACATGCTTGTCTACCAGAACACGCTGGAGAAGTGTCTTGTTCTTTTTTCACATTTCTGTCTAGTTTGGTTGAGGACAGAGCAGGATAGAATTCCTCCCCTTCTATCAGCTGTAAAGCAAGGGTCTTTGCAGACATATCCCAGCTGCCTTTCTGAGAAGTCTTTCTGGACAACAGGGACATGACGGAGCAGTGCTGGATACCAGGCAGGAGAAGGGATAATACTGGGAATGGGATATCAGAGTACAGTTGGCCCAACCTTGACTTCCATATGTCAGGCCCACAACAGGGGAGGGTAACTTCCAGGAAGGCAGCTAACAATGCCTGTAGGAGACTTCCATTGTTCTTGCACTGGCTCATGGGAACCCGTTTTCTCATTTCAGCAGAGGTTTTGTGGCACGTGCCTCTGTTCCTGTTTCCTTCATCAGTCCTCCACGTCGCCGCTGGAATGTGCATTTAAAAAATGTAAACCAAGTCATGAGACTTCTCGGCTCAAGTCTTTTTAATGCCTTTCCCTTTTATTTAACTACATTCTACCCTCTTGGTCACAGATGAAAAGTTCTGTGCATTTTCACAGCTTCATCTCATGCTTTGTTTTTTTTCATTCTAATCCTTGCTTCTCTGTTTCTATGCTTGCACTCATCCCTCTACACACACACACACACACACACACACACACACACACACACACACACACACACACACCTGCCTGGAAAAATCTGTTTCTCTCTGGACAAGAAAGGACTCCTGATTTAGTGTTCAAATAGGCGTTTGCTTTATTTTGTGCCACGTCTACTCAAGTATCAAAGCATGAAGTGACCTTGTCTTACAGTGTTCAGCCCTTAAAATACATTCATATATTGTAGATTTGAAGATATTTGTGAAACAAGCGCATGAGAGCTATTAAGTTGTTGATTAAAAGAGAAGATACGTTATTTGTAACATTTGAATAGTGGAAAATATATATGAAGACTTCTATTGTGCAACTTCGTGTAGCAAAGACTTCATTGGGATGTTTTCTCACCTAAACCTGAGAATGAGGCTGAGCCTATTGTTAAAAACAGAACAAAACAAAACAAAAGGCACTTGCAGAGCTTCTTTCCAAGTCCTGTGCCTTCAATCCTCTCTCTTGTTGTGATGATGTGACTCTGTGGACAGCAATCCTGAGTTCTGCTGGGTTCAACAGTGGCTACTTCCAGCTTCTTAGACAATGCTTTCCTTGTAAAAAAGCTGAACCATGGATAGTTTTAGTGCTTTGCCGTGTGCGCTCTTTACAATGCACCAAGGAGGTTTTTGTGCACATAGATTGTTAATTGGTGGTTATTAAGGTGGGCAGGTGGAAGGGGTTGCACAAATGCTGATTTTGATTTTGATTTTTTCCCCCATCCACCACCACACACATTATTTATGGTTGTCTTTGAACTCCAAAGGCTAATTTTTGGTTTTCTGTTTTCCTGTTGCTTGCATGGTGTGATCCATGGTCTATCCATGAGCCATGAACTTAGATGTACATATCAGCTGTGTAGAAGAAGGAAGCTTCGTAGTCTCTAGAATAAATATGCACAGAGTCACTTTCACCTTCTCTAATCTAGACCCTCAGTGATTGAACCTGGGCTGAATCCCAGTTGTTCACAGCTGAAGCAACACTAGTGTGCAACCCAGGGAAGAGTTTGGCAAACAAACATGTTGGAAGCGGAAACTAGATTCAGGGCATCAGTGCGCGTGCCTTTCCCCACATCTTCGCAAGCACTGTGCAGTATGTGGTTCCTTGATGAAAGCCCATCTAAACTGCAGGAGAGATCTCAGGGTAGTTTTAATTTGGATTTCTCTGATGGCTAAGGATGTTTGACACAAACAGCAATGGAAAAAACAACCCAAAAAAGAAAAAAAAAAAAAACACATTATTTATTTATTAGTCATTTGTACTTAGGAGAAAGTCTGCTTAGCTTCTCAGCCCAGTCTGTGATTAGACCATTTGTTTAGTGTTTTGAGTTCTTTGTATAGTCTATGTCAGGTATGTAGCTCACAAAGATGTTCTATTCTGAAGGCTGCCTCTTTATTTGCTTAACTGTTTCCTTTGCTACAAAGGGGTGGGTGTGTGTGTGTGTGTGTGTGTGTGTGTGTATGTGTGTGTGTGTACAGCATGGTACTGGCATACAGCAGGCATGTGAAATAATGGAACAGAGCAGAAAACATACATATATGCATATACACATTACATACATGCATACATACATACATGCATACATACATACATACATACATACATACATACATACATACATACCTTGGGATTGAATTGAGGGCCTTGGCTATCCTAGGCTAGTGCTCTACAATGCTAGCCACATCCCACCCCTCAGGGAGCTTTCTTTTTTTTTTTTTTTTTTTTTTTTTTTGAGGCCTTGTTTGTCACTATTGATCTTATTTTCCTGAGCAATTGAGTCCTGTGAAGAAGGTACGCCTATGCCTATGCTTTGCAGTGTCTTCTCTACTTTCCTCTCTCACGTTCAGGGTTTTGAGTCCTATGTTAAGGTCTTTGATGCATTTGGAGTTGGGTTTTGTGCAAGGTGAGAGAGAATGTTCTGGTAATAAGTGTGTTCTTCTGTATGTGAATTTCCCCTGCGTTATTTGTTTGCAAGACGACCCCACCCCCATGAGTATTTGACACTTCCGATGAAATGGAGTGTTGTAGCAATATTGGCTTATGTCTGGGTCTTCTACTCTGTTCCATTGTTTTGCACGCCCGTTTTGTGCCAGTGCCATGCTGTTTTTATTACCGTGGCTCTGTATTATAACTTGAAATGAGTGATGGTGATAAATCCAACATTATTCTTTTTTATTTGGGGTTGCTTTAGCTATTTGGAGTCTTTTGTGCTGCTTTGTGAATGAATTTGATTGTTTTCTCTGTTCTGTGGAGAACGGTACTGGTGCTAAGATTGCATTCAGTAGCATAGCCAAGATGTATGAGAAAAGGTGACATTCCTGAAAGACATACTGCCCCACTTCCCTCTCCCCTCACTCACTTGGTCAGCATATTCTAACACTGCTGAAGTAGTCCGTCCAGGTCAGAGGGGGCTCTGCACCTTTCACAGACCTAAACATTGTTTTCTTAGCTCCAAGGTCACCTATTCAGATTAGGGCTGAGAGGGTAAGGGAGTCAGGTATAATTGGGGAGATATCCACATTCTGAGCTTAGGAAGGCAACATCATCTTAAATGATAACACAAATTCACATGTGAGTGGGGCAGTATGGTGTCTGATGCCCATTCTCTCTGGGAGCCCCGTGTTTGCACAGGACTTCCTGCTTAACATGGAAAAAAATCTCATGACATGGATTGGCCTCATCTTCATGGGTTCCATTTCATAAAAGGAAAAGCTGAAATGTGTAAAGTTCCCATTCTCACAAGGTTAGTGAGCATGTGGCTTTCTGACTTTACAAATAGTGTTGATTGCCACAGGTAGACAGAAAATAGACTCTTTATTTTTGTATTAGGCCTTTTGCATTCAGATCCCCCTATTATCTCCAAGTCACACATATTTAATAGAATATAGTAATAATGAATTTAACAGTTTAATATGACCTAAATAGCTGAAAATGATTTTTATTAATGACTATTAACATTAGAAAATAATCAGAATCCATTACTTACAAGTGACATATTTTTCCCATACAGAAAGCTCATTTAGATTGTCATTTGCAGGAAAATCTGCCACAACAGTCTCCCAAGTAACCAAAGCCATTAGTTCCTAGATGTGAAAAACAAACAAACAAACAAACAAACACTTGGGAAGCTGGTAATTTATATTTCAGATTACATAACTAATGAAGAGACTGGCTTACATAAACAATTTATCAAAGACGTGTTCTCACTGCAGACCGATGGTCCAAAATGTGTCTGCTAGCAAGATCCTATAAGATAAAAACCAAAACCCATGGCCGAACCAGCAAATAAAAATCAATTATGGTATGAAATGAAACCAGATCTATCTACCCCCCACCTCTAGTTCTTTTCACACAGCCATTGCTTTGAAGGGCTTTTAATCTAGGGCTCCACAAGCCCTCACTGAGACAAGCTAATCCCCTATCCCAGAGCTACACTGTGTATTACTGGAGTTTTACTTGTATTTTGGGGGGTAGTATTTGTAGCATGTTTGCAATTGAGCATCAAATGGATTGATGCGTTTGACGTAATTTTCTAGGTAGCATTTCCCTATAGATATCCTGCAGGCATAATGCTTTGAAAGGTCTTCAAAAGTCTCAGTTCAGCCTACAGATAGCGGGAAAACCACGTCTTTACCCTCTGGAGGGCCATTGTCTCTGGAATTTCTTTCATCTGACAAGACCCTAGCTTACCCAGACTCCTCGCAAGACTCTGTGGCAGCATAACCAAAACATCTTGGTCTCCCTTTGGCTACGACCGCAGTGAGGTAAACGCTGTCTCTGATTACCTCTTCCTACACCCTGAGTCTGCAACGCCACGTCTGATGTGTTCTACCAGGACAGGACAGGACAGGACAGGATCGCTTCACAATTCACTCACATCGCATGTGTAATGTGACACTTCTGTAAGTACACGGTTATGTGGCCATTGCCACAGTCTGACTCTTCTTCACATTCCCGTTGCTCCAGAAAGACTCCGGTTTAAAATCATAAAAAACAAAATCCTATTTAACAGTATAATACAGTCTGTAATTATAAAACAGCTAGTGTGCATTTGTTAATTAATTTGTAAATTTTGTTTTTAGAGTAAAATGCAGACAGCGTGGTTCTCACTGAGTTGACAACTATTGGGATAGAGTGCAGTGCTCCCAGTTTATTTTTAAGCTGTGCATACAGTTAGAGTTTTGACTGAATTATTTTTATTGTATTAGAGTGTCTGAAATGACACAAGAATTTTTTCCCCTTATGGTGAGAAAATTAGTGTCTATACAGAAAAATTGTCGAAGCAGCAACATCCTCAAACCACGCTGTCATGGAGACCGAGGAAATTCATGGTGTCTGCATTTGCTTGCTTTGTTTTTCTTTCTTCTTTCTGCTTGTCCTGCAGAAAGATCCTGATCACTATGTTGGATCAGGCTGGCCCAGTCTTGCAGTGATCCTCAGCCTCCCAAACACTAGGATTACAGCCATGTAGGTACCACCACACTGGGATCATACTGTGCATTGGCAAATGAAAATTTTTGTTTCTCTCTTAGTTTTCCAGGATTTTCCTAACAAAGTACTCAAAATTGGTGTGTAAAAACAACTGAAATATCTTCTTCCACAGCTCTGAAGGTAGAACTCTGAAATCAAAGTGTGACCCCAGGCCTGTTTCTTCTTGGCCTCTGGATAAAATATTTCTCTCCTTCCTCATTTCTGGAAGCAGCCATCTGGACATCCATATCCAGCAGCAGTGGCAATCCATTTTCTGCTCTGACATCATACAATGTCCCCAGTTAGGTCTATTACTTTTTCTAATCTGATTATGTATGCAAAGACTCTTTTGTCAAATGGAGTCACACTCAATGTAGAAAATAATTAATAAACATACCTTAAAGAGAAACGGCAAGCCACGCACAGCGAACCTCTTTAGGAATCATTAGCTCCTTTCCTGTTCCTCTGATGAAGAGTCTCAAGGCTGTCCTCAGTCTAGGAGTCCCTCAGGTGTTCTGTTCAGAATGAAACTGGGTTTTAAGATGGTGGTGTGGTGTTGTAACAAAGCACTTGCCTGTCCTTCTCAAGGCTGTGTGTGTTTTACCTTAACACTGCAAAAATAAGAAAATAAAACGAGAGCTAACAGGAAAACTAATTTTTAACACAGAAATAAGTTTGTAGAATATATTTAATATATATTCTCATTTGTGTTCTGGTTTTAGCATATACGCAAGTGTTCTGACATCCACCATTTGACTTATCTCTTCCTCCTTCAGTTATCCTTTACAACACAGCAGCTCTATTCTGCCTTTGAGGTTGATACACAGTCTCTATGGAGACAAGCACCACGGATCCGGCTAGAGGAAGCTGGGCATGTGCCATGTACTCACCTTTGCCATCCCACTTGCCATGGTTTTCCTCCTTCTCTGGGCATTATGGACCAAGGTTGCATAGCAGCCTAAGAGAGATGGTATGATTCTGGCAGGTGCCTAAAGTGCATCTTTGTTTTGCTGTAACAGAACATTTCAATGGGCACTTCCTGTTTGGGTTTCAGCCATACCTACCAATGGCGTGCTCACTGGCTTCAGCTTTGTGAGTACAAGGACAAGTCTTGGCCACCCTTAGTTATCTACAGGACCCTCTTTTATAAATAAGCTCTCAGGAAGCTCAAGAGAGGAAAATGCTCTTACGGGAAGATTCTCTAGGGAACAATTTCTTAGACCAGTGGTCCTCAATCTCCCTACTGCTGTGACCCTTTAATGCAGTTCCTCATATTGTAGTGAGATCAACTATAAAATTATTTTGCTGCTACTTCCTAATTATAATTTTGCCTCTGTTACAAATTGTAATGTAAATATTCCTGATACATAAGATACCTGATATGAAATCCCTGTGGAGGTTGTTAGCCACAGTTTGAGAACCATTGCTATAGAGAGACTGAGAAGTTCATCTTTGTTACCCCAGGTAAAGTATGAAGGGCTGCAAGGCAGCCATGCAGTCCATATATGACTCTAGACCTCTCGAGCATAGGGGGTTACATCAGTCACAAGGTACTGAGAACAGGTCGCTGGTTGAAATGACTCATGGTGACAGGAAAGAACACTGCTCTTAAAGTAACCCTGTGACCTGTAGAGATTGGATGGAGGGCACATAGAGAATCTTCATGGATCCTATACAAGAAGTCTGCCGGGGTGGGGGTAGGGGTGGGGCGGGAGTGGATGAAGTCAGCAAGGTCTCTGCAGAAAGTCTTTACTTACCTGCCTAGGTATGCAGGAGCTAATGGACAGGAGGCCAATTAGAGAAGTTGAGGCATGCAGAAAACTTCTTCGGTGGTGGTGGTGAGTCTCAGAAGTGCTTTCAGGAAGTGCTCACAAAGAAAAAAAGTCCCCTGAATTTGAAATGACATTGACCTACTGGAAGGAGGGAAATGCTAGTCCCACAAGACAGCGTCACTTGCTGTGAAGGGAAAATTACCAGCTGTTTTATTATTTATAAATGTCTTTACTGTACCTTTGACATGTGATAGGGATTCTTCAGTCAGGTCATGACTAAGCTCTTATCATGAAGGGAGCGTCTGGAGAGGTCATCATTCTGTACCATGGACACATACACACACCACCAACACTGAAATGAGAAGAATGTGTTTTGAGTACTTAAAGCAACCTGTCAATCAATAAATACTGATTAAGTGGTGCCACCCCCTGGGCAGGTGGTCCTGAGTTGTATAAGAATGCAAGCTGAGGAAGCCATGAGGAGCAAGCCAGTAAACAGCAATCTCCTATGGGTCTACTTCTATTTCTTCCCTAAGCTCCTGCCTGGACTTCCCTGATGGACTGTGGTGTAGAATTGTATGCAGAAATAAACTCTTTCCTCCCCAAGTAGCTTTTGGTCATGATGTTTCCTCGCAGTAATAGAAACCATACCTAAGACACCAGGAATCTCAGAGTAATATGAAATTCAAAATTCAGGGGTGAGCAGGCCAAAATGTGGCCTTCTGTGTTGTGTGATACAGCTCTGAAGTTCACTGCCCAAAAGGCAACCAGGAAGCAACAGGGATTTGGATCTGTCTGGCTTGCTTTTCAGTGAGCCATCTCATCAGAAGTGGGCCAGATGACGTAGCTAACGCCTCTGTCTGTCCGAGGAGGGAATCAGTAGTTTCTAGGAATCAGCCTGAAGGCAGCAGCTCACACAAAACAATCCAGGTCCCTGAGCACTGCTCTCAGAGTCAGTCCACTGGTAACAAGAATTATTGCTTCTTGAGGAGCCATAATGACATTTCAGTCCTTCCATTCTCTCCCTGAGAAGAACATTTGTACCAAAATGCTATGGCCTCATTGTAGCCTTTCGTTTTCTGTATAATTTTCCTTTAAATAAATTCCTCTTTTCAACTTCCCTATTTTAATAAACAGCAGTGTTTCCCTTAGTTACTAAGGACCTAATCACAGTTGTTTTCTCATTTCTTCTTCTACTATGGCTTTAAAATCCAAGCTCCACTCTGCGTATTTTTCTGGATAGCTCCCATTCCCCAATCTTCCTCTTTGCAGTCTTAGAAAATTCCACTTTGCCCGAGTTTCTTAGTTTTTCAACCTCAAGTTCTTCTCTCTTTTGGTTTGCCTCACACACAGAAGGCAAACTGCTCTCTCTAAAACAACTCCCGCCCATCACTGCTGTTTATGAACATTCTGTGGCTCACCACTACCCCCAGAGTAAACATTAAACTCCAGGCAGCATTAGGATGCGATCTGTGTATGGTGCAGACAGTCTCTCTGAGCCTCGCCCATTATGTAGTTTACTCCTACTCTGTAAAGTGCCTTCCTATTCTCAGAGGTGATTTCACTTACTCATCTGAAAATGTTTGCAACATTGCTAGATGTCAGGGACACAGCAATGAAAATGAAAAATACCAACCTTGAGCCTACAACACTTAGAGTCCAGAAAGGTTTATAAACAAACATGTTTCATAGTAAGAAATGAAAATCACAACAAGACAGGAATAAGACCAAAGCTTGAATTTTGAAAGGAGATCTCTCAAAGGAAATGACATCCCTACTGAGACGTGAAGGCAAAGTAAAAAATGGGCCAGCCAGATGCCAAGTAGAAGGTAAAGACTATGTAAGTGCCCATAGGTGATAATGAGCATTTCTACTTCATGTAATTAAAATAAATTTCACATTGTAGGCATGGAGTATCCTGGTACATAATAAAGGACAAGGAAGAAGCTGTGAATTGGGATGAGATGATTGGATTTTGGAGAGGGGTGAAGGGACTAACCCAAATGGAAATATCCTTATGGAAACTTAAATTGTTTGCAAGTCTGTTTAAAAAAACCAAAATTAACAAAACAGTTTTAATGGAAGCCTCCTTCATGAGTAAATAATGCTCCTCCCAGAAGTCTAAGGTTATTAAATGAAGATCCTAGTACCATGTGTTTCATAGCTTCCTAAGAGCTGTTGGTCAGAGAGGCTCCCGGGGTCCCGAACAATACAAGCCATTGTCAGCGCCCTTGCAGAACCAGATGTCTAGATGCTAGGCATCTACATTCTTGAGTTGCGTGACATTAAGAAATCAGGACATATGTGATCTGGAAGTTTCCTCCTTTTTGGGCTAGCTTTCATGGCACCTGCAGGTGCTAAGCAAACTGTTGGAGCAGAAGAGTCATCAATGGTGCTGCTCATTTGTGGACCTCAAAAGCTATAGGAATTATCAGCCTGGCAAGATATGTACACTGAGGTAGCAGCCGTACGATTATCATGGGGGAAGCCAATTACCTTCTAATTGGATTTGAGTCCCATTCCACAGAAAGGAGCTTATGCCTTTTAGTGTAAAACTAGTCAAGAAACTGGCTCAGAAGTCAAAGACCCCGGGGGCAAAGTCACATGCAATTTTGGGAAATGGACAGAATATCAAACTTCCTTACCAATGTATCAATCATACCTATAGATTAGTCCTGCTGTCAGGCTTCATCAAAGAAGCTTCCTTTGGCAGTGAGCCAGCCAGTGTCGAAGCCCACAACTGATCGAAGTGCAGAAAATAAGTCATTGTGGAATGCTTCACTCTAAGACATCTACATCACCTATCCAAGGCTGATAAAACATCGTAGGAGAGGGGAGGAGTCCACAAAAGAGTATTTCTGAGCACATCGCAGCCATTGCACTCATGAAGTCAATGTAGCTATGGTTACCTGCGCAAGACTTGCATGAGACTAGGCCCGATACCATTTCATCAAGGATGGAGGAGGATTTCACAAAAATCTTCCTCCACTGTCCACTGACTGTGGACAGTGAATGGTGGGATTGTAATTTCCTTTAGTGATATAGTCATGGATAAGCTGCCCATGTTCCAGTAAATAACCCCCTAGTCACACTAATGGGAGCAACTATAATTAAATTCAGCTAAAAAAAAAAAAAAAAAAAAAAAGAGGTGGGAGGGGGATTGATAGGAGGAAGAAGAGTTTTGGCAGGAGATACAAAGATACAGTATTTATGAGAAGGGTAACGGGGCAGCGTACAATGACCTAACTTTAGTGTCTACATGATCATTTGTGACTCTAATGAGAATCTCCTTTCTGTTGTGTGGTAGAAGCACAACCAGATTGTAGGTAGTTTCACAATATAAGCGAGAGATGACGAAAATTAAAAACAAGTAAACTATGCTTTCCTAAAGGATTAAGAGAAGAGAATATGTCCACAGATTAAACATTCAGAAATATTTCAAATATTTCAAAAACTTTTATATTGCAAAGACTTGATTACTGTTAGTCAATAAGACTAACAGTAGAGAAAGGAGACTGGGGTATAGCAATAAAAGAAACTATCAATTCAGGCATGCCCCCCTATATATCAAGGAGAAAATGAGACCCCAGTTGAAAGGCTAGTTTCAGACAGAAGGGATGCTGTTTCCCTAACACAGAAAGAGAGTATGTTTGCCGTGGAGGGGATGTGTACTCTGGGAAAATCAGTCTGTTCTATTTTGGTGGCTTCCTTTTTCTTTGTAAGTTAAAAGCAAAGTTACCTGATAAAAGTGAGAATCTGGAATGTGGTTGGAGATTTCATAATAAAATATAAGTTTTTGATTCTTTTTTTTAAAGGAGTTTTAGAACTCTGTGACCTCCCACTGTGCTTAAGAATTATTCAGTTAAAGTTGCCAATAATAAGCAAATTTCAGTGATATTTCTGTATTGGAACTGTGAAAGTCTGAGTATAGTGTTTTAAAAAGATATAGAATTATACTGGGTTAAAGCTGTTCTTCCCCCAAAGCCTCTCACTCAGAAGAATAGAAGAGAAGCAAGGAATTATAAAATATTTTAAGTAGTGTGGTATGGGATATAACTTGAATAATGATGGTTATCGTGGAGAGAGAAGATAATTAAGGAGACTAAGTGTCCCCAAATGGCTCAAGACAGATGTCAAGGGGCTGATGGGCTGGGATGCTTCTATTTAAAACTGCAGTTTAGTGCCTCTGAATACCCACATGCCCCAAGATGAAGCCCTGACGCTGTAAAACTGGTGACCAAGATGAGAGGTCACTGGACATGAGACATGATGCATAGGATGGTTGCCATTGTTCAGGTGCTGTCTTCTGTACGGACACTGATTGCTGCTGTTTCTCAATGCATATTATTTATAATTAATACCTCATAAGATACATAAACAGAGGTATATCTTAAATATATTGCCATCTCTAAACACTAAAGGGTAAGAGCAGTTCCCACAGGATGACTCATCCCTGTATTTAGATAAGTTAACCAGAAATGTCTTTTCATAAAGGGAAAACAGGTGGGGTTTCTTAAACTAGCCAGGCTGCCCAGGAAAGTTCCCCACTGGGTTTTCTAATTATACATCACAGAAGGAAGGCTTGGACTGAAGTTTAGTTTCTCACAGCTACTTGAGGTTCATTTTTCTACAGCTCATGCATCCCAGTATTTGACAATTGCTAAATATTTGTTTTACCCAGGAAGTTATTTTGAGTACAACTCAATTGCACCCTCTATCTTCGCATAGATCTTTGAGGAATTGGCGTGCACTCATAATATTTAACTAGAGCAATGAATGATTTAAAAATAGAAGATGCATTTAAAAAAAATAGAAAATGCATCAATTACTCCCTTGGAAGCACATAAGCTTTGACAGAAAGTGGAATAGAAGTGGTTGTTATGTAAAAAGCTTTAGCATAATTTTTAAAACTTTCATTTTGATTACCTTTAAATATATTTAACTCTTTAGTAGGATATCTTCAGAATCCAATATTATGTCTCAAGCTTATGGGTTCTGATTCTTTCTCATGCAAATATAGTAGCTTATCACACAAATCATGTTGGTTAACATATTAAAAATGTGTAGGCATGATATTAATATGTATGTACCCTGAATATGTGTACTCACATAGGTATGGACATTTGTGGGAAAGCTATGATGGATTCAATTGGTCTGGATGCATTTTCTTGCTCAGTTCATTTGTGATTTAGTGACTAGGGTGATAGCAAAATTGCACAGTATAGGGCAGGTTTCTAACTAGAAATACAAATGGAGTACATTCTGCTGGCAGATGCTTAGATGAATGAACATGAACTTGGCCTCATTAATTCACAATATGAACAGACTGCAGTGAGTATTCAGTTACCCTCAAAAGCTTTGTGGAAAGCCCACTATGTCTCAATCACTAAATATCAAAAACCAGAGGTCTACATAGATTGGTCTCCTAATGCTTAGTTATACAGTTAGTGTTCTATGTACTAACTGTGGAGGTGACTGATATCTCTACTGGAAATGTTTTTATATATCAATTTGTGATATTCCCAAGAACTTTTGAAAGTCCCAATAATTTAGTTATAATTTATGTTAATTCCTATACATTATTTGTATTTATAGAAAATGGCATCCATATGTTGACCTTTTATAAGCTGGAATACATATTAATATATATAGGTATATATTTTAACAGATTGTTATTGCATTTCATATCGTGTCTTTGATTTAAGAGAAAAATTAGAATCACCAATATAAATGTAAGAACTCACATACTTGTTTATAAGGAATTATAAATAATAGAATTGTCAGAAGAAAACGCTGATATTACAATTGTACAAGTTTTATTTATTTTTAAGTTTCTCTCTACACAACACTGAAACTTTAGCAACTAAAACTGGTTAAGCATTTGTTTTTGTTTTGTTTTGTTTTGTTTTTTTCCCTTTCACGATCAGTAGCACTTATTTACATGTAAGAATCTTCTACAGTAACTGGTTTCCAAACATATATAAGTACAATTAGAAGAAATGTAGTGTAATTTTCTTCCATTAAGAGAATTTATAAAATGTCTAGTTTAAAATGTGGACATTTAAGGAATATTTGAAATATATAAGGATTTCTCATGCTGGTTGGTTTTAAAAATCGCTACTTTTCAAATACATTTATAAAATATTTATCTGGTTAAAATACTCAGTCACATTTATTTTTAAATACTATAGACTTCTTTGTTCATTTGTATACTCATTAAGCCATCTATTAATGACACTACCTCAAGTCTATTTGTGGAGTATGAAATTGTGAATAAAATCAGTGCAGACCCTGAAGAGACCTTTATCACAAGGCTATAGAATTCTTTTATCTTTTCCTCTTTTTGGTTTTTCGAGACAAGGTCTCTCCGTGTAAGCACTGCTGTCCTGGTACTTGTTCTATGGATCAGGCTAGCCCGGAACTCAGAGATTCTCCTGCCTCTGCCTCCTGGGTACTGGAATTAAAGGCATGTGCCACCACCACCACCATTATATTTCCTAAAGCACAAATTTTGGGCCACAGTTCAGAAGATCTACAAAATAGACTAGAAAGTAGTGCTTGAAATAAGGTTTCTGGCCGGGCATGGTGGCGCATGCCTTTAATCCCAGCACTTGGGAGGCAGAGGCAGGCGGATCGCTGTGAGTTCAAGGCCAGCCTGGTCTACAAAGCGAGTCCAGGACAGCCAAGGCTACAGAGAAACCCTGTCTCAAAAAAAAAAAAAAAAAAGAAGGTTTCTCACCCAACTGTGAAACGTGTTCCCTGATTTCAACTTGATAGTTCAGTGACTCTTTTCTAGTGTGTGTTTGTCACATGATTTTCTTTTTTTTCATAAAACCACCCAATGGCTGCCTCCTGGGTTTAGGGGGAAAAGCCTCCCCAAATGTGAGGCTCTTCTGACCAAGAGTTGCTTCACTCCAGACTGTGGTCATCTGCCTCCTCATACCAACTGATCTTACAGTTTACCTGGGGCCTTTATTCTGGTAGTTTCTATGCCTGGGCCCTTATCCTTCGTACTTCATCACGTCTCCTCACCAGTGTCTCCAGTCACCTCTCTCTCCTGGCATTCTCCAACGAATGTTTCACACATGTCTAGCTTTGGCCATGTCTAGTGTTGATATCAAGGCACTGTTGGCATTATAAAAATTATTTCAGAGCCACTCTGTCCTCTTGGATATTTCAGAAGAGAAGGATTTGTATTTATTCTTTAATTCTTTGGAGGAATTTACCAGAGAAGTAATTCTGCCCTTGGATTTTCTTTATTTTCTTTTTTATTAAAAATAGATTCTTCTGTCACACAATACATCCCAAGCATAGTTTCCTCTCCCTCCACACCTCCCCACCCCTGCATGCCACCTCCCCTCTCCCCTACACCCGCTCTCCTCTGTTTCCCTTCAGGAACGAGCAGGCTTCCAAGAGACAGCAACCAAACACAACAAAACAAGATACAACGTGACAAGGCATAAGCCCTCATATTGAGGTTGAACCAGGCAATCCAGTTGGGGTAGAGACATGTTTGCTCTCACTGTTAGGAGTTCCACAAAAACCGCTAAGCTACAGCCATACCATGTATGGAGAGGACCTGGTGCAGACTCGTGCAGATCCCATGCTGGCTGCTTCAGTCTACGTAAGTGCTTATAAGCCCTGCTTAGTTGACTCAGTGGACCATGTTCTCCTGGCATCTTCCTTCGCCTCTGACTCTTACAATCTGTCCTCCCAATCGTTAGTTGGTTCTGTGATCTCCCAGGGGAGGGACCCAATAGAGACCTTCAATTTACAGCCTCTCTCCATGATATCTGGCTGTGGGTCTCTATACCCACTCCTATCTGGTGCCAAACGAAGCCTCTCTGATGATGTCTAGACAAAACACCAATCTATGAGTATAGCAGAATATCACTAGAAATCATCTTGTATTTTTAAAAAAGTCAGGTTTGGTTCTACCCTAGGTCTCTTGCCTTTTCAGTCTCTGGTTCCTAGCCTCATAGTTAGTGCTGGGCATGAACTTCCTCTGTGGGCCTCAATTTAAACTGGATATTGGTTGGCCACTCCCACAAGTTCTGTGCCACTATTGTCCCTGCACATGTTGCAGACCGGGCAGATTGTAGGTCATAGGTTTTGCAGCTGGGTTGGTGTCCAAGTTTCTTTTTTCTGTAGCCCGCAGAGTATCTTCCCACACCAAAGACACTAGAATGTAGGTCTGAAGACCCGCGCTTGGCTTCTCTGTCTTCAATGAGCTTTGTAGATGTTGTCTCAGCGATGCGGCCCCCATTGCCAGTGTGCAGAGAGTAACCCTATGTCCTTGCCT
Source organism: Acomys russatus (assembly GCF_903995435.1). Taxonomy (NCBI): domain Eukaryota; kingdom Metazoa; phylum Chordata; class Mammalia; order Rodentia; family Muridae; genus Acomys; species Acomys russatus. The sequence goes on from NC_067160.1 coordinate 7,481,254, forward strand.
CAGCCTGAGATGCTTAGGAATCTCCATGGGATCCACTTGGCCAACAACTCAGTTCCACCAATGGAAGCCTTGTCTGGCTACAGAAGATGGCCACTTAAGATTCCATATCCTCCATTATTAGGACACCTCACTATGGTCACCCTCATGACTTCCAGGAAGTTTCTATTGCTCTAGGTTTTCATCCTGCCCCTCCCCAAATACCACAGAATTCTAGCTGTCTCATCCCCTCTTTCTCCCTCCCCACACAACTAATCCCTCCTGCACCCTTCCCCACCTGTCCCTAATTGATCTGCAGACTCTATTTGCCCTTCCCAGGAAGATCTATGCATCCCTGCCACCCTACCCCCTGCAGTCCTCCTCTTTACCTAACCTGGGTCTGTGTATTGTAGCTTGTTTACCATTTACTTAATAGCTAGTGTCCATAAGTGACTGACTACAGACCATGTTTGTCTTGCTTGCTCTGTGTTACTTCACTCAGCCTGATTTTTTTTTTTCTAGTTGCTTCCATTTGCCTGCAACTTTCATGGTGTTATTTTTTTTCACAGCTGAGTAATAATTCTTGATTCAGTTTTCTTTCTAGTAATAGTTCTGTTTAGATCTTCCACTCCATCGTGAATCTGCCTTGGTAGGAGAAATGTTTCTATCAGGACTCTAAGTGCTTCCAGTAGACTCTTTGATTTCTGTGGTGTTGATTGTAAAGGTTTTTGTTATTGATTTTATCTATTTCTGTCTTCTACATTTCTTAATCTCACTGAATACTATCAAACTTTTCAGGGTTAATATTATTTATTATTACCGTAATTTTTTTTTAAAAAATCAACTTACATTGCTAGTTTTCTATTTTGCATTTCATTGCTGTTCCAATGTGTAGATTTACTTTCTTTTGCCAATGTTGAGTTTAACTCATTCTTCTTCTAGTTTTTGGAGGTATGAAGTTTGACATTTTCTTTCTTTCTTTCTTTAATCATCAAAATGCTTATAAGACACTGCAGTAATTCAGAGCATGTATGTACTGTGTAATGATTAAATCAGGATTTTCTTCATTTTTAATTCAGAGCTTTACTATTAAGTTGGCCTGGCCCACCTGCATCTATCACTGTTTTGTGCCTTGCCTGCATGTGTATCTAAATTCCCTTTTGATTATTGCTTTGACCACCTGGTTATTAGGTGCTTTGTTTAATTTCAGTGCAGTGTGGTTTAGCTTTGCTCTTGCTGGATCTAGTTTTATTCTATGGTCAGTTGAGCAGACATTTAATTAATATAATTTCAGTCTTCTTAAACTTGTTAAGGTGGTGATTCCTGCTGAAGAGAAATGTTCAATGTATACCTGAGAAAAGTGCGGACTCTGCTGCTTTCTGGTGGGATTGCCCTATGTATAACTCTTAGAACATTTGGAACATAATGTTAACCAAGTTCACAGTTCCCCTGGAGACATTATTATTCTGATTTATATATCTATCTTAAACTCTATTTGTTTTTGCTTTTATTTTTTATAGTCTTTTATTGGGTACCTATATAGTTACAATTGTGTTGTTTTCATGGAAATTATCCTTTCTGTCACAATCTAATGATTTGTCTCTTGTGACAGTTTCTAACTTGAAGCATATATTGTTTGATATATGTGTGGTCACCTCTGCTCACTTGGCTAATACTGGCATAAAATATGTCTTTATATACCTTTAATTTCAGCCTATATATATATATTAAGTATAAAATGATTTAACAAACATTTAAAATTTTCTCTTCCTTTTTCAAAATAATATTCAACTGTATATCTTTTTATCAGGGCATTTATTTATGCTTAATTATTGGTAGGGAATAACCCAACATAGTAATTCTGTTAGTTATTTTCTCTCAGAGTTGTTGCTCTTTTCCCCTCTTTTTCCTATTCAAGTCTTAAGTCTAAACTATGGTTTAAATTATCTTAACATTCTAATACTCTAGTTTCATTTTGAGAAAGTAGTATATAATTCATTAATAAGGGTAGAAATGAAAATATAAATATTTACTAGCTTATTTGTTACACATATGTGTATTTACACACATGAATGCAGATTGAAGCCAATTCTGCGCATATGTACTCAGTACATTAAGTTCATTACAACCAAAATTATGTATTGTTAAAATTTAACATTTTGCTTTTCCTCTAAGATATCATAACATTTGGATAATATTCTATACTTTTAAAATGTTATAAACTGTTACTTGTCAGTACTATTATATCTAAACTTTTGTATTTGGTATTTATGATTTTGAATATATCCAATTTTAAACTAGTTAAAAATAAGAAGAATGCAGTTGAAATTTAAAAAATATTTGGCCTAGGGATGAGCATGATGGCAGAGCTTTAATCCCAGCATATGGTGAAATGGGCAAATGGATCCTGTGAGTTTGAGGCATGCCTGTTTTACATGGAAAGTTCTAGGTCAGCCAATGCAACATAGCATAAACCTATCTACCTTAAAATAATAATGACCTGTGTATATAAGTTGAAACTTGTACTCTCCTGATGATTATATTAGAAAAGCTTGTGATCTCTCATGAGTAGGTATCTCTTTTTAAAAAGCAGAGACCAAAAAATAATCCTATGAGAAAGTGACTACAGAGCTCTTTAGATCTTCAGTTCAGCACTCCCACCAGCCTTTGCCCTCTACCCTTTAATGGCTATAGTTACAGCTGGATTAGGTTAGAGATGGTTTCACCATCCTAGGAGCTAGTGGCATATGAGTAGGGGAAGGGGCACTTTATGATTTCCTGGTCTTTATCTATTTCAATCAACCAATCAATAGCTATTAATTATTCATTCAGAAATATACTAATGATATTCCAAGGTCCTTATTATTGCTTCTCAAATTTATTTTCTAATCATAAGTGACAGGCTGTATGAAAGTAAGGAAGTGAACAAATGGGGAGAAAATCGAACCCTGTGATGCAATCACTGCATGAATTCTGCTGCCTTGTGAATATTCTTCTGTATGGCTGCATACACTTTCTCCAGCTGCTGGGAATCCAGAAACCCAACTCTTCTCAAGTTAACCTCTGCCCACAGTGGCTCTTGTTAGTAGGATTTTATAGAGTGTTCATCTGGCACTCTCTCCTGTGACCATTATCTGTTCTAGCAGGAGTACTCATGTGCCCTTTGTTCTCATCAACACAGGGAGACATTCCCAACCAGAACCTTCTTTCAGCTGCTCCACTGAAGCAACTCATTTCTTACCATTGGGATGTTTGAAATCACACCAGCCTATGTTCCATTATTTCTATGGATACAAGTCCATCAGGAAAAAAAAAAAAAGGATGATAACTGCTCCACGCATCCCTTCTTCATTGGTACATTCATCTGTGCGGAGGGATTCATAGCATCCATCAGTTTTCTCTGAAATTGGAATTCATAATTTCCAGTGTTTGTTACTGCTCCTCTAGACTGCAGTGCGATGTTCAGCTAAGAGTGGGAATACCAGTTGGCCCATTCTTTCTGAATGTCCTAAAGGTGGACTGACACCTCATTCGGGAATGTGGAAGCCTCTCCTGCTTACTGCTTACTGTGTTGTGAACTCAGTGGAAACTTAAATAATGGTTGTCAATTTAAGATCATGCAATTGTGCAGAAAGTTACAAGGAGGTGCAATGAGAGAGTCACTGAGTGGCGATTTTGACGTGTTTCTTCTGAGGTTCTGTAGAAATCAGAGGTGAAACCATCCCCCAAAGAAGAGAAGCTAGGGAGAGCTTGAGGTAGAAAAGGAAGGCATCATAGAACAGGAAGAAGGCGGGGTGTGAGGAGTGTGTGGTTGAGGAGGTGCGATAAGGTAGAAGGGTAACTCAGCCATAAGCCTCCGCTGCCTTTGAAAACCAGGAAAATGTACCTTAAAACTTACAGACTGGAAGATAGAAGAAAAGAAACAAGAATCAAGAATCATGGGCCTGAATATAGGCAGAGGCTGTGTGGGCTACTGTAAGAAAAAAGGAAAAGTAGCAAACATGTGTGTGACCCTTTCTTTGGAAGCAAGGGATTACAAACAGTTCTCTGTGCTGCAAAATGACGTCAACTGTGTGATGGTCATCACATGACCTAAAGATAAAACTAAGGATCTGTCGTATGGGGAGCTCAGATGAAGGCTGTATCAGAGGAGGAGTTGTCTGTCTACAAACTGCTCTTCTCCACACAGGAAATCCCTGTGATGGAACGACAAGTGTTCATCTATATTTGGTAAAATGAGTCATGAGCAAGGCTCTAAAGACAAGTCATCAAGAGGAAGGAACTGAGTTTGATTTGCCAAAGAAATAGAAGTCTGGTGAATGAAGAAGAAGTCTTAAGATTTCATGAGCTGAAGAAGTACTTAATGGAACCTGAGAAGAGATGGATATCACACACACACACACACACACACACACACACACACACACACACACACACACACACTCACACATACCTACATACATACATATGTACACACATATATACATACATATACTCTCTATGTATATGTATATAAACACACGCACACACACACACACACACACATATATATATGTGTGTGTGTGTGTGTGTGTGTATAACAAGCTATGGACACTGATGATAAAGAGCATAGGCTCTGAAGGCCTGAAGACAAATGTCCTTGGCCAAACCTGGTTCCCAATAAGGACTTGTGTGATAAGCAGGCCACAAACCCTTCTGTGCCCAGTGTCTTACCTTGAATGTGTCCGATGATGTTCCACATCCCCTAGCTTTGATAAGAATTCAGTGACTGCACACATACAGGCTACATAAAATGTGGGTCATACTAGGTATATAACAAAGCAAATCCAGTTATTAAGAACCCTTGGGGTCTGACTGGAATGGCCTCACAGAGTACACCTGTTGGAACTGGAATCCAATTACCCTTTTCTTTGAAGACATCATGTACACAAGTGTAGAGGCCCAGCATCTCAGAGAAGAATTTCAGTCAGAAGTGAAGCCCATCCATGTTAGTGTCATCAGAAACTAAAGCATTAAATAGGACAGTGTTCTGCTAGGATCCCAAGAGAATTCTCAAGTGGATAATGCGGAGAAGGTGTTACCAGCAACCTTCTGACGTTCATCCTGAAGTGCAGAGCAGATGCAGGCCTCTAGCATAAGGATAAGATTGGGAAACAGTGGCAGGAAAACATGTCTAGTAATGTCTGCCATGTTTGTGTACAGCCAGGTTTAAACCTGCCGAAGTGAGAAATTCTGACTGAGCAGCTTTCACAGCTGCTCTGCCACAGAAATCACCAGGTGTGAGTACTGTACTGCCATCGTGTCAATGGGGGAGCTCTGGCCAGGGCAGAATGCAGAGAGCCGGCCCAGAATTGGGCCCCAGGGAGAACCATGGAGAAAGGCAGTTTCACTCCTGGATTGGAAGCCTTTGAAGACTTGAGAGTAGCCAAGCAGAGATAATAAAGTATGTTGTCACAGACATCTCTTCCTGTTTCTGCTGAGGCATGAGCTGCCAGCATTACATAACTTACCTTAAGTTGTTATGTATAAGTACTGTCATTAACACAACTACATTCAACAGAACTGAAATAATGCATCATACTGTGTTTAAAACTGATATATAGTATCTGTAACAGGAACATCTCAATACATATCTATAGTATGCAATGATTAAGATGGTGAACATATCAGCCATCCTAAATATTTGTCACATTTTAAGTTGGGATCATGAAAATCCTTTTCTATCAGTTATTTTAAACTAAGCAATTAGTTGTTGCCGGTCATCATTCCCATATTAGACTGTGGGTCATAAGATGCTGTTTCACTAATTCAGTTGCACACCAGAATCCACTAACAACCCTCCCTCCACTCCTCTTTTATGCTTTTTCTAGACTTTGGTAATGACTATCCTTCGCTCTGCGTCTGAACACTCAGGTTTGGTCTCTCCATATAAGTATATATGCATAGTTTAATAGAGAACAGTGGACTATCAGAAGAAACTATAGGAAGGCTGGCCACTGCTAAAGTCACCTCTGCCTTGCTCTTTATTTTATTCTCAAGAAGACAGATTGTATTTTGAGACCTCAGGAGGCACTTGGAGCCACTTGGGGAGGAGCCAAGATAAGAGCTCACTAAGTGATGGTGGAGAGAGAACCAGCTGTCACTAAGTGATGGTGGAGAGAGAACCAGCTGTATGTGTTGAGATGGAGACAATTCTCAACGAAGATGGGGAGGAAGACAGGGAAACCTTAAACACGTGGGAGGCCAAAGTAAAGCCGAGATCAGAATGGAGCAACCTACCATCAAGATTGTGGGCAAAGGACTGGGAGGGGTAGGGCAGGATCTGCTTATGTATTGGGGAATCTCAAAATTCCTTTTAGGTCCATGTTAGGAGACCCTGCTATTAAGGGTGCAGTCAACCATGTATGCATAGCTTTCTGAGCTCAGCACAAAACGGAGGATGCCCTTTCTCAGCGAGGCTTCCTCTTCTCTGCCTGACTTTATCTGGAGAGCATCTCTAAGTACAGATAACTGACCATATTCAGAGTATTGGTCATGACCTTGCCCAACAGCTGCATGACTCAATGCATGAATCCTGCTCCTTTGCCTGACCCTCTGATAATTAGGTACTGTGTTCTGACCAATCAGCTTTCCCTTCCCATAAGAAAATTAGGTACTGTGTTATGACTAATCAGTCCTTCCCACCCATAACCCTAAGAACCTTTATATATCTCACCCCTGAAACAATAAAATGAGCCACCTCTCTGAAGCTGATTCTGAAAGTATTGTCCATTGTACTCTCCCCCCACTCATTCTTTCTGCTCCCTTTGTCCTCATGGGCCAGTAGCCAATGACCCCAGGGGGAAGAGAAGAGAGGACCACAGCTCAAGAACCTAGTGATGATAACAGAGCAACTTTGGCTTGAATCACAAGAAGAAAACATGGCAAGGACAAAGGATGGCTTGGTATCAGAATCTTGACCAAAATTGGACTGTATGGACTCTAGGAGAGGGCCAGTAAGGATGCACAAACAGCAAGGCAAAGAAAAGGCACACTCAAAACAATAAATCCCAAACAATAACTTGCCTGATTATTAAAGTTTCTGTGTTTGGAACCAACTCTATGCTTAATGGTTTAGTGATTCTGAATCAATGATTCTTCATCCTCATATTTACAAAATGCCTCATGAATGTAATACTTTAGAAGCCACATATACGCATGTGTGTGTGTGTGTGTGTGTGTGTATACGTATATTTGAAACTCTCCCAAGCATATGTGAAAAGTCTCATCTGGGTGATCTGGGAAAACATGGTGCTCTGACAATAAGACCACACAATGCTACCCGCAAATGCTGTTCTGACTCCCCTTTAGAAAGCAGTCTATAAAACCCATGGCTAAATTGGCACAACAACACATAGTTGCTGGAGTTCTTTGTATTTTAAAGAGACTGACAGTAAAATTTAAAGATGACCATACAAATGCCACAAATAACAAATAAATGAATGCACAGCTGTTTTTGTTAAGCAACCCAAACTCCCAATTCACTTATGGGAGGATTGCCAGTTTCTCCAAAAGTTCCAAAATCTAAACTCATTTACAGAAAAGGGGAATTTGTATAAAGCATTTCTAAAGATGCACAAAGAGTTTAGGAAGATGAGCGGAGGCTGGAGATATTGCTCCATCAGTAACGTGCTGATGTTGTAAATGTTTGGACCTGCCTCTGACATTCAGAACCCACATTTTAAAAAGACAGTGTGGTGCATGCTTATAATCCCAGCTCAAGAAACAGACAGTTTGGATCCCTAGGTCTCCTTGGCCATTCAGCATAGCCTATTATGAGAGTTCAAAGCCAAGTAAGAGACAAAGAAATGAACAAATAAACAGCCAGGTGAATGGAGCATGAGGAATGACACTGGTACTGGAATTTGAAGTTGTCCTGGGGGCCTCCATGCCACCAACACACACATGAGCATGTACATACATAAATACATACATGGGATGGGGAGTCTAAATACCTGCTACAAATTAGAACTGCTACATTTCAGATGTGTTTTTCTCATTGTCAACCAATCTATTGTTCTTCATATAAACTTTGAGAGCATTGATATTCTGCCATGCCTCTTTGTCTACCCTGTACTCCATCCATATGAAGAACAGGAGTATCTCCCATTCTGGAGAGAATTACTTGGAACAGTGTCTCTCAGTCTATCTACCTTAAATGATCAAATTCATTTTACTTTATTTAAGTTTTCATTTGCAATCTGTTGTGGAATTTTTACTGTTTAGTGCAAATAAAACAATGCAAATAAAATGAATAAGACAAAGAAACAGGCATGGGCGACATTTTTAAACTCAGCACTCAGGGGTCAGAGGCAGGAGGATGGATGTGAGTTCCAGGCCAGCCTGGTCTACCAAGTAAGTCCAGGACAGCCAAGGCTACCCAGAGAAACCCTATCTCAAAACAAAACAAAAACAAAACAAAACAAAATGATATTCACTCTGTGCGACTGCTGTAACAGTTTAATGCTTACTCCCCAGTTCAGAAATTGACTTGGAGAATTCAGATCAACCAAAATCACCATGATTCCCTTCAGTGCAGACAGACACTAGATTAATTCTGTATGGTAGCTATAGCAATAAATAGCCACATTTATTAGTTGAATGTTTTCACTTCCCAAAATGTTTCCACAGCCATACTCTCACCCTGTCTTAGGAACAGATGATAGTGTAAATGGCTCAAAGCTCATCATTTGACCAACAGGAAGCCAGAATGTCTTCATGATAAAAATACCCCATGTAGTGCAGATGTTCTGCCTACCATTGCCTACGATTAGCATGTACATTCTGGATGGGAATCTGACTTATTAACTTTTCTATTTAATTCAAGAATACCTTTTTAATGCTTGTATGTGTTGTACAGAGCTTGGCATGTGAGACACTACCTACGTATCAATACCTAATTAGAGCAAGGTACAACATGTCAGAGGCATCATGGTTCCAAAAGTAAAGACTTTGAGTTGGGTTTTGGTTTCAGGTGGCTCTGAGGACTGTAGGGGTGAAGTTCTAAGACAGAGACAGAGCAGGAAAGGAGATGGAATATAGAAACCAGTCCATCCTAGCAAGGTTCTTGGATTTGTGGATTACTTCTTAAAAATAAAGCTTGAAAACTAGATAGATGCTAACTTTATGGAAGCATTTTGCAGGGAAATAAAGAGGGTTGTTGGTTGGGTTCTGTAGGTTTGCCTGCCCTGCTGAGTGGAGCCTCTTGCTCTTTGGCTTGTATTCTCCTTCATTTAACACTCAGCCACAGTTCATGGGAGGCCAACTAGACTGAGCAGGAGTCAGCAGGGGTCATCCAAGAGATTTTATAGGAGGCCTGAAAGAGAACTATTAAGTACTGACAGTTAATGAAGTTACCCATTAAACATCTGTGTCCTTACCAGTGACACAGTACTTCTTGCTGGCTAAGACAATGCAACCCTTAACTTTTCCTTCTCTTACAAAAAAAAAAAAAAATTTTTTTTTTTAATTTTTTGTAAGGCTATAAAGCACCATGAAGCAATTCAAGGGACTGGAGTTAAAAGTGAATCCAAAATTCAAGCTTCAGTGAGTTTTTGATCTGGATTATACACAATAGTTCTAATATGCGAAAGAAGTGGGAGATTATAGTTACATAAATTACCTTGATATGCCTAAATCACACGTCACATGATGATATCCAACTAATCTTTCTCCCCACAGTTTTCATGGCCAGGAGCCCAGACATGGTTAGATTTAAGTTGGAAAAAATGTGTACTAATGGACGTTAAGTTTCTCAATAAAAGAAAATAGATTGGCCATGATGGTGTTGGGATGGTAAACACTGGTTCTACTTGGAGGGTCTCGACACTGCCCATCAGGCTTTGAAAACATAATGGTGAGGAAAACCTATTTAACCATATAATGTGTTTAGCAACTCTGATATGACTTTAGAATAAATTTAATATTTCATTTTCTTCTCAAATGAAGTAAGTAAACAGCAATTAGATCTGACAGGTATATGATGAAATCACAGATTCCCGACCCTGCAAATGGCCACAGGCTGCAGGATCAGTCACAGGTCATGCTTTCTGATCAGCACAGATTCTTCCCCTCACATTCTTATCTTCTTCGTCCATAGAGGGCACCAGTAAACACAGCACCCCCAGGAAAGAATAATGAGGGTTCATGAATGAAATGCCAAAAGGATAGTCACCCTCACAGGACAGAATAAGCACTAGGTTTCAGAACACTGCACTTTATGATGAAAATGTGCTGGCCGCTAATAAAATCCAATGATTATGACATGGTTTCCCTAACCATACATAGACACCAAGGTTATCCAAACTTAGTGTTTTTCATGAATTCTGACACCAGAAGGCATTTCTAGATGTCCCAGCTTCAAAAGTTCTAAGATACATCTATTGTAGCCATCTCAACCAAATGAACAAGGAAGCCAAAAGCACTTATTGCTGGTGACATTCCAGGGAACAGTTAAATTTGCTTTATGGCCTTTTATAATGAGAGTGGACAGCAGAGAACCAATATGTAATAAGGTGAGTTTAGTTTTATGTCCTGGGAACAATCTGCTTTAGCCTTATGGCTCAAGTCTTTAAACGGCCCCTGTTTTAAGTAATTGCAAAGGATAGCAAGTGTCAGGAAAAAGCACAGCGGCCAATGGGCTTTGCGGCAGTGCTGCGCTGGTCTCCCTGCGACTCGCCAGCACTGTTATATTAAATGTGCAGGAATGTCACGTGGAACTGATGTTTCCTCGCCTACACCGAGCTCAGCTGGATCTCCTTCAAGCAAGACCAACTTAAGCCTCTGACCAGCGATGCCGCACAACTGGTAGCACTGGGAACCACGGAGAAGTTTAAGTAGCTCTTAGGAGAGAAGATATTTTGTGCCTCAACAATATTATTTTTATTTAGAAATTAGCATATAGTAGTAGCTGTATAGATCAGATAGAATCCATAAATTCTTAGATATTTCTCAAGATCTTTTAAAACCAGTAACACAGATTAAGTGAACCATTAGATAATAGTTGAAGTTTTAGGTTTAAAAAAAAAAAAAAGGCAGCTTTGTCATTTTGGTGTGTAAATATGGAGCAACCTCCAGCATGGCTCCAGGGGTCCCCACTGCTGATGTCCATGCCTCTGTAGGATGCTGTTTACTGAACTTGACTGACATGTAGTCCCTTAATATTGTACAGACACATTTGGTATTTACTCACTTATAAGTGGATATTAGCCCGACATAGATGTCCTCTGAGAGACTCCACCCAGTGTGGGATCAGGACAGATGCTGGGACAGATACTGCACTCTGGGTGGAGTGCTGGGAATGATATTGAAGAAAGGGGATGGAAGGACCCAGAAGGTTCAGGAGCCCCACAAGGAGACCATCAAGGCCAGTGGATCTGGACCCAGTGGGGCCTGCACAAACTGTTGCACCAGCCAAGGACAGTGCATGCAGTGAACCTAGACCTCTTGTGTAGATCTAGCCAATGGATGCTTGTGGGGGGCGGGGCACACAGAGAAAAGGAAAGCAGAATATCAGATGAATTCTGATAGGCTGTGGTCATATGGTGGGGGTGGGGAGATCCCCTTCTGTCAGGGATCTAGGGGAGGAAAATAGGGGGAAGAGGAAGGAGGGTGTGAAACAGAAGATACAATCAAGGGGATAACAATAAGGATGTAATCTGAATAAATTATAGTTTTAAAAAAAAAGAGTAAGACTTTAAGACTAATCCAAGAGTTTTCCTTGCTATATTGACCATTTTTTTGAAGGATCTAATAGTTGTACCATGAAAACTGGTACAGCACATAGCCTTCTGTCAACCAGTAGAAAAAATATCTTCCAAGTCCTCTTGCATCCATCCAGCTGAAAAAGCTGGTATCTTAACTGTAGCCACACAAGGTGGCCTGAGTCACAAGCACTCAGTATATAAAGTGCTTGGAAAAAATTCTATACCATCACAGAGATAGTATAGAATAATATATTTTTATTCATGTCTTAAGCTATTAATGTAAACTTTTATCATCTAGGAGTTAATAACAAATTGAAATAACCCCCCATATCTTATCAGACCACCATGGATGAAAGCCGGATTTTTAACAACAGAAGCAAGAGAAAACATACACACTCATGGTAACTGAACAACTGTCTACTCAATAACCATGGGTCAGGGAAGAAATAAAGAAATTCTAGACTTTATAGAATTTAGTGAAAATGAAGGTACAACATACCCAAACTTATGGGACACAAGGAAAGCAGTGCTAATGGGAAAGCACCAGTGCCTTCATAAAGAAATTAGAGAGGTCTCATACTAGAAATTTGAAAGCTCTAGAACAAAAAGAAGCAAACACACTCAAAAGGAGTAGACAACAGGAAATAATCAAATCAGGGGAGCAACCAATAACTTAGAAACAAAAAGAATAATATAAAAAATCAATGAAACTAAGATTTGCTTCTTTGAGAGAATCCGTAAGATAGACAAACCCTAGCCAAACTAACTAGAAGGCAGAGAGACAGTATCCAAATTAACAAAATCAGAAATGAAAATGGGGACATAACAACAGACATCCAAGAAATTTAAGGAATCATTAGGTCTTATTTCAAAATCCTATATTCCACAAATTGGAAAGTCTAAATGAAATAGATGATTTTCTTGATAGATTTCACTTACCAAAGTTAAAGCAACATCAGATAAACAATTTAAACAAGCCTACGACCTCTAAGGAAATAGAAGCAAAAGTCTCCCCACCCTCACCCCCCAAAAAGGCCCAAACCAGATGGTTTTAGTGCAGAATTCTACTAAACTTTCAAAGAAGAGCTAATACAAATATTCCTTATACTATTCCACAAAATAGAAACAGAAGGAACATTGCCAAACTCATCCTATGAAGCCACAATCACCCTGATACCTAAAGCACAAAAAGACTCAACACAGAAAGAGAATTTTAGACCAATTTCCCTCAAGAACATTGATGAAAAAAACACTCAATAAAATACTAACAAACCGAATCCAAGAACACATCAAATATGTCATCAACCTTCACCCCAGGGATGCAGAAGTGGTTCAGCATATGAAAATCAATTAGTTAATCCACCATATAAACTAAATGGAAGAAAAAAATCACATCTTCTCATTAGATATAGAAAAAGCCTTTGACAAAATCCAATACTCCTTCATGATAAAAGTTTTGGAACAATCAGGGATACAGAGCCCCTACCTAACTATCATAGGACAATATATGACACACTGATAGCCAACATCAAATTAAATGGAGAAGAAATTAAAAGCAATTCCAGTAAAATCAGGGACAAAAAAAAAAAAAAAAAAACTTAAGTAGCTCAAAGACCTCAACACAAAACCAGACACATTAAACCTAAAAGAAGAGAAAGTGGTGAACAGCACTGAATGTACAGGAGACAACTTCCTGAACAGAACAACAACAGCTCAGGCACTAAGATCAACAATTAATAAATTGGACCTCATGAAACTAAACAGCTTCCATAAGGCAAAGGACACTATCAGTAGGAAAAACGGCAGCCTAGAGATTGGAAAAAGATCTTCACCAATCATGCATCTGATAGAGGACTAATATCCAAAATATATAAAGAATTCAAGAAATTGAACACCAACAAGCCAAATAATCCAATTAAAAATGCTAAGCTGAGAATTCTCAATACAGGAATTTCTAATGCCTGAGAAGCATTTAAGGAAATATTCAATGTCCTTAGTCATCAGTGAAATGCAAAGCAAAAGGACTCTGAGATCTTACACCCATCAGAATGACTAAGACCAAAAATTCAAGTGAGAGCACATGATGGCAAGGAGGTAGAGCAAAGGGAACACCCCTCCATTGCTGGTGGGAGTACAAACCTGTACAACCACCTTGGAATCAATCTGTAACTTTCTCAGATAATTGGGAATAGTTCTACCTCAAGACTCAGCTATATACCCAAAATGTGCTTCACCAAACCACAGGGCATTTGCTCAATGATGTTCTTAGCAGCTTTATTCATAAAAGCAAGAAGCTGGAAACAACCCAGATGTCCCTCAACTAAAGAATGGATTTTAAAACTGTGGCATATTTATACAATGGAATACTATTCAGCTACTAAAAACCTGAACATCATGAAATTTTCAGACAAAAGGACGGGACTAGAAAAATACCACCCAAACCCAGAAAGACATACATGGTAGAGGGACCTGTGAGAGAGAGAGAGAGTAGAGAGAAGAATGGAAGGGGGTTAATCAGGTGTGGGGAGAGTGGGGATGGGGGTGAAAGGGCTGGAAGAGAGAAGCGAAATTGGTGTTGGGGCATCTCTGGGACAAGCTGGAGACCCGGGTTGGAGGAGGCTCCTGGGATAATATGGGGGTGAACCTAGTTGAGAGTCCTAGCAGCAAGTGATACTGAGACTGAGGTGGCTATATCCTATAGCCAGTCAGGACTTCCAGTGGAGGAAGGGGGACACAACCCACCTCCAAAACCCTAGACCCAAAATTTGTCCTGACTACAAGATGTACAGGGATAAAAGATGGAACAGGAATTGAAGGAATGGTCAACGAATGACTGGCCCAACTTGAGACCTACTCCAAGAGAGAGACCAAACCCCTGACACTATTAATGATACTTTGCTATGCTTGCAGACAGGAACCTAGCATAACTGTCATCTGAGAGGATTCATCCAGCAAATAATGGAAACAGATGCAGAGATCCACAGCTAAGCATTAGGCAGAACTCATGGAGTCTTGTGGAACAGTTAGGGCATGGATTGAGGGAGCTAGAGGGGTCAAGGACACCAGAAGATGACCTACATAGCCAACTAATTTGGGCCAATGTGGGCTCAGAGAGACTGAATCACCAACCAAAGAACATGCATTGACTGGTCCTAGCCCCCCTACACATGTGAAGCTGATGGGCTGCTTTGTCCTCAAGTGGGTCCCATAAGAGTTGGAGCCTGGGCTGTGTCTGATTTAGACTGTGTTGCCTCCCTCTGGATCCAGTTTCACTAGCAGGGCTGCCTTGACTTGCCTCAGTGAAAGAGGAGGTACTTAGGCCTAATGTGACTTGATATGACAGGATAGATTGCTACCCAGGTGGAGGGGGTGGGATATGTGGGAAGTGGGTGGGAGGGAGAGATAGGGAGGAGAGGAGGGAATGGGATTGTAATTGGTATGTAAAATTAACAAATAAATTATTTTAGGAAAATATTAAAAATCCCAGAGTTTAGTATTTTCTCTCTCTCTTGTATTTATTCTAAGACAGATTTAATCCAAATTTGCTAATAACATACACATCAATAAAGTATGGTATGCCAACAAGATGAAATACTATCCAGCCATAGAATTCTTAGATTAGAAATTTAAATTACATCTTCATGTATATGTATATACATACCTGTGCATATGTGTATAAATCTACACATGGAAGTCAGGGAACAACTTGAGAGAGTTGGTTCTCTCCTTGTACCATGTAGGTAGGTCTCCAGTGTTCACATTCATTGGGCTTGGGAGGCAGATGGTTTTTCCACTGAGTCATCTCATCAGTCCAGTAAGTCTTAGGTCTGAAGAATGTGCCACAGTTAAATGGAAGAGCAGCTCTTTGTCTCTCTCTGTCTCTCTCTGTCTCTCTGTCTGTCTCTCCCTCTTTCTGTCTCTGTCTCTGTCTCTCTCTGTTTCTCTGTCTCTGTGTCTGTGTCTGTGTCTCTGTCTCTCTCTCTCTCTCTCTCTGGTTTTTTTGAGATAGTGTTACAGCTATCTCTTTGATGTGTTCATTTCATGTTACATATCTGCCCAGGAGTAGAACTGCTTAACAATGTGCTAGCTTCCGCATTCAAGTCTTGAGGACCTTCTATATTGTTTTGCAAAATGGCTATAGTAGTTTATATTCTCCCCAACATCAGGGCTCCCTTTTCCTACACCTCACTCTCTCTAGGTCTTCTTACTAAGGGCCGTTAAGTGATAGCTCATTGTAGCTGTACTTGTATTGCTGACACTGGGCAGTTTTCCACATAATCAATCTATTGGGTTTCATGTTTTCTTCTAAGGAATGTCTGTTAAGTCATTTGAATCATTGGGCCACATTTGTATTCACGCTACTGTGTTCTTTAATGCCTCACACTCACATCCTCTGTAATATTAACCCTTTCCAAATGTGTTCTTTTCAAGTATTTCCCCCCAAATCCATATCTCTTCACCCTAGTAACTGTTTTCTTAGTGTGCAGAAGCTTTTCAGTTTCCTACAATTCCAATGTCTACTTTTCTGAAAATCTGTTTTCTTGTTAGTTAACTTTCTCCCGTGTGAGTAGAAGCAAGTTGCTCTAAGTAGTTCCATGCCAACACTACCATGCTTCATGCCCTCACTCAGGTTTCTTGGGACGTTTTGTTGGTGCCTCTCAGGAAGGAAGAAAGGAAGAAAAGAAGGAAGGGAGGGAGGGAGAAAGGGAGGGAGAGAAGGTGGGAGGGAGGGAGGGAGGGAGGGAGGGAGGGAGGGAGGGAGGGAGGCGGAATGTAGGAGGGAGGGAATGTGGGAGGGAGGGAATGTGGGAGGGAGGGAGGGAAGGATGGAGACGGAGGGAGGGAGGGAGAGGGGAGGGGGGAATGTGGGAGGGAGGGAATGTGGGAGGGAAGGTGGGAGGGAGGGAAGGTGGGAAGGAGGGAAGGTGGGAAGGAGGGAAGGTGGGAGGGAGGGAATGTGGGAGGGAGGGAGGGAGGGAAGGAGGGAGGGAGGGAGGGAGAGGGGAGGGGGGAATGTGGGGGGGGAGGGAATGTGGGAGGGAAGGTGGGAGGGAGGGAAGGTGGGAAGGAGGGAAGGTGGGAAGGAGGGAAGGTGGGAGGGAGGGAGGGAGGGAAGGACGGAGGGAGGGAGGGAGGGGGAATGTGGGAGGGAGGGAATGTGGGAGGGAGAGAGGGAAGGACGGAGGGAGGGAGACATCAGAGGGTGAGCGGAACCAGGTCATTATGGGCATTTATTGACAGCCTCAGTCACTTTCCATTTTGTATTTCCCATGCCTTCTTTGTCATGGATGGAAGTTTCCTATTAGGCTTTGTAGGTGAATACTGAGAATGTAGACTCCGCTGTACCAGAGTTTCCATAGTTACCTCTGTACCAGATGCCCCAGATCAATGCTAAAATTACATGTCCCAGGATCTAACTACAGACAACACCACAGTGCCTTGTAATTTTCCCTAGAATTCCTTTAAAATAACTAAGGAGATAATCATCATGGCCCAATTAATTTCCTTCCTTAGTGGGGGACTTCACAAGCACTTCCTCCTCAACAGAATAGTGCCTTTCTGTACTCAGGCCCCTTGAATTCCTAGGGAATAGGGATTCTACTTAAATCTCCTCATTCCCATCACAAGAGACTCCTTGAACCGTTGCGATGTGCAACTAAGGGGATATTCTTACCCATGGACATATTTGCCACACCATGAATATAGTAGCCACCCAATTTTGTGGGCACCTAAAATTGCATGCTATTCCTTGTCGATTCCTAGTTGCAAAACCCATTGATTTATGGCTAGAACATACACAGCATGGCTGGCAGCAATTCTTGGTAAAGACACAAGTATAAGACAATAGAAACTGACTCCAAGTTCTGATCTCTAAAAACCATCAGAGTTAGCTTCACTCTTCAGCAGGCAGTCACTCTACTATTGAGGAAAGGGTTTGGACTCACACCACACAGGCCAGTTTAGAGCTCTAGGCCCCTGTAACAGCTGTGGCCCCTTAAAATCCTCATGATTCTGGGGGCTGTTGTTATTCTGAGTACACCTATGCCTCTGTATTCTCTCTTTCTGCCTCTTTCGTTCATTGTCTTTGATCATGTCTATTTATGTACTTTGTGTTTTCTTCGCAGTCCTCATCTTTCCTATTTGGGGAAAAGAATGAAGACTAGTTACGTCATGATGAGAATCATGAATCATGCCTGCCTCACATACTTAGAAAATAGACCCAAAAATGGCCTTCAAAGAAAGCAGATACCCAGATATCCCTTATTTGTGTACCATTTTTTTCTGGAACTCTCTGTCAATGCTTTGGGCTTGTGATTGTGTTATTATTATTTTATTGCCTTTGGTGTATCACATAATATATTCTCCGGTGAGAACATCCATCTTTGTGCTTTGGAACCGTCCACAGCACTAGCATTTACATTGGGCTAAAATAGTAATTGTGGTTGTTTATATCATCCTATATTCCTAATATGCTAAATTAATTGTGTCAAAGTCTCAAGGAAACCTGCTTTTGAGAAAATCATGCTTCCAAGACATTAGAACAGTTTAGAAACAGAAGAGGTTTCACAAACACTTGATGTACTTATATTAAATTGTCTCCAGTAGATATGAGGCAGAAAATCAGGAAGAAAGAAAAAGTTCCTAGACAGGGATGTCTATCAAACCTCTAAATAGTTCCCAGCTGTGTGGCATGCCAGATGACTGGATAAACAAACTTAACAAGAATTGGACTGGAGAATTCTTCTGAGTATGGTACAATCTCTTTTGTGGTCAGAGACTAGGTCAGAATCTTATAGACTCTTGCTATAATGACCATGCCCTCTTCCCTTATACAAATACCTTATTAGTTTGGGTTCTATAAAATACACACTTTATGTATATAAAGTTGAGCTTTAATAGGGGCTCTTTCTGAAAGAAATATATTAAAAGAATTGGAGGGAATATATATGCAGCTTTCAAAAATTAAAATTCATGATGTGAGGGCTGGCTCTACTTTGTAATTTGGTTTAAAGGGAAAGAACTGACTCTTTAATTGCAGAGATTGAATTATACTTCTATATTTAGCTGGTATTTTCAAACTGTTGCTTTTTCATTAACCAAAACACTTTACAAAGCCTCATGGGGAATAAAAATTCCAAAGACTAAAAGGATTTGTAAAATCTCAGTTATTGCACCCCTCTCACATAAACACACACATATAAAGGTGGGGGCAGCCATAGAGGTGACTCAGCACTTGTCATATGAGGACCAGAGTCCAGATCCCAGCACTCATGTAACAGTCCAGGTTTTCTACCACTGTCTGTAACCCCAACTATGGAGGGTATGAAGACAGGGTCACCAGAGCTGGCTGGATTCCAGTATCATCAGGAAACTGTAAATCTCAGCCTCCGAGAAAACTAATTGTATCAAAGGAATGGTTGGGAGTAAATAGAGGAGGACACCCAATGCCTTCTGTGGGCTTCCCAGCACATATGCAGCTGTTTACCTCCCACATATATGGGTGTGTGCATGCATGTGCATGTGCACACACACACACACACACAAACACACCTAAATAAATTAATAAATCTTTAAAATTTTAAACTATGGCTCACTGGGAAAAAACTATGTTTAAGTGATGTTTTTGCATTTCTACATAGAATTATTCTGAAATAATTTATAAAATATGATATGTAAAGGCATTGCTTTGGTAATCTGTATTTGATGATTTGAGAATATACATCATGTTATGATACTGTTGGCAGCACAGTGACACTAGTCAGTCAATGACTTCATTTTGGTAACTAAACTTTTATCTTGGGAATTTTTACAAGCAAAAGTTTAGGAATATGTTAGAATCTTTGAAAAGTTACCTAACTATTTCATTGGTTTGAATCATTTATAAACTCTTTCTTCATGTGAAGAAAACAGAATATACGTGACTAGAGAAACAGGAGTTAATTCCCATAAACTACCTTAAGAAGGGAAGATAGCTACAATTCTCTGTATGTTTCATCACATAAATTCTACTTACCATAAAACTTAGTTTTTTATTCACCTTAATTTAAAGGATTATTCATACTTAAAAAAAATGAGTAATTCAACAGATAAAGAAAATAAAAGCCTCATGAAACCATGAAGAAAAATGTAGCAGTTAATAGACTATTGGGGGCTGGGTAGGTGGGTTCAATCTGTAAAGTTCTTGTCAAGCAGCCATGAGACCTGAGGACCTGTGTACAAAGCCAAGTACAGCAACACACTTGATTTAAACCAAGTAACATGGAGGGCTTCCCCAACCCTTGATAGAGAACAAAAGGCAGCCATGGAATGCCAAGCCTGAGATGGATCATCTCTCCCTGGGAAGAGCCACACTTGTTATCCAATACCACAGGCCCAGCCCTGAAATCATAGGCATATAAGTTATGTTATGTGGAATGAATAAGTTCTATTTATATACTTTATATATACTAAGGCTGGAATTTCTCAACATTTAGAAACTGGACCACAAATGCTATTCCTAACTTGCTTAACCATTTCTTCCTTTTTATTTGAGCCCCTACAAAGGTATTATTCATCCCAGATCAGCCAGAAGAAACCTTAAGAGAACAATGCCCTATTTCCTTTAAAGTGGGGTCGGATAGGTTTTTGGTTGCTTTCTTGGGCTCTAGAAGGTTATTTTCAGTGGGAGTTGGTTATAAGTTATTATTGTTATTACTGGTCTTATTTAGAGAGAAAACAAGGTTGGACTCAGGGATGTCTCTCTTTTCCTTTATCTTCAATTCTTAGGTTTGGAGATAGGGGTTGAAAAGAAAGAAAGAAAAGAAAAGAAAGAAGGGGGAATATATAGGGAGGATAGAACAGAAGGTAGATTAGTGAATCTACTCCTCAATTTAATGCCTTAAATGTCTCTCACAAGATTATTTTCAATTCACTGGTATAGAATTTTGTATATAGATGCAAAGTAAGCTTAATTGTAGATACAGTGGTATAGAATTCAAATTTAAGATTATTCTTCACACACATTATATATATTTCTACTCTAATATGAGGTATTGTACCCATAGAACTCAATTATAACACAAGGTTTACTTCCAATACTTTGAAAGTACTATTGCAGGCTGTTTAGGATAAGTAAGTTGTACGAGTTAATTGTTAGTTGATCAAATCATGGTCATATCAATTACTAGTCTATTTTTATCACAAGAATATACACCTCAGATGCAACAGATAGAAATGATTCTATAAAAAGATAAGGTAAATTAGTTAGATAAGGTCTTCAAAAACCTCAGAGACATACAGAATACGGCCTCTAAAAAGATTCATTAACAATGAGACAGGTTAACTGGGAAACACCCAGCCTACTTCAAAGAGGATGATGAGCATCAAAGAATCTCCTTGTGGAGATGGCTTCATATGTGGCAAACAAGCCACTGGGCAAAATGTCCTCATTTCTACCACAGACAGAATTCTGTCTAAAAAAGAGCAGGTGTAAATGCAGGCAGAGTTGACTGCCAAACTCTGCCAAGACAGGGTAAGCAAATCCTCAATAGTTCCTGCCTCACAAATATGTCTGTCAGATATATTGAGCCAGAAGGCTGAGGATGATGCTCCAATGTTATAGAGAGTCTTGGATGATGCTCAGGTAGCAAACTGTCTCTGTCATCTTCTCATTTGGGAAGCTGCTAACCTGTACCCACTGTATACTCAGGTAATCAATTTTATTCCTCCCCAAGTTTCTGATGGGGTTGAAGACCAGATAGTTTAGTTTTACAATGAAGCTTAGTTGTTTAGGGTTTAAGTTGTTTTTAGGTCTAGATAGATGTTTTAATTTGAAAATGATGAGATATGACAGATACTGATTTACATCCAGAATTTTACACGCACCAAGATAGGAAAGATGTTTTCTTCAAAGCTGTCAAATACAAACAGCCAAAACACTAAAAATTAACACTTATATAATTCCTGATTGTTTCATGGTTCTTCTTGCTGTAGGTAGTTTATTGCATATATGTGTAATAATAATAATATAAATGTATGTGTAAAAATAAAAAATAATAAAAATAATTTTTAAAAAAGAAAGAAAGAAAAGAAACTGCCCGAGAAATCCATACTTGTGGCTCATATCCCATAAAGAGATGGAAAATGAAGCTCAGAGAATAAAATTGCCCAAAGACCCGAAACTGAAAAGCAAGAGAGTCAGATTTGAGACCAGATTCCTAAGTTCCAGTCTATGTCTTTGTCGCTCCAGCTGCATTCAACTGTGCAGCCGTGACACAACTGCCAGATGTCCAAAGAAATGAGTGACTACCATTAGCCCTGGCATAGGTGTTCACTGTGTGTGTGGAATGCTCAGAACACAAGTGTTTCTAGACTCTTTTTAATTAATGAGTTGGTTGTAAATGTAGGACCAAGGATGTGCCTTGTGCTGTATAGATTGCATCCAAAGCTGCTTAAGTAATTGAGTGGTTGTGGCAATCTTCCTAAATCATTGCAAATCATTAGGCAGCATGTGGTACATTTGGAACCAAAAGGGATCAGGTGTAATAAATGATTGTCCTTTGAGAGAGTCATTTCTTCATAATAGGCCAGTGACTCACTGGGGAAATGCAAGAAGTTCCAACTGTAGTAATTAACTGTACTGAAATATGTTATAGACACAGATCAATTTGATTCTTGTTTGAATTACAACTGGAAATAAAGTTTCCTGGGAAACTATCAAAAATGCAAAATAACAGGCTTGTTCTTCTATGCCTCAATATATTTTTATGAAAATACCAGTTGTTTTTGCATGAAGCATTTCAAATTTCCATCTTAAATGTATTTAAGATTTTCCTGCTTGAAAAAAAAAAAGATTTTCCTGCTTGCACTAAATAATTTTCTTTTAAATAGGGAATCTAAAAAAACTCAGAAGAATACTAAGGAGATGCGGTATTATTGGAGTTTTAGAGAAATATGACATAAAAGAAAAAGTTGAAATTGCAGAAACATTATTAAAAGATTTTAAAATAAACACAAGATTCAGAATAATTCTCTAGTTATTCTACTAAAGATAACAACCCAAAGACAATGAAACAAAGATAATTAATTGGCTGTAAGTTGACCTTTTGTAGAGCTGCCCTGAAGCCTCCTGGGTACATCACTTGACAGGTGGCTTTTCCTTCTCTTGAGCTCACATGCATTATGCCAGTGTGTGCTTTCAGTTTTTAAACATAGTACTTGACACTTTTCTCCCTTTAGTGCTGCACATTAAGCCACCAAAACCATGACTACTTCCTGAGTATCTACTATAATTTAATATGCCAAAAATTCAAGCTGTAGATTTTTTTGCTATCGTTTCATATTTTTTATGACTGGTGAGTGAACACATTCCAACTGATTTTTGCTAACATTTGTTGGGCATAAAGCCACATTACGATTTCGGTGAATCCCAAAATGCATAATTTTAGCTTCCAAAAGTAGAGCTAGACAATTCTTTATGCTTATGTTCAGAAAATATGAACCATAAAGCCCAAGGGTCATGATTAGATATTCAATTAGTGTAAATGAGCATAGATGTTTGCAGATTCTACCCTCTGACTCGGTCTGGAATGAAGTTCTTCATTTCTTCCATCCACCCAGCCGTCCCCTCCCCCACCGGTCCTCCCTTTCCCTGTCTTCTCCCCTCCACCTTTCTCTCCGTTTTCTTTCTTTAGTTTATTTGAGACAGTGTCTCACCATGCGTCCCTGGCTGGCACTCACTATGTAGATCAGGCAGGCCGTGAGCTCACAGAGATCCACCTGCCTCCGATGCCCCAGTGCTGAGATTAAAAGACATGTTCCACCATGTCTGGCTTATTTCTCTACTCCATAAACAATATCTCATCAACCTATAAGAAAACACAGGGCACTATGTAAATTTCTCTGGAGGAGAAGATGCCAGAAAGGGGCACGAGCCATGCACACCCCTGTCTGCTGCTCTTCCTTAGCGCTCTGGGCGAGGACAAAGCAGAGCAGAGTCCATCTCCTTTATCAAATTTTTTCCCGAAAAATAGTTTGGAGTTGATTATGACAAAACTTTTGGAGAGATTTTTGGAACCTGAACAAATCAGTTGAATATTTACTGTAAAATAGTTACAGGTAAAATTAAATACCAAGTTTTACATGTATACAGAGTTAAGAACATGTCAAGGATCTGCTGAACTTATGGATGAGGGGAACAACATGATTATGAAATGATAATAAAAACTTTTTGAGTTTCTATTCATAGGAATGTCAGGGAAAGGTGGAATGAGAATTCTGGATTAGATGAAAAGAGAGTAACAGTTTACAGCACTAAAACCAGAGCAGTTTTGCACCATTGTCTTTCCAGGAAGAATTCATTTCCACCTTCACAAAATAAAAATCTACAGATTAATGCAAAACACCAGAATCTGGTCTTAATTTATTGCTAATAATCACAAGAGCTAAGGAGTCCTCCTGCCAACAATTCACTAGTATTACATTTGCATTAAACCTAAGTTTTGGGAAAATTGTTCACAACACCAATATATGGCATGATGGCGTCATATGCCTGACAGTGTGTACAAAGATTATGTTTATCAAGTGAAGTAGACCGGCAATTCATTGGTTCTGTTGCGTAGTAACCGCTAACTCTTAATTTGCCTTTTGTTAAAAATCACTCTAAGGCAAATCTAGTGAAGGAATCCTACATTCGAGTAAGAGGCAGGGTAAAAGTTCTGAGTCATGAAGAATCCTAATTTTCTCATGCAATCCTGAGGAGTTCAATGTACCTAGAGCCTATAGTGTATCCATGATTCTGGGAGCCTCTGTTAGGCTTGTAGAGGTCTTGGCGACCATGGTAAAGATGTGGACACTCCTCCAAGCACAGTGAATGCATGGAGCTTCTCAAGGCAGGAGCAACACCTCCAGCCTGGTTTGCAAGATGAGTCTTAGTTCTTCCTTCACAGCCTTTTAAACATGTGTTTTCTCCTAGCTGACCTGTAGGACCATTAGCATAATTTTAATTGTATAAAATGTTGGGAGGCTGTGGAGAGAGGGTAAGATAGAATTAGTCTCTGTCCATTCACTCTCTGAAGGGGTTATATGGGTGAAACAAAGTGGAAAACATAATGAAACATCTTTCCTTACCAAAATCTGTGACTATGAGCATTAGGTTAGGAGGTGTATTAAGAGTTGGTGAGAGTATTTATTAGCATATAATTCATAATTCATGCCTAAGAAAATTTTTCTGGATAAAATACAACACTTAATTATCTATTTTTATACAAGACAATGTATCCATAGCATCCATTTCTAAATCAACCCTCAAAGAAACCCCATATTACCAACAATTTTTCATTTCTCCTCTAGGTCTGGACAATTAGCAATTAATTTTCTATACTCATAGGCTTTATACATGTAATAAATACTTTATCTAAAGGAATAATATAGTATACATATTTTGTATTTGGCTTCTTTCACTTAGTATATGCTTTCAGTGTTCAACTTGTACATGAATAGGCACTTTATTCATTTTTTTTGACATATTCCACAATGGGAGATCATGTCTTATTTGTATCTTTTTCCGGCAGTAGACACTTGGATTCTTTCTGCTACTTGACGAGTATTTTCAATTTTCTTGGAGTAGACTGCTTGTTCAAGTGGTAATTCTATGTTGCACATAACAGCCAAACTGGTTTCCACAATGGTTGTGTCATTTACGTTCTCAGCAGCTACATCTGAGTGTCTTAGACCTTCAGAACCTTGCTATCATCTACTAGTATCCAGCTCTTTTTTTTTTTTTTTTTTTTTTAACACTATCATGCTATGAAATGGTATGGCATGTGCCATGAACTATTCATCTGGGCACTGGAAACCTAGCTAAACTTAACAAGAGATTAAGAAAGATATACACAAGTAACGTGAAGCTGGGATCAGGTAGGCTGTGTGCTAGGATGAAATGCACTAGCAATGCCCTCGAAACTCATAGAAAACACTGGGCTGACCAGCTAATCTCGGTAGGAGATTTGAGCAGGAGCCTGCATGCTCCTGTAGTCTTCTTGAGCAAGGAAACTGTGGTCAGGGCTTTCTACACAGCATTCTACAGCTAAAGGTCAGCTGTTATACATACATCCTGCTTCAGCAAGCATCCCTGTCTCAGGCACAGGGCAGGTAGTAAGTTCTCTTAGCCTCTTAGCCCTGAGTTCTCTCGGACATGGCTTTGCTCTTATCAAGAATGCATAGTCACACAGGACTGCATCCTCTCGCCACAAGCATAGCTGACCTGTGTTTCTCTGAAAGCCAATGGTGTTGTCTTCTAATGTGCTTGTTAGCTATGTGAATGTATCTTCTTAGGTAAATTACCATGCAAGTCGTTTTCCCTTTTCCTACATTATTTAAAAAAAAAAAAAACATTTTACATTCTAGACATTAGACTCATATCAGATAAATGATTTGAAAATTCTCAGATTCTGTTATGTCTTTTTACTTCCCTAATATATCCTTTGAAGCACAGATTTTTCAATGTGCTTAAAGTCTAACTTATCTATTTATTCTTTTATTATGTGTTTTTGCTGCCATATATAAGAAAATATTGCTTAATCCAAGGTCATGGATATATACACCTGTGGTTCACTTTAAGGCTCTTACAACTTTAGTTTTCATATACATAAAAACTGAATACATGATTTTAATTAGTTTTGAATAAGATAGGAAGAAGTTAAAATTTATCTTTTATAGTAGCACATGTAGTTGCCCCACCATCTTTTACCCATATCTGTGCCACGTTATATTGTTAAAGTCTAACACACGGTGTGCAGATTGCCCTTCTGGGTCACCACTCTTGACCAGGTGGAAAATGTTACCCTAAAGGTACAGCATGGCTTGGCACCTTGACATGACTAGGGGCAGTGAGGGAAGGAGGAAAGGAAAGACACTAAAGAAATGAGAGACATACAGAAAAGGTGAAGTTGAGTTGATGGGTTATGCACATTCAGATAGAGTGGTACCCAGACAGCCTGAATCTCAGGGCATTTGCTGTGTACATCACAGTGGGGTGGGGCCAGGGATAGCTAGAAGACGTCTGTAGGTGAGCAGCATTGGCTGTAAACATCAGGCGCATGCAGGCACAGTTCTTGGTTTTTACACACACTGATCAGTTTTTTTGTTGTTGTTGTCGTTTTGTTTTTGTTTTTGTTTTTTAGCTGATAGCACTAGTGCTATTTATTTATTTATTCTTTTTTAAAATTTTATTAATTTATTCATATTACATCTCAATAGCTATCCCCTCCCTTGTATCCTCCCATTCCTCCCTCCCTCCCATTTTCCCCTTACTCCCCTCCCCTATGACTGTGACTGAGGGGGACTTCCTTCCCCTGTATATGCTCATAGGGTATCAAGTCTCTTCTTGGTAGTCAGCTATCCTTCCTCTGAGTGCCACCAGGTCTCCCCATTCAGGGGACTTGGTCAAATATGAGGCACCAGAGTACGTGTGAAAGTCAGACCCCACTCTCCACTCAACTGTGAAGAATGTCCTGTCAATTGGCTAGATCTGGGTAGGGGTTTGAAGTTTATGGCCTCTATTGTCCTTGGCTGGTGCCATAGTTTGAGCAGGACCCCTGGGCCCAAATCTGCCTATCATAATGTTCTTCTTGTAGGTTTCTAGGATCCTCTGGATCCTTCAACTTTGCCATTTTCCCATGCTTCTCTCATCTAGAATCCCAATAGGATATCCTCCCCTCTGTCCCAGTTTCCTGGTTAGTGAAGACTTTCATGGGACATGCCCCTTGGGCTAGTATGCAGATATAAGTGAGTATATACCATTTGACTCTTTCTGCTTCTGGGTTAACTCACTCATTATGATCATTTCTAGTTCAATCCATTTGTCAACAAATTTTGGGAATTCCTTGTTTTTAATTGATCAGTTGTTCTTAAACACTGTGCTTGGACTAAAGGGAGGCTTCGCCTTTCTAAGCAGGACCCAGATGAAAGCCTTTGCCAATTTCACATGGGTCTAAGGCTTTGACCCATCCCCATGTCAACAAGATGCATTCCCTCAAGGCTTCCTTATCTCCCCTAATGCATGACAGGGGCAAAGCAGAAACAGATGTCATCCTGCCCAAACATTTGGGCTCCTGACTTCCTCCCCAAAGATGTTTTGTTGTTTTTCTTATAGCAACACAGTAAGAAGTTGTTTGTAGCTGTTGAAAGTACACAGACAGCAGAGTAGCCATTTGGTTTCAATGAAAGGACAGTTTGAAAGGAAATGAAGAAAATTATGTGTGGTTCATAGCTTTGCCCTCATTGCTGAATTTGAGCCTAGTGCCAAGTAAAAATCTTCCCCCTGATTGGTCTGATTCATAGAGTAATTACCTATACTTTTACACAAGTTGATAGATTTATAAAACAGCATATTAATTCTTATCATCTAAACTAATTTGAATATTCCTGAGCCCCAAATTAAAAAAAAAAACAGTCTCCTTTTAGAAGTGGGAGTGTAGGCCAGAAGAGGTGTTGGATTTCCTGGAGCTGGAGTTACAGTAGGTTGACTGTAGGCTGACGTAGGTGCTGAGAACCAAACTCCCATCTTTAGGAACAGCTACAAGTGTTCTTATGCACTGAGCCATCACTCTGGCCCTGAAATTACTCTCTCATAATAAAGGAGATATTCCATTTGTCTTCCCCGACACTGAGGGCAGACTGAACTCTCAAGCTACCATTGCCACGGCCCTGGGCGAGAGTACCCGCAAGTCCCCTTTCCCTAGCTCACTGCCCTGTTTGCTAGGCTTCAGCGCAGCCATGTTCTGCTCATCCTGTTTGCACCAGGGTCTTTTCTTCCTTTGAAGGCTGAGTAGACATTAACCTGATGCTGACAAGGAAGCATTTCTGATTTCACTACAGGACCAAGGATTCTCTCACACACACACACACACACACACACACACACACACACACACACACACACACACCTTTTAAAAGCTACTAACTCTGCATTCAGTACTTTAACTGAAAGATGATAAGAAATAATGATTCTTAAAAACAACACTTAAAATGAATAAAAAACACATTTTACTTCTAATCTTTCATGCAAAAAAACTCATTTCTAAGAGAATATGAGATTTTGACTACTTCAATACCAATATAAATGAACTACATAATAAAAATTCATAATAAATAAAATTTAATAAGAATCTAAAATCTAGCAACTTCTACAGTTGATAGAATGAAAACATTGTGTGATAAAATCCACGTAGTTTAACATAGTATTAGTTTCAATGTTCTATACACTATGCTAAATACTCACGGTTGCACTTTATCTTTTTTCCTTCAAAAAAAGAAAATTGTTGGAGGCAATATGCTAATTTAACTGCATTTTATCTTGTGTCTGGTTAATCTTGCATAGTCAAAAAGGGAAACATTTGGGATTGCTTTCTATGCTAAATTGATAATAACTTTAAGGAAATCATTGTTATTACTTGGATATGAATTTTAATTTCCTGCTTGAACAAGGCATTAAAACACATCTTGAGCAGTCTAATGGCTTAGGAAACTAAATAACAAATTGGATCACAGCACTCTGCTTCCTTGGGAAATGTTCGTGAAAGAATAAACCAGAATGGTTACTTTAAAGGAAGTGTTTTGGAAGTGTTAGGAGGACTTGCTCCTCTGTCCTCAGAATTTCTTGTCATTCCTGCATGACAATCTGGAGCATTCCACCAATTTGGTACAAAACTTATCCTGAATTAAAAGCTCTTTTTCTGAGTTAAAAAAAAAAAAAAAAAAACCCACAACTGTGCGGAAAGAAAATACTATCAGTTAAAAAAAATAATATTCTTACATTGTTTTCTGTAGAAAAAGATTTTTTTCAACACAAGTGCTCTAATTTTAACTGTGACATAGTCAAGCTATGCAGGAAGGGGAATGTTCCCTTGCCGGGCCCAAATCTGCAGAATTTTGACCAATGATACCCACTGGGCAGTTCTGAGCCCAGTGCACAACTGCTGTGGAACTCACAAAAAGGCCAGATGTTGCTACTAGAAGGTTCCAAGGCTTGGCATCTGGGGTCTTGGCAAACCTAGGAGAGAGCTGTGGGTCTTGTTCCTATTCCTAAAATGGAAAATGAAAGAAAAGTTCACAGCAGAGATTCTAAATGGTTTTCAAGAGCTAGAAGAATGAAAAGTAATTCAGAATAGCAGTAGATTATGGGTGAACTATTGGGTATCTATGCTGACAGAATACAAAGGCAACGTCCAAGAGTTTCAAGGCTTGGGATGATCACTCTTCATCGTCCAAGAGCATGTCCCAGGAAAACTGCAGTGTCCAGTGCAGGAGAGCATGCCTCCCAAGGTGACTGACAGAGATGAGACACAACCTCCAGGTCCTCAAGTTTATAATTTTAACAAACTTTGAACTATGTTTGCTCCATTTCTAGGAAATAAGGACTTGACATATGGAATCTATAACAGGGCCTTTGGAATACGATGATACCTGCATCTAATTTTAT
This sequence comes from Acomys russatus, assembly GCF_903995435.1. Classification (NCBI taxonomy): domain Eukaryota; kingdom Metazoa; phylum Chordata; class Mammalia; order Rodentia; family Muridae; genus Acomys; species Acomys russatus. Next base: position 7,511,434 of record NC_067160.1, read on the forward strand.
ACATATATTGTTTTTCTTAGGACGACAGTTGCAGATTTAGAGTAGGTCCTACAGAGAAGCACATTGTAACCAAAACTTCAACCTTGCCACCTTAAACTTCAATGGTGTCACTTGGGAATTTTTCCAAAGAAATCAATCTTGTATCAAGGCAGGGTTTTTGTTTGGTTGTTTGTTTGGTTGGGTTGTTTTTTGGTAAGAATTAAATGTTTAAAGCTGACCTGTAATTCCAGAAATTCAGGGTGGCATATTGTTCCTTAGGATTGAAAAAAAATTAGTATTTAATGATACAGAGAGTGCCTATGATACTTAAAGGGTAGAGGATGTAATAATCAATAGGCCCCAACTTGAGAAAAAAATATAACTGTCATTGCTATAAAAGTTATGTTAGTTATTGGACCACTTCCCCTTGGTGGGGAGGCCTGGGGGCACTGAGAGAGAGGAGAATCAGGCTACCAAGATGAGACTTGATAGGCTGTGACTATACGGTGGGGGAAGAGGTCCCCTTCTGTCACAGACCTAGGGGAGGGGAATAAGGTAAAAGTGGGAGGGAGGGAGGAATGGGAGGATACAAGTGAGGGGAATACAATTGAGATGTAATCTGAATAAATTAATTAAATAAAAAAGTATACATAAAACAGTTATGTTAGTAACGTCTATGTCTAGATAGTGGACTGAGACACTATTATCTTCTACATTTCTGAGTATTTTGAACTGTACTCAGAATCACTTATAAGTATCATATAATAAACTTTATAAAATGTTTTGACAGTTGAATTAAAACAAATCACTTCATTTTGGCATCCTAATGGCTTAGAAAGTTGGAGACCAAGTACAGCTTCTACAAACAGGAGAACACTAAGAATCCCTAGTGAGCCTCAAGATGGCTGCTCAAATCTTGGGAACCCAGTTTGTGGTTCCTGAAGACCTAGCAATAAATTCGAAGAGGGCTTATGATAGAAAACTATTTGTGGGAAATCTATTTTTAAGCTAAATACTGTCTTAGGATTTTTTTTTCCCACAGTACTGCACTGAGAATCAATTTCAATGTAGGTAATAATTTAATAATGATAATGGCCTCCCATTGTAAGACTGGCAAGTCCCCTGTATCCTCAGTTATAAGTTGCATCACTTGTGTTTTCCTTCCCGGGACTATTATATACTTAGATTGAAAATTAGTCACTATCGATTCTTACACATGTGGTCAGTGACTAACACTCAAGGGTTGAACCTTGTCCTCTCCCTTCAAATTCATGTGGAAGTTTTAACTCTCAGGGTGTCCAAACACGACCTCATCTGGGAACAGAGCAGTTGGAAGATTTAGCTAAAATAAGGTCATACTGGAACACAGTGGCCCTTAGTCCTATATGACTGATAACCTCTTAAAAAGAGAAAATCTGGATTACTGGCATGCAAATAAAGAAAATATCAAATAAAAAGAAAAAAGAAAATTAGTCACCATATCCTCATTGTAGTTGTTTTATGATTGTAGATTTTCCAGTATTATTTATTGTGTATTGCTATTTATTGCTCTGTATCAACTCTTTTGGGAAGTTGTCACTTTGTCAATATATTAGATTACATGCATATATTTCCAAACATACATGGGATTATGATCCTTTAAGCACTTAATACTGATGTCTGCCTGTGGTCATATAAATCTCATGTTTAGGTGCATATAAAACTCCTGTAATGTCCTTTAGCAGCGGGATTAATTGTTGCACTTACTTAGGGTTTAATTGTCACTAACAACACTTTTAAAAATCCCAACCAAATTTACTATAAACTAGGCTCGATGCTCTCTTAGCAACAGCATTAAATCCCATCCTTTCTCTTTCTGGGGATGACAGTGTGAGCACAGCTGGGCCCCAGGTCTGTGGCCCAGCCCTGGGCAGAAGCAGTGAATTCAGCCATAACTACAGCACAGGCTGATCATTCTCCTGATGAAATTACACTGATCTAATTTGCACGCTGTGAAGACATTTGGCACTGGCTGGATCAGAGCCTTGACATCTTCATTGGAACTAAAAGTACACTAAGAACTGACATTACATTTTACATTCTTTTCTGCCAAGCTGTGGTGTTTCATCCTTTTAAAAGGCATTATTTCAAGAACATTTAATTTGGCTTTGGTGTGCCTGCCATTTCACTGGGTGGAATGTACTACGCCAGAAAAGCTCAGCTGTAATAAAGTTTGGCACCAACAGCCCACCATATACCTGCACCACCCTGTGCAATTTAATTGGCATTCTGCGGGTTGATAAATGGATTGGCTTAATGAGACAATATACTTGACATATGCAGGACTCTCCTGAGGAATAGGATTCATTTTTTTTTTCACTTTACACATCAACATGTTACAGATACCAACACAGTCACCCCCAGCGGTTATGTGGTCGCCAATGGATGCCTTCCATTGGCTGACCAATAACACAGACTTCCTGCAGGCTAGCGCCATACTCCCTCAACAACAGCCAGAGTGTGGTTTTTAAATCTCACTGTTTTTTCCCCCAGATACAAAGAATTAGATGGCCTCCGCATTTCATTTATATACATCTGTATTTTCCTAGAAACATCAAATTGCTTGTGTTCTAAACAAGGTCCCTTTTCCCTTCCGTGGAATGACAGCCACGAAATCTAAGCAATAGCAAATTCTAGGTTTAACGACTGGCATGCAACGTCGATCAAAGAAGTAAGTGCCATTCTATCTTCAGAAACGTTGGTTTCAACAATGAATTAATTAAAACAACAAAGGGACACCATTTTTCACTACTAGGATTAGCAAAGATTAAAAAGACACAGAACGCTGAATGTTGGCAAAGGATGGAGGGGGCTGTAGCTGCACACTCTGCTAGGAATGCAAGTTCCTGGAAGACGATTGCTAGTATGTATCCAAAGCTGGAAACCCGCCACTGCCTTCTTCCCTCAGGTGCTCTTGCTTCTGAGAATCCCGCCCAAGGCTATGAACGCACAAAATGTAGGGAGTCCATGCTGGTCATATCATTGATTACAACAGGAAAGTACTTCAAACAATCGAAATGTCTAACAAAAATAATACCTTGAAGATACTGAAAACGTAAACTGTAGAATATATTACAACAATTAAAATACTAGAGTAGAATATCTGCCATGAAAAAAATATTATTGGTGTCTTTTGTATTGGAAAATTATAGGACAGTAGGTTTGCTGTTAATTATTTTTTGAGAAAATTACATATAAAAAGCCAAAGGACAAATATTAAAATTGATTAACATTAATTTAATGTTTAATGTTAAAATAATTAATTTAAATATTAAATTAAAATAACAATAGTGTTTGCTCATAACAATGTTCTTTTTTTTCTGATTTTGTCTTTTGTGTTATTTGCATTTTTAATTGAAGGTTTTAACTTAAAAGATTTTATTAGATTATGCTTTAAAATTCTAATGGCATTTCTTTCTGTCCACACTGTAATTTCTAGAAATATTTTATAATATTTTCAAGGCAAGTCATGTCTTGCGATTCAATTATTGGAATGGTTCTAGGCCATTTAAGTGTTCAGTTGAATAGGGAAAGAAGCGAATTCAGGCAAAAGAAGTTTCTTTCTGTTTCTAGTGTCCTAGGATTTGTTAGTAATATTTAACTAATAGAAAACTGGTTTTAGACTTGCTAAGGCCTCGTGAGAACCCCTGTGTACTACGGGAGCCTGAATTCCAGTTTGGTTGCACAAATCATCAAAGGGAGATGTTGAGGATGGAAGGAAAGTGCCTTAAAGGAGAGCCTGCTGAAAACGCCAGAGTGCCTCTAATGACCTACAGGGGGCATTCTGTGGCTCCATCAGCCTTCCCACCCAGGCAGAATGCTGCGCCAGGTGATCCTCTGCCAGGACAGCTGCTGCTTGTTGCCTTTTTCGCTGCTTCAGTGCACAAAGTGCCCTGACATTCCTGCCTCTGGCACGGGTCCTCAGTGCCTAGGGGTGGGGAGGACTCCCATCAGCCGCCACTCCGCCTTTCTACTGGGTGCCAGTTTGGTGCTCTCCTTCCAGCTCCAAAGGAAACTCCAACACGCAAAATAAGCCCAAGGAAATGAAAAAATGAAACGGTGTGTGACAGTTTCTAATTACTGCATAAAAACAACATATGGAAACTTCATTGTCCATTTCATCCCTCGATGTGTACCATCAACGCAGACCGCTTTGATGCCATTGTTCTCTCGAGGATTTGGACTTAATTTACTTCAAAATGGGGACTTTTGTTTTGTAAAATTTTAGTGGAAAAATCGCATTTTTTCCAAATAAATTTGACCAACTTGGAAGGTTTTTTTCATAATCCTGCTACATATAGTTTCCCACATGTATTTTCATTGTATTTTAGTCAGTTAATTGTATTCCCTAGAGTTGTTCACAACTTGCATTGAAACTGTCCATTCTTCAAAAGTTTAAATTAACTATCATTAAGTATCTGCTAGATGCTCCAGAGGGTCCCTAATCACTTGTTAGGAGATCAGGAGGTCGTAGGCAGCCTGCTGGACTCAGAGGAGCTTTAAGTGTCCTCCGGGCACATGACTAAGAGAAAGAAAAGAAAAACCAAGCACAGGGCTTTATTAACCTAGAAGACAACAGCAAGATAAGAAATCAAGCTAATTCAAGCAGTCTTTCAGAGGTAGGGAAGCAGAGAGTTTAGCTTTGCTTTGCCTGGCTCTACCTCTGTGATGAGAGCAAGCCCTTGTTGCCTTTCCTTGTGTGTTTTAAAAGGGATCAAGGCAATTTCCTTTCTAACCCACCTTTTCTCCTTCCTACTCCCTTAGACTGCATGGAATGATTTAAGCACTCTCTGTTTTCACTATGGGACAACACTCCGCTTGGCAAGAGTTGCTGGGATTTTAAATGCTAACCTTGGAGTCAAGTTTGAAAGTACAGGCAACACCAAAGAAACCAGACATCTATCAAACACCCATTTGCTAAAAGCAAAACCTTCCAGTTCCTCCTCTCCTCCCCGCTGGCCACAGAAGCACAGTCAGTTAATGAATCAGAAAAAAGCTGGTTACCAGATGTCCTGGCTTATTAACACGCACATTGCATTCTGTAATGGCATTCACCAAGCAAGCTGTGTGGATTCCAGACACTGCAGAGGAGAAGTTCTCTCAGATGGACTCCAAAATGTGTGTGTGTGTGTGTGTGTGTGTGTGGTGTGTGTATGTATGTGTGTGTAGTGTCTGTGTGTATGTTGTATATGTGTGTGTGGTGTGTGTGTATGTGTGTGTGTGGTGTGTCTGTATGTGTGTCTGTGTGTATATGTGTATGTGTCTGTGTGTGTGGTGTATGTATGTGTGTGTCTGTGTGTGTGGTGTATGTATGTGTGTGTCTGTGTGTATGTTGTATATGTGTGTGTGGTGTGTGTGTATGTGTGTGTGTGTGGTGTGTGTGTGTGTGTTTCTGTGTGTGTATGTGTCTGTGTCTGTGTGTGTGGTGTATGTACGTGTATGTGTGTGTGTGTGTGTGTGTGTGTGTCTGTGTGTTGTGTGTGTCTGTGTACTTGTGCGCACGCATTGGCAGGTCCATTGAAGTCTTTGTGGGCACACTCGAAGGGAAGGTCATATAGACCTTGACTTGGTCGCTGAGCCCCGCTCCAAGGTCACCATGCTGCTCTTAGTTCTTCCTTGAACCTGAGCAGAACTGCCAACCAGGCTTGTCAATGTTGAAAAGGAAGACTGCGAATAAACTCAGGGACAATGCAAAGGAGAAGCCAATCCACTTTGATTGGTTTTCACCACAGCTAATTTTAAAGCCACCCATTGTTCAGCTCTGCAGTCTAATTTTATGTTAATATCCTGAAAGTTGTCAAATCTTGGCAAAACCTATGCATAAATTACATAGAAAGTGGCTCACAGGAGGGGGAAAGTAATGACTGTCATGGTTAGCCAAAGCCATTAATAGGCTGACAAGCAACAATAACCCAGGAGTTCTGGTCAACTGCTGCAGACATCTGTGAAACTTTTGCAATTAATATCTTTTCTTTTCTTTTTTCTTTCTTTTTTTTAAAAGAAGGGTGCATTAGAAGAGATTTTCTCTTACACAAAAAAAATGTAACTGACTGATCTTTATCTTTATCTGCCTGTCGTAGCTGGACTTGTTTTCTCTCTCGGTTGACCACAGCCCTGCTTATCATAAAGCCACTGTTGTTTTGTTTTGTTGAAGGAATGTCACATTTTGAGGATGGGGATTGATAGTTTTTAGAAAATGGTATGTGACTCCCCAAACAATAAAAAATGTAAGATATGTTCTCCTCTAGCTCAGTTGTAAGTTGTAGTCCCTTCTCAGCTTGGTAGATAAGGAGTGGCTTAAAAGCTCTCTTCAAAGCTGCACCCTTGGTCCCAGGTCTTTAGGTCAGTGTCTTCTTGTGCCCTTTTCTACTTCTGCCATGTCACTCTAGTGTCTCTTCCTTCTTCTGATCTGCCTCTCCCTCCCCTTCTCCCCCCCCACCCTCCCCTTCTTCCTCCTACTCTACCCTCCCCTTCTCCCCACCCTCACACCTACCCTCCCTTTCTCCCGCCCACCCTTCCCCTCTCACCCTCACCCTCTCATTCTTCTCTTTCACTTCTTCCTCTGTGATAAGGAATTTATAAATCTGATTAATCAATGCCTGTGCCCCAGTTGTTAAAAGATTTTCAGTCTTGCTGTTATGTATATGTTTATACATAATAGACACGTATGCATAATCTGTTGTTCATTGCTGCTAGTGGAATCAGCTGAGTTTCTAGCTATACCTAGAATAATTACTGGGTGTGCAGTTGTTGTAGCTGATGTAGCGAGCATAGTGGCAAGTATGAGTAGACACTCAAATGCTATTCTGTGAGTAGATGATGAGTGAGTGGACAGATGAATGGCAGCAGGGGACATTTCTGTTTGGGCATTGCTGTTATGGCTTCATTATGAGGAACATTTTTTTTCTGCTGTAAATCATTGCCTGAAGGTGGGGTTTCACACAAACCGTGACAGGGCCTTGTTGTTAGTTGGTTGGTCAGTGGCTAGAACCAGAGGGAAGAGGAAGAACTGGGAGGCTGGAGAAGTCAGTAGAACTATGATAAGAAATGGCCCTGGACTCAGCCTAGTGCTTGGAGCTAAACTATCTCCTGCAGGAACTGGGGCCAAGTGGAAGACTTGAAACAGAAAGGCTGCTGGTGGTGGTATTTCAGATGGCTATTTGTGAGGGAGAAGTCTGGACGAGGGAGAAGAGCCCTGACAGCAAAGCCAGCAAGGAAGATCTTTCTGCAACGGAAAGAATGAAAATACAAGCAGCATCAGACTGTCCAAAGAGTAGAACCGCACCAATGTGGTGATAGACCATGAGAGTAAAAAATATCTGACGCAGCATGGCTTTTGGTTTTGAGTGAATCTTGAAGGCTTTAAAGAAGACAACAAATGTGCTAATGGCCAGAGTAAGAGGAGAGGGAAAGGACTGCAAGGCCTCATGGTCAGCAACAGTTATGTTTCCCAGAAATTGGTCCTGGACAAATAATTGAGCCCTATATCAAACCATTTCTGATTGCCAATAATGAATACAACAAATCAAATCAGACCAAATGAAATCTAACAGACGCTTATTGATGGTGAATGAAAAAAAAAAACTTTCTCTTAAATGAATCATCATGAAAGAAATTAGCAAAACTATAAAATAATAAATTAGCGATGTGAACTTAAGTGCAAAGACTCTCTATAGACTCAGACTTCTGGTGTTTCTTAACTGAATACTGAATGAAATGTTCAACCTGACCTCACTCTTCTCCTTTCCCTAAATATAATAGTAACGCACGCCAAAAAGAAAATGCTATTCATGAAGTAAAAACATCCTCACACAGCCACAGGCATCAACTCATGTGGATGACACCCCCAGTCTTGTTCCAACAAATCAAGAAGGAAAAAAGTGCTGGCACAGGAGCACATATAAACACCAGTTGTCTGAAAAGCAAGTTTGCTGTCATCTTGGGACACATCATTTTTAGAAACAATGACCCATTTGGCAGCCCCACACATGCTCCCCTAGCTGAGAGCTTTCCAACATTCCATGCCTTACTTTATTTAGGTTTGGGATTTTTGTGGATATAAATCTTCAGCAAAGCTGAGTCTAGAATCCTAATTCCATTTGTTGTTACTCATTCTGGTTGCAGAATTGTCTCCCCCTTGCGTCTTCTGTTCCCAACTCTTGATTCTTTTCCTTAGAGTCCTTGTCTGGGCTCCTCATATCGGATGGCAGCACTGTAGAATGCCTAATTATTTCACTGTTGAACTTGAACAGCTGTCCTCGACGGTCTATTTAACAGTGTTAGTTCCCTGGCTGCTGAAAACAGCCTTTGTTGCATAAAGGATGTGATTTTCTCATTAGAAAACATTTCCTTTTAGCCTAGGCAACATCTAAAAGGTCCTGAGTTAGATCTGTCTAAAATACCACTCTCTGTCTTTGCATTTTCAACTGAATTTCTATTGACTATTTCAATATTTTAAAGAATAAATAAATACCCAAGAACCTGGAACATGTTCTCCTTGTCGCCAAGCATCTGGTAGCATTATTATTGGTTGTAATTTGAGACGTTAGATAATTCTAAGTGCCCAGTGAGATTTTTCTGGAATATGTGAATTCATTAAGCCACAATGTATGGTGACATAGAATATCTAGGCCACAGAATCTAGGCCAGGTTGAAAGGGGTCTGAAGAATTAAATACTTGTCCTTTGAAAGGATATTACAGGCCAAGTCTAAGTGGCAGGAAGAGGGATCGCAGAAGAGTGAGGTTGCCGGAGAACAGCTCTTTGTGAGAGGGCGTGGGGAGGGCAGTGAGGCCTCTGGGAGCAAAGGGGCCCTGTGTCCAGTGGCGGCTTTGACTTCTCCAATCCTGCCTTCTTCCCTCTTTTCATTCTCAGGGATTTTCTTTACTGTCTCTTGGCCTGTGTTTGAATTTACCTAATAACGTGGCTTCAGTTGTAGGATGATAATTCATTCCTTCACCATCTTTGGATCTCTCACGACCAGCAGTCGTAATGAGTCCTCCAAGGGTTTTAAGTCAGTAGCCAGAAGAGCTTGCTTTGTTTTGCATCTCGCTCATACTTACCGTTTGATTTCTAACTTGACAGGAAGTAAACATAGGATTTCACAACGCTACGAGATGACGTAACAGACACTCTGCTGTTCTTGGTCACACACTTCCCTTTCCCAAGGCATCTCATTCATGACCATGCAGTCCTCAGCTACTTGCTTGCCTGAGACATTAAAAATGGCAAATCTAAACAGAATTAATTAATTATCCCCCCCAAAATAATTTGCAGAGCTTTCCACAGGCCAACTAAAATAACAAAGACTTCAAAGTCATCCTGAATGGCTCTCATGTGTGGACTGTTTCTTCTGGACCCCAAACATATTTTAGGAAATTTTTACAGTGCATTCTAATTTCAGAATATAGATTTAAATGAAACAAAATAATATTTTCTGAGTTTTATTTGTCTAGGAAGAATCAAGCTTGACTTTTAGTATTTGTAAATATTTCGAAAAACAAATGTGGAGGGTATTTTTACAGCATTCCTTAGTGTGTATTCTTAAGTCTGTGGAGACTTTGAGTAGCTGGCAATAGATATGTGTAAAAACATCCTTTTGAAAATTCACTGCATTTAGCATAAATTGCATGGAGAATTTACTGTAAGGGAATGGATAACACTTTTTCTCTTTAGGATGAATGAGCCAATTTATAACTTGGCAAGGGTCAGCAAGGGTCAACTTTGCCAGGCCAAATGCTCTGAGAAGTCTAGAGAAAAAGCCCATTATGGGATGGCTAGCAGGCACAAAAGGGCTGTTGATTTATAAAGCACACATTCTCTGCTTTACATTATGAAAAATCCTCTGTAATTGTTTTATTCTGAAGTAATTAAACCAGGGAAAGTGGTTAGCACATAGTGGTGGTGAAAGGCTCACATGTGGACCCAGGTCCAGTACTTGAGAAGCTCAAGGTTACTTATCTGTACTCAGCTGTAACTCCTTACCAGACCCCTGGGGGTGGCAAAAGGCTAGGAGCTGCTGAAGCTTTTCCTATATTTCTCCTTTTCCATTTCTCCCTCAGCAGCAAATTTCTAGCTGCAATAAAGAAGCCAGCAACCAAAAGATTGCATTTGTCCTTTGTCCTTTACAGTTAGGTATGGGGAAAAAATGACCAAGTCCTGGCTCATGTGATGAAGTACATTTCTGCCTCGCCTATTTAAAGTCTGGGGTATTTAACTTTTGGTTTTTCTTCCTGAGGTTTGGGCTGCAGATGTGACAAATGAGGCTCTGGTTGCCATCTGGGATTATGATGTAAACTTGACAATGGGACAAGAGCCAAAGGAGAAGACAGAAGCACGTTGCAGGGCGGATGGCCATGCTGTTGCAGTTCCTTCATGCACTGCTCAATTCCAGAATCTTCTCTATTTTTAGTCACTATTGTTACAGGTTTTCTTCTCTTCTTCTCCTTCTCCTTCTCCTTCTTCTTCTTCTTCTTCCTCTTCTTCTTCCTCTTCTTTTCCTCTTTTCTTCTTTCTTTCTTTCTTCCTTCCTTCCTTCCTCATGTTTTAGAGACAAGGTTTCTCCATGTATCCTTGGCTGTCCTGGACTCTCTTTGTAGACCAGGCTGGCCTTGAACTCACAGAGATCTTCCTGCCGCTGCCTCCCTGAGTTCTGGGTTTACAGGCATGTGCCACCATGCCTGGCTATGGGTTTTCTCTTCTATGAACATGATCCAAGGTGCTTAGAGGGAAACATTTATTTCAGTTTACTATCATTGGGGAGAAGAGCATGACTGTCAACATGCTTCTTTGCAACATGGACCTTGAGCCATGGACCTTGGCAGAGTTGATGACATGTGGCAGGATCCAATATTATCTTGGAATAAAAATTTTGCCAGCCACCATTTTAAGGTTTGATTATACTGTCTACAATGCACTGCAGTGTGTGTGTGTGTGTGTGTGTGTGTGTGTGTGTGTGTGTGAGAGAGAGAGAGAGAGAGAGAGAGAGAGAGAGAGAGAGAGAGAGAGAGAGAGAGAGAATATGTGTACTATTACTGCTGTTGATATGTGAATAAGAAGACTGAGCCAGTTAGAAAGCTTAAATGTAAGAGAGAGAAACTGAACTCTAGTCACTAGCTTCTGATATCTCCAAACGAAGGACCTAGTCATTTCCTGTGCATTTTCTCTAATCAGAATAGTAGAATTTTACTTTTTTTAAACACTGATACTCTTATTCAAGATAAAACTTCCATAAACAAGATTGTGTTTGTAATGATGCTTAGTCTTGTTTGAGTAGATTTATCCAGCGAGCCCCAGGGAATTGAATGGCTCCTCAGAGTCAATGATTCTCCTGTCTTCCTGGGGTTAAGGGGACAGGATAGGTCAGATGAAAATGTCATGCTACTGAGTGAAAGCAACCAACTGCAAGTGTTGATCTCCTGGACCCCTCTTCAGGGCTTTACACAGTAAGATGCTGAGAGCATGTACTGAGATGAGATAGAAGCAAATTAGAAGGTTTTGCAAAGACCCCTGAAAGACAAAGTCTTTGTGGTTTTATTTTGCTTTGCAATTGTGAAATGTAAGAGGGAGCTCTCTTAGCTTAAGGTAAAATAATAATTCTCTGGAAACTAATACTTTCTCCTCTACGCTTCCTCTCTTCTGTTGTTACTGTTAATCTAATTTGCATTGAATAATATCACCCAATACGTACAATAAAAAATCATGTAATTGGATACATCAAAATGTAGCAGCCAGTGTATTGTAATCTAAGTGTAGTACAAAATTTCTCCCAATATTGGAAGCCTATAAAATCATGATATTTTTCACCCCTCTTGCCTGTCAACTATGGGGCTTCAGGGAGATTGGCCTATGCTATTTTCACCTAATTCTAATGACAAAACTTCTCTTTTGTACATGACTACCCTTGTGGCAGTGAGTACACTGCCGACTTCTTTTCCAGTTATTTTTCTTTAGGCAGCATAAGATATGTGTTCAAGCAGTTCAGTGGGTAGAACAGTGTGCCTCTATGCAAAGGCATGGCAAAGACAAATACTTTAGCAGCAAATATAATAATCTATATTGATCTTTTTAACAGGCTAAATATCTAGGCAATCCAAGGCAAATAGAGGAAACTTCTAGTCTCCAATAGACCATATGCCCTCTCACTTTTGAGCCTGCCGGCTTGCCGTTCATCTTCCTGAGATCTCTTCTGTCTCCTTTCTTCACAGTCTCAGAATAGACTACACAACTTCTCTCCGTGATATGGTGTGTGTGTGTGTGTGTGTGTGTGTGTGTGTGTGTGTGTGTATGTGTGTGTGAACATGTGTGTGTATGTGTGTGTCTATGTGTGTGCATGTGCATCTGCATGTGTCTGCATGTGTGTGCCTGTGTGTGTGTGCACACGTGTGCATGCATACTCGTGTATGTATTTGTGTGTTTATGTCCCACAGCATGTGTGTAGAGTCAAAGGATTGCCTTGGGTGTCAGTCCTGCTTTCCATCTTGTTCATGTCAGGATTTCTTACTGCTGCTAACACCAAAATGACTGGCTTGTGAGCTTGAAAGGATCCCAGACTCCTGAGCTTCTCACAAGGATCCTGGGAGACCCAGCATCAGTTTTCAGCCTTGCCAAGCAAGAACTTTGCCCACTGAGCCATTTCTGCAGCCCTGGGCATCTTCTGGGTAGCTTTACTTGTCTCCCTATCCCCTTGTTATCCCAGGTCCTTCCACAGTTGCCCAGTTCACACACCTCCAACTATATAAATGCCTTTGCTGTCACCCTGCTTTCCCCTTCCCCGTCTCTTTTGTCTCATCCTCTTCCCTCCCCTTCCTCCCTCTCTTTTGCTTTTCCTTTCCTTCTAAGGAAATCACAAAACCTGGCACATAGAAAGTAGACAGCATTAGTAAATGACTAGTGTTTGGCTCTTGATGCAGTCAATTACTGTTGCTTTATAAAGAGCTATGAACGAGGAATGGCTACTAAGAATTTGGACAGCCATGTTAAGTCTGCAATCTTCTGTGCCTAACAAGTGAATGGTTTTGCTGGCTGTAAGGCCATGTGACATCAGATATCCATGTTATGAGAGATTCTCAAGGGAGGTTGTAGGAAAGGGCACAAAAACAGAAAGGAAAAAAAAAATAAAAAAAGGAAAAAAAACCAGAAAGGAATTGGAGAGGTATGGTAGTTACTTTGAGGTGGCTGAGAAATGGTTCATAGAAACAAACAAATGCTTTTGAGGCTAAATATGATTACTGGGCCCACATATTAATAAATTATAACTATTACTTTGAATAACACCAGTAGTAATTATAATTATCACTTCTTTCATGTGTTTATTGCTTGTTTATCTCCATTAATATAATGATTAAATGACAGAAAAAGTATATTAAGCATTTTGACTTGTGTATAGCAGTAGCCATTAAAATTGCCTGTGTGTATGCATGGATTTATACATCTTTCGACTAGAACTGGCAAACAGTATGAACAGTGCAACCCTGTGCACAATTAACACATCTTAAAGATTAATACAGCCAACAAGAGATCAAAGGAAAAAGAAAGAAAGACACTGGGATAATTCTTAGCAGGGAGCTAGAACAAAACCTACTGTATAAAACAGAAGAAATCATACCACCAACAGTGTTCTGAGCCCTTCTTCAGAGCCCAGCATGGGCTTCTGTACTGCAGGTGCACAGCAGACTCACCTGAGAATCTTTTAAAGGTCTCTAATTCCCCATTGCCAGCCTGGGCTGGGGATGGAACGATAAATATTCTGGAACATTCCCAGGAGTGTAAAATGTTCATCTGGAGATGTAAATTACTAATCCAAGTATCTGGGCAGTGACTGTTAGTCAGCATTTTTAAAGACGGACTTTTATCTTAGAGTATGCAAGGATCAACCTGGTTTGTCCTGACTCATTGTTTCTGATCTATGAAGCTTTCAGCTACCCAGTGAAAAGCTGTTGACAGCAAATCTCCCTGAAAGGAATAACAATCTGAGGCAACTTCTCTTCCTTTCTCTCCCTCTGTCCTTCTTTATCCCTCTCTTGAAAGGGCCTTGTTCTTGCTGGGCAAGTGCCCTACCACTGAGTTCAGTGCCCAATCCTGGCAGCAAGACTTGAAAAGGGAAAGTAAACATGAACAGGAAATCGTGTGGGCAGGAGTACACAGTGGACCTTACTGGGGAAAAGTGCAGTCACCACCTCAAGACTGAGCACACAGAGAAGACAGCATGGAGATCTTGAGAGCACTTGTCTGCTTTAGGAAGATTTGGGCAACATAAGTACTGAAAAATGAATGTCAAAGCCTGCCTTTGGTGGGAGCATTAGAGAAACGTGTTTGTCAAGGGGGATGTCCTTCCATCTTTCCCCTCTTCCCGGTAGACAATTCCATATACAACCTAGAGGGGACAGCCTTTACCTGAAATGCTTTTCTTTGCTGAACAATTCACCTCTCTCAATAGTGCTGTTTTGTAGTACTCTGTTGCATTCCAATGGCTTGAGATGCTCAGGTGCTTGATAGGGCCTTTCATTCCATACTCTCTTTTACATAAGGTCCTTGTCAGAATCAAATGTAAGCAAGTGACACTAATATTTCATCAGCACCAGCAATGCTATTATGACACAATTGCAATTTAAAAATGATTCTGCGCTTTTCACACTCTTAAGTGCAATGGGTATTAAAGACACACGGAAGGTGTTTGAGTCAGCTAGCTGCCCCGGAACCATCTAATGCCACTCGCTGATGGTTAAGCCCTTGTGGCTGTTATCTGTTTCACTGTCAGGATCCTTAGTGGCATCCTAGGCCCACATTCAAGGTAACAGTGTGTGAATGTTTGTTTGCCCGTCCTTCTTGACGGGCAACTTATGGCTAAGTTGGAAAATAGTGTAAAGTTCCAAACAAGGCTGATTTCTCAGTATCTCTGTAAGTTTTGAACAAGCTCTCAACCTCTGTTTCCTACCACTGGGGACTCAGGATCAGTGCCACCACTAAAAACCTCTGTCCTTTCTTTATTGGAAGTGATATTTTGGGTTTGTTTTCCTGTATCATTTTTGAAGTTAGGTTATTTTTTAGTCATTAGGAAAATTGATTTATGGACAGTTAGCTTGAGCATTGTGTGCTTTAGTATCCCCTCAGAGTTCCCTAGTGCTGTGTGGCACTTTTCTCTGAGATTAGAGGATTCCACTCAAGAAAAGCTTGTTGAACCACAGCATGATCCAGGGAGGTAAGACAATTGGACATCTCTAAGGAGCAAGCTCAGTAAGACACAGGCTGTTCTCAGAGGAAAGGAAACACTCCATTCTGCAAGGAAGTCCATAGCTTAGGACATAACTCAATAGCTTCAGGAAGTCACTGAAACTGATTAGATTCATTAGACTCTTCCCTCCCTAAGCACATGTAAGCAGTACGGACAGAGACCAACTAAACTAGTTGGAAAAGACATTCTCCAAGCAGTTGAGCTACTTGCATGCTGTTTTCTGAACCAGGAAGTAACTCGTTGCCCATATTCCTGTAAATAACCCCAATAAAAGACCTTGGTTCACCAACCTGGACTTTGGTTGTCTTGTCAGAGGTTCCCTATCATGGGTGAGGAGATGTTTGTTCACATCTTCCCATGAACAGTGTCACACAATATCCAGTAGTGACAACAGAAAGTGAATTTTGTGGGAGCTTGCAGGAATTGAGAAGTAAGTAATGGTTTAGCTTTGGAACAGGCTGGGCCTTGTCCATTTACCATAAAAGGATAAGGCTTAGAAATTCTCTAACGAAAACTTTCTGAGAGGAAAGAGTTTAGTTGCTTGAACTTGAGGAAAGGCCTGACAGAATCTAGTGGAAGGAATGGAAAGAAAGCACCTAGCATAAACATCTCATCAGAGCTACATGCAGAAGGCAAGGCACTTTTTCCCAAGGAAGCTGAGTGCTGTCAAGAGAGATCAGATGCTGCATGGCCAAAGGCTAATCATGACCACCTCCATATTTTTACTATTATGGGATAGATTATCAAAACTGGTTGCCTGTGGCAGGACTTTACCACTAATATATATATTGTATGTATATGTGTATATACATACATACATACACACATACACACATACATACACACATACATACACACATACATACATACACACATACATACATACATACCACCTAAGAATGTCTATATATTTATGCTAAAAACGAAACTACTGAGCCTTGGTTTTCTGGAGTAGGCTGTTCTACCTTAGTCTTGGGAACATTTGGTTCTTTCTTGCATGGGATCGCTGCATGGGGTCTATACTGCTGGTTAGGCCATTGCTGCCGTGCACTGCCATCCATTGTTACTTATTTACCTATCTCATTTGGAGGCTAACATGACAGAGAAGGCTAGATGTAGAAGAACTTCCAACTACAGAAAGTAGGTTTGGTGAGCCATGGAGTGAGTCCCACATGATCCTTGGTGTCAAGCTGGAATGCAAACAGAAAGCCCAGCAAGGACTCACCCGAGAAGACAGGATAAAACTCACAGGATCTTAGTGGTCACCACCGTCACACGGTTCTGAGGTGGGAAACATACAGTTCATAATAATCGCCTGACCACATCGTATCTTCCAAACGTGCATGCCAATCAATTAAGACCCTCCATGCCACCAATGAACTGCAGAGGAATTCAGCTCCACCCACTCCTCCTTTCCTCGCAGCCATCTTTGTGTAAGTTGTTCTCATCCATGTAAAGCTGGATTGTAAACTCCTGACAGCATTCCGCCAGAAGTGTCTGTTCCCCCAGCGTGTCCCCTCCCTCCAGCCATGGTGATCGTCCTCTCATCTCCTTAAATGCAATTCTGTCATAGGCTACTTCGTGAGTTTGTGTGCGGCGTTTCCTCCTTCTCCGGAGCTCTGCTTTCCTGCCCTTTGGAGACCTCCTTCCCTTGTATGAAGGCATTTTGTCTCTCTCACCCATTTCGGAGAGATTTTGCTGAATTCCTCAAACTAAGTAAGTCACTCCACCATCCCTAGACTCCTCCAGAGCACATAGCCTTTCTCTTTTTCCTAATCTTCACTGAATTTTCATGTTTCGTGTCTTTGTCCCTCATCTCACGTTACAGTAGTAATATGTCTTTCATGTGCCTACGTGTAGTCAGGTGGCAGCCACAGCAGGTCATGGGCTGCTGTCTCCCTGTATGTCCCTTTGTTTTATTACCTAAAGCAAGGTCTCCAACTGAACCTGAAGCCTACCATTTAGGCTAGGCTGTCCGGCCAGCGCGCTCTCGGGATCTGCCCGTTTCTGCCTCACAAAGCTGGGAGGTCAAGGGTGCATAT
The DNA here is from genome assembly GCF_903995435.1 of Acomys russatus. Classification (NCBI taxonomy): domain Eukaryota; kingdom Metazoa; phylum Chordata; class Mammalia; order Rodentia; family Muridae; genus Acomys; species Acomys russatus. The sequence continues at coordinate 7,528,725 of NC_067160.1, forward strand.
AACGATGCCAGCTTCTTAGAAGGATGGTGAAGATTCGAACTTAGGTCCTCGTGTTTGCACCGCAGGCACTCTTACATACTGACCATCTCCCCAGCCCTTTGCCTTCCTGTTACCCATGCTAACTTGATGACAGTTCTAGCCGTTGTAGATGCTTGAAAGTGATTACTGACTGAAAAGAGATGAAGGTTTTGCGGGCTTCCTGCCATAAGTTTGTAACAGAAGTCTTTGGATGTATAATAATTTTTTAAATAAGAAGTTCGTGATTTAGGATTCACATATTCTATACTCAAATATAGTGGGTAGTAGATATAGAATACTACCTGCTTTCCCTAGAAATATTAAATTGAAGTTTATAGTTCTGCTTGCTTCATCCCACCTTAGCCTAATTTGTATATTGGTCTTTATAAATGTAAATTTATGTCTTATGTTATCTTGCGAAGGTGAGACTAATCAAAACCCCTGTGTTCTAAAAATCCATATTTATTGTTTGAATTACATATAATTCTGTTTATTTTAACATTTTTTCTGCATGCAGTTTTGAATCTTGTTGACTACATGTCCATTTGCAACCCCTTCTCATCATATAGTATTCACAAGAGTGTTTCGTTTAAAAATGCACAAAGGTATCTTATTAAATAATGTCACAAACATGAAGTTCATTATTATGCAAATGCCATCCTTGGAACAGATTTGTTAATTGCAACTCATTTGCATAATTAATGAACTCCCAAATGAATTATGCCTTTGCAGATTTGTGCAGCATTGTTTTAAAATAAATTATAAAATACATGTCAAAGGAAGAGTGCTTTCTGGGTTCCCATAGCATTGTTTGAAAATTAATTACCAAATGCTTGTCAGATTAAAATGAGTTTGTAATTTTTACAATGTTATTTTAAAATTAATCACAAAATAAAATGTCACTGCATTAAAGTAAACAACTTGTTATTTTCTCTCAAAGAACACAGAAAGCAGCTTTTTAGCTTCAATTATATCGTTTAGTATAGTGAGCTGCTTTATTCATTTCATCCTTGCACTGTGGCGGCACAAAGTTGGTAGTTGTTAGCACGTTAATGTTTTGGCAAATTGAGATTTAATTTAATTTTATTGTGTAGTTTACTTTATATGGGAGATGATTAATGCATTGCCTGTGAGCTCGATATGGATTTGCTCATGATAAATTGGAGTTCCAGAAAACATTCAAGGTCACTTAAAAATGAGGTATAAACAGTATTCCTAAGATTTATTTAATTGGCATCTTGACTGCCATCAGTTAAAAACGATTAAAAGCACATGGCTGGGATCTCTCTCGTTCTCCCTAATATAGCAGGAGAATTCCTTTCCTTGATGAGAACAAGGCTTTGGGACCCTCACAATACATCCTTCACTCTACAGAAACATTCTGTTCTTGCAGAGGAGCCAGGCTCTTCCCCAATCCTGAAGCCTACAGAAGGCTGTCACCCAGCAGGAAGTCAGGATGTAAATACCTGTCTACTTCAAATGTGACTTGGCTAAAATAACTTGCAATAGATTTTGGAAACAATACAACATAATAACAATCACTATCACATGCTGTTTAGTAATGGAGACTACCTAAAAACCAGCTACCCACTCAGCGAAGAGGCCTGTTGCTGGTTCTCTTTCTAAGCACTTGCATCTACTCTGCTCATGATTTCCTCTCCTCATCTTCTAGTCTAAACAAAATCAATTGTCTGTGGTTAATACTGCATTTTCTCAGTTCTTGACCATGGAACGCAAACCCTTGGGGGAAGGCCTTTGTCTGACATAATCATAACTGTGCAAACTGAAACCAACTAGACAATAATTCTTAAATAAAATGATAAACTATTTTGTCTCTCTCTTTTTACCCTGCATATTGCTGCCTCTTCACGCCCTTGTGAACTATTCCTTGCTTCCCTCTCAGGAAACTGATATGCATAGCAAGCCTTTCTGAACAGGCAATATGTCTTCTCCCGCATGCCTGTGTGTGAATAAGAGCCCAAGTGTTTCATGCAGATACATAGATTTGACCTTTTGCCGTTTCCTGTTTTATTCTGGCATAGATGTAACTCAAAGGCTTAGAACACATTTCCATTTTACAATCAAAAGAGAGCTTTGCTTTTGTCTGAGCCTCGGTGCTACATGGGCACTCTCTTTGTTTAAATGCCTTCAGACATGCGAGTTGACACCCTTCTTTCTAGGTCTACATCACTGTCGCGTAAGCAGAACACAATGAGACATTCCACATGGTGAGCCCTTCGCTGAACTAAACATTTTAATGGAGCAGTAAGGACATGGACAGGTGGGCGAGCCACCGCCTGCTGTTAGCAGTTACTCGCTGAATCGAAGGAACCTACGTGAGAGGTTTGGATACGGCTTGTGTCCTTCACGGAACTCCAGTCTGCAGCGAGAGCACTTGCTAACATTCTCCCCTTTGGGAGAAGTTCATGTTGAGAAGAAACAAAATTGTGGGTTTGTTGTTGTTGATTCAATGTAAACTTTTTTTTGAGGTTTCAGAAAGGTTTCTAATCTTTTCTTGATATAATCATTGTGGCCACCTTTACTTTCAGCTTTACTTATTTCCTTTTCTATTATGAAAATTCCAGAGACATGGGTAGGTAGTGTAGCTCGCCTAGGAAATAAACCATTACCTAGAGTTCCTTCATTTACATCAATAAAATCCAAGAGCCTCCTCCAATACGGGTTCTGTTAGCTTTTCCTACCTTTATCATAAGCTATTTGATTGACATCAATTTTATATATATATAAATTTATAAATATATATATATATATATTCAGGGTATAGAATTGGCTTGATGTATATACATAAAAATAATAACCATAATCAAATTGATTACTACATTGATCACCTCCATAGTTAACTTTAGGGCATCAAGAGGAAGGGCAAGACACAATTTGTTCTAGTGTCAAATTTCAGTTAAATAGTATAGTATTCCCACCTATATCTCTGACAGATCAAGAATATCTCATATACACACATACAATAGAGTATTGTTTAGCCATCAAAAGAAGGAAATCTTGCCCTGGAAGACACCACGTGGTGTGAGACAAACCAGGCACACAAAGACAAACAGTGCATGGCCTCACTTAGATGTGGAAACTGAACCGCCTGCTCATGAGCCTGGCATTGAACCCCAGCTGCCAGGGACTGAGCAGTGGGGGAGACAGGGGGGATGTTGGTCAAAAGGTATAAACTTTGTTACAGAGTGAGGAAGTTCTGTGGTCCACTTCACACAGTCATGTGTTTCTATATGAGTTCTGGTGTTAACTTACACAGAATGTGCTGTGTACTGACTTTGAGGGGATCCTTCAGTTTTTCTTTTAAATTGTATTGAAGGCAATTTAAGCCCCCTTTAAAAAGGGACCCTAAAGGCCTGGAGAGATGGCTTAGAGGTTAAGAGCACTGGCTTTGAGTTCAAAGGTTCTGAGTTCAGTTCCCAGCAATCACATGGTGCCTCATAACGATCTATAATGAGATCTGGCACCCTCTTCTGGACTGCTGGTTCACAGGCAGTACAGAATACTATATGAATAATAAATAAATCTTAAAAAGCGGGGGGGGGGGAGTTCGGGAATCCTACATTTTTGAAGTTTTTGTAAAGACTAAATTGTTCTAGTAAAGACAAAAAAAAACATAATTATCTGAATCTCTTTATCCTTTATTTCCAAAGAGAATTAGCCCTATTGTTAACCAAATCTCTTTTAGACATAATGATGTCTAAATATCAGTTTCCTGATATCTGTTTAAGTTATTCAACTCTGATTCGTCCTCCTTACACTTTTAGGCATTAAATATATGCTATTCCAAAGCATATTCCATGCTACAAGTTGGAAAAGCTTCCATTTCTCCTAAAACCAGTGTTCAGAGGTATCTTTTCATTATCATTTGACATAGAAATATCTTTATTAAGAAATAGTTCTTAGAAAATAAAATATCTACTATACTAGAAAAACTCTCATATTGTGTCTTTATATGATATTGCACATATTTAAGTGACTAGAAACCAGTTTCTGGTGAAAGGAATTTTTCTTAATTGTTAATATTATATGGTCAAAAATCAAGTTTCATTTTTATTTTTTGCAATCAGATATTAATTTCTCTAGATAAAAAGAAAATATAGGAGACAGCTTTGGCTTTGACAATAAAGCAACGGTTCATTTTTTTCTGATTTGTGTGAATGCATAGTACCTATCTTTCTTTCTGAACATTAACTTGCAACTGAAAGATTCACTGACTTATTGAATATTCATGAATATAATTTGAGATATTTCTTCCCTAGAGTTCAAGTTGAAGCACATTGTTGATGTATGTCCACCATGACATGATGTGACATTCTTTGTAGTTATTTTTAATTGGAAATAAAATATTAATTCATTGCAGTTTGTGTATAAAATGTATGTGGAGGAGGAGGGAGCTCAGAATGGAAAGTGGTGACAGAATCTTAATTAATTTCTTTTAAAGAGAAGCCACTTTAACTTGAAGGGCAAGAAGGTCTGACTCTACTCCCCTCTGTGTTGTAGGAGGAGAATTCACAGTGACTATTACTCACTGGAAAAGCCAAAAGCTTTAATCATTTTTCATGCTAGTCCAAAATGATTGGAGGGCTTCATTTTTCCCATGGTTTGAAAAGTGAACCTGAGCTCGGGTGGTGACTGTGCACAGCTTTAATGCCTCACTCAGGTGGCAGAAGTAGGTGGATCTCTAAGTTCCAGGCCAGCCTGGCTTACAGAGGGAATTCCAGGACAACCAGGCCTACACAGAGAAACCTGGTCTTGGAAAAAACTATCTAAATAACTAAATCACAGACAGACAGAGCCACACACATACACAGAGACAGAGACAGACAGACACACACACACACACACACACACACACACACACACACTGAGACAGGGAGAGAGTGTGTGTGAGAGAGAGAGAGACAGAGACAGGGAGAGACAGAGAGACAGAGACAGAGAGGAGATGAGTCATTCCCAGACGTCATGGGCTCTGCCCCTGAGTTTCGGGAATGGGATGCTGACACTTCTGCTCATGTGATACTGGTGGCTGAACCCATGGCATGCAATTTCAGGTTCCTTTCTTAACAGAAGTTCAATTCTCAGACCGTAAGTAGCTGCCAGGTTTCCCTGCTGAGTTCACGCACTGACTGAAATTAAAGAGAGAGTCCCTTCCACATCAGTGTCATTTCACAAGTGAATATTTAGAGTCCCATCTTGGCAAGACTGCTGACGTAAGCCACCGTTTGGCATCCAGAACTTCTTTAATTAGACTCTGTGAATGCTATGGTAATTCCAGCCATGATTTAGGCAGTGATGGCTCATATACTGTGAATCTCCAAAGTTTTAGCTTCTCTGGTTAGGCTTATCCCATAGCATGGTAGGGAAATAAGGATGGTGGATACCAATTCATTTCTCCTTGAGAAACCAACAACCCAAGCCTCTCCAAATTCTATACTATATTTAAATCCTTTTTGAAGAGTGGTGAGATGGTTCAACAGGTAAAAGCACTTATCACAAAGCCTGACAATTGGAGTTCAATATGTGCGAATAACCTGGTGGAAGAAAAGAGCTAACCCTGAGTGTTGGCCTGACATGCATACATGCATGTAATAATAACACATATACATCTAAAGACTTTCTAGGCCTGTAAGATCTGGCTGGAATGCAGACACACCCTAGATTACCTTATGATATGCTAGAAAATAGATATGCCCTTAGAACACACCTTTAACCCAAAACAATGAAAGTAAGGTTAGTTTGAAAGTGATGTCTACTTGAGAGGCAGACAATGTAATAAATCAGAGGAAGATCTGACAGAATGAGTCAGAGATAGGCTACAGGAAAGAGTGTCTTCTTAAGAGCAGTGCAGGGAGAGAGTCTGCTGAGTTCAGTCAGTCAGTTGGAAGCCAGTGAGTGCAGTGCCCTGGAGTTGAGTTCACTCCTGCAGTTCAGTGCAGGCCAGCTGAGGCAGCTGAAGCCAGAGAATGAGAAGGAGCCAGAAGATTACAACAGATTGCTAGAGTTAGTTTGAGGCCAGGCAGAACAGTTCAGTCAGGCATTAAGAGAAGACAGATTGAATCATTAAGCTTGTAGAGGAGTTTGAGCCAGAAGAGCTGAGTTGAACCAGCCAGCCAGAGTTCAGAAAGAGCTAGGAAGGGCCAGTTTTTCAGCAGTAAGCCTCTGAGATGACAATTAAATCAGGAGAATAAAAGGTACTTTTACAGAAAGGGATATAAAAGAGGACAGGAGAAAAGAGTAATGTAATCAGTGTGCATACACATGTATGGGATTGTCAAAGAACAGATTTAATTAATAAAAGACAGGGGAATCACTGTCTGAATAAATGATAGCCTGATAAAGCTACGCCTTGATACTCAGAATTTCACAAAAGAGAGATGATATCAATTGTGCCTCAATTCTTTCCTTATTGTGTAACAAAGCAATGAAAAATAAAATCTAAATCTCCAATCTGGGCACAGTTTCTCAGTGAAGAGCCATGATCTCCCCACAGATTTTCTTTCTGAACTCCAACTGGCCGTAAAGGAGAGAATGAATGATGGTCCTTTCACGTGCTTGACACAGTGAGCTATGGCTCCGCCCTGCCCCCTACCACATCCCCAGCATAAGACAGAGCAGGTAGAGAGGAGAGAAGACAGACCAAATGTTAGACCACAGTGACTCAGTGGCCAAAGTGGTAAAGTTAGGATGTTGAAAATGAATCAGCATTAGCAGAGTGAAGATGGTAATGACGCAGAAGAAAGGGAAAGTTATGGGGAAAGTACACAGCTGCCTGCAAGGAGGGAAAATTCATGACATAACTGTGGTGGAGTGGTCAGAGGTCAGTGGACTTCCAACCAAAAGATGAGAGAGACAATCAGCCATGACACCAGGACTCCAGCACTTGGTTGCTTCCTAGTGTGAAGGAGATACTATCTTGCATTTTAGGTAACAATAACTTGATGTTGGCTGGATTATGAGCACATGGGAGAGCTTTGACCTCAGGGGTTTTAATCTAGGGCCCACACCATTTACCGATAACTGCTGCCACCTTTGGATTGATTAGGAAACACCAAGTAAAATATGCCTAGAATAAGTATAGCACAATTTTATCCCAAAGGCCAGCAACCTCAAAGTATATTGGCGAAATGGGGGAAACTAGGAAAGGAGCCTAGTAACCTAAATTTCCAAGGTCATGAAAAGAGGATTATGGGAAGTTCCAGTTTTCCTCTGTGAGGTCAACTTTGAAAGGTTAAGAATGTTCTCACAATAGTGAAGCTGGCCACAGCAGATTTTCTCTACAAGAGGCCCTGAAACTGTGCTATATACAGAGTGCTATGCAGATGGCCTTGTCCCTGTGAGAAAACAATCACTGTTTCCTATGTGACGCTGTGCCCAACCCTTTGCTAGTCTCTGAGTAATTCTTCCCTTTTTGCTCTTGTCTATAGAGTTTCACATCTGTACCCGGCGCCAGAGAAGGTGGATTCAACCAGATCGAGCAGGGCCTTAGGCTGCTGGGAGCTCATCTTGCCACAGGGCTGCCTCTACTCTCTCTTGGGATTCTGCTCTCCACAACAGCACTAGGATGGGCAAGTAGAGGGATGGGCAGGGTGCGGGCAGTGGGTGCGGGACTTCTCACTCCCTTCTGTGTCTTGACTCTTCCCCTCACAGTCATGTGGTAGCACCTACTTGATTCTCTAGTTAATCCAATGGTCAGTGCTCTACATGTCATTAGGAAAGTGGTGGCAGGGATAAACACACAGCAGACCATTATATGAACTATTCTATCATTAAGGCTCTGCCTGGGTGGAAGTGCTTTCAGGGATATGATTAGGCAACCATATCAGTACAGCATCCTGCTACCCCAGATGGAAGGGAAAAAAAGCCGAGTTTGGAAAAACATAACCATCGACTGTCAGCATAAATGATGAAATTCTATCTTTTCACTGAAAGTTTGATGCCCAGATCACCACGGCAATGACAGTGTCTGCATCGTGATCTATGCTCTGCACAAAATTTTATTAAAAAGATGACAAGCCTCTCCTGGAAAAATTTCCTTTTACAACCTTTTAATAATATGTAGTCTTTACTCCCCCTCCCCCAAAATAAAATAAAAAGTGAAAATATCATTGGAAATCTCATACACCTGCGTGGCTGGCCAATTATTCACAAGGCGTCATGATCTGGTGTATACTTCCTCAACCTAATTCTGTTGGACGGATGATTTGTTATGCCAGCAAAGGATGTATGGGAAATAAATGGGCAGTGCAGACATCCACTGAACACCCACACAGTTCACTCACTGTGAGGAATATTTAAAAATCAGATGTGCAAACACATCATCACCCATCTGTCCTCAAGAGCCCCCAAATGAAGATACTGCCAGGATATCGATGGTTCAGAATAGAGGCCCTGAAGTAGAGAGGCGCTGGTAACCAGCATAAAGAGCCCATCACAAAGCTACATAAATGTGACTACCAGGCCAGCCATAGAAACATGAGTGACCTTTGGTCTTTTGCTCACTGACTCAATCTCTAAGAGTCCTTGAGGTGGGTTTAATCATGCAAATCATTTCCAAATACATAAGAATATAGGGAGCTAGCAAAATGCACAGCCCTGGAAATAACTTAATTGTAGAAACAAGCACTGGGATTTTAAAAGCCAGTGTTTTATGAGGTGAGCAATTTCAGATTTGCAGTAAGATTGAAGCACAGAGAGCCCCCATAGTCCACTCTGCCCCAACACAGGCATAGTCCTGCCAAGGATTAATACTCCCTAACAAACTGCCCCAGGTGCTTTACAACTATAAAAATTCTTAGATATATCATAATCTCAAAGTTGATACTTTATGTTAGAGTTCACTCTTGGTGTTGCAGATCCCATGAGTTTAAACAAATATATAAAAAGTATGTAAGTATAGCACAAACATATGAAATGTATGTAAGTGTAGCATGCATCCATCATTGTAGTATTGTAAAAAAATATTTGCAGGGCTCTGTAAAAAGTTTGTACTCTCACTCCTGGCAACTGCTGATCTCTTTATTGTTCATGGTTTTGCCTTTTCCACAATTCCCTTTAGTTGGAGTCATGTTCTCATTAGTGATGGTGGGCATGTAGCTTTTGGCTCATTTCATGTGGCAGTGACTGTCATGTTAGATTCTTCCATGTGTTGCAAAATTTGATAGCTTATTTTTTTAGTCTTGAATAGTATTTCATTGTCAGCAGATACCAGTTTATCCATTAAATTATTAAAGGATATCACAGGTATTTATAAGGTGGGTTTTGTTTCTTTCTTTCTTTCTATTGTTGATTGGTTAGTTGATTTTTTTTAAGTCTTATTACATAGCCCAGGCTGGCCTCAAATTTACCATATATCTCAGGTTATCACTGACTGAATTTAAGACAAGCAGAAGTCAGCCTCCTAGGTACTGGGAACATGAGCATACATCTCCTCCAAAACTGAAATGATGAATGATGCCACCACAGCCTCTAGGTGCATATTTCTGTGGGTGACATAACTCGTCAACGTCCTTGAGAAAGTACTATGTGGTATGACTGCTGTGTCATACAATTTCTAAGAAAGCAGTAACTGGTCAGGGAGATGACGTAGCAGGCAAAGGTTTTTGCTGCCAAGCCTCGTGACCGTCGTTCAATCTCCAGGGCCTGCACAATAGAAAGAAAGAATAAATTCCCACATGTTGTCTCTGACCACCATATGTGTACTCTCTCTCTCTCTCTCTCTCTCTCTCTCTCTCTCTGTGTGTGTGTGTGTGTGTGTGTAATGTATTCTCTTTCTGTCTCATATGTGTGTGTTAAAATGTTCCATACAATATACTTTGATCATGTTCTTTCCCCTCCCTGAGATCTTTCCCCATCCTTATTCACTCAACTTTGTGTTCTTTCTCTCTCATAAGTTTTTTTTAAATGAAAGCAAAAGCTGTTTTCAAAGTAGCTGTAGCCTTCACATCAGCAAAGACTGGATATTTGTGCTTGTTCCGTACACTCAGTAGCTCGTATTGCTACTGGCTTTGGGGCATTCTAATATGTGTGTGGTGGCATCTTGTTTTAACAGAAGCCAGAACTGTTGTGCTTTGCACAGTGGGGAAATAAATCAAAGGAACAAACGATGGCTCCTTTTGGAGAAGGGAAGGACCCCTGCTTCAGAACATTCAGTTGCACCATAAATCATGATACATAGCATAAACAGCACCTCTCAGGCTGTAAAGACTTGCCTACCATTTAGACAGGGCTGGAGATGGTCATGCACTTACAGTACATGTAGGCGATGTTCCCAGTTGATGGAGCACTGATCCGTGTGTTCCTTATAAATGAAAGGATTCTTAGATGAAGAGATTGTGAGCATCGCAGAAAGGTACCTTCATCTTAACATATATATTTTAGTTTTTGTAATTAACATACAAAGTAATAAATTTACATATGGAATTTTTATACACAGTTAAATGTGGTTGATTGTCCTCATTGAAATATATCCCTCATTTATCAAACTTGGGATTATAGAGTCAACGTCATTTTGGGGGTTATTATGGGATCCCTAGATTAAGACTTAAAACAATTTGTGAAATAACAAATCCATATTACATGAAATTTGAAGTACCAAGGTCCATGTAATTTAATAGAATAAATTAAATTTGTTTTGCTTATTTTGTTGCTTGTTGTAAAATAACAACATACATGAAAATATCCACAGAAGATTCCATCTAGAATTTCTGATTTTCCTAAATATTTTCTGTTTTCTAACATATATTTTATTCAAAAAATATTAAAGGCAATTTTCAAAACCTTAAAAAGCATTCATTGGTCACAAAAATGAAATTCATTTTAACAACTGCATTTCATCTCTTTTGCATTTAAGTTTTGTAATTGTAAAATGAAAACTAATCAGCATAAATAATAAGAACGAACAAAACAACACTGAGAGTAAAACACACTCAAGTGCAGAAATGTGTGATTGCTCTTAGATTTCTTGTTCTCATCTGCATGTATCTTAGTTGGCAGCTTCTAGTGCTATAATGAAACACCGTGACCAAGTGCAACTTGGGAAGGGAAGAGTACTTCAGTTCACACTTCTGCATCATAGTCCATCGTCTAAGGAAGTCAGGGCAGGAGCTAAGGCAAGAACTGAAGCAGAAGCCATGAGGAATGCTGCTCACTAGATTGCTCCCCATTGCTTGCTCAGCCTACATTTGTATATAACCCCGGACCATCTGGCCCAGTGATGGAACCACCCACATCAATCATTAAGCAAGAAATACCCTATAGACTTGCAAACAGCAAATCTGATGAAGGCATTTTCTCAATTACACTCTCTTCTTCCAGATATGTCTAGATTTGTGTCATGTTGACAAAAACCAACCAGCACAAAGTGCTGGGAGACAGAGGTGCTGAACAGATTGCTAAAGTCCAGGAAATTGGTCAAGTGTGGTGGTCTATTAAGGAAAATATCCATAACAAAGGTCTTCTAGTTATCTTTCCCCCAATTATTATGATATAAAAACTAGAACTAAGTTTTCTTTAAAACAATTTGGTAATAGCACATTGGGCATGTTACCTCAAGGCAGAACATGGAAGGACCATCTTGCCTCCTTGGGAAGGATTTCACATCCTTATTCATACAGAGGATCAGAGGCTCTGCTGGCTGAAAGGCAGTAGCTTCTGATCCATCCTCTACTAAATCAGAGGCATAATTGAAGATTCTAATCAAATAACAGTGGAGTCCGCTCAGATACATGCTTTCTTAAACATGCTAATAGCACTCTAAGATACTATTCCAATGATCAAAACACTTTGAACGATATGCCAAACACCACCATCAAGGACCAACCCCCCCACCCCCTCTTTCCAGAACTTCCTTTGGTTCCTGAAACATACCATGATTTTTTCCACTTCTTCAGACCTCTCTCTAAAGAGTTCACTTTCCAGGGTTAGGGTTTTCCTGTACATTTTGAACCAAAATCAACTTCTTCTTATGAAAACCTAATTTTCCCAGGGGAGTTCCCTATGTCTGTTGACATATTAGCAACCCTTACCACACATGTGGTATCCTCGCTCAGCGTCTGCTCCACACGCGCCCTACTTCTGCCCCCGACACTGGAAACTCTAAGAAAGATACCCGGCTTGTCTCAGTTACCGTCCTATCATCAGCTCTTCCCACTGCAGCAGGCAGAGCCACCAGGCAGAGTCATTGCATGGCTGAGTAAATGAAGGGACATTAGCCACAAACCTGCTGATGAGAGGCAACCTTGCTCCTAGTCCTTCACACAGCTCTCTGTGTAAGGCCTGCTCTAGAGCTGGCTTTGATGAGGAAGGAGATGAGAGGCAACCTTGCTCCTGGTCCCTTATACAGCTCTCTGTGTAAGGCCTGCTCTAGAGCTGGCGTTGATGAGGAAGAAGATTCTCTGGAAAACAAATGTAGACAGTTCGCTCTTCAGTTTGCTACAGAACATAACCTGAGCTAAGATGTTATGGGTGAATTGACAAATTGACTGTCCCATGGTTTTCCCTTTCAGCATTCTTTTTCTTTTCCCCCTGTCTGCACATCTTTCATCAATGGATATTTATGCTTATAAGTTGAAGTTCTTATTGTTATGAGTGGGTAAACACAAACTGGGCCAGGGTGAGCCTATGGAAAATATTTCTGAGATAATTTGGAAGAAAAAGAAATGGGTCTGATGATCAGTCTTCATCATCAACCAGACTAGATTTAGAGCGGCCTAGAAGACACTCTTCTAGCTGTATCTGAAAGGGCGTTTCCAGAAAGGCTTAACTAAGGAGAGAAAACTCATTCTATATATAGATGGTACCATATCATGGGCTGGAGTCTAGGACTGAGTAAATAAAAGAGAGAGGGAGATTGAGAAACAGACAGACAGACAGACAGAGACAGAGACAGAGACAGAGACAGAGAGAGAATGGAGAAGGGAGGAGAGAGAGAGAGAGAGAGAGAGAGAGAGAGAGAGAGAGAGAGAGAGAGAGAGAGCTGGAGAGCTGTGCATTCATCTCTCTCTCTCTCTCTGCTTCCAGACTGCAAACACAATGACCAGCCACTGCAGGCTCCTACCACCATGCTATTCTCATCATAATTGACTTTATGAGTCACACAAACTCTATCTCCCTTAAATAGGTTTTCGTCAGATACTGTCACATCAACGAGAAAAATAACACAATGGCTGAGCCTTTTGAGAATAGCAAGTTGCACGTTTGTTCAATAATCCTATTATTCCATGTGGAAGTGTTTATTCCATGTGGAAGTTTGCAGTTGAGGCAATTAGAATGGCAACAGATAAACCAAGAAAGGGTTGAGAAAAATTAATTCTAATGGCTGTTGTATTTATATTTATGAAACTTCTGGTAAACACTGAAAAAGCTTCTATTAAGTTCTAGATACCTGTGATTAAAATATAGAATGAAAGAAGCAGTGTGCGTGCCTTCAAGCTGTTCTTAACTCATTTGGCAACTTTACACCAACACTTCTCATTCCTCAGAGATAGTTGCCAGCAAGCGTTTTGATCATCTTAGTCACAGTGGCGTTAGGCAGGTCTGAATGGCAGCAGAGGTAAACTAATCTAGCTGGTCTTTCTGGCTCAGCTGAAGTTTGCTGTATAAGTCCTAGGTGTCCTGATTATAGCCTGGAGTGGGGCTGGGCCCACATGTTTATGCAAATGGTTGAATCACAAGAATAAACATAAGCTCAGAAACATTTCTTCAAACCTCTGGATCACATGGCCTAAAGACATTTATACACCTGCACTCAGAGCCGAAAGGCAAAGGAAATCCTCACATCACAAGCCAAACTGGGAAGTGCTTAACAGAAGAAACGGATATGAGGGGAGGAAGGATGAGAGCCTGATGGTTTAATCTACGACAAGCCAAGAAGCAAGCAATCAGGATCCAATAGTAAACAGTGTCAGGTATGAGAAAATAAAATGTATTCCTTTCTGTTTGCATCTGTCTTGGGACAACTCTTGTGAATTATTTATATCAATGGCAGAACTCGCTCTGTTTTCTTAAACTGTCCTTGTTGGTCAAATTCAAGATGCATATAGGGATTAAGGGCTCTCCGGAAACCCTTTGACTCTAAGTTAGCTCAGCATTAGAAAACAAAGGCCACCAGGGGTTTTAATGGCCTTAGATAACAGCTCTGGAAGAAAGGGGCCTTGGTGCTATTTTAAAACCACAAGGCATTAGCATACCACAAGGAGGATGCTGTGAATTGCATCTCCATTCTTTATTAGGATGCCCCGTGCAATTAGTAGGGTTTCTATCAGAATAAATAGTAATTTGGAATTCATCCAAATTAAAAGCTCAAATGAAAAAGGAACATTAGTGGTGAGTAGAACGTTAAAAGAGTCAAACTTCTCTAGGGCAGATATGTCTGCGCAAGTTGGTGCAATTTAAATGAAATCAGCAGAGCCCGTGTGGAGTAAAGTTGAATAAATAGACAGGAAACTGGCAGGAGGAAGAATCCAAACAGGCTGCCAGCCAGAACGGCAATTCATGTCTAGTTTTCTGAAAACCCCCAAAATCAAATTAAATTCTACATATATCGTCATGAAATCCGTTTTGGTTTTTTAAATAGAGGAGTAAATACATAAAGGTAGGTCATTGAATATTTCATTACTTAGTATTTGAAAAAAAGTGGATCCTATAGAACGGAACGAGTAGCTCCCTTCTATAACACTTCAATTCTGGAAATACGCTGGCTTCTATAGGGAGGTTGGGAAGGCCTTCTCATATCAACTACTATGGACATTCATTCTCAGTAACGCAAACGTTTGTGTGTATGCATGTATTCTTGTATGTATGTACATAGGCACATATTTATGTATGTTTATGTATGCATGTATCTCATTAAAAAAATACACAATATTTGATTACCTTTTAAGTGGAAATGAAAAGATCTTTATATGTATGGATGTTTTGCCTGAACGTATGTCTGTGTACTACGTGAATGCCTGGTGTCCGTGGAGGCAAGAAGAGGGTGCCACATCTGAAGTTACAGATGTTGTGGGCTGCTATGTGGATGCTGAGAATCAAATGTGGTACCCTCTGTAAGACCAGTTGGTGTTCTTAACCACTTGGCTATCTCTCCATCCCTGGAAATGATGGGAGGGTTTTTTTTTTTTTTTTTTTTTTTTTTTTGGACAGGTTTTAAAATATAATTTATTTTCATCCTTAAAAACACATCTACCTTATCAATTTCTTATAAAAATATATTTTAAAAATTCTGTTTGTAATAGATAATTCAGAAGAAGAACAATGATGTGACAGCTGGCAGTTTTCAAGGCTTAACCAGGATAGGCTTTAAGGTTTGCCATGGAGAATTCACTCACAGATAATCAGGTTCCTTTTTACCATTCAAGTAGGATCCCTTTGCTTGATCACACGGTGCTCAAACCGCATTTGGAGTATATTGTCTTGTTGAGTACCAATAGGAAAAAAGAAAGCCAAATCTTTTCCTTATGTACTTATCTTCTCAAAAATCTAGATAGGATACTTACTTTCTGGCAAAACCATCCGCAAGGATTTCCAGCTGGAAATGTATTTTGCATGATAACAGGTTGGAGTCACGAATCACTTGGTAACTCATTAGAGTGAGTAGCATCAAAGAATCCCTTAGGAACTCAGGGAAAGGGTAGTTAAGCAATTAATGAAGTTATTTAGAATCCTGATATGGTTGAGCCTGCTTTGAAGACTGCTAGGGATTAATATTTATTTAATAGATTGTCAGTTTCATACCAAAAAGAAGAAGGAAAGAAAGAAAAGAAAGAAAGAAAGAAAGAAAGAAAGAAAGAAAAGAAAGAAAGAAAAAGAAAGGAAGGAAGGAATTGTGACAGAAGTCACCCTTGTTGAAATGAGAAGCAGTAGCCCATCTGTGGCATATTTTATGGCAGTGGATGACACTATCATTTGTACCTTATATCACCACACAAAACCCATCATTCTCAAGCTGAATTTACATTGCTGTTATTTTTGATTAGAAGAATTGTCTCTAAATACAGTCATTCGCTGACTTGATTTATATTTTAGTAACTGCTGATTTGTACCAAGAGGGGATATGTCAGAATATAAGCTCTCTCTGATTAGAGAATTTATATTAAAATTATATTACTAAATGTATATTAAACATGTATATTAAAATACATGTTAAAATTAACATAAAATTGCAAAACGGGAGGATGGGGGCATTGTTCTCATTTGTCACCATCAGGTATGTCTTAGCTCCTTTCCCAGAGTCTGTGTGCTCAACCACATTGGATTCAGAGTCCGCTTCTCAAATGACTGGGCTTCAGGGTTATATGTTTGGCTGAAGTGACTGACAAAAGGATTCTACCAGATGCATTTTAGTACTTTCCTTCACTGTATCAAGGTCTGCTTTCATATCCTACAGACTTTCCATGGACGTGTTTTAAGGAATATCATCATTCTTTAATGTGTTATATATAACCCTGCAGCACAGAATGCTTTCTTCTGTAGAGGTAGTATTAGCTATAACCCCTTGTTTCTCCATCTTGTTGATTTTACTTGCTTTTGGTTCTATGACATTTCACAGGACTGTTAGCAGCCACTTTAAAATCTTGACATACTTTAATACTCTCATCCTGAAGTCAAGAACTACAATCTCAAAACATTTTGTAATATCTAAACCTCTATTATTTTGGATTTATAACTACCATTATACCCTAAAATACCAAGAAGACTCAAATCTCCCTAGTTGAAATTTCTCTTCCAGACATGTTGCTTGTTCATCAGTGAAACACTCTGAAAGGGTAGCTTTAAGGGAAAAATGTCTGAGTTAAGCTGTAGAGGGAAAGATAGGTCATAACTGTTACTTATTTAGCATAAAAGAATATACTTCAAACTGGCATACATACTTTAATATATGACATCTACATTGTTATTACATTGCTTTAGAAGGTTGGGTTGTTGGGGCAGGAGGTCACATCTTCAGTAGTGTAGTCACTGATGCTTCCCTCGGTCCATTAGATGCTCAGGCGACACACTAAATAAACCCAGCATGTCACACACAACAAAATGAGAGGACTCATTGGGGGAAAGGGTGTTTCAATGAGAGAGTCGGTGGGAGAGGAGATGGGTAATAAAAATGGCTAAAATTCATTATATGAACAGACAAATCGATTAAAAATAAAAATTAAAAAGTGTTAGATTTTATTATGAAAACCTGGATCAAATGAAAATATAAAGAAGTATTCTTTTTCCCCAGAAAGCCAGTATTCTCTCAAAGGTCCTGTGATGCCCTCTAGGACTGCCCGTCTTGTCTAGCCCTTACTGGAAGACAGTTGCTGCTGAGGACAGATCACTCTCCCCTTTTACATTTCTGCCAGTCCAACAATCTTTAGTTCTTCACAAAAGAACCAAACGTTGAGATCTCCTCCTCCTCCTCCCTCACTTCCTCTATTATCTTTAGCTTATAATTTCAAGTATGACATTCATCCTGCCACAGGGGTTAAAGCTGGAGTGGCAGGGGGACATATCTCCTCAAAGGCATGCGAGTGACTGATAAGGGTATCGGAGGTTGAAACAGTTAATCGTTGGTAAGCCTGCTCTAACACCCACATCATAAATAATGTCAAGATCTTAAAGTGACTGCTAACTGCCTTGTGAATTATAACCAAAAGCAAGTGAGACCAACAAGATAGAGAAACAAGGGGTCTTAGCTAATACTACTTATAAGGAAGGAGACAGTTTATGCTATAATAATTTATAGCTTGATACCCTTGAATACCAGCAGATTTTACCTCGTTGAATAAACGAAGAAAACCCTGTTTGGAAATCATGTTTTTCACATATCCCATGAGAAATACTATGAAAAAAGAGGTGTGTTTAAGTATGCTATTTCTTTCCTCCTGCTTTTCACTACCTCCTTCCAAACCTCTCATTTGACAAAAGAACCAAGAACCTAGTGTTATCCACCTTGAAAGAAGCTGTTGGGTTAAAGTCCCTGTGCAAAAGTATAATCTAGGGCTGGAATGATGGCTCAGAGGTTAAGAGCACTGGCTGGTCTTCCAAAGGTCATGAGTTCAAGTCCCAGCAACCACATAATGGCTCACAACCATCTATAATGTGATCTGGTACCCTCTTCTGGAGTGCAGGTGTACATACAGACAGAACACTGTAAACATAAATAAATCTTAAAAAAAAAAAGTATAATCTCATTTCTGTCTTCTAGGAAACCTCTCAGCAGAGTCCTTATCAAGCGCCATTATCTGCTGGGAGCCTTCCTTTTCTCAAGCATGGACACTTCAGTCGTTGGCTCCTACAGGGCTATGTTCTTTTCCTCTACATTTCTATCTCCCCTGATCACTGCAGAAGTGGCCAGAGCCACCTGGCTGATTTCCAACAGAATTTCTTATACTTTAGCCATTCTTTCTAAGCCCAGTTTTCCCCTGTCATTATAACCTGTCTGTCTCCATAGAGGCACCATTTATGCTTTCATTTTTACCTTGGCTGTCACTCTGTAGTCAGTGTCTACCCTGGCCTAGGCTTGTCCCTTGGCTGTCACTCTGTAGTCAGTGTCTACCCTGGCCTAGGCTTGTCCCTTGGCTGTCACTCTGTAGTCAGTGTCTACCCTGGCCTAGGCTTGTCCCTTGGCTGTCACTCTGTAGTCAGTGTCTACCCTCCCCTAGGCTTGTCCTTTTACTTCTATGATAGTCCTTAAAGAGTCACTCTCATCTTGTCGCTGTTCTCAACTACCTCTCTGTGGCCCAATAATAAATATCTTTTTAAAAAGATTTATTTATTTATTATTATGTATACAGTGTTCTGCCTGCATGTGTACCTGCAGGCCAGAAGAAAGCACTAGATCTCATTAGAGATGGTTGTGAGCCACCATGTCGTTGCTGGGAATTGAACTCAGGACCTCTGGAAGAGCAGTCAGTGTTCTCAACCACTGAGCCATCTCTCCAGCCCCAATAAATATCTCTAAAAGGACTCCTGATTGTACAGTTTGATACACTGTGGCTGACACAGTTCTGTGTTCATCTCACCATGTCATCCTCATGGTGCATACCTCTCGGGGCACTACATTGCAGTGAAGTCGTCAGATTCTAGTATGTGGGGATGTGTGGACCTGAAACATCTCTGCCACTGCTTACTTTCCCTTCCAGGATAACCTTGGAAACTGCATCTTCAGGCCGTACCAACAGCACAAGGAAGAAATCTGGATCCCCAGCTTTCTGGGTAGAAGAGAGATATCACTTCCTGGTGGTGGGCTTTTCCTTCTCATACCATGTCAGTGACCTTTTAGGGTTTAGCTGTGCATCACTTGTAAACATTTAGAAATTTCTGATTCGTTTCCAGAAAATACTCTGGCCCAGACCTCAGGTTAAGTGCATTTATATAGGAATTTCATATATCACTTTGACTCCATAACAATCCAGGAAAGGAAACAGATACTCTTAGATATTTAGTAATTTACACTACTTCACACATCCAATGTCATTCTTGGCACATATTTAATAATTTATACTAGCTCACACACCCAACACCATTCCCAGTACTATCCCCAAAGCTCACACACTTTCCTCTATATCCATTTTTTTCAATTTCTTTTACAAAGTTTCCTTCCTTCATATGTTTAAAAAGCATGTTCTGTAGTCCAGTAGGGTCAAGGAAGTTGCATGCTAGGCCTCACCTAGCTGTGACTTTTTTTTGGGGGGGGGGTGGAGCCAGCCAACTGTCTGAGCTTGATTAGAAGCATCAAGAAACCTCTAATAGGCTAGAGGGAGTATATGTACTTATGTTCTTGGAGGTGCTAAGCACCATGGGAAGGGAAGGCTCGTGGCTGGACCTGGGTATGCTGCTAGGTAGTTTTGCAACATGGGAGCTTCTGAAGCTACAGAAGGTCTGCCAGGAGGCAATACGGCTCTGTTCAAGGACACCGTGTGCCAACAAATCATGAAGGTGCCCTGAGAACCTACAGTGTCCAAGCCAAGTGTGAAGTAGGAGCATCTACCTCTTTTTCTCTAAATGCATTCTGGCGGGATGACATCATTAGACCACAGAAACAGCAAACAGTAGGACTCTCCTCTCCTGACTTCCAGTTCATCACAGGAGGCAGCCATTAGGAGTTAACAGTGCTCTCCTGAGAGTCCCTGCGTCCTCAGGAGCCATGTGGTCCACTCGGGAGTATACGCATTAGTAAGGAACAAAGGATGCATGGAAGCTTGCCCACAGTCCTGGCAGATCCATCTTCTAGGGCAGATTCAGGTTTTATGTTCAAAGACTCAGATTAAATAATCTGACTTGGCTTACTTAAACACTGTCTGTTGGTGGCTGTACTACTTTGGGCAGGTGGAAGATTTTCTGTGTTACTTGGCATAAAGATGTGCAAAAGTTTCCTCATATGATATTCCTGTAGCTGGGAAAAATGAGTAACTCCTGCCATGCAACCCTTGTAGGATCATGTGCTAATGAAGAAGATGTTCTAATAATTAGGCCGGGAGCCCACTGAATGTAACACCTTCCAATTAGCACTCCCCAGCTTGAATACTGCCATTATAATTAAACAACAAAGACAAAAATGGGTATCAATCCACATAATAGAAAATAATTGATGAAGTTGGAGGGCGTGATTATTTGTGATTACTTTACAGTCATGCACAGAAAGCAGGGGACCCACAGCTAGTGGCTAATCTCTGGCTACCTCTTTGAAGATAATGAAATTGGCTTCCTACTGATGATTATTCATTAACAATTAATTCTTTCTCAGTGATCTGCCTCATTTTCAGCTTCTCACTACAAACATGCAATGGAATAATTACAAGTGGAAATGAAAAAGCAATTAGTGGCAGATAATGCCAACATCTGATTAAAAAACAGTAGAACAGATTACTCGCAGTCTCATAGCCGCCGAGTCTGCTGCCTTCAGCAGGGAGGGCTAAGTCACCCTGTTGTATGGTTGGTTATACGGCGCCTCAAGCTGCGCCTTCTCCTTTATTACCTCTCTCCATCATGGTCTGCCACGTTCCTCGCTCACTTTTATTCTAGGGGGCATTGGGTAGTTGTAAATACTCTTTAAAGATTAAGTAGTGTTTCACATGACTTGTGGTCCTGTATGCTAGAACGGTAAAAGGTTCAGTCTTACAGTTTGGTGTCTAAGAAAGCCATCTCTCCACGTGGACCTGTATATGGTGACAACAGAAGGCACCATCATTCGTTTACTCACTTGATTTTTCAATGTAACTTTCATTCTGTGTCTTCAAGGGAAAAAATTTCTAAATCCACGAGTCCAAAATGACGCTCCGGCTCCAGCAGCTTTTCCTATAGATATCCATGGCTGCTTTAGCATTACTGGTTTATTTTTATTTTAATAACTTTCAGAGTGAGTGCTGCAAAAATAAGCTTTCAAGGAAAGGCTTGTGATTTCATCATTCTCCATTATCAAACTGATGTGTCTGAGACAAGATTAAAAAAACAACACCCCACGAGACAGGGAACTGCTAGGGAAAGCCCAAATCTCACTTTACAAGGTAAAAATCAATGTTTTTTTTTAAAAAAAATACTGTTTTGAAATTATAATTACATTTTCCCCTTCCTTTCCTCCTTCTAGTCTGCACTGCCCTCTTTCAAATTCATGGCCTCAAATTCAAACCTGCTCAGTCCATATAATGTTATCAGTATGGATACATAAATAATTTGGGAGCTATGTTAGCACAAAGATCTGGTGAGATTCCATCATAGACCTTGACATGTTTTTGTAAAACAAAGGGAGGGGTGTCAACTTTTGCTATTTTAAGACATTGGGTTTTGAGGGAAAAAATGTAGTGAATTAGGGATCCATTTGGTCATATATATTCCACCAGGTCCATTAGGGTCAAACAAATAAAGCACCAAGATGTGTAATACAAATTAAGCCAAACTGGAGAAGCTATGTCAGCTGACGGACACTGTCTGCTGTCCCTTATGATTGGGTGAATGGCTATTCAGATAGCTTGTTATGGTCACTAATTTTGAAAAGCACTCTTGAATGTATCAAGGTGTTATTAAGCATCTCTTTGCACACCCAGAACTGTATAGAGAGATACATTGGCATTAAGGGCACACAGTATGCCAACCCTCGGTGAGCTTAATAAACACGTGGAAAGAAATGGATGGCATAAGACATAATGGTTGTGACACTTGGGGACATTTACAGGATAAGAGGAAGAGCATTACAAGGATGTAAGCATGAGCCATGAGCGGCTGCAATGGCAAAACCCTCATCAGCAGATGATGTCTGGACTAAGCTTTGAAAGAAAAGCAGTTTTTATTTTTTGCATAGGGATAATGAAACAAAGAAGATTCCAGTAGGATAAAACACATGAATAAGCCACAGGTGGGAAATAGCCTGATGTGTCTGCAGAATGTGGGGATTACATATAATTGGAGGGTAGGCCATCTAGATGAGAGAATATGCATATAGAGGTGTGTGTGTGTGTGTGTGTGTGTGTGTGTGTGTGTATGTGTGTCTGTCTATCTCAAGAAAGAAAACACTCAATGCTTATGCATTCAGGTGTCATAACATAAGGAAGAAAACATCCAATGCTTATGAATTCAGATGTCATAAAACAAAACCCTTCTATTTGTTCGATCAGGGACTTACTCGAGGTATTTGGTTTTTTCAGAGTTCAAAGCCTGAGAACCTCTCTATAAAACCTAAGTATCATGTGAAACGTGACTGTGAATTTTTTGTAACAATGTACCAGTATTAGTGGCACTGCAGATGGTCTTTCTTTGACATACTCATTCCATTAAGCCATTCGCTCTGCCGTAGCAATGGGAATCTCTCAGGAATATAAGAACTGAACTGTGATAACATTTATGAATCAATCGCTTTCTCTGACTGTGGAAAGCTCAGCCCAACATGGTCTCACTGGTTTTGTGATCTTCAGGAAAACAATGTGGCATCTACCTACTTGAATATTTCCAAGGGTTAGTTAGATCTAATAAGAGATTTACCTTGGTGGCCAACATTATGAAACATGACTAACAAACTAGAAACCTACAGGAAATGTGGCTCAATGTGTCAAAGGTCACAGGAAGTGAAGCAGTCCCAGTATTCCTGGGTGAGGAGTGTATTGTGGGTGAACGTAAAGAATTATGCTTAAATAAATACCATGCGTTCCAAGAGCCCCCGATCAGAAATAGTAGCACTGAAATGAGAGCAAGCCATGAAAGATGAGGCCCACCAACCTTGGAGGGCTTTTCTTTTTCATTGAACTAATGTTATTTTTAAATTTGTTGCTAGTGTAAATGGAAGAGAAATGCATGATATCAAAACCTGAAGTATCATGGCTTTCCCTGACTTGGACATTTTGTGTGTGTGTGTGTGTGTGTGTGTGTGTGTGTGTGTGTGTGTGTGTGATGTGCATGTATATTGGTGAGTGTTGTAGTGCAATTCACATGGAAGCCAGAGTTTGATATTAGGTTTTATATTTTTTATCACTCTCAATATTATTTCTTGAGATACAGCCTCTTGCTAAACCTGTAAACCTCTGGGGTCTGTCTGTACACACACACACACACACACACACACACACACACACACACACACAACCCTCATGTATGCCTGACAGAAGCTCTGACATATTCAGCATTTACAGAGCTGCTGGGATATGAACTTGGGTCCTCCTGCTTGTGTAGCAAACACTGTGTCCACTGAGTCACTTCCCCAACTCTGGAACTGGATTCTTGGTGCTGTGAAAGGTTTGCTTGATGTGTTAGATATTTCTAAGTCACAAAGTATGCTTCTAAGTCAGAGAGATGGGGGCTGCAAAGCAGTAAGACTGGCTTGGAAAGATGATTGACAAACCTCCTGCTTGAAGATTTTTTTCCTTGTCTTCAATAAATCTTGATTAAAGTCAGTAGACACACACACACACACACACACACACACACACACACACACACACACAGAAGAAGTCTGGCTTTTGAGAACAACTCTGCACTGTTTATGCACTTGGACATTTTTGTCTGATTCCAGTAATGCTTCCAATGACGTGCAAGTTTATGGCTAAATCTCTGACCTCTTCTCAAGTCAACTCCTTAGCCCCACTGCCCACTCAGCAACATCATCTAATGTCTAGTGAGCATCTCAGACCATCAGGGTTTAAACTCATCTCTTGAATCTAGTGTCCGCCTACATGTGTCTTTCTCGCAAACATCCCATGATAAGCGCATGGCACTGAAAGTGCAGGAGTGGTCCTGGATTCTCCATTTTCTCTTATCCTCTCTATATAAACCATTAAGAATGTTGTTTATATTCTCCTGAGAAAGTATCACTCTTTCCCACATTTGCCACTGGTAAAAACAACAAAAGCCTTTAGCAAACACATGATTACTTCTTTATTGAAATTTTCCAGATGTTGTGTCTCAGAAATAAAGGAATGCTTGAGGGAAAAAATGATGAAAGGGGGAATAAATAGCATTATTATCCCATGATGTGGGAGACCATGAGGTTAATAGAATCCAAAGTGTTCACCATGACTTCCAGGGATTGTCATGATTTACTGTGGGCAAGCTCTCAAGTTACATCCCTGCTACTCTGTCATGGCTCACTCTTGGCTTTCTCATACACTCTTTGTCAACGTGATACAAGGATCAGTCAACATAGTGAGAACAACTTGGAATTCAGTTATAAACCCACTGACTTTAAGGTGTTTTTGCTGTCCCAGAGTTGTCAAGAAGGCAAAAGCAAAGACATCTGAAGACTGTGGGACTAGGGCCAGGGGTGTCTCTAACTACAAATACACAACTGCAAGTTATCTGTATGTGATAATATCTGGACCTTTTTGACCGAGTGCTCCAGAAAGAGGAGATGAGAGATTCAGATTCAAGCCTTGGGGACTGTGAAAACAGGAGACACAATACAAAGGACCAGGAAGCAGCCACACGGTGTTAGGAGAAAAATGTGGGCAGGCATTTGGCTAAAGCCCAGGGACATGATAAATGGGGACAGCTGGTACTGCCTATTCTTCCTAGAAGAAAGCGATGAAGAGAGATGGGCCACTCACTGAAGAGAGACCGTGTGGTCAAAGGGAGAAGGTTACTTTTATGGGTGAAATTTGAACATTATTAAAAGCTGGTAAGAATAGCTTCAAGAGAAAAATGATAAAAGGAGGTGTAAATAACACTATTATCCCAATAATGTGGGAGATCATGAAGTCACAAGTATAGCTGGTTAACTTATGAAGTTTATGGCAGAGAAAATAAACACACAAGGGCTTTCTAAAATAAGTAAGTAGCTGATATATTTCAGCACAAACTTTATATCTCAAAACCACTAGAAATCAGATATCTCGTAATAAATGTAAAGTGAAACAATAAATGGAAATATAATAAAGCCAAAGGAGAAAAGTCACACATACACAGAGTGGGGAGAGATCTATCAAAATGTAAACATATACAATGTAGTGACTATTTTTAAAAATTTCTGAGCCAGGTGTGGTGATGCACGCCTGTGATCTCAGCATTTGGGGAGGTAGAAGCAGGCAGATCTCTGTGAGCTCAAGGTCAGTCTGATCTCCAAAAGGAATCCAGGACAGCCAAGGCTATACAGAAAAACCCTGTCTCGAAACAACAACAACAACTACTACTACTACTGCTACAAAACAAAAAAAGAAAGAAAGAAAGAAAGAAAAGACACATGCAATAAAACAAAGGCAACTGAGACTGAATAAAAGGGACCTCTCGAATAACATACATATGAATGTTTAAAGAAAAATTAAGTATTTTCAGAACAAACTAAAATGAAGCAGTTAAGAGTTCAGATTAAGAATTCTTAATGGAGCAAATAATTTAACTAGTTTTACAAAGCACAATGAATATCCTAAAGAATACTACAAAAGACAGTGATAGGGAAAGCACAGGGTAAGGGTGGGAGGGTTGGGGAGCAGAGGTGGGGTGGGGAGAAGGCAGGGGGAGGGGATGGAGAGGGGGAGGGGATGGGGGAGAGGACAAGGGTCAGGGGAGGGGATGGGGGGTGTGAGTTCTCTCTTTGAAGGAGCAGCATATGATGGTTCACAGAGCTGTGGAAGACATGGATGCATTCTTAAAGCGTTTCATAAGTTCATGGAAAGAGGATTCACTTAGGAATGAATAGCTGGGATTTAACAGAAATGGGACATCTTTGGTAATTGCCATAGACAAGGTATGGGTCATATCATGACACTTCCTCAGTAACTTCAGTCACGAACTGTTCGGAAGAACTTACTTAAAATGTATTAAAATATGAGTGTGTTGGGGGAGATTTGGTAACATGGGCCAAACCATAAAACTGAAGCAGTCACCTATCCCTCGGGTTCATTTCTTTTGCCAAGTACTTAATGGGGGGTGGTGGGTGGGGGAGGCTATCACTAAGTATTTGAAATTTTCAGAATATTTTATATATTTCATTTAATGAATTTTTAAAGCCATTTAGACAAATGTAGTAATATACTGATATACTAATCCAGCTCACTGTGTCAGGTCCATATACCCCAAAGAGTCAAATTTGTATTCACTATGCCCATTTTTTCTATCACATGAAAAAACTGGGAATTTGCTTGCCTTGAAATGACAATGTTAGTGAATCTAAAAGAGAAAATACATCTTTAACAGGATGATTTACAAAACCAATCCAAAGTCTGTATTTGTTCTTACACATTGTGGTGTAAGATTTATCACCCAAGACACGGAGCTTCTCTTACAGGGATAGCAATGTTTGAAATCAGTGCTGGTGTTTTCGTAAAGCTGAGAAGAAGTCGTGGATTTAATTTGCTATCCATAATGTGGTTGATAATCTATATTTTCATTAGGTTCTTTTATTAAATCTTTCACGAGCATCTCTGGTGGTGAGAACTTCCCCCATGTGTGAAGCAGTGAATAGATCTTCTTTCCAGTACAACAGCTTGAATACATGGAACAGTCATTCCTACTGGATACCATTGCCTTAGCACCATCTGTGCAGAACAAAACACGTCCCTTCCACGTGGCTGTGTATCTTGAAGCTAGCGACAGTTTTAAAGTCTCTTCTGCAGCAACAAGAGTTAAAAAAATATATTGGCCCAGAAATCTGTCCCCTTGGGCTTCTTTATTCAGCCCCTAGCTGACAAATACATGAGATCAGTTGCAGTGTTGAAAACCAGTGATTTCCCCCCACGCTCTAGGCAAAGTTGTGGGTACCATTGTATGGGGAATGTAAAGACTGTTTGCAGCGTGCTTGGTTCACCTCCGTTTCTGACCCAGTTGCCCCATCAGCTTCACTCCCCTCGCTTTGGCTCACGGATAAGAGCTCACACCATTTGGCAACTTATTTGGTAATCGTCTCCACCAATTGCTTGAGCTATGACAATTTTGCCAATTGAAACCAGGGCTCCTGCATCTTGGCAGTTTCATCCCCTGTCACCCCATGTGGATGGTTCTGAGGCCTGGAACACCCTCCTGCTTCAGTTTTTAAAACGCAGGAAGACCTGATCAAGCATGATACCAACAAACACGCGACAGTGGACAGGAGACAGCTCAGCAGGCCCCAGTCCTAGACAAAGAACTACAGGAAACTACAAGGAACATGGAGAGTGGAGGAGGCAGTCTTCCCCTTGGAAGACCCATGCCCAAGCTGGTTATTCAGTGCCAAGTGATCAGCCTCTTAGTTGAGCAAGAGTTACAAATGAGGGCTTGGAAGGAAGAAAGGGGGATGGGAGAATGATGTGACAACATTTTAATTAAGAAAGTTAAAAAGCAAAACAATTTAGTTCATCCTAGGGTAAGTCTTTTGACATTTCAAATCTGATGTCTGTGGAGGATTATTTTTTTTTTTTAACCAGAACTGTGTAACTCCCTAAACAGACCACGCCCAATAAAGTATAAATTCTTGATAGTCTGGGAAAGTTCAAGTTTCAAATAATAACGTGTATCTGCAGCTACTTTTGTTCCCATCGCTGCTGGTGATTGTTTTAAGGGTGGCAGATGATTTCGGGTAATTCATCAACTTGGTGTTCCTCCTGCCCTGAAAACGAGTGGGTGATTTCATGCCAAAGACCGCAGAAGCAGCCTGTCCATCAGGATCGTTAACACTGTGCTCCGAGGACATAGTCACAAACCACTGATCCAGGAGGGGGCAAGACAAAAGGAAAGGACAGGGTAATGTCGGGGTTGCAGTTGATAATTGGCATCTTGCATTTGGAAGTGATATTGGATTGATGCTGAAAAGAAAGCCTGATATAGACATTTCAGACTTGAGAAGTATGTAGTAATTGGTAATTATAATAATTAGTTGATTAGTAATAGTCAACTAATGATTATTGTGCTACATCTTAATAGTTTAGCTAGGGAGATGTTAATAAGTGTTTCTGTACCCCCATCAGGGTGCACTTTGTGCAGATTACCCACTTACCTATTTAGGCACGTCCCATGTAAAAATATTTTAAAATCACAGGTTTTACCAGACGTTTAGCTCTTTAATATACATTTAAGTCAACACTTAGCTTTACCTTACTGCATAGATTGTCATAAGTCCTCTGAGATGCATTTGCTATGATATGTATATATGCATATATATTTGAAAAAAAAAACCACATAGGCCTTGACAAAAGATAATAGCATCAAACTCTTTGTGATTGAATTTCAACTTTAGCACGTTGTTCACTGCAGGATGCCCAGCAAGTTATATATACTTTCTAACTAAGCCTTAAATTCTTTTGCCCATAAAAAGTAAAAATAATAGGACTTTCAACAACGTAAGGGTCTCTGAGTCTCAGACTCCAATGCAGGAAAGAAGGCAGGCCTTGGGAGGCAAGAAATCAAAGAGAATTTGATGAATCATAGATTGGTAAGAGACACTTGACTTTGGATGAAGGTAGTTACACAGACAACTAGGAAAGCGGATGCAAGCCGACTCCTGTCACATGCCAGCACACACAGGACTCACACGGGCAGGCACAGGCACACAGGAAGAATGGCACACAGGCCTCCCAGAAGTAGGTACATGGACCTACAGTAGACACACAGGCAGGCCCTCAAAGGCAAACACTGGGAGCTTTATTTATATAGAACCTCCACAAAATAGCATTCTCCTAAGTAGTTACATAACACATTACATCACTCTCTACTTTGGGGTTTCCTCTACATACATGTCACCTATTTTGTGAAGACATTCTTCTCCTCCCCCTCCCCCTGACATTCAGTGTTAGCCATCTTGGCCCATGCTGGAGAGCCATATCAGCTCCACATATGCTAAGCGCAGACTGACCCCTACAGCCCTCTGTTCCCAACAGAGTTATGTGAGGATCAAATGAAACCATCTTTGTGTCGTGTCTGAAAGCTAAGAATCCCTTAATAAATCGTGGCCAATATAATGATTAGCATGAGATTTAGGAGGGTAAATGCATGGTGACTCACATCTGACTATTAGCCCATCAGCTCCAGTTGCTGGGTAATTAAGCAGCTAGCCAACCAGAGAATGTAAGACAAGCTAGCCTGGCTGTGCTAAAGGGCCTTCCAGCCAGAGGAGTTAATGGGTAAAGCTGAACTTCTTACTGTCAAGGTTTTGCAGAGTTTTATTTGCATAAAACTGTTACATAATTTTCCACAGTTTGCAATTTATTATACTGAGCACTCCAATCTGCTGAGCATTGGCTATCCTCGCTGCTTCATAGCTGAGAACTCGATTAATTCCTTCCATTGTTCTAGGACAGCGAGTGCACATCACCACTTTCCCCACTTAGTTCCAAGAAGCAGATTTATAACTATTGTATTTCATTGCCACTTAAAGGAACAGCCCCAAAGTTAGCAGCAGAAGAGTAACTTATCCAGGATTGACCTAGTAAAAAAAAAAAAAAAAAATTACATTTCTGAAAGACTGCTATTTCTAAGGAGTTAATTATTCCATAGTGGATAAAAACTGTTTTTGATTATTTGTTTTCAAGCAGAAAATGTATGGCTTCCTCTTTGCTGGAATATTCCTCACTTTTAAGCACACATAAAAGCATACTAGGATGGATAGCACACGAAGCTTGACTAACTCCCATGGTCACTGGAGCTGTTTTACTAAGTATACACTGCCCTTGAAGAGCCTCCTCCACACACGCTTTGATTAAAGAAGTAAAAACTTACCTGATACCATAGCTGCTTCCAGATCAGTGTGTTAGGATGTCTGCTTTTATAATTCCAAGTTCTTTTCCATTGAGATATCTAGACAAGAGGTCGGCATTTTTTACAAGTGTCCCCAATTTACATCCACGTTAGATCATTTCTTTCAAAGTGACCTGATAATTGCTTCCAACTGATCATAAGCTGAGAACTAGGCTGATCCAACCATCACAAGCTTTCCAAGATGAAGTCACCACAGCTCGGTTTCCAGGGCCCACTCAGTCTGTTCACCTGACCTCTGTGACAGAAATGAGTAGAGCACTACAATTTCAGGAAGGCTCCAGGAAGGCTGCATACACCCTTCACAGCTCTCATTTTGTCACTTGAAAGAATACTTGATAGGAAAAGCTTTTTTTTTTTTTAAGTGGTCTTAATTTCCCCAAAGTCTGGTAACAAAAATCTTTTTGTTTCAAAATTACTTAAAAGTGTTTTAGGGTGGGAGAGATGGCTCAGCATCTAAAAGCATTATCTGTGCAAGCTGGAGGACCAGAGTTCTAGTCCTGGCATCCACTTCACATGTTTGTCACCCCAGTACTGAGGGGTGGAGACAAGAGCACTGCAAGCTCCCTTCATCTGAGCAGCATGACCAGGTTCAGCTGGAGCATCAGGGGATGATGGGGGTGGGAGGGTGGGGAGAGGGGGAGGGGGGAGGGGGAGGGGGTGGAGTGGGAGGGAGGGCACTAAAAGCCCTCTTCTGCCTTCCTTGGCAGACAGACCCCTGCTCTTCCCCTGACACATGTACACACACCACACACATTTACACACATACACCTCACATACACCCATCACACACAAAATATTTTAGAAATTTAATTCTAAAATTATTTAGTAATATGATTTTATAATTATTCAGAAGTAAACAGGATAAGGTAAAAAAAATTCAGAGTGAATAAAGTACAACTTCACTTTATTATTAAGGAATTTTATTATAAATGAGATAATATTAGACCTTAAAATGCCATAGCAAATTCCTATTTTCTTTCATTTAAAACAAGCATGTGTACTATTTTACTAGTCATGGAGAGAAATAGAAAACGAGACAGATGTGTCTGCCTGGAAGAAACATATATTCTATCTTTCCAACACAAGCAACTAATAAGAAAATTTTAGTAATTTGGAAAAAAATTAAATGCTGAAGGGAAACTTTTTAGTTTAAATGTTAACAAAACACTGAGAGCCATGTGACTCGGTTTATAAAGCCTTAAAATAGAATCGATTATGTAGCTGATAACAATGTCCAAAAGAAAGCCAGATTCCCTGAGTATGTTCTTCCAGAAAACTGACAGATAACCATGTCTTGCAATTTCATTTTAATTTAGTTTCTTTAGAAATCATTTCCCATCACTACAATCTAATCAGCAACAGAAACCAAAATATAGAGCAAATCACCGTCAGGGGAAGGTAGAATGAATTATGCAAAATGCTAACTGAATATTGGTCCATGAAATACAATGTATGAAAAGAATCAACTTTGAGTAGCATTTTCACAAAATTGGAGTAAGGATGGAAAATATCCTAATAGTGTGAGCACCATATTCGGTTCACGTGGCAGGAAAATGTTAGGGTTATAAAATTTTATTTCTGTGATTTACAAAGACACATCCTCTGAGCAACTACTCCTTTGAGAAGGTGCTTACATTTTCACAGTCAGAACATAAACAGGGTTACAGCTTCCATTTGCTGCATTTGAAGCGTTTTACACACTGCTGCTGCCTGACCAGGTTTGGAGGGGAAGACAACAATATGAATAAGACTGGCTTATTTAGACTAAAGAAGCCTTACTAAGTAGAGATTTTTAAAACTTCTAGGATAGTCCCACAACTGAACATTTGCCCTGCCTCCCAGTTTACTTGGCATTACTTTTAGATAGGAAAACAAAATATCTGGTAAAGCAACAGAAAACACAGCATCTCACATATTATTAGGAGAAATGTCTTTGGAATGAGCAACCTATCAGGACACTGTGTAACACAGAGAAACTGTTATTCTCTGCATGGCCTTGCATTAGGATGCTGAGCCTAAAGAGCAGCACACCCTGGAGTATCTGACTAGGACAGACTAGCACAGGCCATCCAGAGCCTCTGACAGGCCACCTAGGTAGTACTTAGTGCTTCTCAGGGAACTCTATGGACCATGGAGGACCAAGGAGCACTAATGCTGGAGGGGAAGAAAGAGTAATTCCAAGAAATCTGAGTACTGCAGAATCCTTACATCTACCCAAAATATATGAGAAGTTTTAAATTTTAGTAGACGCTTTCTCAAAAGCCAAAGGAATACATGAATATCAGCAATAAATTAACTTGATGCAATACAGGTATTCTTGAAAAAATAACATAAAATGTTTAATAAGAATTTTTACATCTTCTCTTTTCAAAACCTGGCAAGTGTTTCATTGTTTCAGTATAAATCAGTTTGAGAGAGCCACATGTTAAGTGCTCAGGAGCTTCCTGTGCCTAAGGAACACCACCGTGATGGCTACCGTGTTGTATCTTTCCAAGTGTCGGGTCTTTTGAAACCTTCACTGATACTGACAAAAGTTAATGAATTTTGGTAACAGTCTCCGAACTAACAATTAAATTCTTAGGAAGGTACATGTTTTAAAGAACTATAATTCAAAAAAATTGAGGTTATGCACCCTCCCCCTCTCTTCCTTTTCAATATATAGTCTCTTCTAAAGCGGCGCACACTCTGTAATAGTTTAAACATTGCTCTGCAGAGTGAGATGGGTTCTGTATATGTTCTATCATTGCCTCTCTGCACTCTTTCGTCTCAGAAACAAGATAAAATGACAACAACAATAAACCCCTCACCCTATCTTCATTTTCCTACTTACAAACTGGGACTGGTAATTACATATGCATCACAGAAATATGAGAGAGGGTGCATGCATCTACCCATTTCATAAATGTTACTCAGTTATTGCTAATCAGTGGGTGTAAGTTATTATTATGATTTTAATTGATACATCATTTTGTTAGCAATATTTTGCCTTTGATTTAATAATTCAGTGTCGCTCTGAAATATGAACATAGAAAAACTCACTTCATACATTTCCTGTTAGTGGCTTTTGGGTTGATTACATTGCCTATTAGTGGCTTTGGGTCTTTTCTGTTATAAATAGACAAATAATATCACTATGGCTATATCCCTCAATACAAGTAAGCACCCAGAAGTCTACTTGCATATTTGTATTTACTTCTATTTTATCTTAGATAAGTAAGGTAACACACAGGTGAGAAAAAGGTAAACATGCCAGGCAATGCCTCCAACATCTCCTCACTCTGCATGGAAGGCACTAATATTTCAATGTCTCACAATAATTAACAAGCTAATTCCACTAATTTATCATATTAAAAACTTTAATTATTTCCATAGATCACTTTGGATTCCTTTTCACCCAATTACAAAATAAAAGTAGTGTACCGGTGGCCTTATAATTCAATTTCTATGACATGGTTATTTTGTAAAGAACTCATATTACAAAAATAAGCTTGTCTCAGAATTGGATCTTTTGATTGCTACAGCATGGATTACTGCAAACTGTAATTATAAAGGACTGATGACAGAGCTCGTGAAAAGTCCTTTTGTCCTTACTCTGGTTAGAGCCCTTCCTTCAGGTCAGGGCAAGAGCTGAGCCAAGAGAGTGTGCTATGCAGGGTTTTCCTCTCATTAACAAGGACAAGAAAAACAGACATCCCCGAAACCTCCTGGCAGGCTTATCAGGGGCACTCACAGTTAAACAAATTGAATTTAACACCCAGGAAGGCATATTTTTAAAGGTTATATTCTATACAGATGAAGAATAAAGCTTTCCTTACTTGTTTTTTTTTTTTTTTTTTTATAATTGTGGCCCCTGAGGCTTTGAACACCTGCCTTTCTTCCTGGCTTTGTTACTCTCCATAATGGAAGAGATTCCTGTTGAAAAGGAGTGAGAGGTTAAGTGTGCAGAAATACTACACGAAAGCAGGAAATTGTAAAGGAAGAAAATCAGGCAGAAAATAGCTTTACTTAGAGAGTTATTGTTTAGGGGAAGTTTCATGGCAGACTTTGTCCAAATAACATCTATAAAGAAAAAGCAGAGGCAAAAAATGTAGCATTCCGAAAGAAAGCTTTCTCGGGGAGCTGATCTTCCTTTTTCACTGACCTTGCCTCATCTGGTAGGTTTTTTTCCCAAATAAGACAGATGGACATATGGAGAAATGAACAGGTAAGTGCTGGTGAGGATGGGAGATAGTGCCTAAAAGTAAGGCAAGGAGGACACTGAAGAAAGGAGAACCAAAGGGAAGAATGGTGAAGCCAGATGACAACGCACTGCAGATGTACCAGAGCTGTGGTCCTCAGCCTGTGGGTCAAACCCCCCAGGGAGGCTGAGATACCCTTTCCCAGGGATCGCCTAAGACAATCATAAAAACAAACAAACAAACAAAAAAACGATATTTACATCATGATTCGTAACATTAGCGACATTATAATTACAAAGCAGTCACAAAAACAATATTATGGTTTGGAGTCACCACAACACTGCGAACTGTATTAAAAGGTCACAGCGTTAGGAAGGCTGAGAGCCCCCAAACTAGATCTCTGAAGCCCTGATGATGGGGTCACCTGTCTCACAAGGTAAAACTAGGTGACGGACTGCATACACTAGAGTCTGTGCTGACCGTAGTGATGAGGTCACCTAGTTCAGGTTTTTATTTCAAGGATATTCTGTGTCCATCTCTAGAAAGACATTATGAAGTAATAGTTAAATATTTGAATAAAATATTAGATGCGCATTGCTGTGTTTGTAGTTGGGTATGCTTTCTTTTATATCAAAATTAAAAAATTGGCTTTAATCTGTGCTTCTCCTACATTCTACTGTATCTGAGTACTGCAGAAGTCATCTCTGATTAAATAATGTAAAACTCAGCACCCCAAATAAAGAAAAAAACAGAGAAAAGAAAAATAGATTTTACAGTTTAAAACTATGGTCAAATATGAGCAAAACAAATTTCCTAAACGTTTGACGTCAGAACACTTTCTCAGAAGCAAATATGGGATCCCCATTGCTGACACCGCTGCCGCTCTCCACGTCCCCAGCAGCGATTCGCGATTCGCTCTGTATGTCACCATAAACCATGTTTTAGGGGTATTAAGAGAAAGGATAATGAGCTAAAATGGTCACCCTAAGGGAACAAGGGGAATTGTTGAAATTAGCCGTTAGTGGGAAACACAGGGCACAAAGACTCAAATGCATATTTTGTATTGAATACAGGACTGCCCAAAGTATCACCTTAGAAGAGAGAAAACTTTAAACAGTTATGTGCACGAGCAGCAAAGGGCCTATTCCTCTATTTTTTTTTTTTTTTTTAATGTGCTGGTAGTTGTTTGCTTAAGCCCACTCTTCACTATGCTAGTAGCTCTTTGAACTGACCGGAACACAAGCAGGAAATCACAGGCTGAGAAGGAGAGCTCCAACATGCCTGAGGTGTGTGTACGTCTCTGTCTGTCTTGCCTTCTTGGCACTGAGTTCTGGTTTCAGAGTTGGTGACTGAGCATGGAGCAGGTGTCCGGCAGCTGGCTCTTGTCATCTCTCTTTTTTAGAATCTGTTGCCGGTATCACTATTGTCTTTTGCATTTTTGCATGCTCAATTTCCTCATTCTGACAGGTGGTTTCTAGAATATTCTCCAGCTGTGGGAAGGGATACTAGGAGAGGGAATTCACCTTTATAGACATGTCCTGAGATGTCCCTCCCACAACTTAAAACCCATGCTTACACAACACAATGTTTCCTCTTCCCCCACCCCCCAGATAAATAGACCAAGACTCTGAGCAACTGAAGAGGTTTCTTCATGCGCCCAAGTGTGTAGGAAAGCTGAAAGTCAAATTTGTATCCCATGCCCGCTCCCCCCCACAACAGCTGCCATTCTAGAATGCTATTTAACATTTTATTTTGAATGCCAGAAACTGTCTCTATAGGGCTGATTGAATGATTCTTAGACTACAAGAATTTACTTTGAAAATGCCAGTTTCCCCCTTTATGGCTGTCAATCATTCTATCTATATTCTGCAACTCATGTTTACTTACATGTTTCCTCAAAAACACGCTTCTGTATCTGAAAAGAGGTGGAAGCATTATTTTAAGGATTCAAGTCCCTTGAATCAGGTGAATAGACAATAAACATGTTTATACCTGCTTTAAAAATGAAATTCATTATTATGCCAAAAAATTTACTCTCAGGATCCTGCAAATTAGAGTGCAGTTTTGCAAACCTTATGAGTAATGCCAAGCCAGCTTCCGCTTCACAAAAGTGACAGCCATTGCAAGGGGCACCTGCTACCCAGACAGCTCTCCTCCCTCCCAGCCACAAGCAGTCACACGGCCTGGCCCCAGGCACTCACGACAGCCTCACATCCTCCTCTGTAGAGATATGCCAGCACGCCAGCATCTTGTCTGTGGAAGAACTAAGAATTGTAGAACGGTTTTCCCAGAACCTGACGATGACACTCCATTGCTGCAGATGGCACATACTTCAGATACACTACTTGGAGGAATATAGCTGCGATGATCCATTAGTCTCCTCCCTGAGGACTGCCTCTCATAGTGTCTTAAGGTGCTATACAAGCTTCCCAGGGAGAAAAACAACAACAGCAACAACAACAACAACAACAACAACAACAAACCAATCATTTGTCCTACCTGGTTGTAAAACCTATGAACTACAATGGCTGGGCAGGCAAGAGGTCCCCCGGGGGTTCACAGTGGCACATTTAGCTTGGAGAGAACCAACAGGTGTCTAATTGTACTTAATTAGCCACTCAGTGGGGAGGGAGGGATTCATGCCTGGCACCATAAGCCTAGGCAGCTCACCATGGCTGGAACTCTGAGAGACCGGAAGTGTACCGACTATCACCACTGCCGTTCTCCTATAGCAATATAATGTCTAACTCTGCTACAAACACCTTTATATCCACAGATCTGTCTTAGCTCTCAACCATTATCAAAAATTTTCATCCTTTTTACAACAAATGGGGACTTTTACAAAAGTCCACCACTGGTCAAAATGGAAGGAATACGTGGCTATGGGGTGCTCAGGCCTAATCAATATATCTACAATGTAGCTATAAGCCTAAGGTCCAGGGAGGGCCATGGAAGAGGGAGTAGGAAGATTGTAAGAGCCAGAGGACTACGATGTTTCCTACAGGTCAGTGTCTCCTAGACAGGGAAGATGCACCCAAGAACTCCCAGCATTATAGTCACCCAGACAAGACCTGCAAAGGACACAAGACGACTTGCCAATGTGGATGGAGAAATCTCACAAGGACTATAGAATTATGCTGAGCTTTAAATTTTGCTTAGCCCTAGGCCCCAGCTAGTGATTTTCTTCGGTTTGGTTTCCTGGCTATTTTTATGTGCTTACTTTATGCATGAACTTTGACTTGCCTAGCTTTAGAAAAATGCATGCATTAAGAACTAATTTTACATGTTTCCCTTTAAAATATTTTCCATATTCTAAAGTGAGATTTAAAAAAAAAATTCTGATTATAAAACCGATGTTATTTTTAAAAATTTAATTTTTGTAAAATTAAATATTAACAAACTTCCATTATGAAATTGCCATTCTCAGTATCAAAATCATGTCACATTAATAATATTTATTCAACTAATCACAAATATAAGGACATAAACTTTTAAATTCATAAATGAAAATTCTATGATTATCAAATTATCTAAGATGTTTAGACTTAGGATCTAAGATAGTCATATGTTTGTGCATGAGTGTGCATGCATGTGTGTGTATCAAACATTATGCATTTTGAAGTAACATGAGCCACATTTGCAGTCACACTTGCAGACATACTTGCAGTCACACTTGCAGTCACACTTGCAGACACACTTGCGGTCACACTTGCAGTCACACTTGCAGACACACTTGCAGACACACTTGCAGTCACACTTGCAGTCACACTTCCAGTCACACTTGCAGACACACTTGCAGTCACACTTGCAGACACACTTACAGTCACACTTGCAGACACACTTGCAGTCACACTTGCAGACACACTTGCAGTCACACTTGCAGTCACACTTCCAGACACACTTGCAGTCACACTTGCAGACACACTTGCAGACACACTTGCAGTCACACTTGCAGTCACACTTGCGGACACACTTGCAGTCACACTTGCGGTCACACTTGCAGACACACTTGCGGTCACACTTGCGGACACACATGCGGACACACTTGCGGACACACTTGCGGTCACACTTGCGGTCACACTTGCAGACACACTTGCGGTCACACTTGCGGACACACTTGCGGACACACTTGCGGACACACTTGCGGACACACTTGCAGTCACACTTGCAGACACACTTGCAGTCACACTTGCAGTCACACTTGCAGACACACTTGCAGTCACACTTGCAGACACACTTGCAGTCACACTTGCTGTCACACTTGCGGACACACTTGCGGTCACACTTGCAGTCACACTTGCAGACACACTTGCGGTCACACTTGCGGACACACATGCGGACACACTTGCGGACACACTTGCAGACACACTTGCAGTCACACTTGCAGTCACACTTGCAGACACACTTGCAGTCACACTTGCAGACACACTTGCAGTCACACTTGCAGTCACACTTGCAGACACACTTGCAGTCACACTTGCAGACACACTTGCAGTCACACTTGCAGTCACACTTGCAGACACACTTGCAGTCACACTTGCAGTCACACTTGCAGACACACTTGCAGTCACACTTGCAGACACACTTGCAGACACACTTGCAGTCATACTTGCAGTCACACTTGCAGACACACTTGCAGTCATACTTGCAGTCACACTTGCAGACACACTTGCAGTCATACTTGCAGTCATACTTGCAGTCACACTTGCAGACACACTTGCAGTCATACTTGCAGTCACACTTGCAGACACACTTGCAGTCACACTTGCAGTCACACTTGCAGACACACTTGCAGACACACTTGCAGTCATACTTGCAGTCACACTGCAGAACACTTGCAGTCACTTGCAGACACACTTGCAGTCACACTTGCAGTCACACTTGCAGACACACTTGCAGTCACACTTGCAGTCACACTTGCAGTCACACTTGCAGTCACACTTGCAGACACACTTGCAGTCACACTTGCAGACACACTTGCAGTCACACACATTTTTGTCAAAAGGTTGTTTTTGACTTCTCTGATGTTATATCAAGCAGAAGAAAGATGCGCAATGCTTCTCACTTACTCTGTGTGAAAAGCTCATTGACCACAGGAAGAGATATTGTAGCCCAAAGTAAACTACCATTACCTGAACCCCCCAAAAATTTGAGCTTCTGTACAGCCTTACACCACAGTTACTGTTCAGCGAGGGGTATACTATTAGGACAGTCAGTCCCTGTCAGCAGCTTTCTTCTCTGCTGTGCAAAGAATAATGTGCTAACTCCATTTTGGAGACGTTGTCATGGCAATAAAATGAGCAAACGAGCTCAGTAATGCTCAGGTACCCTAGAAACACTTCACCAAGGTTTTCTAGAAATAACTCCAAATGTTGGCCTGGCAAATCTCTACAGCTTCAAAAAAACCACAATTTAATCACATTATCACCTCTTCTTTGTAATTTGCTCTCCTTATTATTAAGCTGTATTTACTCTGGCTCAAAATGGGTTCCTAAGTGTCCCTTGATCTCTAAGCAACATATGACTTTAGTTTTACCAGAGCTGTACAAACCAGGCGTGATAGTTCATGCCTAGCACTACGGAGGCTGAGGAGGGACAATCGCTGTGAGGTTGAAGCTAGGGTTAAGCTGCACAGTGACCAGCCTGAGATACCGTGTGACACACTATCACTAAATTAACTTAATGAAAATGTAGTGCTGCCCTGAAGATACGATTTGGAGGAAACTCTAGCCATTTCAATGATTTTTACATACAAAGAAAAGTTCACAGAGAATTTGGGAGGACGAAAATCTTACAAAACGGTGTGGCTTCCATGCTCAACACTTCCTATTTTCATTTAACGTTTTCTCATGGGACTCACTTACTTCTGCTTCTACTATGAGTGTTTAAAAACACAAGACAACTTTCAGGGGTGTCGTTTCTTATTTTTGCGCACATGGGCTTGCGCGCTGCTAGTCTCCCCTCGGAGGAGTTGGTGAGGTCAGGTATGAGGGAAGCTCTCCTGCTTGTGGGTTTGAGTCTGAGGAAAGGCAGGCTTGGCTTTGCCTCATAGAATTGTAGCGTCCTGACTCCCAGGCATTTCAGTCACGGGTTTCTCAGTGATGCAGATTCCCGAGAAGAATCTGGAGCCATGGGAGCTCCTGAAGCACGCGCTTAGCTTTTGTTCCTCTTCGTGCGCTGTCCCCTGTCTCCGTTTTGCCTTTTACTGCACCATTTCGGTCACGATGGCAAGCAGAGGAGAATTTCAGGATGCGGAGTGATTATCTGCTTTGTAGCTATGAAAGTTAAGGCATGGAGATACTTTACAACTGTCCAAGGAGATTGATCCGGGCCTATCCATCATCAGAGCTGCTCATAGGGGCGCCGTCTAGCAGTCACTTCCAGTCTTGCCCAGGCCACTCCCTTTTAGGACTTATTTACCCCAGCATTAAGCTAAACTCGGCATGACTCCCTTCTGAGACACTGCTATCTTTCCAACGCCCTACAAATCAACCCTTCCCTGGTCCCTCCTGGAAATGTTCACCTTTGGCCTCACTGACTATTTAAAGCAACTCTCACCTCGTGTTAGCTGGCTTTAAGTCACCTTGACACAAGCTAGAGTCACCTGGAAGGAGGGAACCTCAATTAAGAGAATGCCTCCAAACGATCAGCTCTAGGCAAGCTTGTAGGGCACTGTCTTAACTAGGTATCGATGTGGAAGAGTTCAACCGATCGTGGGTGGGGCCACGCCTGGGCTCGTGGCCATGGGTTCTATAAAAAAGCACACTGACCAAGCCCGGAGGGGCAAAGTCAGTAACCAGCGGTTCCTACAGCCCCTGCACATCAGCTCCTGCCTCTAGGTTCCAGCCCTGTTTTCAATCCTGTCGTGGCTTCCTTCAGTGTTTGCCACTCTAGCTGGTAGAGTAAACCTGGGAGTTAAGGGCATAATAATGAGGCGGACTAAAGCCTCGTGTATCGGCCAACTTTATTCAGAGCATTAGACAACTTATACTCTGAGAGTTAAGAAGAGTCCCATGAGTAAGACGTTCACAAGCCACAGGAGGCGAAAACATGTTTTTCCATAGAGAGTAACAGCAGCTGAAGGTAAACTCACTCGGAGGAACACAAAAGCATATTCCAAGAACAATTCTGTTTTTTAAAGAAACTTCACAAGAGTCTCAGTCTGTTTTCTTGGAGTTGTCTCGCAAGAACTCAAAATTCTCACATGACTCCATTCTTGAACTGTTTCAACACTTCAGTGATGAACAGCGAAGGGGAAGTAGAAGCCAAATAAAGTGTTTCCTCCTCAAATTGTTTTAGGTCATGGTGTTTTATCACAGCAATAGTAAACCTAAGACACACTGTAAAAGCAATCTTATTCTCCTGGCTCAACTGTTGTCTGGGAGGCTCACTGCCTTCTTCTGCTAGCCTAGGCTTAGTCCTGAAAGCTTCTAGCCTCTGTACAGTCTAACCTAGGCGGAGAATGTGTTCAGCTCTGAGACTGTTTAATAAGCTCATCCTTACTTGTTCTTTCTGAGCTCTGGGCTGGCTGGTTCAGCTCAGCTGCTCTGGCTCAAACTCTTCTCCCAGCTGACTTATTTAATCTGGCTTCTCTTGGCCCAGAATTGCTCTGCTTAAACTAACAGCAATCTGCTCTAATTTTCTGACTTCTCATTTTCTGTCTTCACCTGAGTGTTTTCTCTCTCTCTCTCTCTCTCTCTCTCTCTCTCTCTCTCTCTCTCTCTTCTCTTCTCTTCTCTCTTTATAAAACTGCCTCTCGTAAGTAGTTTCTCTTTTCCTCTCTCTTCTTGTGAGAGTTGGATGTATCCTATTTTGTCAAATCTTCTCTGATTTGTCACCCTTTCTGCCTCAATGCGGTATCACTTTCAAACATGAGTGCTTCCTTCTACAACTAACTTTGCCTTTGTTTGTTATTAGAGGCATGTATCACCATTCCTGGACCTAAACTTTTCTTTAACTGATACTTGCACTATACCAAGCTAACCTTGAACTTAGATCTGTTTGCCTGGATTAAAGGCGTGTTTGTATTCCAGCCAGATCACACTGACCTAGAAGATCTTTGGATGTGATGTCTTGCTGGAACAGCCATGGTCTGAGTTAGCATTCCTCTTCCCACATTGTGAGTAGAAGGTGGAATCACTTTTGTGATTATCTGGGATTTAAGTTTTCTATTCTGATGGGCCTATTCCCTGTTCCCCAGGGCCTCAGATGATGAGACTGTATCCACAAGTGCATTAATCAACAACCAAAATACTAACTTAGGATGGAATCAACTCACATAACGTGTATCCTTGCAAATCCTTTTATACATTGCTACTATCGCATTTAATCAACTCACTCTTTCCATTTAACTATCTAATAAGTATTTGAGAA
Organism: Acomys russatus; assembly: GCF_903995435.1. Taxonomy (NCBI): domain Eukaryota; kingdom Metazoa; phylum Chordata; class Mammalia; order Rodentia; family Muridae; genus Acomys; species Acomys russatus. The sequence goes on from NC_067160.1 coordinate 7,571,438, forward strand.
CTTAAGAGCCTGTTAGGTATGAAACCCAATGCCCATGCCTGTTATATATCTATTTTCTCTCTTCAACTAATTTAATCACCCCCTGCCCCAGAGAGTGGTCATACCTAATATTACTCCATCAATCAAAAAGAACCTACTGCAATCTAAGCTCACATCTGAATCTAGTGTTATTTTGTCAAATGACTCATATTCTGTATTTTATCCTTATCTTTATCAATTCTTTCATAAAATGGTCACTGGACTTTTATTAATATGGAAGTTATTTTGATAGATTCCATACACAGTTGCTGTAGTTTGTTTGTTTTTGTTTTTTGTTCTGCTTTGTTTTGTTTCCTGAGACAGGCTGTCCTGGACTTACTTTGTAGACCAGGCTGTCCTCGAACTCACAGGGATCATACTGCCTCTGCCTCCCCCGAGTGCTGGGAATAAAGGCATGTGCCACCACTGTCCAGCAGTTACTGTAATTTTAAGAAGAATCTTTACCTTTTGGTACAGATATCATTTGCTTTTAAAAACAGGATTTTGTGGGCTGGAGAGATGGCTCAGGGGTTAAGAATATTGTCTGCTCTTCCTGAGATCCTGAGTTCAATTCCCAGAAACCACATGGTGGCTCAAACCATCTATAATGTGATCTGATGCCCTCTTCTGGTGTGTAGGCGTACATGCAGATAGAGCACTCACATATAAAAAATATATATATATTTTTAAATAGTTGTTTGCTTTTATTTTTCCTATTTTTGACAGTTGTACATTATACAATGCATTTTAGTCATTCCCCTCTCCCTCTGCCCCAGTTCCTCTCTCTCAGCCCCTCCTCTCCTATAGAAATCCTTACTCTAAATGAGCCCCCTCCTATTTTGACATGTTTGTTTACATGTGAACAGTTGAGTTCAGAGCTAGTTGCTGAGTGTGGGTGGGAGGTGCTTTACTGCAAAGCCGACAACCCATCTTCTGGAGAGCATTCTAAAGCAGGTGTAAAGAAAACTCCATGCCATGTTCTGGAGCATCTTCTGGGTATATGAGGAATGGGAGGATACAAGGGATGGGATAACAATTGAGATGTAATATGAATAAATTAATAAAATATATTAAAAAAAAAGAAGACTCCATGGCTGGTACAAGGTGCATGTCTCATTCATGCATCACTAATGTTATATGGCAAAATGTTTGGCGGCTACATTGGTTGTAAGAAGGCCTAATAGTCTGCAGGAGTCTCTTGGAACATGGTGTCACTTTAGATTTCTAAAGAATATTTTGAAACAGTACACTGGCCCAGACAAGGATAGCATGTTAACTGGCTGGAAACCAACGTCTCCCTCCTCACCTTGCCTTTGACTTCTTCAAAGAGGAAAAAAGCAAAGGTTTCGGTTACTGAGTAAACAGGCTAAAAATGTACATCCTGTGAAAGACCCAGAGAGCGTGAATCCACAGGAGCCTGAAACCCCAGAAAGGGCAAAGGTGTTTTACAAACACCTTTGTTCCTCTGGATCATCTCCTTCCGCCCCTTAGATCCCTTCCCTCACATCCGGTTCCCCTTCTTTCAGTAATCCACCCCCCTTTATTTCTATGGCCTGTGACTCATTTCTGCATCTCTTGTATCTATGGACAATTCTTTTGGGGAGGGGGTTTGAGACAGGGTTTCTCTGTGTAGTCTTGATTGTCCTGGACTCTCTTTGTAGACCACGCTGGCCTCAAACTCACTGCAATCCACCTGCTTCTGCCTCCTGAGTGCTAGGATTAAAGGCATATGCCACCACACCCGGCCTCTGTGGACAATTCTTTAAATACATCTAAAATGAAGGCATTTACCGGAAAACAGATAAAAATAATCAAAACTCTTTTCTTTGCCCAGTTTGTCCGCATCATGTGCCTAGTTCTTCCTGTCTGACCTTGACCTTCCTTACTGGGCTGGAAAGTCTCTCTTGACTCCTGCACACCAAGGGAAGCACAAAGTCTCTCCCAGAATAGAGCCCATGTCCTTTTACAGAGCACCCAATGTCTAATGCACCAAGCTTTTACTCCTCGGAGCAAGGCTCATACCACATTCACATTTTATACACAGGTACTTACCTAGTGTATAAATGTGTTTATAACATTCATCCCACTGATATACCCTGCCTAGAACTTAGTATTAGTACTGTGTATTAGCCACCGCAGTATGATTAGTAAGCAGCTTTGTGACATTAGCTTAACAACGTCTTTGCAAGGTCACTTATTTATATTTTGTTTGAGGCAAATAATACACTTGGAATAGCTGAGTGTAAATTTGGCATGGCCTTGCTCACAGCTGTCAAGGGAACACAAAATGAAAACTCCACAACTCATCAGGTTCATGTCACAAACGGATGAATACTGACCTTTGGTGACACTCATGCCGCTAACTGAACACAGACTTTGAAATGAGGAAATGCGCGACTTTACTTTCTTTGTGCTTAGTTTTGTCAACTGTTTGAGGTCAAGCTTCTGAAGATAAGAAAGCACACCACACTGCAGATATATATACATACATATGCTCAGAACTGGTACAACAGTTTCAAACTGTCACCTTAGCTTCCCAGACCACAAGCGACCTCCACTTGCCGGCAGAGCAACTGAAGTATTTTAAGCAATTCTCTCATACAATAGATTTTTTTTGTTGTTGTTGCTGTTGACAGTTAAGAAGATGTGGACTGAGGGTCAAGGGTACCGAGAGCAGAGAGTGACAACCTTTTATGCCTCTCGCCTGATGGTTTCCCTGTCTTTCCTCTCGGCTATTCAGAGGGCTCTGCGGTGGAAATACTGTACTGTGAGCATTGGATCTGCAAAGCAGAGGTGACCCCTGGGCACAGAGAACAGACTGAGCTCCTACTCCACACACTAGGACCCTAATCAGCATTTTAATTGTTTAGCGGGCAGGTATTTAATTAAGATACTGGTGCTTCCTAGGTTAAACCATATCACCAGCCCCTGGAACTCACCCAGAGCAATGAGCATGATTACTATCATTTGGGGAAAAGGATCAAAGGGCTCTTTCTACAGATGTCCTCCTTTTCAAGTGCCTCTCTGCTGCTGGTTTAATTGAAAGGTAAAATTGACCAGGCTTTGTCTTTAAAGCATTTAGAACAGTGATGGAAACAAACAAAAGTTTTAACCCATTGTTGATGTCACTTGGGACCCTTTGGCCCTGGATGGTTTATGTAAAGGCTCTAATGCTTTCTTTCTCCAATAAAATAAAGGGGAGGTGCATCCACAGCGTATTCATGTGGGGGTGAAGGGAGTGAGGTTCACACAGTGGGTGCAGTGTATATCAGCTTGTTCTTTCAGTAATGCTAAAGAACGACTTAGTTTTACATTGTTCCTGAGAAAATCCTCCTAATTCAATTATAACTCAAAATAAAACTTCTGGGGTACCTTTTAAGGCTCTTCATTTCCTGAAATAGCATAGAAGGTGATCTCAATTCATTTAAAATATAGCCAGGGCCCTCAGTGGGCCAATGAGATGTCGTAATAGGTCACAGCACCTTCTACTGACACTGATGATCTGAGTTCAATCCCTGGAGCCCAAAGTGTGGAGGGAGAGAACCAACTTCTGCCAGCTCTCTTCTGACTTCCATACACACACCATGACACATGTGCACTCACATACATGCACACACGCGTGCTCACGCGCACGCGCACACACGCACGCACACACGCACGCACGCATATTCTTCTGCACACATACTCACAGTAAATAAATACAAAAAATAAGAATTTAAGTCAAACAACAGCTTACATTTTATTGCTCAATGCTCAGTGTAAGATGAAAATAGTAAATTGTTGAACAAATGTATTTTACCATGTTAAACCATTTCCTATGGCTGGAGGTGTATAGCTCAGTGGTAGCGTACTTGGCTACTATCTGCAAGGGCCTGGATCTGAACCCCAGCACTGCAATAAATATGTAAATAAATAAATAAATCAAGAAAACAAACAAAAACCCTCAGTCAGTCGTTATACATATCTTGCCAACTGGCATAAGAAGCCTTCAGGTGTGGCTCAGGGGATCTCCTTGAGCTTGTGGAAAACAGCAACAGCAAAAACTGAAACTCAGAACTACAGTTCTAAACATAAGCAAACAAAACAAAACAAAACCCCCTAAGTTCTAGAAGACAATGGAAAACATTCTGCAGTCCTCTGGAGCCGTACCATCTGAAGATCTGCAGCTGTGTGGCGAGTCTCTGCACCCATGGTTCCAGGAGAGGGGCAGGTAAGATGTGACTTCATGGGGGCAAACACGGAAGTCATCCTCCGTGTGCTCTTGACTTCTATTAATAAATGAGACCCGCTCAGATGTGACTGCATCCTTTTGTTAGTCGTGCTTGATGGCCTGATTCATCTTTGTTTCTGCCCAGATGCTCTTGAAGTGTTGTGCACTCACACACGAGCGCTTCCTAACACTCCAGTCTTCTGAATCTCAGCCCCGCCCCTTAGGTGACTGACGTGTATAAGCAGTTTACCTTCCTGGGCAAATTGGCTATCTTGCAAGAACCTGCCAGTGAAGGCTTTCTGTGCATGATAATCTGCGTTAATAATTTTGTAAACTACTTGAAAACCCTCCTATCGCCAAGTGGCACTTCCATGGGTTTCTTAAATAAAAAGACTACACATCCAAAAATAACACCAAGATATTCAGAAAAATTAACTATATTTTATACATATAGCTATCTATATAACTTACGCTAAAATCTAAACCTTTAGCTAGACAAGAATCAAACTTTTAAAGACTAAAATATTACTTTTGGTTATTAAATGTCAGATGTATATGTGAATAATATAGCATTAAATAGGTAAATCGCACCTACTGCACATTATTTATTATATATTTTATTTAACCTATTAATGTGTTTCTCTTAAGTGTTGAAAGCTGCAAGATCTAATAGAAGACATATCTATTTCTGCATAAATATCAGTATACACATAAAAATCCAGATGTCTAAATTTAGTCTTTCACATATATGAACATAGTTTTACACACCTATACCATTTCTGTCCTACAGTGAGTTATTAAAGTTGTGGTTGAATTATCAACACATCATCTGAATTATATTAGTCTCAACTAATAAAAGAACATGATCTCAGAAAACAGCCTGTAGAAAGTGGCCACTAGTCTAAGCATACATACGTTTACACACAAAGAACCAAAATAACTACACGGGTTTGGCTTGCAATAACTTCATTTTTGATCTTCAGATACTTTTATTGGACAGTTTTGGTAATGAGAACTATTACCTTGACAACAGAAACTACAGTTTTCGTGCCTTACACATGTCAACCTCAGTATTCTCCACTCTTGTTTGCAATCAGGAGTGCCTCGAGCTGGCCAGCTGATGAGACTCCTCTACAAAGCAGTTCATGCTTCTGCTGGCCGACCTCCTGGAGGACATTCAGGCATCTATATTTAATGCGCTGTAAGGTATTTTGCTATTTGTGCCATGTTAATATATATTTAAAACTAGACTATGCCTAGAAAGAGAAAAAATACAATCATGACCTAAGAAAAATATCAAATAAATGGCTGCTTTAACAGACACAGAAACCACTGCAGAAAACCACAACCAACCAAAGGGCAGTTATGGATCTCAGTCCCGATGGATACATCTACAAACACTCCTGCACTTAAGCTTCGGGAAATGATGTGAAAGATTGTAAAAGCAAAAAACCAGGGAGTTTCCTGTAAGATTGTTTCTCCTAGTAATGCCAGAAGCTATCCCCATAAAGTCTCACACACATGACTTCCTAAACATGAGCTGAACCAGGAGGACACTAGCCCTCCAGCTAGATGGAGCAAAGCCCAAGAAACCTCAACCCTACACAAAGAGTCAGAGGCAACTGAGGAAAGCTGGGAACAGGAGACATGATCTTCCCCAACTGGTGGGCGAGTGCCAAATGATCAGTCCTGAAAACAGACATATAGGTAACATTATTTAGACTGAGCAGGTTATATTTAAGATGACCATGAATTTGAAGGATATCGGGGAAGGGTATATGAGAGGGTTTGGAAGAAGGAGAGAGAAGACAAAAATGTTGTTATAATCTTAAATTTTTTAATGTCTAAAAGAGGAAAAAATTAAAAAGAAATCGTGCCAAATAACCATTGGACGTGACTCCTTTTTAAAACCCATGAGGTATATATGCCTGAGGATTCCTCAATGACGATGAGAAGACTTCTTTTTGACAACAGTGGGAGTCAGGGAGGAGTGAATACTGATGAGCTGTCTTCTCCTTTGGGTGTTGTATGAGATCAGTCAACCCAAGATTGTATCTTAGTTTCACTTTGAGTCAACTTCTAGTTTTGTTTCTCTGGAGTGGGAGTCATGTCTGATGCATTGGGAGAGCTGTCCAGGACATTTATCATACACTATTTAATAGATGAAATACATTAACTCAAATGAGACAAATCAAAACTCTAAGCATACAACACACACACACACACACACACACACTGAGATATTTGTGCTGAAACCAGAAAACAATTCATGGGTGTCAATTTTCTCCTTAAGCCATGTGTTGTGGAGACTTAACTCAGGTCATCAGTCTTGGTGGTAAGTGCTTTTACCCACTGAGCCATCTCACTGGCAGTAATACATACACCGAAAAATTTTAAGAATGTACCAAGAAATACAGATGTGTTTCAGTGATGGTCATGCTGAGATTAGAGATGCATGGTATGGAATTGTTTTCCTAATATAGGAAGAAATTCTACACTTAAAAAATATTTTTAATCTTCTCTGACGAGATGAGCATTTTGAGAATTATTTGACCCTTGACTAAATATACATAAACTTCTTTAAACACACACAGTGGATACACAACCTAATTTTTCCCTTTTTCTTGTTTTCTTTCCTAAACTAAAACGACTCTTTTAGTATCATAACTATCTAACGTTCAATTAGAACCCAAAAGTCAAAAGGTGAAGATGATATGTCTTGGGAAACTCACCAAGTTCAACCCCCAATTCAAAAGTAGCTTACTGATGTTTTTGTGTGTATGTTGTGCATGTAGAGGGTTAACTATAATCTGCAAGGGTATGGTCCATCTGAGCTCAACGTAGACAATCAAAGCTAAAGATAAATACTAAACAGGGTTATAACAAGACATGGGACAGTGGTCCCTTTGAGTATAACAATATAACCACTTCATTATACAGACACCCTTAAAATTGTACAAAAATTATTTTTAACCATTAAGAAATTACTAAAGCGAACTAGTAGAAACTGAATCTGGCTGAAATGGCAACAAGACAGAAATGGAGCAGAACTTTTGAGACACAGGTAGATGATGGAATGGACAAGTTTTATTAGGTCATCCGTTTGATGAAAGAATGGAGAAAATAAAGATGATAGGCCCAATTCTTCACTTTATAGGCCATTAACTGACAGCAGGAGCCCGAGGGAAAAAGGCATTTGGAGCTAAGAAGGAAGAAGATTGGGTAGGTAGTATCACTTGAGATGTCTCAAGGTGTGTGTAACGAAGGGCAAAGTGTCTAAGTAAGGACAAAGATTAAACAGCAAATCAGTAATCTGGTAAGGAAATATTAGAATATAGGAAGCCAACCAAGCCCTGAATAGGTAGATAATCATTCTAAAAGATAATATAGAGTAAGAAGAGAAAAAAAAAAGAAACAAAGAAAATGGTTCTCTGCATCACTCAGCGTGTCCTTAAAAGGTATGACCTTGGAGAAGCATTGAAAGACTTCCCGTGTGTGGCTTGATAGCATTGGGTGGTGGCATTTCAACACAGCGGGAAGCCAGCATGGCTAGAATTAATTTTGCTTTCTAAACCCTTCTAACATCCTTTTGTTACACAGTGTGGTTTCAAGTTACCACGCACTATCTTCTTGAGTAGGTAGTGCTTGCTGGTTTCATTTTATGCCACACAAACAAGCATGTGGCATGAGGTTCAGTCTTAACCGCATGACCCATTGCATATACATGTTTTAGCAAAAATATAGGCTCGTGTATTCAAGTAATTCAAATAGATCAATGAATTTTTTGTAAATAAAATCGGAAAATGACAGACGCCATTGTTTATGATGTTGTTCACTTTCTGTGCAGTTTTCCTGAAACAACTAGAAAAGAATAACTCATCTGAGATTTGGTTAATTTTTTGTTTCTTTGATTGTTTGTGAGGTGCATGTGTGTTTGGTGTATGAGTGCACAGGAGAGCATTTTATTGTCCTCACCTTAATCCCTGTCAGCAAGATCTCTCGTGAAACCTGAGCCAGGCTGGCTGTCAGCAATCCTCAGCAATTCCCCTATAGCCAGCCTTGTAGTGCTGGTGCTATGGGCCCACACGGCCACACCCAGTTTTTTGTTTTTTATTTTGTTTTGGTTTTGGTTTGGTTTTGGTTTTGGTTTTGGTTTTTCAAGACAGAGTTTCTCTTGTAGCCCTGGCTGTCCTGGACTCCCTTTGTAGACCAGGCTGGCCTCAAACTCACAGAGATCCAACTGCCTCTGCCTCCCGAGTGCTGGGATTAAAGGCTCATGCCACCATGCCTGGCCACATCCAGTTTTTACTTGGCTGTTTGAGGTCTAAATTTGGGTCCCTATGCTTGAGTAGCAGACACGTTTACCCACTGAGCCATCTCCCCAGCCTCCTGTTTTTGTCTCTAATCTTTGATGATGAAGAACTCAGAGCTCAAGGGCTTAATGATTTCTTGGTCCTCCCTATCAGTTACGGAAGGTGTTCTGCTGACTTTAAATTATGCCTTGAAGTTTACGAAAGTAGGAACATTTCATGCATGTCTCATGATAATCACGTTAAGTTAAACCACTGACTCAAAAATAAAACCATCCCATCCAGGCATAGGATTATTGCATATTTTTAAAACTGTTTTCTGGGGCCACCGGCATTATATATAATAGCTGCTAAATCCTCTTTGGACTGCTTGCTTTTGGTAACATATAAAGAAAGTTTAAGAGATATAAGTTGTCTCAGATCTAGCCTATCAACCCTTCCTATGCCTAGTAATTGAAGGTAGGGCTCCACTCTTAAAACCTAAGTATTCTCTCAAGCTTGAAGACCATATGAAAATGTGAAACCCAGGGCAACTGCCACATGTAGAGCATTAATCTCTATCTGTGTTCTCATACATTATGACATTCGCTGTTGGAAAGTCACCACGTTCCCTTTCTCAGCTGCAATGCCTTAAAAATGCTATGACTTAATCTGTGCCTATTATGAAGTCACAACTTTTTTTTTTGCAAGGGAAGAAACTATGCTCACTGTGTTGATGTAGATAGAATCCAAATCCATGTCCATAATATATGACATTCTATAAATACCCATGTATAGAATGAAGAATTATTTTTTCTATATTAATCAATACAGTAAAATTTTAAGGCAGTAGATTTCTTTAACCAGCTAGTTCCCCAAAGGCTGACACAAAGAGACTATGATTTAATTTTAAGCTGTAAGCACTATGCTGGGCAGATTCTGAGCTTCTCTAATCCTAGTATCTTAAAAACCCACATAAAAATCAATCACTTGCCAATCTAATGATACCAGAGCTGGCTCCTGCTTCATCAGCCTGTCCTAACAGCCACGTGTTCACTGCCATCTTCTTTCTTAGCCATGTGGCCACCTATCTTCCCAGCATCCACAAACACATCTATCTTCCTCTTTGTCTCCTAGTAAAAAGGCCTTTCTTTTTTCACTTCCCAGAGTTCCTTTATTCCTACCAGAAAGTCCTGCCTTCTACTGCCTGTTCTTCTGCCCAGCTTATTGGACAAACAGCTCTTTATTGACAGCTGCTGCATCCATACCCATGGGTCCAAAAAGAAACCAAAATGGTGTACACTCTCAGGCTGTTTAAGGCAAGAAACAAGTCTCAAAGTCTTAAACTCTTGTAATGTTCAGAAATCAAACTTGGAAATGCTTGTAGTATCTTACTGACTGTGTTTCTAATAAAAAAAATGAAGGTAGATAAAATTTTGGAAATTGTGTTAAGTATGTTGATATCCATACTTGGGAAAATTCTAGAAAACTAAATGCCTAAATGAGTATAAATAAAAGGATCAAATTTTATCTTGTGTTCAAGAGAAGTCTTTTTTTCCCATAAAAAAAAAAAAAAAAAAAAAAACAAGAGGAAATCACCATTCTCCCCATATTCAGTGCTTTGACATTTCCTTGTGCACCAATCTTCTGTTGTGGAATTGAAGGCGGCTTGACAAGCCATGGTGGCAACTGCTACCGGGACTGAAGCTTCAGCACTTCAAGTAGGTCTAGTCCTTTGGAATTTGCCTGAGTTCTATTCTATTCAAACAAAAAGGGAAAATGCCCTCTCTTCCTTATGTGTAGAATAATTTAAAATCAAAACTATATGTACACTTTCTACAGATGAGCTAATCTACATGAAGATTCAAACTCTTGGTTCTCAGAGGACCAACAGCACTGCATTTGCTGGGCTGTGGCTTTTCCTGTGTGTTAGGAACCTTGGAAGAATAAAGAGGAATGGAGCGATCAGGTGGCATGCACCTTCCTACACATCTCGAAAAGTACCGAGGCCACAATAGGCAAGAATGATTGTTTGCAGATAAATGTACTAAGTGAACACACTAACTGGATTATGACAGTACCACCCGACGGTGAACTCAGAAGAGTGTGCAAATAAACCAGAGATGGTATAAGCAACAGCAACCATCAGAATTCCCATTAAATACAATATTTACAGTTCTGTGATTTGGGTATTACTTAGCTCTTCAAGCCTCCATCTAATTCTTTTTCTGTGAGAGGTAGATTATATGTGTCTCCCTTTGAAAATGACATGAAGACAAAGGGAGAGTGTATACAAAGTGCTTAATGCCAAGTGGGCATAGTAAAGCTTCAATAAATGGCAAGAAAAAAACCATCAACCTCAAAATTAATTTTAAGAAAAGTATCATTATTTCCATTCCTTGTTATTAAAATGGAAGAACAGGAATTTTGTGTCACTCTGACTTATACTATCTACCCCCCCCCCAACACACCCTGACCCTGATCATATTTTAGTAACAAAAGCATGCTAAGAACATGGTTCTGGAGAAAAGATTAATACAGTGTGCTGCTCTCACAGAGGACAAGCGTTTGGCTGTCAAAATTCACGTTGGCTGCCTCACAATGTCTGTAACTTCAGCTCCTGGGGATCCAATTCTCTCTACTGGCCTCCATGTCACTGTGCACATTGTACACATGTGCTTGTGTACACACACACGCACACACACACACTCAAAAATAATATACTCTAAGAGATATGGCTCAGCAGTTACAGGCACCTGTTGCTTTTGCAGAGGACCAGAGCTTGGTTCCCAGCACCCATGTTGGGCAGCTTCCAATCATCTGTCACTCCAGCTTCAAGAGATCCATCTTCTTCCAGGCTCCATCCACGCCAGGCACACATGTGCTGCACAGTCACACAGGCAGGCAAAATATTCGTGCATAAAAGACAAAGATAAATAAAAAGTACTAAAATCGATCCCTTGGCAGCCTTGTGAGAAGACCAGTGGGTCTCATAGCCACAGGATCCTTTTCTACAGCTCTGCAGATTGGAAAGTGCGTGGGTTAGTGCAGCACAGGAACAGCAAGAACATGATGATTCTGAAGCTGTATGTGAGCAGCTGTGGGGGGAAAAAAAGGCATTTTACGCCTGGACTCACAGAAGCTCCGAATTTGGTGTTGAGACCAGGGAGTCAGAGAGCGCGCCACAAGGAGGAGAAATTGGAAATATAAGCACATACAGAAAGCGTCAGGAGGCATACTGAAAACATGACTGGTACTTGGTATGAATGATAAAAGGGGCACGACTGGAGAGTAGATAGATAACAGTGGTAAAAATCAAAAGCGGCAGGAAGAGCTTCCCAGGGACGAAGCTACTATTTTCTCTCTTCTATTTAGTTATGAAATGCACCGGCTATAATTTTAGCTGGAACGGGTTTTTGAGAACTCCATCTGAAAAACAGCTTATTCACTCACACCATTCCCTACTACTATTTTCTTTTTCAACTCTGTTAAATAATCATCCTGATGTCATACAGTGTCCAGAACAACTTTCAAATATCAGATACTCTGTAATTACTGAAATCTTGAAGGATATTTTTATTAATTTCTAACTATTTCATAACATCCCCCTTTTCTCTTAGGGTGGGGCATTTTTAAATGTTCTATTGTGCTTTGAGGTAGTACATGTTAAAACATATACAACTAAGTAATGTATTATCAGGAAGATTTCCAAATGAACTAAAGATTAAATTTTCATCAGTCCGTATCCCCTGTACGTTGCTAGTCTTACCCTAGCAATGTTTGCTAATCGATGGTTTTCTTCTATAAGCTGCTAACTGCTTTAGGCTCCCACTTTACTGTTAACCATAAGCAAAACCTCTTGGAAATGACTCAGAAGCATTATCAGTTTATATATCAATAGTCATCATTTTTGTTTCCACGGACGCATACTTCATCACTAATGATAACTCAGTTTACGATTATAACCTTAAGGTATTTGATCTCTTTATTACTGTAATGATCTAAGGTGGAAATAAAAATGCTGATTTAACTTTTACTTCTCTACCTAATCCTATACGCATTCACAATGTCTAAATAATAATGAATTGGAATTCCAGAACTAAAACACGGACCTAGGAAGATTTCTAAAGAGTCAAAGCCCTGTAACAAAGATCAAGACCACTAAGAAGGAGCAGGAGGAGGGGGAGTAAGAGGGGGTAAGAGATAGGGAAGGGGAGGAGGGAAAGGGCAGTGAGGAGGAGCAGGAGGAGGGGGAGTAGGAGGGGGTAAGAGATAGGGAAGGGGAGGAGGGAAAGGGCAGTGAGGAGGAGCAGGAGGAGGGGGAGTAAGAGGGGGTAAGAGATAGGGAAGGGGAGGAGGGAAAGGGCAGTGAGGAGGAGCAGGAGGAGGGGGAAAGGAAGAGAGGGTAAAAGACAGGGAAGGGGAGGAGAAGGGAGAGGGCAGTGAGAAGGGGGAGGAAGAAAAGTAACGTGAAAACATTTTTCTTATCTTTTCCCCAGCTTAAAAGAAATAAAAATTAATATTACATAAATACAGATTAACATAGAAACTGTAGAGAATTTTCTACCAATATGCTTATGGTATTGATTTGTGCTCTGGTCTAGCTTTTTTTCCTCTAATAGATCATTTTTTAATAGTCTGTGGAGCCAGAATTAATGATCCTTAAAGGGAAAAGATGGAGTTACTATATAGTTTAAAGTACATGAAGGGGGATGGACTCATACTCTACATTAGCCAGGGTTCATGGAAAGGAAGAAAAAATGGCATGAATAAAATTCTCCTTTTTAGTTTCTAATTTGTATTATAGTCTAAATAAGTAGAAAATAACAAATAAAATTTCTACAATGGCACATCAAACTATTTTGTCCAGTTAGGTGAGCCCATGCTATTAACCAGATGCCAGAATGAACTGGAATGAACAAGAATATCTAGCTCTTGTCTCTGGTCTTCAAGACCCCCCTCCATGCTCCACCTATATGCATAGGCACTGATGTCATCCACATGTATGCATATGCATGTGACGTCATTCATACTATCCACGCTTAGGCCTGTGGCTTTCATGGAGCCCCCACCCAGTCTGCCCACCATTTGCTTTCCTAGTCTTCCAGCAGAAATAACACCCCTTTCTGTTGGCTGTGATGACTTGTTTGGGGTAAAGAATGGATCCGAAATCATTTCTTCTCAAGAGGTTTTGACAAAAATGTCACCAAAGAAACTCTATGATTTCAGAAATACTAATAAGCCACATAAAATTGTAAAGATTTGTAGAATGGCTCATTTTAAAGGCGAGCTGAAACATGTGGAGAAACACACCACGCTTCTGCCATGCCTGAAGCATGCCCGCTTGCTGCTGTCCTCACGGGCTCAACATGAACTTGTGCACATCATTCCTTTAAAGCATCCCTCATCCAAATCTGGAACAGTCAGTTTATTTGAAAATTTAAATACAAAAGAATATTGGAGATGAAGCAAATGGATTCATTAAAGTGACAAAGTAATGTTATAATACTAATTGACAAGCTACATGAATAATCATCAGCTAAATCTTGAGATGAGAAGCTCCACAGTTTGGCCCCAAATTGTTATAAAGCATAAGGAAAATAAGGAACTTTGACAACATTATCTCCATGAAATTTTATATCAAAACAAAATAAAAAAATAATGTATGGATGAAAAGTATTTGTAACCTACATTAAAAAACAGAGTTAAATTCATAATCTATAAAGAAATAGCACTTCCAAGAAACACACAAACAAATCCAATGGGAGAAATGGTTATGTGGCATGGGGAGACAAGTCAAAAGATCAACAATCAATAATCATCTCAAAGATTATCAACAAAGATGAAAATGAATGTAACTATGTGATAACACAAGCAAACAGCAAGATAGAGGGGATAGAAAGGGAGAAGTAGAAAAACAGGGAGTTGGGAAAAGAGACCAATACAGGAAGAGAGGAAGGAAGAGAGACAAATAACACAGAGCATATTTGATACAGACACAAAGAATCGTATTTTTTTCCGGTTTTCTGAGACATGGTTTCTTTTTGTAATTCTGGCTGTCTTGGACTCGCTCTGCAAACCAGGCTGGCCTTGAAATCACAGAGACTTGCCTGCCTCTGCCTCCTGAGTGCTGGAATTAAAGCCATGTACTATTACTGCCTGGATAATTATATTATCATGGATTTACTTAAAAGTATATACATAAGTACATTAAATACACACACAGAGAGACACACAGACACACAGACACACACACACACTTAATGCAAATGTGTTGCTTGGGTTGATAATGCTCCCTATAGGAGTCTTATACTATCTAACAGTCTTGGGAAACATCCATTTAAGTTGCTCCACAGAGGAGTACAAGTACCTTCCCCCAAAATAAGCTCTTGCTGTTGCCCTTGGTTACCTCTCCAAGGTTGAAGGTAAATCCCTATTGCTGAAGACACTACACATGTAGCCCGTAGGACTTGTAGTGTTTGAGGTAGATCTGACCTGAAATCTTCCTTCTTGAAGGCTACTTTTAATAGTACAAATGTACTATGTAAGGTGCCAAGAAAGAGAAGCAATCAGTAGTTCTATCTACCTCTGATATCAACGAACAATAGCAACCAACATGGCAAAATACCCTAAGGTTTCAATAGTAGGCCTCATGTCTTGACAATAGCTAACAAAGGTCTAAAAGGGGGGGCAGGATGGTGCCTGTACTAGAAACCTAGACAATAACCTGAGGCTGATGCAGTCATGGATCTTAGGAGAGGAGCTACCATTGCTTTACCAGAGCAGCATAATCCTGAAGTTCATTCTGACTCTTATCCTTGTACCAGAGATGAGTAGAAATCTCACCTCTCATCAAAAAGCTTGCCCTTACAATGAACGGAGACCATTATGGAAAACAGCAACTGCCACAACACAGAAGTCAACCAATCTTAAGGACTCTAGCTCAGGGAACATCAAGCTGGGACAGAGCGATTGTTAAAATGCAGAAGATTGGGAAGTTGGCTAGAAGATTGTGTCTCCTAGAAATGACAAGGATACCTCAACAGCATGGCTGTCTTAATAAGACCTGAACAATGGGAACACTGAGAGATCTGTTAATGTGGAAAGAGAGACATCCCATGGGGTTACAGCCCTAGATGAAGCTACAGGCAACCAATGACTGCTGAGAGAGGGAGATTTGCCTCTTCCAAGTATGAAGCTCATAATGGTCATCTAATACAAAGTAGTCTGCTGTAAAATCATTTACACATATACAGTAAGTGGACTCATAAAGCTGTGTTTATAACAAAGAAAGAGTCCATCATTTTGGGAGCAAGTTGGGGTTTGGACAAGAAGGGATTTTAGGGAAAAAACATGGTGAAAGTTATATAATTTTATTCTATTTCTTAAAAGTTAACTTAAAAATCATTAATGTTGCCAGTTATTGCTAACATATGTAAGGACAGAGGTTCTGTTTTTTAGAGACAGAGTCTGATCCTCTGGACCAGTTTGGCCTCTATCTCAACATGCATCCCAGGCTAAGTTCAAAGTCTTGCTCTCCCTGCAGAGTGCTTGGATTATGAGAATTAATGACTAGGACTGAGGTCACAAGATAGGTTTCCTACTATGCCATTGGTAGTGGTGTGTATTAACTCAAGGCTTTTAGAGGGCAAGACTTTCTGAAATACAAATTGCGAAGACAATTGTAAACTGTTTGAAATGCCCATAAAAAGTAAATAGTTACACAAGTTGAACTCTAGCCAAATGAGTACTAAATACTCATCAGATGAGAAGGTCATGATTTTATATGAAAAATCCCTCCCGTAGGAGGCATAAGTTACAGGAAAAAAATGAGACCAATTATGCAATGGATTTACATGGTGCTTACTATCCATGAGCTTCCCATGCATGCGCGCGCGCGCGCACACACACACACACATGATCAAGCTCACCCTGTCACATACACCAAATCATACACATGCTTGCAGACACTCAGAACCTCCGTCTCTGTGGTTCAAGACTACTGGAGGAGGGTGTGGGTGGGGGGAGGGGTGGAACGTAGGACAGTTCAAAAAAGCAATGAGAGTCCTTATCGCATGACACAACATTGCTTGAAAAAAAAAAAAAAGATAACAAAAGTATCAGTAAAATATCATTTTCAGGAAAATTTAATAAAGGTGTCTCCATTTTTAAAGAAAAATAGAAATACACTATGTTTCCTAAGCCATGGAAGACATTACTCATGATTTGATTTGTTATATTATCAAATAAGAATTGTCTCTTCTTTCCCTTCAGAGTCCATGTTGATCTTCAACACGACCAGTCACTAGTAAACAAAGACTAAACATTTAGACTATAGACAGCGGAATTCAACATTTCCCCACGTAAAAGATTGGGCGTATGTAGCGAGCCACGGGAAACCCCTATAAAAGGACAAAGTTAGACCTTATATTCAATTCTAAAATACACGAAAAACCACAGCCAAAGAAATATCTGTTATCCGAAAGCCTGCTCTTTCTCTGTCCCGTGTTACTATTAACACTAAGTAGAAAGACTGCCCCATTCATTCATTTCCACAAGGTCAAATAACACAAGATGGTCTCATGCGTATGAAGTTGAGGATTGTCCAAATGTCAGGGCCTCGTGTTTCAAGGACCCTCCCTAGTAAAGCCTTCAATGTCTTTTAAAGAGAAATATCAACAGCTTTTGAGCAGTGTGGCACTAAATTCATAGAAATACGAGAATTTAAAAGCTCACAAACAGAGAGGATTAAAGGATTTAATATTTGACATCAATTCACCCTCCAGAAAAAGTATCCGTGCAGTGGAAGTGGATGTTAAACAGTGGGCAGAAATGTTTCTTCTGTGTTCCTGCAGTAATAGGAGATAAAATTCAAAGACATGGGAGTCCAACTTGGGGAAGGGTTACTTTTGCAAGAGGACTTTTTATTTATATGCTACAAGATGTTCGTTAACTTCCCATGCTTATTTCTGAAAAGTTGTCATTTGAGTCAGAATCCATGTATTTAGTAAACAAATCGAGAAAATTAGGTCAAATGAGGCCTTTCATACTAAACACTGCTGATTGCAAAGAGAGAATATTTCAAGAGTGAATAATTAGCTTTACTCCCTCATCAACACTAGATAAGAGCAGCCAGTGAACTGGGAATGTGGCTTAGTGGTAGGCTGTCTGCCCAGCGTACACAAAACCCTGGGTTTGATCATCATCACTAAAAGAAAAAACAAAACAACAACAACAAAAACCAAAAAAAAAAAAACAAAAAACAAAAAACAAAAACACTGCTTGCTAATTGACCCCACAGAAATGTACTGTTGGGTTGACAGTTCACCTAAATAACATGTCTGTGAGTAAATTTTCAAACGTCACATTAAAACATTGCCTTAAAATATGCAAAAGTTTCATAATGAATTAGAAACTAAGTTAAATCTTTAGCCCCCAATACTGATATTTTTAATTTATTTATTGACTTTACATCCCAGCCATAGCATTTTCCCTCCTCTCCTCCTAGTCACATTATCCTTCCCCTATCTGCCCTTACTTATTCCTCCAAAAAGGGGAGCCCCCTACCCACCCACCCCAGCTCATCAAGTCACTTCAGGACTGAGTGTGTCCTCTTCCCTGTGGCCTAGCAAGGCAGTCCCATCAGGGGGAAGCAATCTAAAAGCAGACAAAAGAGTCCATGTCAGAGACAGCCCCTGTTCCCCTTATTAATAGGCCCACATGAAGCCTGAGCTGCCCATCAGCCACATCTATGTAAAAGTCCTAGGTCCAGTCCATGCATGATCCTTGGTTGGTGCTTCAGACTCCACAGGACCCTCTGGGCCCTGGTTAGTGGCTCTGTACGTCTCCTGGTGGATCTCTAGTCATCTCTAGGTCCTTTTATCCTTTCCCCACTTTTCTACTAGGATCCATGTGCTTTGCCCAATGTTTGGCTGTGAGTCCCGGTATCTGTTTCTAACTGCTGCTGGGTGGAGCCTCTCAGAGGCCTGCAAGCATAGCCTGTCAGAGGTTGGCTCTCTTCCATCCGGTGGATCTTGGGTTGGGCCAGGCCTTTGTTGGACATTCTCTTAATCTCTGTTCTATCTTTATCCCTGCATGTGAGATAATTTGGGGGTGGGTGAGATGGATCAGCAGGGAAAAGTGTTTCTTGTACAATCCAGAGAACTTGAGATCAGTTCCTGGATTCCACAATAGAAGGAAAGAACCAGTTTTCCAAAATTGTCCCTTGACCTACATATGTGCCTACAGTTACACACACACACACATACACACTCTCACACGTGGGCACACATATACATGTTAGGCTAGTTATTCTAATATTTTATGTCCTATGTACATTTGTTTAGGGAAAAATTATAGTTGTGCCTTAACATTAATGTTTCAAATGTGTACTATTAGAATCATCCACATTTTATTGACTATTAACACAGATCTGGGCAACATGTATTCAAGCCCTCAAGGGTTTTCAGTGCTAACCTTCTGCCAGTGACCAAATGCCCACAGAAACTTCAGACCTGTGTTGCTCTAACAGGCCAGATAGAAATCCAGCACAGCAGAGCTGTGAGTGCAGGGGAAACCAGGCCAAATGCTGGCAGTGGCGTGGTGACGGACACGTGTGGGTTAGCCTGTGGTTCTGAAAGGAGGAAGATGAAAGGGATTTTCAAAATGCAAATGCTGTCTCCAAATATTTCTGAGAATTGCCTTTTAGTTCTTTAAGATGTATGCGATTATAAGTCCTGGGCTGTTTGTTCAAACCAGATTCTCAGCAAAGCTTGCCCTACTCTCACTTAGATTCAGGGAAACAAATAGCATTACAATAGTTCTAGGACGGTCATGAGAGCCTCATGATAAGGGAGACCCTCAGAGATTTAATCTTCCACCACAACAAAGCCTGGAGAAAACAGAAGCAAACCATTCTTACAGTACTTACCCAAACTGAAACAATAACCACACTCTACTGCTAGAATGCCTCCCCGTACCCATCTCTCCAAAGCTCTTCCGCACCAGATCCAAAATCAATTAGATGGAGAAATTTTAAATTGTACCTTGTATATTGAGGAGTTAACTTAGCACATAAAAATGCCAGCTGCAAAACCATGAGCTGAGTTGGGAGATCCCCTGCGTCTGTGTAAAAGGTCAGGCACTGAGCCACACTTCTGTAATCTTAGCGCAGGGGTTAGAATCATACAGATTCCGGTACCACACTGCCTAGTAAGGGTTAATGACAAACTCTGCTTCAAAGAGTAAGGTGGGGAGTACCAGAAAAAAAATACCACTCCTGAACTTAACTTCTGGTCTCCAAACATGCAGACACGGATGAGCATATCCTCATATACAAGAACACATGTACGCATGCATGCGCATGTGATAATAATAAATTTGGAAAAGTGAAATTATACATTGTGAGCCTGCACACTTGATGCCCTTCAGATCCCGACACTCAGCTCTAAGCTGCCGGGAACACAAAGTGCACTCTATGACACGAGCCTCAATCAGGAGTCAGACGTTTTTGCAGCGACTCCCCTTTCAAAATAGATCTGACAGCAAGCAGGGGGTGGCCCCTCCATTTCCTGCCAGTGGTCAGTGTGAACTTGACTGTGCATTCTTGGAACCCTGCCCTGCAAACAGGTGCTTCTCCACATTCCTAATTCAGAGTTCTTTTTTCTACGAGCTGAGAAACCAGAAGGATAAGTGACATAAAATGCACTGCCAGATATTCAAGGAATTAGCTGGAGTCAAGGATTCATTGATGCCCAGGTGCTAGATTCCCAGGTGTTTTTGTCCATCAAGCCATGACATTGTTAGACCTCGAAGCTGCTGATGGAGTTTGCTATATGGTCTGTCTCCCATCGCCACAGAGAGGTAAAGGCAGTTCTTCAAATACAAACCATAAAGGCTGTCAATCTCGACCACTTTTCTCACCCTAGTTATTAACAGAAGTGAAACAACCGAAGCCAGCTTTTAACCTTGCTGTCACTCCAGTCGCAGTTTGAAAATGCACAGTGCCACTCTACGCACGCAACTTGGTGGGCACAAGTTAGCCTCTTCTAGCCGTTACTTTTGCTGCTACAGAAGTAAATCTGTAAAGGTCTGAGCAGGACAAGTTCAAATCCCAGTCGACCTCTCAATCAGTGTCAAGGCAGTTGCTTTCTTTAGTGCCCATATAATCCATTTTAAACTGAACTTTTAAGTCTCTCAAAAACAACTGCTCTGTATCACTCACTACAGACATGACCTTTGCTCAAGCCACCATCTCTCATCATCTAATTGTCTCTTAAGTGAGACAAGGCCTGTCTTTGATCAAACCTCACCATACTTTTCTTCTTAGAATCCCTTAGCGACACTTAAAAATGAAAAATAAAAAATCCCAACTGCTTAGATTTTTAACAAAATGCCCTATTTTATTTATTTTACTTGTGTGCAAGAAAATAATTAAATTTCTTCCTTTGCTTTCCTCCCTTGAAACTCTTTCTCACACACACCCACACTGTCCTTCAACTACATGGCTTTTTTTTAAAAAAAACTAATTGTTACAAAGCCCTTTCAAATCTTGCATCAATATACCCTTCCAGGCCCTTCTCTGAGCACTCACCTTCTTTCCTCCACCTCAGGAAGTAGAGAAACACTCCCCATAGGCAATCAGCGTTTGTTGTAATGCTGGGTGAGTTATTGAAGACTGATACACAGAAAGGCCAGGAATGTATTAGTGACTGTTGATAGCAGGTGCTATAGCCTCTAAACACTATAGCAACATAAAAAAGGCATGAGAATGCATTGCTTTTTACATACTATACCATGAGCTCACAGATCAGCATTTATGTGGATTTTTTCCTAGCAAAATGTCTTTGTATTTTCTGTAAGAAAAACTGAAAATCTTGGTCATAACATTTAGAGGGCCTTGGGTCTAGACTGACTTACAAAACTATTCTTGTCTTTATATTCTCTGTTGATACTGCCCCCTGAATGGTCTTTCACTGCTGGGCACACCTACTCAACATGTATGCTCTGAGCTGACTTGCATATGCCTTCCCTGTGGACTCTTTCAGGGAAATTACCAGCTTTCTAGTGAAGCCTGGGAGTTAAGATGTGGGCTGCAAGCAACAGTGTGTGTTGCTCTCTCCTGACCCCTTACGTCTGTGACAATTTGCAATTCTATAAATCACAACATAAACATAATCTTAAAATAATTTTATTCCTAGGTTCTTACTCTCCTAGGGAGTTGGGCTGCTTAATGCATTTAATAAATCATTACATAAACAAAATGAAGTAGAATGTGAGATAAATAGACAGGAAAGGCTTTCCCTGGATGGAACTTGAGTGTTCAAGTGAGTCAGGAGACTGACGTGATTGGTGGGAAGGCAGTCACCGAGCCACAAGGGGAGCCTTGAGATGCAGCCTGCGAACAATTGCCCAAGGGTCAAGGCTGAGGTGGGTCCTGTTGACCTTGTTCTTGATACATCCAGCTCCTCTTGCCTTTGTTTACCCTGACTAGTAGAGCTTTTCCTTTCACACTGGTTCCTTATAGAGCGATAATATTTCAAGTTCCTGAAAGTGTCAAACACGACCTGTTTTTTTTTTTTTTTTAAATCAAAGCTGTTTAAGTTTAGTTGCTTATCTGTTCTTTCTGGCATCTCCAATGCTTTATAGCCTCGTAATAGGTTAAATGTGATCCCTGCCCTCCACCTCGCAGTTGATCTGTGACGGGATTTAAGCTTGTGCTGTCCATGCACTTCCCTCTGCTCTGCTGTCCCCCAGTCGTCATGGGGAGGGGCTGAAGACATCGACAATTCTGTCAGTAGCATGCGAGTGTCCTAAACATCACTTGTAATTAATATTTTAAAAATATATTCTTCATCACCTTTTGGTAAAGGCCATGATAATAAAGTCTGAACAAAAGATAAAATCATGTTTTCTAATACAGAAAACTAATTACATTCTTATATCCTTCAGGGGAGGGAGAGACAGAGAGAGAGGGGCAGGGGGAGAGAGATTTCCTAAGCCAAGGTTTTCCTACTGCTTTTGTATTCAAATTGGAAGGTCCAGTACTGGCTCAAATAAATGTGTCCTTTGAATGCTGCCTAGTAGCAACTAACCTCTCGTTGGATGCCTGGAGCCTGGGAGGCCTAGGTTAGACTATTCCATCTCTAAGTGTACCTAACCTGCAGCATTTTTGGCTTCTGATCTGTTTTTTGAACAACAAGGAATTTCTTCATCCCCCTGAAGTTATTTCCGTGCTGGCCAAACATCAGCATTTTTCTTTGCATGAGCATGAGGATCTCAGTGTCTTCCTGTCATTTGGAAGCAAGAGCACAGGCTCAGAGTGGCCAGAAGGTCACCTCGTCCTCACATTGCTACAACCATACCTTGAGGATGCAGATCTGAACCTTTTCTTTCTGGTCAGTGAGAGGACTAGTTATCTAGAGAAAGGTAATTAAGCTGGGGTTGTAAAGTAATGAAAATGTACTTACTAATATCTTCTAGTATTTATAACTAACAGGCTCAGTGCTTTCAAGAGGTATAATCTTTAGCAAGGTACAGTGGCTCATACCTATAATCTGAGCACTCAGAAAATGGAGGCATGAGGATTTGCTACAGCACATAAAGCCAGTCTGGACTACATAGTGAGTCTTGGAGCCTTTGCTACAGCATAAGCCTCCACCTCGAAAACCAACAAACATGTGCTGTAAGTAACCTGCACATCTGGACTAGGAATGACTTCCCTCCACATGTGGACAGGATGGAGCCAATGCATTAAGAGCCACCAGAGTCCCTGCTTAAGAACAGAGAGAGCTGGACACTCCAGACACAGTGAACTCCAACTGGCTCGAACTGGTCAAGGTGCAAGGACAAGAGATTGTGGGATTCCCCGCCCTAAAGTGAGCACACATACCATACATCTCAAGGGTCATTGAGAAGGAAGAGCCAAGAAAGAGTAGAGTAGTTAGGGGAATGGTGGCTGAATAAAAGAAAACAACAGGGCAGTTGTATATAAGAACTCAAAAACGTGCAAGGCCACGCTACACACCGCATCTCAAAAGTAGAGTCCAGTAGAGCAAAACTCCCTTATAATGCTCTCTGGTTTTGGCTTGTATGTTTTAGTAACTCAGATAGAGAACACCGCTGCTCTATCACAGGACTCAGCGTGCACCTTGCTGCAGAGCCAGAATTTTGGCAGAAGCTGGAGGAGCTAAAGGCCAACTGCTGCCCCAGGACACAAGGTGGGTGAGCAGTTGGTCACCCGCCGATGACAGCAGCAACCAGGCCGGGCCCTGAGCTGATCATTTGAAGCAAAAAGGAGCGAGGCCTTTAGTTTATAGCTTACTAACACTCATGTGCTGACACTTGAGTGTAACATTTCCTACATTATTTTAGAAGTAGACAGGTAAGAAATTTGCAGCACTGTATTCCCAGTTTTGCTAACTTAATGTAACAGAAATGCATCGTCTTGTTCTTCTGACATCCTGTTATGGAAGAGAAACCAATAGCAGCCTAGTCTTAGTTTCCTTCATTTGACAAGTTATCCTTAGAATTGTAACAAGAAGCCAGCCTTTAATCCCAGCACTCGGGAGGCAGTGAAAGGTGGATTTCCAAGTGCTCGAGGCCAGCCTGGCCTACAAAGTGAGTCCAGAATAGCTAGGGCTACACAGAGAAATCCTGTCTCACAAAAACAAAACAAAAACAAAAAGAATTGTAACAAGAAAAACCAGAACACAGTCAATCTTCAATTTTTATTTCTTTTTTTTTTCCCTCTCACTAGAGCATAGTGCTCTGCATAGTCTGTGCTCATTCATATTACTGCTGCATTTAGCTCCATTTCGTACTTCACAGCCCATAAATACGCATGTAACAAGATTCCTCCCCATTATCTTTCCTAATGTCCTTTGGTCATTAGGTTGAGTCATATATTGCCAGACCTTTCATGAGTATTTGTTGGCAATGTATGACATAATTCTATTAATGTTTAGTTCCCATGGCTCTTTAAATTGTTCAAATTGTAAAGAAAGTGGTGATAAATAGTTTGAACATCTAAACATTCATCCAGAAGGAAGTCATTTTACTAGAGTTGTAGTATTATACTTGTTTGAAGGCAGAAACACAACGTTTCCTTTGGTACATACGTCAGTTAACCGCGAAGGGTTATCTCTGCTTCACAAGTAATTTTTTATATAAGATATGTAGACTTGTCTCCATCAGTGGCACCCTACTTTCTCCAACATAGTTCCTTAGTGTTTGAGGAGGCTTAGCTCTCATAGGAATGTTTGAAAAGCACTCAAAATGTAAACAGAAGTTGTATATGGTTTTCAAGGAGCAGGAACCTCTTCAGCCCATCCACGGAGCCTGTGGATGCCTGATAGTCTCCCAGTGACTGCCATGAGGAACACTTACCTTCCTACCACACTGACTCAAAGGTACCATATCTCACTAAAATCTCCTCTTGGGTCAGAAGGGTTTTTTAATTACTTTTTTTTTCTCTTTTAAAAATCACAAGCATCTGCACGAGGCAGTGACTGTCTCTGACAGTGTTTAGGGGTTGAAGTTGCCCTCTATCCATGCCCACTATTTATTCACATGAGCAATTTGAGTGCCCTGCTGGTGCTACAGGGTAGGGCTTTGTATTGAGATGACGTCATGCTTTTTTTTTTTTTTTTTGGTATGTTTTAAAATCAACTTGGATTGTACAAAGATTTATTCACTTTTATTAAAATGGCCTTAACTTCTCTGATCCTATTTTCAGGATCAGACCCTGCTTTATTCTCCTCCCCCACATGAGGCTGATGCACTGTGAAGGTTCAGGTGTGAGAGAAGCCCAACCAAGGAAGAACTTCCTGAGCAGGCTTGAATTTCCCCAGTTACGTCACCAAGGTTTAAAAAGAATCCCAACCTTCATGGAGATGTTTTTCAGCATGCCGCCGTCTATAGAGATTGCCCACCACTGATGTTGCAATGCTGTCCCAATTTGTAATTTGCTCTGGCATGAAACCGAATGCAGCATCTGTTTCGCACATGTTATACCTTTTTATATCATTCCTCATTAGTATAGTCTTTCTAACCAAATATTTCCAACTGAAAATGTTTTGAAATTGTAGTACTTATTCTTAAAGATAAGGAAAAGAGCTTTAAATTGTTTTTTTAAACCTTGATAAAATGTTTTATCAGAACAATAAATATTTACTGATATAGAAAAGAATGTATAAATGTATACTTTAATGTACCATCTCTCGAGTGGGGCATTGGGAGACTGGAACACATTGCCACATCCTCTCCCAGAAGATCTGCCCATGGACCACAGAGGTCAGCACATCCTCCTCAATGCCATATGGCTGGTATCTAGCATCCTCAGGGAGAGGGGCTGCGGCAGGGGGCGTGGGGGGGGGGACCTCAATCTCCTGTACCCAAAAGCTAAAGACCATAAGGTTATGCAGTGTGGGCGGGGCAGTGAGGGAGCACATTCTCACTCTGCTATAAAGCACTTCCTTCCTCCACTCTCACATCTCCAGCTGCTAAACCAGTTTTAAACCAGTTTTAAAACCTCTCCCCACTCCTCAAGGAGAGCCTTCTTAAACAGAGGATGGTGTCCTGCTGAGGCATGACAGATTTCTAGGGATTGTCACCTCCGGAGTGTATGAGTGTGCTATGAATGCACTGGTATGTGAGGAGTTCTCCCAGATTTTGACAGACTCTTAGATACCATTGTGTGACAGTCACTAGCCACCGGGGCTCCTAAAGAAATGAAACTATGCTGGAATATGAAAGGACTTGTCTTTCTTCTGCTAGTTTGTAGTGTTGAAATTTATGGGTCTGGCTTTTTTTTTTTTTTTGAAAAAAAAGGACAACAAATTATTTTAGCTTTTTTCTGCCTAAAAACGGGTGATTAGAAGTGGACCAGTTGGAAGCACATAATTTAGGTGCCTCAAGCTGTCTTTCTCATAATTACCACATGAGTACATCTCTACAGCATTACATGGTGACTTAAAATACACTCACACATGCAACAACACTCTTGAAGGATAATCTTCTATGTAAAGTAATGCCAGACATCACAATAAAAAGTAAATGTGCTAAAATACAAGGTGAAAATTAATAAGAGACTCTCAGTGTAACCTTTTAGCATGCACAATATTGTGCAACTGTGCACATTTATCAAAATTTAATTTCACACTTGCTGCACATATAAACAGAAAGATCTAATTGGAGTTGTCTAAACACTTTTCAAATTGTTCAATTCTTGACAAACCCCAGGAATTGAAAATATTAATTTTACAACATTAAAGCTATAACTTATAGCACAAAAAGTACACCAGCCTATTCTTGGCTAAACAACCCTTTGTTAAACTTCTTCTAAAACTCCGTTTGGATGGGCTAAGCTGTGTTGATAATATCTTTTGAAAAACAGAAAGTAAGTAACCTCAGAAAATACAAAGCTTCCTAAATCTTTCTAATTATGTCTTCAATTCTATGCACATTTATGAGAGAGCTCAAAATAATTGCTGATGCCTGTGTAGTAGGGTATACAAACATATTTTGTTTTAAAAAGCATGCAGCTGTCCTTTTGAGAGCCTTGAGGAGGTGAAATTACATGACTCACCCACATTAGATGGTTCCAGAACTTACAGCTTGCACATGGAATGTTTCCAGCACTTGCTCTATACATTTAGGGGTGAATGGCTAAATTTGGGAATGCTGTCTTCTTAATACATATTCAAGACTTCTCTTGTATTCAGCACATTTTTAAAGCCCAGAGTGCACAGCTACGTGCTTTTAAAAAGCCATGACCACCAGCCAACTATTGCACCTTCTAACAGTGTTGTAGCGAGCTCAGATGCTGTTAAATCTTCATCACCTGACAACTATTGCACCTTCTAACAGTGTTGTAGTGAGCTCAGATGTGGTTAAGTCTTCATCACTATCTAAGGGTTTTAGTTTGAGGCAATTATGTCAAGGAGCAAAAGCGAAGGATTTGAGAGCATAATTATGAGTGGTGAGATGTCGTCCGTACCACTAAAGGAAATGTTAGCATTCATCCCAATTAGCTTACAGAACCAATAATGACATTTTCACCTGAGAGTGTGGGATAATAGGAAAGGACATGGAGAGTACAGGGGGCTGCATCAGCCCTTGCTCTGCTATGGGACAATTCACTCAAACAGAGCATCGCTCTCCCTCCAGGTCCACTCAGTGGATCGGTAATGAGTGAGGTCTCATCTTTAACTCCTGAAAGTGATGCCTCCACTGGGGATCTGGGATTCAAACACATGAGCCCATGGTGAACAGCTTCTCAAATCTATACCAGTGGTACTTCCTCAGAAGCTACCTCCTGGCTAGCAGCTCCCTGTTAAGTCTGCATAAGGAGGGGGAGTAGAGAGAACTTTGTGTCCTTAACCCTTGCTAACCTGGTAGGTATCAATACCCCAACTTCCCAGGTACTGCCCAGAGCAATCTCTACAATGTGATATACCCACATACCTGGAGAGTGGCTTCCTCTTCCCAGGGCTCGGCTCAGCCTTGCACTGGCTTTGCCTCCTTTCTTTCCCATTACCATTGTCTAGATCTTCCTAATTATTTTCCTTGGTGACATTTCTCAGTAAACGGATTTTCCACAAACATTCATCTAAGCACCTGATCTGAGGGAGATGGAATGTAAGACAATGATAGGGAACTGGGAGAGAGAAAAGACACGATAACTTTCCTGTGCCAGCCTGAACGGGCCACCAGCGCCCAGAGGTTTGCTTAAACATTGCTTCAGCATGTAGTTTTGAAGCTGCTTCTGGAATATTAACATTGGAACTGGTACACCTAGGGAAGATAGTGTCTTCCCAATAGGACACAGCATCCCTTGCAGCTAAGTGGAACAGGAGGCTGAGCAAGAGTGAACACATTCTCTCTGCCTGATGGTTCCTGAGGTGAGGTCTAGTTTAGGCTCTTTCCTGCCATCGGCCTTTGCTTTGAACTGGGGTTTCTGTCCCTCTTAGTTTACAGGTCTGTGTACTACAGATCCTGGAACTTCTTAGCCTCAAAAAAGCTACACGTTAATTTTGATAAATCAGTATTTATCATCTATCTATGTCTCTATTTATCCATCCATTGTCTGTTGATCTATCCATCTGTCATTCACCCATTCACCTACCATCACTTTAGTTTTCTTGTCACTGAGACAAAGGGCCTGACAAAGCAACCTAGGGGTTTATTTTGCTTTATGTTCCAGGGTACAATGGATCATGGTGGTAGATGCACGACAGTAAGAACAGATTTATATGTGGCAACAGGCGAGTGAGGCAGGTGGCCTCTTTGTGTACCTAGTCAGAAAACAGAGAGAGATGAATACGGACACAGAGCTCATTTTTTCTTTTTGTTTACTCTAGGATCCCTGGTTATGGGCTTGTGATGTGTGATGGTTCCATCCGTATTAGAGTGGCTCTTCCTTCTTTGGTTAAACTTTTCTAGATGAAATAAAGTTGACAGGGTCTTGCTATTTAGCCAAGGCTAACTTGGAACACTTGCTTGTCCTGGCTATACCTCCTAAGTGTTGAAAATTACAGGCAGAGCCCACCAAGCCCAGCTGTGATTATTACTACAAATGAAAAAAATATCCAAAAATTTATAAAGTTTAAGTCTTGTCAAGTATAGAACTTCAGAATATATTTTAATTAGTGTCTCCATGCTACTCTATTCCTCATGTGCTTAGCAAGATAAGCTTAGATTATTTCTTCATAAGAGTGAAGCAGTAGTGCCAGAGTAAATAGAAAGATAACTTACTTTAGGATTTTGGATAATAGAAGAATTAGTTTTTAAATTTTTAATTGGTAGCTAAAACATGTTTATTGGCTTTGACATCAGAACTTCTAAATTCCAAAGTGATATGCTGAGTTTTTTAAAAACAATTTTAAGATTCTGTCAGTCTTTCTTCTTCTTCTTCTTCTTCTTCTTCTTCTTCTTCTTCTTCTTCTTCTTCTTCTTCTTCTTCTTCTTCCTCTTCCTCCTCCTCCTCCTTCTCCTCCTCCTCCTCCTTCTTCCTCTTCTCTCTCTCTCTCTCTCCCTCTCTCTCTCTCTGCCTCCCTCTCTCTCTCTCTCTGTCTCTCTCATTTTCCCCTCTTTTACCTTTCTTTTAGATCCTACCAACTTATTTTAGTCTTATTTGCATGATGACCTGATTGGCAATTATGAAGAATATACAAAACCCATCTGTTTAAGTTTTACATGCTAACAAAACAAATACATATTATACATGTGTGTGTGTGTGTGTGTGTGTGTGTGTGTGTGTGTGTGTGTACACATGTGCACCACAGAACACATGTGGAGGACAAAGTCCAAAATGTATTCTCTCTTCCATTATGCCCATTCCAGGGATAGAACTTATCATCCCAAAATTCCAGAAGAGAGGAGTTGGTATGCTTTCACGATAAAGAAATGATGACTGGGTTGGGAGATGGCTCAGTTCCTCTGGGGATTGCTGTGAAATCATGAGGACCCAAATTTAGATGCTGAGCCCCACATAATAAGTGGAACCCTAGAGCTGGAGCTCGCAGGCCAAGTAAGCCAGCTGAGTGAAAGACTATGTCTTAAAAACTGAAGTAGAGAGTGACCATGGAAGGCACAGATATGTTGATCTTGAACCTCCACATGAAGGCACATGTGCATGCCTGTGTGCATACACACACATGGAGAAATGATGATAGTTTGTGTAGATGATTATTTTTAGCATAATCTAAGCATCATGCAAAGAATATCTATAGTGATATCTATGCTGACCCTTAAATATGTGTAGTGTAACAGTTTTACTTATTTTTAACAGCATCCACTTTATAATACGAGGCAGTGAAGCTGTGTGATCAAATTCTTCTTCTACAGTATATATCAATATGTTGATATATCTTGGTAAATTATCTCTGCAGCAAAGTAGATGAGTTTTTTTTACAATTTTTAAATTAGTTTTTTACATATACATTTATATTATTACACATATATACAACAAACTACCTACAACAAGAAAAATCATGACACAATAAGGAATTATATAAATGTTACATTCATAGTGTTTTAGCTATTTGTATTTGGCAGCCTTGAAGAAAACATCTTTCCTATCTTGATGAGTCTAAAATTCTGAATGTAAATCAATATCTCTCATATCTCATCAATATCAACTTAAAACATCTATCTAGACCTAAAAATATCTTAACTCCTAAACAACTAAGTGTAATAGTAAATCTAAACTATCTGGTCTTCAACCCCATCAGAGACTTGGGTGAGTTTTACTGGGTGGTGTTCTAACCTCTTCATCATGCAAATTTTCAAATAAAGAAAAACAGCATAGTAAGTAAGTGTCCATATATCTTCTACCTTCAGTCAACAAGAGAGAGCATTTCTGTCATATTTCTTGCATGTCTGAATCTGTCATCTCTGGCATCATTGACAAGATTCTCTGACTCTGCCCGGCTTCTTTAGGAAGGATGCATGAGTTGTTCTAAAGTATTCTGTCATACGCTTAGACGTGCAAAACACACAACTTCTTTCAAAGACATTCATTGTGGAGCATCAGTACGTTGCCTTATAACAACTGTAAATTCCATTTTCTGAAATTCTGTACACACTGAGGTACTATATGTACTTTATGGAATTTGCTGCATCTGTCACATTAGCTAGTGTCTTTCTGACAGGATCCAACTGTTACAACCTAACGGACTCACAGCAATTGACTGTTAGCCAGATGGCCCTTCTGATGTGCTCTTGAACAGGAGTCCCTAGATGCCCACAGCATTGAGATGCTGCCCCATTGGGTGGTGTGCTGCATGACGGGTTGAGGCATAAGGTGGAAAAAGACAGATAGTGCTCTGGCCTTTTGTGAATGTGCCCCCTAAAAGTTCATTTGCTGAAAACTTAACCCCAAGTCTGTGCTCATAGTGTTTAGAAGATGGGTCTCTAGAGGCAAAGAGGCTCTGAAGAAGATAAAGAGCCTCCATGATGGCATCAGGGGCTTTGTCAGAAAAGGCACAGAGATGGCATGCCATGTTTATTCTATCTTGTCATGCCAGGCCCTCCACTGCGGTTTGATGCAACAAGATGGCCTCAGCAGATGTGAATCCAGATGGTGTGGACATGAGAATACATTATACCATTTTTTTTTCAACTTTTCTACAGTTAGGGACATCTTCATAACAAGTAATCTAAAATTAAATTCTCATGTGATACTCATGTATTCAACAGAGAGGAAGCCGATGCCCACAACAGCCTAGGGACCTGGCCAAGATCACAGCACAGGGTGCTTCTCATGGCTACTTTTTCTGGTTAATGGGGGCACAAACTCTCACCTTAGGAATGTCCCTTTGTTACAACAGGGAAATAAAGATTAGGCTTATATTCACCTCCTTGCTCTCTATATAGCACCTCTTTTTAGCACAAGAGAAAGACACGGGGATTGGAATAACAAACTAATATTTGATTTGCAATCTTCTCTTTATGAGGAAGGCTCCCGTTCATGTTTTGGCCTTGAGATCTTTATGTGACCACTCCAGGCACTCTCTGTGCATGAGGTTAGCCTTCTCGACATCAGACCACAACACTGATAGAAGATTAGAAGGATTTGGAAGGAATGGGCAAACAGGTGACTGATCACCTTGGTGGGTCATAAACCTGCCATCATTGACAAAGCTTACTTTGGCTACCTTTGTTGGTGTCTGTGGGCTAAAAGGCTTTCTTGTTGGATCCTCATCCATAAATATTTTAAATATATTTATAATGGTAAAACAGTAAGGAATAACTACAAATCTATACAATACATAAGTTTCCTTTAACATAAATAAAGCTTAACTCTTAATACAACTTTATGGTTAGAAACATTAAAATAGATGATATGGGATTGTGCTCTTAATTTTGACATACTCAAGATTATAAAAATTACTTTCATCTTGAAATAATGCAAAGACAAAAGTACCACAGGGCTTTAAAAAAATTATTTCAGACTTATAACATAAATTTAATGATACACTTTATTGTGTGTGTGTGTGTGTGTGTGTGTGTGTGTGTGTGTGTTTATAGAATACATATGCACATGCATGTATGTGTTTCATGGACGCCAGAGGTCTACATCAGCCATGTTCTTTGGTCACTCTCCCCAAACAGTTTTGGAACAGGGACTATCATTGAACCTGGAGCTCACCAGTTGGCAGTACTGGCTGACCAGCAGGCTCAGGAGATCCTCCTGATTCTGTCTCCAATCTCAGGATTACAAGCACATACTGCCATGCCTGAGGTTTTTGAAGAGTAAGAAGGTGATCCCAATTCAGGACCTCATGTTTGACTATCATGTCTATCTGCTGAGCCTCAGGAAAAAAAATGTATTTCTGCAAACTATTTCATGTCCCTGTCAGTGCACTGTTTTTCTCTGAGGAAATCATAGCATTGACATATCAGAAGCAGGGGAGATCTTAGCTATAAATCTCTGTTCTTCATGAGAGATCTGAGATTCAGAAAATAAGTCAGTTAGTAAAGATCACAGGGGACTAAAGTTCACATCACCAGACTCTTCAACTTTGCTTCCCTCTTACTCCTCGTACTGAGCTTTGTTGGTACAGGGTCTCTCTGGGTAGCCTAGAGCATAAAACCCAAACTCCTCCTGTGTTAGCCTCCCTACTGATGGGATTGCCAGCCTGTCCCATTACATTTAGCACTCAGATTTCTGTTACTTAAGCAGAAGATGTGAGTTTGTATTTCCAAAATAAAAAACGAAGAAACAAACAAAAATCTATGTCATCCATAAAGGTCAAGCATAGAGTTAAAGAAACTATTTTGTTTATGTAGTCTGGGTTGGTGGACTATATATGCATCTTCCTTTGCCTTTTTATTTCACTTTAGTGGTTGGTATAAGTATGTGTCTTCTTGGTAGAACATGTGTCCAACCTTGAGTTTTACATGATCATTAATGTAGAGACTTTCAAGTCAAGTGCACTAATGCCCTTTTAGAAAGGGTCCTTGGAGGATTGCTAACAGAAGAGAGCAACCGAGTTTATTTTTAAATGATTCATGTAATTAAAGTTTAACATAATTGGACATGAATTGTTATTGGAGTTCCATTTCTGTGTCCTGAAGTACACATGGTGGGAAACTTTTAGTCATAAAGCATTTCTCGCTCAAGGATGTAAATGCCTTTGACATTGCTGGATGGTTCTGTCACTGAGGGAATGGGCACCATCTGTCCCTGCTTAGCCGCGCTGAGAGCACTGACCTGACAGCACATGGAGACACTGGAGAAGCCTGAAGGAGTATCACCATTCCTTTCTAACCCAGTAATGAGTTATCTGAAGTGTTAGAAAACCGCGTGTTTCTCCGAAATGAAGACAGTGGAATTATTGTCAGCCTGGAAAAGATTAATTATGGGAGTTCAGAGGGAGAATGAGACAGAAGCTATCTGGGTTCAGAACCAATAACCTTTCCCAGCTGTCATACAGCAGTAAAAAGCGAGACAGATCCCTCTCTGTTGCTGGGGATTTCACGGAGACAGCTGAGTTAGACGGAGGTAAGGAAACGCATTAGCACTGACGGGGCCTAAGCAGCGCGAGAGAGTTAGGTTTCATTTAAGGACAACGCTGAGCTTAATCTAAACAAACGCCGTCACTGCAATTCACCTTTCATCTTAATCTACCGTAGTCAGCACCGGAGGAGAAATGAACGCAGATGTCAGATCGCTGGCAGAGGCTTCATTCCTGTGACCCACACATCTAATTGTATAAGCGGTCGATTAGCTCTACTTACAGCACATATGTGTAACTAGTGAACTCATCGCATCCTCCCTGAAACATTAGCTTCCTCTTTCCTTGGCGCCTCCACTTTCTATTCCTGGAAACAGCGCCCCTTATTCCAAAGCCTCAGCCCCACCACAAACGCCACCCCTCCCCCTCTCAGCCTCCTTACAGAATACATCTTTGTGCTCAGTACTGTAAGTCACTTATCACCGCCATTTCTATGCTCCCTAAATGTTACCCAGTGGTATTCCTCACTCCCAGTCATCTCTGGAGTCTGGCTTTCAGCTTTTCACCTACAGAACAGTTTAAACTGCGATAGTCCTATGTTCTCGAAATCCAACTGTTCTAACAGTATACTGTTCTAACAGTAATGCCTACGTGTGCAGGCAGGTACCATGATTTTTTGAATCCTGTGACTCCATGCTTTTGATAGAGCTCTGTGCTTTCTGCCCCGAATTTTTCTTGTCTGGGTACCGAATTTATGAGGTTTCCAGGGCTTGGGTAGACATCACTTTCTTTTTGTCCTTTAAGACCTAAGTCAAAGCTCAAATCCTCCACAGGACTTTCTTCATTCCTAAAGCTGTGAATCCCTTTGGTAGATAATAATCTTCAGGATAGGGTCAGAAGGATTTATCTAAGAATAGTTATAAGGGTTAAGCATTGAAATTGTATATCTCTGAACAACATACGCAGTTTTTCTTTCTCAATCTAGAATATCATGTTAGAAAGGATTGTTGGATGGCCCACCACCAGTCTGTAGCCTAAGGCACTTTCCAAAAAGACATTGAAAATAAAAATAGATAAGGCCTCTTACCACACTTGGAAGTCTGGGTCAATTTATAATAATAATTTTTAAAAAGGCATACTGGTGAATGTTCAGAGTAACATGCACGTGCATACATGTGGCTCACGTTTTCAAAGGAAAACTGAACCATGTGGCACATTCTTTGATAGGGTAGGTAAGCATGAAAGTGACATAGAACCCAGGAGTGTGGTGGTTATGTTGGTGGGGAGGGGAACACCTGCTCTCTTCTCCCTCCACCCTCACGCTCTGTAACAGTCATGAGGTCACGGCGCCCCTCTCGTAACTCCGCACCTGTTATTCGCCTCTTTGGTCTTTGGATCATGTTATAAAATCACTCCTTTTTTTTTTTTTTTTTTTTTTTTTTTTTTGAAACTCACAAAAGGATAAAAGTAAATTCACTTTCTTCTTCAATTTCTGGGCATGTTGGCTTGATTGCAATTGCAACTATATTTTCATACTGGTACCTGGGCTCCTTGGTTGTCTACACCATACCTACGTTAAGATGTAAAATCCTGGCCTGTGAAAAATGGATAATTATAAAAATCTGTGCATCGCTGGGATCTAGTAAAATGCCTAATGAGTAGGCATTTGCTGAGTATGTAGAAATGAAAGGATGCTTGTGCATACAGCAGGAATGCAAGCTCAGCAGGTGGACAGCAAGTATGCAAGCTCTAAGTTTCAGAAGAAAATGAGAGGTTTTCTTTTATTTTGTTTTTGTTTTGTTTTGTTTTTGTTGTTGTTTTGTTTTGTATTGAGCTAACTTACTGGTAAGAAGCCTAAGGGTTAAAGTCAAGTCTTCTTTCTCTCAGGACCAAGCTACCTCCTCCAACTAGAGCGACCCTCATAAAGCTGCTCCCTAAATCCTTGGACGTTGATAGTGAGGACCAGTCTGTGAGACTTAGGATTTTTTTTTTTTTTTTTTTTTTTTTAAGGAACAAATGACTTCACACAAGAGCTTCACTTTAACCAGCTTTTTTTTTTTTTTTTTTTTTTTTAATGTACACTGTGCTCTGCTTGCATATACACCTAAAGGCCAGAAGAGGGCATCAGATCACATTGTAGATGGTTGTGAGCCACCATATGGTTGCTGGGAATTGAACTCAGGACCTCTGAAAGAGCAAAGCAGTCAGTGCTCTTAACCTCTGAGCCGTCTCTCCAGTGCCTACAATCACATTCTTTAGGTAGCACATTTCCAACAGATTGTTCAG
Organism: Acomys russatus; assembly: GCF_903995435.1. Taxonomy (NCBI): domain Eukaryota; kingdom Metazoa; phylum Chordata; class Mammalia; order Rodentia; family Muridae; genus Acomys; species Acomys russatus. The sequence continues at coordinate 7,607,701 of NC_067160.1, forward strand.
GTATAGCAGGATAAGATGGAAGAAGTAATGGTTGAGGAAGGCACATGTAACATGTAACCCTAAGTCTGCTCTTTGCAGAACTGTCGGATCATTAAACTCAGTGGGTCAGGGCCTGAACTAGTATTTGACTGAACTGTATTTCAGCATGAAAAAATAATGAGGATGTCTGCCCAGTGTCTCTGGCTCCATGGGGTATTAGATGACTAATGCAGCCTGCTCACCACGTCAATGGCTATTTTAGTCAGGGAGAGGAACCGTGTGACTGGTTTGCCAAACAAATCCATTATTTCAGGTTACTTGAGATTCTTCGCATGTGATTGTGAGCAGAGTGAGAGCAGTCAAGTTTCAAGTCCACACTGTACGCTGATTGGCTAGGTATCCCATTTCATAATTGAGTCCAGCTGCGTCTACTTGGGACCTGGTGGCTGAGCATTTCCAGGAAACATTTGCCCTATCAGCACCAGCTTCAGAAATGACAAGGCTACTCTCAAAGATTAAAACAGAATTTGGTCATGCTTATACCAGCATCAAGATAAAGCATTCTAATTTTAACAAAGGCAAAGGACATAGTAAAGGAACCACGTAGCCCTACTTGTAAACAGAAGCTCTTTCACTATTGGAGTCTATGTTCCCATAGCAAACCACACTGGCCATTGGGGGATGAGAGCTCAGGCGATGCAGGTTAATGTGTGGTGCAGTCTTGTCTCTTCCGGTGCATTTTTAAAAGCCTCAAATAGTGACATTTATTCAAAGACAGAGGGAAAACATAAATCAAAAACAAAAAACCAAGATGTCCATCCTTTGACTCCCATCCCTCCCCTCTCCAACTGTCCCTCAGCCCCCTAGGACTGAAACCTGGAGAGGGCCAGGTAACAAAATAGCCCCTCCAATGAGGTCAGCAACATTAAGGGGCAACTCTTCAATGGAGGTATTGTTAGAAAGTGTCTCTTCTGTCACCATGTTAATAGCCACGCCCTTACGGCCAAACCCACCACCTGGACCAATTCTGTGGATGTAGTTTTCCCTGCTGGTGGGAAGGTCCTAATTGATGACTAAGGAGACCTGCCGCACATCAATGCCTCTGGCCAACAGGTCGTTCTTTTGCCATGCCATTTTTTAAAGAACAACCCGCGAGTTGCTGCGATTTACACAGAGCTGCTGATATGTTGCTTCGTTTTAGTCAAAATTAGATTATACAAATTCAGAATGATTCTGAACCTGAGATCATTCAATTGCCCAGATAACCAGATTTGCATATTAATAACTCTTAAGCTGTCTTCCTTTTTACTGGCTGTAACTGAAACCAGAATTTAAGACTTGAAATCATATTAAAAAAAAGGAAAAAAGGAAAAAAGAAAAAGAAAATCTGAATGCACTGGCCAAGTGCTTAAAGCCTGTAGCCTGGCCACACTGTCAAGGAGACACAGATCTAAAAGACTCGTGTTCTGTACTTCACTGTGCTCTTTCCCATGGGATGGCTCTCACTGCATTATTTAGTATGTACTCAAACACTCCCAACAAGCCCAGTGCCAGATGATAAATACAGGAGAATGTTTGTGGCCCGCTGATTAAAAATGTCATCTGAATTGTATCCTCTTTATTATGACATGCAAATAAAAACAAGTAAATCACAATATCCATATGTGGAGTCACCTTGCCAGCTTCCATAGTATTTATGAATTGGAAAAGGTAAAAATTTGCTTATACATGTATGTGCTCTGAGCTATGGGTTTTAGGTGTCACACTTCTGAAATAGCAGGGGCCTTTATTGAGGGAAAGGATGCTAGGAAGTTTTGACTCCTTTGTTCCAACTCATACAACTCATGCCTGTGCCCTTGGGTCTTAGGGCAAAAAAGCAAGCAAGGTTCGGGGACATGGTTCCCAGTTCACTTTGGAGAGATTTTGTTCTCATGTGCTTACTGTCAATGAAAGAGTTGTTCCAACAGCTGCAGTAGGTCGGCTTTGATTTCAAAATTCTCTTGCTTTTAGTTAACAATGAAATGAGTGGGGACAATGTTTCCCACTGAAGATCTGTTTTCCAGAAGGGCCTCTCCAACACTTGGTTACTTGGGTATCGTTTAATCAAAGCCTGGCAACATTGACTCCAGGCCAAAAACAGTGAGGCTGAGGGATGGGGTCAGAGGTGGGAGGAACTGAAGGTGTTATATTTCTCAAGAAATTTCCCTCTATTCCATTTAATTTTGCACATCTTTTTTTTCCCCCCAAAACAACTGCTCTGTGCGTGTCACAAGGAAAGCTGCTGCAAGGAGTGCCCCAGGCCTGCACCTTCTCAGAGGGCTGGCACTCACAAACGGTCCAAGGGCAGAAGCGGCTGCGATAGATGAGGGGCAGATAACTGCGAAGTGCCTCAGCGCGCCATCGCACTGACCAGGGCACATAATGAAAGGCTTTGTAGACTCTATTCCTGTAAGACAAACCTAAGAAAGGCATTTTTTTTTCGGTCTGATTTAAGGAGGTTTATATTCTAGGTAAATATAAAATAAAGACAAGCCACAAAGAGTGGGGGAAGTATGGGGGCAATACTTGGTCTGGTTGATTTGTAGACAAAGCAAAGAGGAGAACAGTGGGACATGTTGCTAAAGTCCACTTAGGGTCATATTAGAGAGATGTCAGAAAAAGCCATGCTTCTTAAATTTTAACTGTTTCTGTTGGCCCAGAAGCCTCCATAGATTTCTTCCAGAAGTTAAATGAGGCAATACTGCTTAAACTTTACCCGGCAATTAACGATTACTCATATTCAATGTTAATTGCTGCTATTTTTGATCAAATATAAACACCAAGTTCAGCCTGCTATGTTGTAGCAGAAGCTGGGAACAGGAAATGTTGCATTTCTTTCAGGCACTTGCACGTCTCCCGTTCTTATCACCCGTCTCTGTCTTTGAGCTTTCTTCTTCATTTCTGCGTACACACCCAGAAACGCTGATGGCGGATGACTTTCCAAGATTCTCACAAAAGTCCAAAGGCAGGAAGCATCTGAAGTATGAGTCTGAGTCTTCTGGCCAGGAGGTCATAGCTCACTTTCAAAACACAAAATGGAGTTCAGCCGGTTCTTCGTTAGCCCTTGTGTTTTAGAAGCTACCTGCGCGTCACAGAAGCCTTCGGTGCCGTGTACCGGGGCCGAGCTCTGCTTTGAAAGAGGATGTTTTGGTTCTGATATCTAGAGAAGGGCACACGGTGATGTTGACAAGATACAGGAACGGAAGTGGACTAAGGCCATTCAACAGTCGAAAACTCATGTTCCTCTATTTTTAGATGACCATTAAACTTGCAGCTTTTAATAGCATTTGAAAGTTGCGTTTCCCCGCCCCCCACCCCACCCCCATCCCAGACTACAGTTACAGAGGAGGAAAAAATTTAACATTTTATCTGTTTATCTTCCCAAAATTCCTCGGAGACAATCCCCGAAACCTTGAAATACTGTATTCCATATTAGGTAACACGTGACCAGCTGGATAGATAGGCCCCCCCTTCCTTTTAATGAGCAAATGAGCTCCAACCCTCCCTTCCCTCAGCTCCGGGTAGAAGCAAAGAATATTTCTCAGGCCCCTTGGCCCTCTAGATTGGAGATAGGCTTGGCCCCTTGGGAAACAAGGATGGAAGATTGGAGGAAAGGCTGAGAACCAAGGTCAAGGTGTTGCTCCTTTTAGCTCCCTGCCTCCCAGGGCATCCTAAGTGCTGGCAATTCTCCCAACTTACAGAGGGGGGTCTCTCACTCTATGGTTCCAGATGCTAGGCTTTGGCCACACTGCGTCTCTCATGGCCTTCAGGCCCTAGATATGTACAGTTTCCTGCTAATGCTAAGCTCTGGACCATTCACCATCTGTTTGCTCCTTGGCCCACAAACTATGTAAACTTCCCAGTGTAAAAGTTCCTTTGCTTGTAATGTTCATGTTGAATTTTTTTCCACCTGGATTTGATGCACCAATCAACCATTTAATCCAGATGCGTTGGTTCGGGTTTTCCTTAGCAACTTTACCCCAGGAGTGAAGCAGATGCCATTTTCAAGTCTTTGCTAGTCTCGTTTTCATCTATACCTATTTCAGGGTCCCAGGGGGCTTGGCATTGTTCTCAGATTCTGCCGTCACTAGTGACTTACTCTCCTCTTTCCCTTCCTAGGCTGTAATTTCTCAAAGTGCCAACTTTCAGGGATTAGAAAGCTAACACACTATCTTAACTTTCAGTAAGAAGATTATTTTCTTAAAGTACCATCTTAGTTGTGTGTGTTATATACATGTATGTGTGTATGTTCATGGGATACAGGTATATATGTACACAGATACTATAGGACAGCCTTGAGTTTTGTTTTTCAGGTTCCATCCTTCCTGTGTCTTTGGTTTTGTTTGTTTGTTTGTTCGTCTGTTTGTTTGAGACAAGCTCTCCCACTGGCCTGGAGCATCAGGTATGCTAACTAGTCCCACCATTTCTGGGATTGCAAACATACTACCAAGCCTTATTTTCTAAGTAGTTTCTTGGGATCGAACTCAGGATCTTATGATTGAAAGGCAAGAACTTCCTAACTCCATCCTTGCTCTTACTATGACACAGCACCTGAGACTAGAGAGTTTACAATAAGCAAGAAAAAAAAGTTGGCTTATGGTTAGCTCTATAGTCTTAGAAGACCAAGACCAAGGGGTCTGCATCTGTCAAGGGCTTGACATCTGCAGAGGTCCTTGTGGCTTTGCCATTCCTTGTCAGAAGAGAGAGAGAGAAAGAGAGAAAGAGAGAGAGAGAGAGAGAGAGAGAGAGAGAGAGAGAGAATAAGTGACCTCAATTCACCTTTTCATAACACCATCGATCCCACGTGTAAGAATAGAGCCTAAGGTACTGATCATTTGCTTGGGTTTCATCTGAATACTGTTATGCTAGCAACTAAATTGCAGCATGAGTTTGGAGGGTACAAGCTCAAATTATAGCATCTTCCATACCTGGAAGTTTCCAGTTTCGCCTGTCTTTTTAGTAGCATTTATGCTGTCTCAATTCTCTTTGTTCAAAATACCACTAGATGCAAATCCACCCTCATCACTGTGGTGAGCAGTTAGTTGCCACCAATAGTCAATGTTCACACTGGCTCTTGCAACTACTTCCTCCCTCAGCACCACTGCCTCCCTCAGACCCACCTCACTTACACCTGGATGGCTGCACAAAGCTCTCTTGAGCCTGTTTTGTCTGCCTCTGAGTGGTTGAAGTTCTCATCAGTCTTATGTAAAAAGCTAACCACTCTTAATATCTATCTCATAGCTCTTGATGATAGCTTCCTTTAGGTGATCAAGTGCTAACAGGACTGTTCAAATACAACCTGACTTTGTGGTCTCCATAGTCAAAATGCATTCCCAGCAGCCATCTCGTGTATGCAGCCTCTCCTCTGGTCATTATGGTGAATAAAAGCTAGACTCTATGATTTACTTCTCCAAAATTGACTCCCAAGGTAGACATGATAATCAAGTAATACAGTTAGTTATTTTAGGTCCCTACCCATCGGGTATTAACAAGTTCTATAGGTAGTTGTATTGTTCTGTATCTCTCTGAATATTGGGTACCAATCTATTGGCTTCCTGAAAGACTGAGTCAGGCTCAATGAAGAAAAAAGCATACACATGTGAAGATTGAATTTGACTTAACTTAAATACTCCACTGTGAATATAACTAATGCTTTTGAATTCCTTTCTATATTTACCCTCTGACTTCCATGTATAAAGGAGACCCCCTGGAGGCTTTTGGGACAAGATAGACAGTCCATAACACATCACATCTTTTTGTAGTAACCCATTTTGGTCCAGAGAACCCACAAAGTGATTTGGAGGCGAGCAGAGGGCTTAGATGAGACAAAGCTGCTGGGGAGGCTGGGGTCGGGCTGAGCAGGCTCAAATGCTCCCTGGTCAGACCACCACTTCAGTGCTCAGAGCCTTAAAATGACAGGTTTCTGCTTCCTGGAGTATGCAAGGACTTCCTGAGGGACAGGCTGGCTAGCCGATGACATTCAGGAGGCCTCTGTACAATGAGCAATAAAGGGAATATGAACTTGCATAGTTTACTATTGTCAATAAATACAGTACTAATTTATCTGAGCTAATGGAAGCTTCCAAACAGTTCCTAAATCTTTTGCTGAACATCTGTGCTAAATGTGGGTGGTCCTGATAGCGGTGAATAAACTCAGTTTCTGGTTATTTATTGGCATGAGTTAGAACTATAATGCAATTTGTTTACTAAAGATAAGGTGCTGAAATCAGAGCACATTTTTTTACTTGTAGAAATATTTTTTTTTTCTTTATTGAGTTTTCTGGTAAAATTCAGCATTCTAAAATTAGTTTATAAGATAATTTAGATGAAAAAAATCCTATAAACCTATATAGGTAAGTTAAAACTTATAACTGTTTGTCTGTATATAATAGTTGGAATTTTTAATTCTTTTTCAGTGCAGTTATGTGTTGGCATTTATGCTCTCTTCCTTCCTTCCTGGTCTTCTGCTTTCTAAATACTAAACCAGAGGAGATTTCTAGATCAGTGGACAACTGAATGTGTCAAGCAGCTTGGTCCTTTGCTTGGCTCATGAGCTCTCAAGGCTGGAAGATCATAAATTCCTACAGTTCTGATAAACGACCTCCTCATATGCCTCCCAGCCATTAATCCCTGACCTATCTCCCTTAATTCTGTCATTTGCAGAACTTGACAGGGAATGACAAAGGCAGCCATTGTGCCAGCCCTGAGTGTACAAAGACACTGCACAGAACTACAAAATCCAGATCCCCTCAACCCCCAGTAGCCAAGGCCACTCAACCTTCACGGTCAAGTAACACACATAGACAGTTCTTACGTGAAAAGAGTATGCTTCTAGGACATATAATATATAACATGATGTATAATATGCTAATACATACATGGCCACAGGAGAAAATAAATCCACATAGCCTTATGGAGTTGCTTTATGAATTTAGGCCCAGATATGTAACAAATAGTGACAGAGAAAAAGTCATGTTGCTTAGAAATTAAGCAAAGTTTGAGAAATAAGAGTGAAGGGAGAGCAAGGGAAAGCAGAAAGCCAACCTCTGGGGATTCATTAGTTGCTAAGATGGTTGAAGAAAACAACAGACTGAAGACTTGGAGCACCATCACCGTAATAACAGAATATTAGCAACCCTGAAATTAGCAAATGACAGCCCTTGGAGTCCTATCTGTAGACTGAAAATTTATATTACTGATCTAAATAATAGAAAGAAAAATGTGATTTTCGTTCCCAACAACTTAAGTCATCTGTTTTCCCCTGGCTTTTCCCCTCACAGATAAGCCATACCACTTGGTTCTGATCTGTAATTGTGAAATTGTAATTTGGCCTAAACAGAATGATAGGCAAGGGGCAGAGAGAGACAATTATTTTCATGCCCTAATTCATGAATACTAACAAGCCCTATAGACAACAATAATTAATTGCTATTCTTCTAAGTCTCGACTTAATTTAACAAAGAAAATACTAATGGATTTTGAGAGAAACTAGAAATTATCTTTATAAAACTAATGAGGAGACTCAAGATATCCCGAAAAATTCATAAAAGCCTAAAGGGAGGAAGCATGAATAGAACAAAGGCTTCAAAAAGTTAAATATATTGTTGAACCAGTGAAGGGATAAACTAATGTGAGTATAGCTGGGGTGAAGCACAGAGGTAAATATAACTAACCGGGTTTAATATAGAATAACTACAAATCAGTAAGAAAAAGATGACAAAGTGTTCAGAAGAAGAGCTGGTAACAAATATATTACTGTTTGCATATTCATACATGGATATTTAATTAGATGCCACTAACATTTCCAAGGTAAAGGTTTTTAAAAAGCTATAAAATATTTGGGGAAAGTAGAAATAGATATAGTTGTTTGTTTATGATAGGGTGTGGACTTTTAGCTTTAACAATAAGGAACTATACAAACTTCTGGGTCACAGGTTGGACATAACAGTGTATCTACCCACATCAAATTTTATTTTTACAAAGGGGAGACAGATATTTACAACATGCACGAAAGGCACTGGTTCTGCCTCATCTCCCAGCTCCATCTAAATGTTTTTATGGCTTTGTAAAACAACACTTTGGGAGCATTAAAAAATGTACCTTTGCCCTGCATAATCTCTGGTTTGAAGTTGCCATGAAATGCTCATTTTACCTGCCAGGAAGATTGCATTTTTCTGGGAGAGCATCTCACACTGGAAAGATACTGTACCCAGCAGGACCGAGTCACAGCCTACAGGAGAAATCAGGCCAGAGGAAAGACAAGGACATTATCTTGCCAGAGGGGGTCTGGGAAGATGTGATAAAGTCAAGAGTAAGAGAAATCAAGAGTTAGAAATATCCTAGACCTTTGTTCTTGAACAAGAACCCCAGATACGAGTGGGATTTTAAGAAGGCAGAGAGGTAGAGAGGAGGTGGTTAAAGGGTGGAGAGAAAAGGCAGGGTGGAAGGCCTGTACCCCTCTTCCAACCTGGAAACTCAAGGAGATGAGCTGAGTACAAATGAGCATCCCAGGTGGTTCTTAAAAGAAGAGACCCCAAGGGAAAGAGCTTTCTTGACTTCTTGTAAACTGAATGTGACCAAGGCGTGAGCAGAGCTGATTTAGTCCCAGCAAAAAGAAGCAATGGGATTCCAGCTGAGAGGTAACCAGAGAGTGCAGGTCAGCTTCTAGACCCTCACCAGGCCAGCAGAGCAGCAGTGGGCATATGCTGCCAGGCAGGTTGTTATTACAGCATGCAGGGTCCAGTGCTGGGTGAGGTCACTGATGTCTTTTCTCTCCCAGCAGCCGGAATACCATTTCTGGCACTCTCTTAAGCTGACCAAAAGGAAAAGAGAGATTGCTTTTTCTCTATGTCCAACATTTAAAGTGAGTGTGGCTTCAGCAACAGTCTTACCATGTATTTTTGGTAGGAAATCAAAAGCAAGGGCAATAGCCTGTGCTGTTTGGGGTATCTCTAGGGCTTACCTCACTGGTAACTTGAAGGGAGATATTTCAGGACCGACACTGAGATTTTCATTTAATAACCCATGTCACTTCCAGCCAGCATTGTCCACTGAAGGATGGTGCTTTTTAAAACATATATCCAATTTTTAAGTTAGCTTACAAACTACAGGATTTCTATAAGGCTTCCTTGTGCATCCTCTAAAAAGTGCCTCAGAGCATAGCGCAAAAGATAGATTTAAAACTTACATAAAAAAAAGATTTGTTTCTCTAAAAACTAGTAAAGGAATATATGTGAAATGAAAGTAGCAGACATTTTTTTTCATTGTGTGTGTGTCTACGTGCTGGTGGTAGGTGGTACACACTATGGTGATACTTGGGGAGTCAGAGGACAACTTTGTTTAGATATTTTTCTCCTTTCCACGTTTACGTGGGTTCCAGGGATTGAACTCGGGGTGTCAGGTTTGCATAGCAAGCACCTTTCCCTGCTGAGCCCTCTCACCTTTCTGTGTCTACTAAACAACTAAGCCTTCATTGTTACATGCATAGAGCTCAGGAGTCAAGAACATTGGCTGCTCTTCCACAGGACCCGGGTTCTATTCCCAACAATCACATGGTGGCTCACAACCATCTTTAACTACAGTCCCAAGGACTCCAACAACCTCTTCTGGCCTCCGAAGATACTGTACTCATGCGACACACAGACATTCCTAAAGGCAAAACACCCATACATATAAAAATACATTATTTTTTCAAAAAGAAAACATTTCCTTTTTTTAATGCTATGTTAGTCAGAATATAAAGATGCCAGTTATAATTTGGTAAATAGTTCTGGGGGAACTTAGTAAAGAATTTTAAAAGATTGCAATTACTTTGTTAAGGTTCCTTTCAGGATAATAACCTAAGAGTCAAGTGATAACGTGTCAAAGAGACTTTCTATGAGGTAATTGGTCAAATACAGCTCCCTAGGAAAGATGATAAACATGAAGACATCTAGAAAGTGGAAATATGTACAAAGGGGAGAGTTTCATAATACATCGCTGCAGAAAGCTAGTTCTAAACTCATATACAATTAAAATATGTATATATATATTATAGAATGGGAAAATGGTTTTCAAATTTTCTTACAATTTTGAAAAATATTTATACTTGTTAGTGATGACATTTCTCCTTTATTCTAGAAGGAACAACTTCTAGAATATTCTCTTAGTTATCATGGAACTGGTCATAGCAAACATTTATTTTGGAGTAACAGTGCTAAATGTGCATTCATGCATTTCATCTCTTAGCTTTGCATGAGAACAGTGTACTTACTATAAGCCCCGCCTTATTGATAAGGAGGCTTGGTCACAGAGAAATTAAGTAAATTCCATGGGATCACCAACCAGAAAACAACAGGTCTGCATGTGAGCGCTATGAAGCCAGAGGCAGCTTATTTCACTACTATGCTGCTGCAGATCTTTGCTAGTAAACGGGGCTGTGGTAAGGCCAGTGCCCGCACTGACAGCGGAGAGCTGTGGTTGTGCATGTCATCTGGCCTGGCAAGGCCTGTCTCTTAGGTGGGGGCTTGATAGCTGAGACCGGGTACCAGATGTCCATGGGTAGCCATTTATACATCCAAGTTTATAGAGGACTTAAAGTGACTTCTAAAAATGTAAACGACAAGACATCGATTCTCTTTAATATCCAGATGTTATTAATATAAATGTGGTAAAATAATATAGATGTGGCAAACAAGAGGAACACTGGCAGAGGCCTCATCACAGGAAATAAATAGAATTGGGGCAAGCATGCAAACAGCTCCATCCAGCAAGCACTGAGCCATGGTCCTCTCTCGAGACCCTCAGAAAGAATAGGTTTTAAGAACGGTTTCGTGCTAATGGCTGGTCTAGCCACACACATGAGCCTAGAGGTATACCACAAAGAAAGGAAAACTTAATCCAGAGATGGTGGTGCAGGGGTATAAGCACAGAACTCACTCAGAACACAAAGGCAGGAAGATTAGAAGTTCAAGGTCAAGAAGATACAAAGCTGTGTGTCCTTGGCTACATAGCAAGTTGAAAGGTAGCACAGCGTAAGTGACATGAGACTCCATAGTAAAACGCAAAAAGATGAGGAAAGCAAAGGATGAAGGAAGGATGATGGCCTTTGCCAAACAGTGGTTGCTGAGAACTCTGGAGCTAGGCTCAGCAGTTCAGGAGAGGTGTGTCCACAGCCAAACAAGAGCAATAGGGGACTTAGCAACTCTTGTTCTCCAAAGACTCACTGCTGGAGTGAGAACAGCAGGAGAAACCGGCTGGCTAAAGTTTGTCTGACCTGAGCACCAAGATGAAATGTACCGACGAGTGTCCGTTTCACCCTGCTCCAGAGAGAAGCCCCAAATTTGTTCCACACATCAACATTGAGAAGTAAGGTAATGCCGGGTTCCACAGCTACAGGCATGTGGGGGCTTGGGCATGTCTTGGTGAAAACATGTTCTCACAGTGGCTTCATAGACAAGCCTATCTGAAAGTCATGGTTCCTATGTGCATCTGTGTGGCTGTGGGGGATTGTTAGGGCGAAGCATAAAACCCCACAAAACCACACATACACCCATGCAGCAAGCACTTTGAATAGGCAGAATTCCTCACACTTTGTCTATATTTCCTGGTACCAAGTGTTGAAGTTCCCATGATGACAAAGAGCAACTTTACATCAGGAGAAACAATATTGGCTAGTCCCATTAGCATTGACCAGTTCATTTCTGCCAGGGTATCTAGTGAAAGGAAGCATTCTGTAGCTCTGGCCTTAAACAAAGTGGATGTGTTTTTCTTTGTTCTCTGGAAAGAGCCAAGATCTTTTTTTTTTTTTTTTTTTTTTTCAGCTCACATGAATATCTTCATTCAATGAACACAGCAGAGAGAATTCAGAGGATCTTTCTGTAAATGGAATGTGTTTGGTGACAAGATGTAAAACCGTGCACTCAGGTCATTAAAGTTTTATTGTTTCAAGTTTGTATTCTAGGCCCAAATTGGTGACAAAACAGAAAAGATATATCAGAGTTGTGAGATGGTGTTACTACGTACTGGGCTGCAAAATGACCCATTGCTTTTTCAACACATTAAGCTGTTGGCAAACAACCAAGCTCGTTTACAGGCAAAACCAGGAATGTAAGTAAGAGGTTTTTCACTCTAATGCCGTCAATCAATGAGACCTTTCTTCTCCTTCCTGAAGGACCAGCGTGAGTGAGCTCATCAGAAAGCACAGGAGAACTTCAGCCCTCTCTAAGTTTTCCTCCATGGTACCCAGGAAAAAGAAAAGCCTGCATAGACCAGGCATCTCACTCTTTCAGCTCCTGAGGGCCCATCTCAGGCACCATCGGGTCGTGCTGTGCCCTGAACTGGAAGTTCACTAGTAGAGTCCATCAGAGACACACCAAGAAATGTTGGGAAGGTACCGAAAGACAGTTGTGACATTAAAACATCTTGTAACCCAGGTATGCCATGTACCGTTCAAGGGTCACATCTTCCACTTCACCGTGCAAGAGACCATTGGATGGGCAGGTACTGAACTACTGCCAAGACTGTAGCGCTGACCTTTTCCTCCTAAACCAGAGAGTCACTCTTAAACCATCAAGTACCATGGCTGCGTGCAAACATGGTTTCAAATTAGTATGGATTGAGGAGTGTTGAGTCATTCTTCGTTCCCTGAGACTTCACTATTAAATTAAATTTCCTAGCATATGTTGTGTGTATTGTGTAGTGTGTGTGTGTGTGTGTGTGTGTGTGTATGTGTGAGTGTGTGTGCATGTGCAAATAGAGGCCAGAGGTTGATGTCCTGTGTCTTCACTAATCACTCTCCACATTATTTTTCTGTGACTGTGTCTCTCCCTGATTTGGCTAGACTGGCAGGTCCACAGGGAGCTCCAGGAATGTGCCTATCTCTGATTCCCACTACAGGCATGTGCTGCCATGCCTGGCTGTTTGCATAGGTTGGGGGTATCTAGACTTATACAGTAAGTGTCTTACTGCCATTGCATACTTTTAATAATTGACTCACTTGATCATTTTAATTTCTTCTCATGAGGTAAGAACAGTTTTAATTGTACTTTTAGGCAAAACACAACGATATACTCCAGGAAACCACAACCAGCAACATGCACGTGTGGCTATGTGTTTGGGGGGAGGTATTTTTGGTTCTTTAATTTATTCACAAAAGTTTGTCAATTCTAGCCTTTGGTAAAAGCAAGCAGGCTGGAGACTAAGGAATAGCTACAGTTGGGGGTCACAGGCAGTCTGCCAGCAACAATCCTTGCTTAGGGACATCAGTTTTAAGGACTTCAGCTGAGGAGTGAGAACTACCTATAAAACAGAGAACAGTCTATGTCACTCAAAATCCTGCCATTTCAATGTTAATCTCTCCAAAGACACTTCCACAGAAGCGTTCAGACTACTGTCTGACCAAACATCTGTCCTAAGATTGATAGCACCAGCAAAGACACCCAAGAGATCACACTCTCTTAACTTATAAACCATAAGTTTCCTTAATGACTGAATGACAATGTCTGGCTGGATGACTTGGTCAGCTGGTCCTTGTGAGCCCACTGACATCTCAAAGGATTATTCATTCTTTTTACAGAAAAGAGTAGTACAAGGCAGCAAACGTTAATGTGTTGCATCCCCACCCACCCACCTCCACCCCCGCATGAAACAGAGACCTATGGGAATTGCTACTTGAAGCAACAGCACTTGGGTTTCCACTCCAAGCAGAAGGGAACATTGTATTACCCAGCAAGCTTAGACAAAGCACGTTCCCTGTGGCATCCTTAGGTGCTTCTTGACTCCTCAGACACCCTGAAAGTGGAGCAAACCTTTACATGACAATACATTGTTGAGGATGCCTGACTCTTGCCTGTTTAATGACCTGTAGGGTGTCTGGAATTTTAGAAACAAGAACCTGGCTCTACTCAACTCTCCTGTTGAGATGTAGCGGAGGGCGGTTCATTCTCCACGTGGAGAATGGCAGGAGGAGGAGAGAGGGGTACTGCCTCTGACAAGAACTCTGGTGGCGGTGGTTTGATCACTGTGGGCACACAGAGGAAGGGAAGCAGGCTATCCAGATGAGAACTGGTAGGCTGCGGTCAGACTATGGGGGAGAGGACCCCACTGGTCAGAGAGGTCTAGGGAAGGGGAATATGGCGAAAGAGGTAGAGAGGGTGGGAACAGGAAGATAAGATCAGATCGAAGGGATCACAACCGAGATGTAATGCAAATAAATTATAATAAATAAATAAATAAATAAAAGCATGCACGGAAAAAAAAAAAAAAAAAAAGGACGAGGCAAGGCCACAGTAAAGCTTTCCTTAAGAGCCTGGGTTTGCTTGCCTCTGGAGGGAGGCACGCACATGACCAAGCCCTGTCCACGCCTGGGAAGCAGCCGCGCTTAGATGGTGGACGCACTGGATAATGTGCTCAAACAGGTATTTATTTCTCTCTTCCATTTACATAATCCCCGGCTTCTGGCCTCACACCCGAGCCCTATTACACCAGGTCACGTTACATTCCTCCAGAGCTTCCTGCGCAAAACCTTACTCCTATGAACCCCTCCCAGGCAGCCCCAATGAGAACAGACTCCCACTCTGCTTAACGCTTAAGCAACAAATTATACTCATCACTAAAATATGAACCTCACTAAACACAAATAAGCTACTAAATCGTAACGCACTTCAAAAAACGCTTCCAGACTCTTGGAACTACTAATTAAACACAAGTCAGTGTCTGGTGTCATGGCTTCTCCCGGAATCTGTGGGGGGTATATCAGGCCCTGGTGATGGATGCCGGCTCCCAGCAGGGCAGCCTGTCCTGGTCCCCAGTCACCGCTGTGGTTGTGTGGGTTTGTCAGGACCAGGGCAGCATAAGCGTCCTGTGATCGCATGGAGCAGGAGCAGTCTAATAAAACAATAATTAGCCCTTCAGAACAATGAGAGGAAATCACTGACTTCTTGCTGATCTCCATTCATTCATCAATAGACACTTTAGGATAACCAAATTTCTTTTAAATCCCAAAGATATAAAGATGAAAAACAAACTAAGAGTCAGAGAGAAGAAACAACAACATAAATGAGCCTGAATGCTTCAATGTCTCAGCTCATGAGAGGTTGTTGGTAAAAGATATGTATTTTTTTTTTGAGTATGTAATCATTTTATACTTCAAAATGAAAGCTAAAGATTGTTGATAAAATAATTTAGTTTAAATGCCTTTATATTTTGTGAGCATAGACTGAATTTTAATCACATTAAATGGTTACTATGTCAGAATTTATTTTTATTGACATGAATATGAACTTTAAACTCCTTTTATTTTTCTTGGCCTGGTATGCTATAAATTCTCAAAAATATAGAGAACTTTTTAGAACTTTACTTATGGAAATGTAAGAAGGATGGTCCTAAATTAACATTTCTGATTTTAAATTGGAATTTCTGATGATGGTTAATACTATGATTAGAAAGGGTTGCCTAAAGCTGTGTCCCAGGCATGGAATCCCAGGGCAGCAATGTGAGGAGGTGTGGTCTGTGGGGGGAGGCTATGTTTTGACAGTTCTGCTCTCATGAGCAGATGACTGAGTTACTTATTATGGGAAGTAGGTTTCCTATAAAGAGTGAAACACCAAGCAAACCCTTACTCCATACAGTCTACCCAAATTTTAAAGACTGTAAGAAAAAAAGCTTTTCTCTGCAAGTTTACTGGGTCTCAAGAAACATGTTATAGTAGAGAAAGAAAGAAAGAAAGAAAGAAAGAAGAAAAAAGAAAAGAAAAAAGAAAGAAGGAAAGAAGAAAGAAAAAAGAAAGAAAAGAAAGAAAGAAAGAAAGAAAGAAAGAAGAAGCTGGTGGTTATTCACACTATTTTTCTAGATACACTAACAGGAAGAGGTCTATTTGCATCAAAATCTTTTCAAGGTTTTAAAAATACTACAAATTCCACATTTCATGACTTGGCTCAATGGTTAAGCAGATTGAAATAACATTTTAAACCATTCTTTCTGTTCAAAGAGTAAGCACAGGTATGACTATATGGATAAAGTTGCATCAATTTTCACACACATACACACACACACACACACACACATAACTGCATGGTGTTTCTATATGAGAGTTAATTGTAAGACAGTACTTTTTATCTTTTATTGATTTAAGTGGAAAAATAACTGTATCAAGGTATCAAGGTAAATGAGATTCCCTCCCCACCCCCCAAAAAGCTGCACATTCTGGCATGTAATATCTGGTATTGTTATCACTGAGGACTGTATGCTGAGAACTGAAAAGGAGTTACTTTGTGCTTCAGAGAATCATCCAGAAACAAAGCTGCCATGTGACTGACCCAGGCACATCTGACAACCTTCTTCAAAATCTATTCCTTATAACCAGATACAGAGCTGTCTTCGTCTTAATGATGTCTGCTAAAAACTGCCTTCTCTTTGTCGCTGCTGCCACACAGCTAGGTGATATCTCTCTCTCTCTCTCTCTCTCTCTCTCTCTCTCTCTCTCTCTCTCTCTCTCTCTCTCTCTCTAATGTGCGTGCGCGTGCGCGCACGCGCACACACACACACACACACACACACACACACACACACACACACACACACACACACCACCTTCATTTCCTAAACACATGTGATTCTTTCTCCCTCAGGATTTTGTGCAGTTGCTAACCTTGTCTGGTTCTTATGAGCTCCACTCCAGTGTTTAGACAACAAGTCTTCTGGGAGCCTGCAGCAATTTCCCCCAGTTATGTTAAACGTATACTCTGTGCTTTCCCCAGTTATCATCTCTGTCACACAGTCTTATAATTATCTAGTAACTTTTCAAAATTCCACTAGACTACTAACTTCTTGGGGAAAGCCCTGTGTTCTACTCATTGGCTTATTGCTACTTACTAGATGACTAAATAAATATTTATTGATTTAGTGTATATTAATATTAGCAACATTCCTGTCAAAAGTATATTCCTTCTCAGTGCCAGCAAGAAGACTAAGCAGGTAAAAAGACTTGTTGGCAAGACTCATGACCGAGTCCCACCCCGGATACCTAGTTGTCTGCTGACATCCACAAGCACAATACCATGTGTACTATATACATATAAAGTAAGTAACTGTTTTACAATTTTTTAAAGATTCCTATTCACTAAATTAGGTGTATCTATCTTGTACACTTACCTACTTTCAAGAGCAAATAAAACACAAGTCCAGTGCTGCATACGAAGAGTACAACAATCAAGTTATATAAAATAACCTGAAAACCCCCAATCAGAAGCTATCCAAAGTCTTTAAAGTTTCTATGTTTTGGTTCTATGTTAATGCTGCAAAGTTTAATAAATTCAAGGAATTAGCCTATAAAGCAGCAATGATCTCCCAAATTATGCTGATACTTAGAATCTTAAAATCACTTAACGCAACTTAGAAAAGTGAGTACCAAATTAAGATGTCCCCTTTAATTCATAGATAACAGACCCCAAGGTAAATAAATACCTTGCCTATATTACCAGGATAACTTGAAATGTAACACCACCAGCCAATTGCCTACTGCATAATTTTCTCCAAAAATATTATTGTATATAAGAAAAAGGGAAATTGATGATCACCAATGTTTAATGAAGTCCTACTGTGTATGAAAGGAAATAAATCCATCAGCACCAACGTCCTCCACGTTTTACCTCAGGGCCCAATTTAGTAATGAGAAATATAACCACAAACATATTAGAGGAACTGAAGACTGGGTGGGGTCAGACGAGTCTCTCATAAGGTGTCAAAAGAATTCTGATAACCCAGCCAACGATCCTGCTATTAACTTACAGCTGAAAACATAACTAATAACATGAA
This sequence comes from Acomys russatus, assembly GCF_903995435.1. Taxonomy (NCBI): domain Eukaryota; kingdom Metazoa; phylum Chordata; class Mammalia; order Rodentia; family Muridae; genus Acomys; species Acomys russatus. The sequence continues at coordinate 7,625,512 of NC_067160.1, forward strand.
TATCTAATCCTAACCTCACTACCAAGTGAGTTTTTCACAAGAGTTTCTTACTGGTTTCAACTGGATTTAAAGTAAACTGAAAGTCACACGGTGACATGTGTTCCTAAATCCCATTGTTTGAAGTGTTTTTCAGTAGGCTTAACTACTTGCTAGACCTAGGTGGAGCATCCCAACAATGAAGTCAGTATGTTTTTCTTTCACGTTTCATAAATGGCTAACTGGAAGACTTGAGTAACACAATCTAAGCATTCATTAAGTTTCAGTAATATTTCTTACTGTGATTTGTGAATACTAAAAAGAATAACCAACATATATCATTAAGTTAATTATTGTAGAGGTTAACAAGAAGAGAGGAGAGACAGAGACAGAGACAGAGAAAGACAGAGAGAGACAGAGGAGAGAAACAGAGACAGAGAGAGACGGGGGCGGGGTGGAACCTGCTGAGTTCATTTTTGTCACTTGTGCGTACATGGCTTGGCTTCAGGGATGCCCATTCTACACAGGACAACTAATAAGAGCTTCATCCTTGGGAGAGGCTAGTTCTCCTTCTCTCAGCAGCCATTAGTTGCTCGTGGTTCTTAGTTGCTCGTGGTTCTGTGTCTAGCAATGCGATCCCGAGAAAATTTCCCCTGTCCACGTTAGCATGTGCATTGATATTGCCACTGTTCTGGTCTTGTTTATATATGCATTTCTATGCAAGATGGTTTCTCAGAAGGATTCCTGGTATTCTGCCTCTTACCATCTTCCCAACCCCTTTTCTGAGACATTATTTGAGCCATAGATGCAGGAGCTGTGGTACATTGACTGGGGCTGGGCTCCCTACTGTTTTCTACACTGTGTCCGGTTGTGGTTTTCTGTGATGGTCTCCACTTGCTGTAGAGCGAGTCTTCGTTGATGAGGCTACCCTAACCTGAGAGTTTGGGGCGAGGAACTGCAGATGGGAGAGACTATTCAGAGTCTGTCCTTCCAGGTCAGGATTGACTCACTCAGTATAATCTTTGCTATGTTCATCTATTCACCTGCAAATTTCATTGTTCCATTTTTTTTCTCTACAGCTGAATAGTAATTGTATGTTTTAGCATGTTGTTATTATCAATGCATCCTTTGAAGGACATTTAGTTTGTCTCCATTTCCTGGCTGTTGTGAATAGGGGGAGCAACTACGAACATTGCTGAGCGCATGTCTGAGGAGTAGCATGTCAAATCCTTTGGGCATATGTGGGAGATTAACTTTTAACTTTTTTTTTTTGAGGATGCTTTATTCTGATTTCCAGATTATCTGCACCAATTTACATTTTTATCAACAGTTTTGAGAATTCCTCTTCCTCCACAACCTCAGCAGCATTTGTTGTCGTTGTTTTGTTTATCCCAGCCACTCTAACTTGGGTAAGAAGAAATCCCAAAATTGTCTTAATTTTCATTTTCCTAAGTTCTAAGGATGACAAATATTTTTTAAAGGTACTTCTTAGCCATTTTTATATTTTCTATTGAGAAATCACTAGTCTATTTTTTTTAATTGGACCATTTGCTTTCTTGGTTCCTTGTTTTTTAGTTCCTTGTATATTCAGGATATTAATCCTCTGTTGGGTGTTTATCTGACAAAGATTCTCTCCCATTCTGTGGAGTTTTCTGTACTTGGTTGATTAGTTCTTTGGCTTGTGGAAGCTTTTTTAGTTTCATGAGGTCCCACTTGTCAAACGCTGGCCTCAGTTCCTGGGCAGATGATGGAGTCCCATTCTTCAGGAAGTCCTTTCAGTTCCTGGGCAGATGATGGAGTCCCATTCTTCAGGAAGCCCTTTCAGTTCCTGGGCAGATGATGGAGTCCCATTCTTCAGGAAGTCCTTTCAGTCCCTGGGCAGATGATGGAGTCCCATTCTTCAGGAAGTCCTTTCAGTCCCTGGGCAGATGATGGAGTCCCATTCTTCAGGAAGTCCTTTCAGTCCCTGGGCAGATGATGGAGCCCCATTCAGGAAGCCCTTTCCTACACGTTGTAAGGCACTACCTATGTTCTCTTCTAGCAGCTTTAGTGCTTTGGTTCTAAATTGAGTCTTAGAACCATTTAGACCTAATTTTTATACAAGATGATAATATGGGTTTAGTTTTATTCCTCCACATGTGGAGACCCGTTTCCCCAGCATCACTGCATGAAAAGGCAGTCTTTTCTTCAGCATATGTGTTTCGCCTCTTTGTCAATTATCGGATATCTATAGTAATGAGTACCCATTTGTAATTATGCATAATTAAGTCTTTTACTTTTTGTCATTAGTCTACACATCTGCTTTTGTGCTAGTATCATATTGTTTTTATTACTATAGCTCTACTATATATCTTGAAGTCTTGAACAACATTCTCTCTTGGGCTCTTTTTTGCTCAGGATTGCTTTGGCTACCTGGAGTCTTTTCTGGTTCCATATGTATTTTAGGATTTTGTTTTGTTTCGGTTTTACACTTTATGTGAAGAAATTATTTTGATTGGAATTGTACTGAATCTATAAATTGGTAGGATGTTCATTTTCACAATATTAATTCTACCAATCCATGAACATGACATGTCTTTTCATTTTGTGGTGTCCTTTTCTATCTTTTTCTTCAGAGGCTTGAAATTCTCATTGTAATGGTTGCTCACATCCTTGGTTAGGTTTATTCCAAGACATTTTATCGTCTTTGATATAGCAGTATTTATTGAATGATTTTGACATATAGGTACAATGCCAATCACTTTACAAATATCAAGAAACTCATTTGGTCTGTCACTGTACATATTTTACATAGAAATTGGGGCACAGAGGGTTTAGTAGCTTGTCTGAGATTTCCAAGAAGTGAGATCATAGGGCTAGAGCTCCAAGCCAGAATGCTTGTCTCCAGAAACTCACTTTTCTTCACCTGCCTACCTTTCTGTAGCACCCCACAAATGTATTAACAGCTGGCTGAATCTCTTCTCGATTTCTATTTGACATTCTCCTGCTTATGAAAGGAGCAATAAGAGAGCTGGAAAATTCTAGTTTTATTACAGCGAGTTCACTAAGGTAGCAAGGACTTTCTAATTCAAGGCTGGCAATTAAGCAAGTGGGGACTTCACAGGAACTGCTTATTTGTCCCCGGGGAGTCATTACATTTCTCCTCACTTAAGTGATGCAGTGCATGCTTTCAAGGGTTCGACAAAACCCATATGTCGGCTGCCCCAGCCAGCATTTGCAAGATAACTCTATGAAACCAAGGCCCTCTGCACATGTTTGAAAATGTACTAACAGTTGGATATTAACAGTTGGACACTGCCAAAACCCAAGTTCCAAAGAGTTAGCCCAGACACATGGCTTTTATCAGCTTCCCAAAACCCAAGAGAGGTTTCATCAGCCACTGATCAAAGGAAGCAGCAGGAATTGGTCCAAGCATGAAGCAGGACATGTGCAAAGCCCTCCACTCGAGCACGCCCTGGCACAGAGCATCCCTGGATATGGGCACAGTCCAGGAGTGCTGGCTCACATATTCCAGCAAAGGGACACCTTTGCAAAGACAAGGCCCTGAGTCAGGCTTGGGCTGGGATCCTGACCTCACGTAGTGGTACCCACCCTCTTCTCACCTGCTCTAGACCACTGTCAGAGACACTTTGCTCATGTCCCTTTATCTCTAACCACACATGGAGTGAGGCCTGAGAAATGTGGAGTTTCCCAGGTGTGTTAACTCTGCACACGTAGAGCGGCTTTATTCAGAAACGTGATGAAGGAAGGAAGGCATCTGCAAGCCGTGATGCTTCTTAAACAAATCTGTTTTCTGAGTCAAGTACTTGAGGTACTCGTGGTCCTAATTAATGTCTCTTGTACGTGCAGCCTCAGAGCTAACATTCGCTTCCCCTAATCCCGGCCATATGTTCCCTCCATCACGCTAATGATACAAATGGAAAGTACCGAGGTTTTAATCACTTTTATCATGAAGAAAAATTATTTTGTCCAAACTTATGTTGTGTGCTATGGTCAATGCATGAGAAAAAACCTCTTTAGAAAGAGCTGCCATGTTTTCCTTTCCTTGTAGTCTCTGGCAGAGAGGAGGCCTCCTGTGTACTAAGCATTTATTAGGTCTGAACTTCCACAGAGGTAGAAGTTTTCACACCAGAAGAGAGAGAGAGTGAGTGGAAGGGCAGCTGAAGCCAGCACACAGTTTGTGCCACTAGCAATGCATCCTTCAGAGGGCAAGATGGATCGCACTTTAGGATAAGGTTTGTAAAACGGGCTGCTTTTACCCAGAGCTAACAGCTTAAGGCAGACTCCCTGACTTTCTCTAGATACCAACGTCCATATGCTCTCACTGGGACAAGTATCTGTGTATATGACTGCAAAAAGAAAACTGTGCTAGTACACATGGCTTCAGTGCTGGGAGGCACCCAGTGACCACTAGACAAGCGAGTGTTTATACCCATGAGATGTCTCAGTGCCTTATGAAGCTGAAGAAATGCCATCCCTCCCCCAGATTTAATATTTCAGTCTCTGAGATGGACTTAGTAGCGTTGGCTGCATTGTTTTCCTAAGTGTCTGGATAACTGTATGGGGCCAGGTTTAAGAAACACTATCTTTTCCATCCATCTCCTTGCCATGAGGCACAGTGACATTAAACATTCAATGTCTGCAGATGATTGGTTGTGGCAGAAGGAGACCATAACCTCAGGCTTACCCACTCCACACCTATGAGAACTTCCTCCAATAGTTCCTATATACGTCTTATATCCCTGTTTATCAAAAAGCAAAATCAAATCACTAAAAGTATATTTCAAAAAAAAAAAAATGATTGTGGGACACATTGCTACCATCCACTTGGTTCAAAGGCTGAATACTTTCAGGCTTCTGACATTGTGATCTCCCCAAAAATGCCAGCTGAGTTAGTGTCATCACAAAACTCCACAGCTAAGGTAGAAATATTAGCAAAGCATTCCAGAATTGCCTAAATAGGTTGATGTGGACAGTGTAACCTCCCCCACCACTGAATCTTATTTGCTCTTGTAACAGAAAAACCACAGCAGTCAGATAAGTGCACTATAAGGCACTGAACCCCAGGAGAACAGACTATTACATTACATCCTGTAACTACCTGTAAGGTCAGTATCTAATTATGCCACTTCAAAGATAAGACATTGAGACTGAGTGGCTGCATACACCTTGTATCGCCAGCACTCAGACACGCAGCAAGTTTGAGGCCGGCAACATGAAATACATGAAAACCAATCTCAAAAAAAAAAAAAAAAAAAAAAATCCAAAAACAAAAAACAAAAGGAGGAAGTGGGTGGGGATGAATTGTTGTACTAAAATTTAAATGATTTCCTCAAGTTGAGTCCTCAAATTTAAGTAATTTTACCTGGCTAGGAACAGTCAGTCAGATGGTATTCTACTAATAATATTTTAAGCTTAGTTTTAAATCATAAAATGAAAATGTCAATTAAGAGTTGGTGATTACACTTTCTCTGGACGAACTAATATTTGTGAACATTTTTGTTTGGTTTTGAAAATGGGGTATCTGTCTGTAGCCCTCCTGCTGTTCTCTTACTCGTGTGGCCCTCAAACGCCCAGCAATTCTCCTGCTTTTGCTTCTAGAATGCTGAGATTATAGGTGTGTGCCACTGCACCTGGCTACAGGGACTTTAGGTCATCTTGCATCCATTCTCATGAATGTCTTACAAGCCGTGTCGGCCTCATCACTTTTCTGGAGAGGGACCAACACATGGAATAGTCAGTTCCCTCATAAGGTGGCCAAGACTAACTCGGCACCTTTGTGAGTCACTCGATAGACAGTGCTACATTTCTGTCCCGTGTTGTGTTCCATCTGAAGACCCATTTCATGGCCCTGTCATGTATTGCGTATGATCATACCTACCTGGAAACTACTACAAAACTGAGACCACACAGCCAAAACCAAAGGCTCGTCTATGCGGATCACACTGGAATTCATAGGTGCATTAAGAAACAACATAATCGTGGCAAACCTCCCACAAGACCTCCTTGCGCATCCTCCTGTCTTTATCCACACAGTTCGTGTTTACTGAGTTGCAGTAAAGGATGCTTGGACTATTTTTATTCCGATTTGGGCCGAAACACCAGCCAAGCAGAAGGACCTAGCCATGACCAGAATGCAATGGCCCTGGTTATCTTCCAGCTCACTCTAAATGACTTGCAGAGTGCTGCCAGATGGTGTTTTCCCTCACTCCTTGCCTTGCACTTATTTAATTATTTTTAACATAGCGTTTTTTCTGCTGTCTTGATGCCTAACAGGCAGATATAGTTAAGCATTGGTTTCTTCTACTAACACTGAGCAGTGCATTTAGAAAGTTTTCCAGCTCTTACTTCTCCAGCCGGTGAGGGTATAGGACAATGATGACAGACATTTGTCACCATTATGCCTCAGATATGGGTCCCATAAAGTACTCCAATAATGAGCCAATGAACTCCCATGCATTCTCCATTTAATCATTCAAGTCACAAATAAGGAGGCTGATGACTTCAGAGATTAAGAAATCTACCCTGGGCTAAAGAGCTCTGAGAGATTTGAGAGGTAGAGGCAGAGAAGCTGAGGGAAGCCAGTATTGTTTATCATTATGCAATGGTCGCGTGGTGGAAGTTACACGTTCAATAAGCAGGGTTCATACAGTACAAAGAGAGCCACAGAGTGAGTGGCTAATCATCTGAAAAAGATCCGGTAGATGGATAGACATTAGGATTGGTAAGACACTTGGTAGATATGGAAAGATCTTCCCTCTCCCCCTGTGAGATACAGGAAGCTCAGAGACTTCCTGAACCCCCTGGTTCAGCCACCTTGATCATGCCTCACCCTTCCTGGGGAAGTCTGCATCCTATAAAAGCCAGCCCCATGCACTTCCGTGGTGTGAGGAAAAATGTCCTTTTTTGTTTTTCCAAAATAATGGTTTACTGAATATTTGGGAATCTCATGCACCCTATCACCCCTGATTCCCACTCCTCCCAGGTCCACCCTCCAACCATTGTGACTCCGTGCCAAATACACACACACAAATACATCAACTACAGTGCGGAAGTATCACTCTTCACAGCTGATGACTTCCTGCAGGGGGATAGGAGGGGATTTGGTTGCCTTTGGGAGGCTGGCCACTGGAAGTCTAACCACATTCCAGTTGTACTTGAATAATACTCTTACTGGGTGGGTCAAGACTTTAAAAACATTTTTAGCTCAATTTTACTCTTTCTTTCCTTGATACTGTTTTTGTCTTCTGTCTCCAATTCCATCCTCACATACAGAGACCTGAGGACAGCCAAGCTGTCTTCAGTGTCTTTCAGTGAAAATAAACTCATTACTGATACCTTAGGGAGCTTTTGAGTGTTGAGAATCCACACACGTAGATGCACTGGATAATATGTTTTTGATACTGGTCATGTGGCCTCCACATGATTAGAGGAGTGAAGGTGGTTGAAGACAACTACCCAACTACCTACCAAATCTTCCTTGGACTGAACTAATCAAGTTATTGATGGGGAAGAAAAGGACATGTGCTTTCAATATAAGACAGGACAGTAATCAACAGGCCCATGTGATCTCACAAATGAAGGCCCATAAAAGCCACCACATCTGCCAAGTCTACAGTGATCCATCTTCATTGCATTTTACTCTTTCTAACTGCAGGTTTTTTTTTTTTTAGCTTATGGAAAAGTAGCAAAACCTAAACCATATTAAGATAATTTTCATTAAAAAATAGGATTTTGGAACCAAGAAAAATTTGTAGACCTCAAGGAACAAAGCAATCCTAGTGGGAATAAAGAATATGTGTTCCTATTTGGGGACCTTAAAACTTCCTGGTGCTCTAGCCAGGCTTCTACAGGCTTCCACATCTAGCAGCTCACGTCTGCCTGTAACTCCAGCTCCAATAGATCTGACACCCTCTTCTGTCCTCTGAGAGCATGCACATTTTTCGCATACACTAATCCACACGCACACATACACATGTAAATAAACATAATAAAATAATGTTTAAACATAGTCACAAATCATAGATATAGATATACTTGAGCAATAAGAATAAAGGAAATTCTTATTTGAAACTGGCATGATTTGTTTCCTTTAAACAAAATCTTTCACATGTGTTAAATCATGCCAATTCTTCTTCAGAGACAGCCCCATTTAGCTTAATTTTCCTTCTACTGCCAACTTAAATAACTTAAAGTTATTTCAGAAGGCAACAATTTAAGTGACTCCTGCACAACACAGGCTCCTTTAAAGGTGCGTGCTGTAACAAAATCGTTGTATGTTGCCTGACTAAAGGGAATGTCAGTAAAACCCTGTTTGGGTCCTAGGTGCTCCTATGAAGAAGAAAAGCTAAGAGCGGACTCGCTGCTGCTCTCCACGGGACCCTCCTAAGAACTGAGCAGGCCTCCTGCGCTTCAGCCACATCCGTCCGCAGTTCCTGCTACCTCTGCTCATGGCAAGGGCGGGTGGCATTCACTTGGGCTCTCTTCACCTCTGGGCACCAACAAGAAGTTAGCTTCAATACTTCATGACAGAATATGGCATTTAAAGATGTTTACTTCAAGTTTGACAAATAAAAACAGCCAAAACTCTATGGATGTGACATTTATATCACTCGTGATTGTGTCATGGTTCTTCCTGCTGTGTGTAGTTTATTTTGTTCATGTGTAATGATATACGTGTGTGTGCTAAAAACACACACACACACACACACACACAATAAAATAATTTAGAAAAAGGAATAAAAATAAAAATCAGGAAAAAAATAATTCATGAAGATATGAGACAGGTTGCAGTTTCTCACTACCCCTATTATGAGGGTAGATGATGCTGAAAATCTGAAAATTTTCAGCTCCAAACTTATTTTTGTACTTTTTTGCACATTTTGTTTATTATTTTCAACTTTCATTTTATTATTTTAAAACTGTATTACAGTTCTCTTTCCTCCTTTTAAATCTCCCATATACCATTTTTCTTTTTTTAATTAAAATTTTTATTTTCTTACGTATACATTTATTTTATTACACATATATACAATACACTACCTACAGCAAGAAGAATCATGATACAATCAGGAATTACATAAATGTTCCATTCATAGTGTTTTGGCAGCCTTGAAGAAAACATCTTTCCTATCTTGGTGTGTTCAAAATTCTGAATGTAAATCAATATCTATCATATCTTGTCATTATCAACTTAAACCATCTATCTAGACCTAAAAATATCTTAACCCCTCAACAACTCAGCTTAATTATAAAACTAAACTATCTGGTCTTCAACCCCATCAGAGATTTGAGAAGGAATAAAACTAATTTCCTGAGTGGACAGGAAGTGCAGGTTAGCAGCTTCCAAAATAAGAACATGACAGAGACAGTTTGCTGCCTGAACAGTCATCCAAAACTCTCTATAATGTTGGAGCACGATCTTCAGCCTTCTGGGCCAATATGTCATAATTTTAATAAAGGGCCTATGCTGTTCATTGGGCAAGTATGATGTCTCATTTCTCACCTATAGGTAGGTTAGTAGTTGAATGCATATCAAAATAGCAGATTAATGAAAGGAAAGCAAACAAGTGTATTATTCTAAGTTTTACATGATGTGGATATTTTCATAAAAAATTAAGACACTCCCCCCCAAAAAAACGAAAGACACCTTTATATTTTAATGCTTTATTTTGATGAAGAGTAGACAGTCATTTGGAAGCATCATTAGACAAACAGTGTAATCTGATGGCGATGGAGATGAGCCAGGAGGGCCATTGGCTAGCACAACCTGTATGTTCAGACTCTTTCTCAGTGTCCATATGTTTTCAAAAAAAAAAGGACATTTCATCTGGGAATAGGAAAGGTAGGTGAATGTATTCTTCCTGCCTTTGTTTTTTTCTAGATGCTTAAGTCTCATATTTGAGGTTGTTTGTCCTGAACTCCACCATTAGTGGAATCAAATCTGATAAGGTGAAACCTCGAATTCCATTTCTCAGATTCAATATTTAAAGCAGAGATATAAAGTTTAAGGGTACCAATACACATTTCCAGGGCTTCGTGTGATCACATTTATTAAATGATACTACAGATGCAAAACACAAGTTCTTTTCTCAATACAAGTATGAAGGAAAAAGTCGGGAAAGCCAATGGAAGGTCAGCAGAAATAATCCTATGTAAAATCTGTTACCTCACTCACCTACATCATCCTGACCATGCCACTGCCATCCCTCTGGGGGAAGTTCTAATCAGAAAAATACCCAGAATAACCATGGAAGAGTCCAACAGACCCTCCCTCATACTTTAATGTAGTCTGAGGCTTACTTTGGGTTAATTTAATATATAAAATCTTACCTTTGGAAATTCTGGGAGTTAGTACTAAACTCACTCTCAAGCAGTTTACTGCCCCCACCTGTTAGATCTAAACTGGTAGAAAAACATATATTTTCTCCTTACTTTCTATTACATAAAGTGAGAAAAAAGAAGGAGGAGGAGGAGGATGAGGAGGAGGAAGAGGAGGAGGAGGAGGAGGAGGAGGAGGAGGAGGAAGAAGAAGAAGAAGAAGAAGAAGAAGAAGAAGAAGAAGAAGAAGAAGAAGAAGAAGAAGAAGAAGAAGAAATCTTCTTGCATCCCACAGGCAACCTATGATATATTTGAAGCCAGATTTTAAAAGTATGTTAATAACTTATACCCATCTTTGATGATGTTTTGTAATTTGAAGAGTTTGCCAAATCATTGCTGAATCTGTTGCTACTACCATCTATTTTAAGTCCAAACATCTTTTCCTAATCTAACTTTTTAATTATTCAGGATGTAAAAATAGATTTTTATTTAAACAAAAATATCTATGCCTAGCATCTTTTCCACAATCGTGTCTAAGATAAAATACTTTAAACCCTGTAGGAGCTGTGCCAGGGGATGGAGACACCTTATTCCAAACAAACTACACTCAGATCACAGCATGAAGGCTCTCAGAAGGACAGCAAACAATCTTGGTTTCACACAGTCATATCTGAAGAGTCCTATACAAATTATGGAGGTCACCACACCGGGAAGAGTGACATGTTCCCATGGTAACTGATCTACTTTACAAAGAAACAGGAATGTTAAGGGAGGGGAAACTAAAATAAAAACTGGAAGTAATTACTCTGAAAATATGATGACAGCAGACAAAAACCTTCACGGCACATCAAGAGTGTGCAGCCACATAGAAGGTAAGAGACAGATCTTGTGTTTGTTGAGAATAGATTTTAAGATCTGAAACAAAACTGAGAATAAGGTATATATGAGCTGGAGAGATGTCTCAGTGGTTAAGAGTATTGTCTGCTCTTCCAAAGGACCGGGGTTCAATTCCCAGCACCCACATGGCAGCTCACAACTGTCTGTAATTCCAATTCCAATGGCTCTGACACTCTCACACCAATGCACATTAAAAAAAAAAAGAATAAGGTATATGATAAAATAATTGAGAAAGAACAATGGGTGGAGGGAGAGAATAGAGGAAAGGCAGCAAAAAAGAGAGGAGGACATCCAAGGAAGACATCCAAGGAAGACATCCAAGGAAGTAAAGCTCACTCCCATCACATCCACCATCAGGACTGTAACAGAGAGAAACGTCAGGGATTGCTTCACCACTGTCTCTCAGACATGATGGCCAACTGGGAATTCCAAAGAGGGAAATGTCCCTGGTTACAACTGTCCATTGCATAGTGGAGCATTTTCTGGGTATTTTTCAAGGAGTGGATTAGCTGGGTCTTGAGGAAACCTTATTCCCAATTTTCTGAGAAAGAACCAGATAGATTTCCAAAGTGGTTTTACAAGTTTGCATTCCCACCAGCAATGAAGGAGTGTTCCTCTTTCTCCACATCCTTGCCAGCATGTGGTATCACTTGAATTTTTGATCTTAGCCATTCTAATGGGTGTAAGATGGAATCTCAGAGTCGTTTTGGTTTGCATTTCTCTGATGACTAAAGACATTGAGCATTTCTTTAGGTGTTTCTCGGTCATTCAATATTCCTCTGTTGAGAATTCTCTGTTTAGTTCTGAGCCCCATTTCTCAATTGGGTTATTTGGTCTGGTGGTGTTTCATTTCTTGAGTTCTTTATATATGCTCAACCATGTTTATAGCAGTCTTATTCATAATAGCCAGAACCTGAAAACAGCCTAAATGCTCCCCAGTTGAAGAATGGATAAAGAAACTGTGGTACATTTACACTATGGAATACCACTCAGCTATTAAAAACAAGGAAATCTCGAAATTTGTGGACAAATGTATGGGACTAGAAATGATCATAATGAGTAAGTTAACTCAGAAGTAGAAAGACTTACATGGTATATACTCACTTATAATTGGACATTAGCCCAAAAGGCACGTTCCACTCAAGTCTTCACTTACCAGGAGATTGGGATAGTTGTGAGGACATCCTACTGAGATTCTAGATAAGAGAAATATAGGAGATGGGGAAACAGAAGGACCCAGAGGGTCCTAGAAACCTACAGGAAGAACATTGTGATGGGTTGATTGGGGCCCAGGGGGTCTGCTCAAACTATTGCACTAATTAAGGACAATATAAAAGTAAACATTGAATCCCTACTCTGATATACCCAATGGACAGGACATTCTCCACAGCTGTGTGGAGAGCGGGACTGACTTTGACATGAACTCTAGTGCTCCATATTTGACCACCTCCCCTTGGTGGGGAGGCTTGGTGGCACTCAAAGAAAAAATAAGCAGGCTACCAAGATGAGACTTGATAGCCTCTGACCATATAGTGGGGGAGGAGGTCCCCCTCGGTCATAGATCTAGGGGGGAAATAGGGGTGAAAGCGGGAAGGAGGGAGGAATGAGAGGATACAAGTGATAGGATGGCAATTGAGTTGTAATCTGAATAAATTAATAAAATTAAAAATAAAAAACCTCTCCACTGCAGGTGTTCACAAAGGTCCTTCCTGATTCTAGCTTACACTGATAAAAAGTGTTCATCCTAAAGGTGAATTATTGCAGAAGTTTGAGTTTAATTCATTTAGCCAGCTTTGCGTTTTGAGAACAGAAAAACCTATGGTTCATTCCCGGTGACATTTTCCCACTCTCATCAATGTCAAAAGAAACTGTCCAGTAAATGAAAACCAGGGTTTTGAATCACTCATGGACAGTCACTAGCACGGTTCTAGGTGTTTTCTGTTAGAGCCTCTGATGTGCGCCTTAACCATTACACTTTCTCATCAGAGTTTTGACCTAGTCCCAAGTCTACAATAGCAATTTACAACGCACTTGATCATCTTCACCCAAATTTGTTCACTACACTTGATTGTCGCCAAATTATCACCAAGAAATGATGTCCACTTTATGATATCCAAGTCTCAGATGGGAATAAATTCATAACTCAGGCTGTATCTCAGAGAACTTTGCCTTGTAAAACATCGCCTAGTGACACGTCTGGAATTCCCATGCTGGTAAAATGGTAAAGAACCTCTGGGCTTCAGGCACTCGTTGTGCACACAGGTTTCATTCAGCTCACTGAGTCTACACTGAGGATTAGCACTTCAGAGGCCCCACACTGAGTGCACTGTTGGCTGTTGGTGGGGTCACCCCACTTTAAGTAGCAAAGCTTTGGAGAATGACCATCTTTTGTTAAATGTTTTCCACTTTCTTTCTGATTTGTGAGTGATTCCTTTTACACTTTTTACTCGGAGGCTAATGAAGGCTTCCAGCCCTTTCTGCCCCTTGATAGCTAAAAAAGGAGATTACAAACAGAATTTTTTTAGACATTTGTAAGGACTGCTCCCTTACAAAAACATCTGTCTGCTTGCTTTCCTGTCTGCTTTTGGTAGCAATGCATAGCTTTAATTATCTGGAGTTTAGTTCTTATGACAAACGTTACTGTGTTTATAAAACACACTGATATAAAAACATAGAAACGTAGTCATAGATTCAAAACACAGTCCTGGGCAGCAATGATGTTTTTGGAAACACATAGAGAAACAGGAAATTGTAATGAGTTTCTTTTAGTCCCCAACAAAGAAACCACAAACTACATTTCAGACTGTTATTAGAACAACAGAATCGACGTTCTCCATACAGACCAGCTACACAGACACTGTTAAAATGTGGACATGAATTACAAAGCGGGACAGGTGAACAGCACAATGGTCCAAGCAGGACTCTGCAGGAAACCAACGAACCTCCAGGGGGGTCACTTATGGCTTCCAGTACACTAAAAGTCAAACAGCTAGATGCAGCAGTGGTCTCTCCTGCCTGCTAGCTCTAATTTTACACTCACTATGATGCAAACAAGAAAAATCCTCATCACCAATTTCTGAAGCTCTGCAGTCATTCTTTGCCACCCTGACACACCAGAAATAAATAACTCTGTGTATGTGGTTCTTCGGCTGTTTGTAAGAATCAGATAAATAGGAATTGAAATGTCTGGGTTCTTTCTCCTCCCTCTTTGCCCACAAGCTTTTAGGGAAAAATAAACCCATTCTATTCACCTTGTTAATGTCATACATTTTTTTTCATGAACTATAGTTAATCAGTGATAATTTTGTAGAACAAAGACAATAAAATATCAGTGTACTTTTTTTCTATACTAAGCTAGCTTTCCTTTTGCTCATTTAGAGCTCAGGCTAACATACAGGTATGGCTGGGCATGGTGGCGCACTCCGTTAATCCCAGCACTTGGAGGCAGAGGCAGGCAGATCACTGTGAGTTCGAGGCCAGCCTGGTCTATAAAGCAAGTCCAGGACAGCCAAGGCTACACACAGAAACCCTGTCTAGAAAAATAAAAACCAACAAACAAAAACCATACAGGTCTGGCAGCAGTTAGAAACTGCAAATGGTTTTTAAGTCCAGCCACTTCAAGTGCAGACATACTTGTATGAAAATCGAGAAGAAACAACAGTCACTGGGGGCTAAGGGAGTAGAGCAGAGATATCAGCTAGAAGTTCTGAAATCTTAGTAACACTGAGCAATTTTTGGAGTTTGTCTGTATCGTCATAGTGACTATGTTACTCTTAATATGTAATATATATCAAAATTGCTGAGGGGCTCTTAGATGTTCTTGATGCAAACACAAATTAAATGTGTGAACTGATATATTAGTCTGCTTGGTTTAGTCACTGCACAATGGATAAATAAATAAAAGCATCGCATTGTCAACTGTATATACGGACAGGTTAATAGGTAAGTCACTGAGATGTACTTTTTTTTCTTTTTTTTAAATGTTTTTTTATTAATTTATTCTTGTTACATCTCAATGCTTATCCCATCCCTTGTATCCTCCCATTCTTCCCTCCCCCCCCCCCATTTTCCCCTTATTCCCCTCCCCTATGACTGTTCCTGAGGGGGATTACCTCCCCCTGTGTATGCTCATAGGGTATCAAGTCTCTTCTTGGTAACCTGCTGTCCTTCCTCTGAGTGCCACCAGGACTCCCCCTCCAGGGGACATGGTCAAATGTGAGGCACCAGAGTATGTGAGAAAGTCATATCCCACTCTCCACTCAACTGTGGAGAACGTTCTGACCATTGGCTAGACTCCAGGCCCAGAAACTGAGATGTACTTAATCCTTTTCAAAATATCAGTTCGGATACATTGAACCCAGCAAATACTACAAAAAAATTATTATAAATTAGAAGTAAAATGTGAATAGCTTTAATATATTACAAAATTGTGTGTGTGCATGAGTCTGTGTGTGCACGTGTGTGTATGTGTGTGTGTGTGTGTGTGTGTGTGTGTGTGTGTGTATGACTAGATCACAATGGCTTAGAATCAGACTGTCTTGTTCAAGCAGTAATTAGGGAAGTCACAATCCCAGAACTAAGACAAGCATCACAGTTTCAACTTGATGTTGAAAACTAAATTAGTCTCTTTTATTTTCTTTGGAGCCAAAGGTAAAAGCAGAAATCTCTAATCCATAAGGTTAAACAACCTCTGCCTTTATATGCCAACTACATAGACAATTGGGAGGAAGGTGTTTTTTTTACATTTATTCTCAGTATTTTGTGTTCTCACACCCTTACGGGAAAACCACACCCTAATTAGTAAAGCACTTTGCTACATTCAAAATGGAACTGTGAATTTTTAACAGCTTAGAGCATAGCCTATGCAGGACAACACTTTCAGTTTTGCCTGGTGCATTTGCACTTACAGAACTCTGAGCATATACTGAAAGCATTCTCAAGAATAACAGTGATTCACATATTTTCCTATCATGTAAATAACAAGGAATGTGTTTACTGAATTTTGTGCCCTTTTTATGCATGAAGTGAGTCAATTTTCACGAATTATAAGGTGTATATATATGTGTGTGTGTGTGTGTTTATATAATCACATGTCACATATAAATATGAAAAATCCACTTACTGGCCCACAGTGACATCTTATTCTTCCCCATTAGTGCACACTGTTACTAGACACTACTTTTTTAACTGCCTCACACCTCCGTGGTTCCTTGACAGGTTCCTCTTTCTCTATCCAGAAGATTGCGGACAGGTCCAGATCGCACTCAAAGGCAAGAAGGGCCTGAAGAGTGGGCTTTGTTCTGGCTGTCCAGTGTTTAGAAGGCCTTTGTAATTTAGTATTCTGTGGATATGTTTTAATTTTTTTTTAATTTTACATCTATTTTGTTGAATTCTAAGCTTGCCACTTACCCAACTTCTTTATCTGCAGTTTTATTATCTCAGCCCCTGTGATCATTTCTCTTATCTATATGTTTTTTATCCTTAGCTTAATATCACTGTCTGTAACACATACATGCACACACACACACACACACACACACACACACACACACACACACACATCCACTGTGGCATCCCTAGATGCAAGGAAAATGATCCTTCTGCTTGTATACACCTATATTTGCCTTTTCCACTTTATTGGACAATTAGCCTCACTTCTCGATGCCAGGGAATACTCAACAGAAACCAACTTGGACAGCATCTTAGCAACTCTTGTGCCCCTGGGCATCCTGGACCACTGCCTCCTGATCTGTATGCTGTTCAGCTGTGGGTCTGAGCTGCCCCTCAACACTATCTTGTTCTGCTGCACAAAAAGCTCAAATCTTCTCATATCCCTCTCCTCATTCTCTTCAACTCTCAGACAATGGGATTTTCTATTAAATGAGCAAGCATGGCTCTTGGAGGGAGAAAATTGAGTGTGTGTTCTCCTTCTTCTGTCCACCATAATACAAAGCCTTATTCCTCCTCCCAGGAGAGCAGGAGGCTGGCTGGCAGTCAGTTTGACAGAAGGAGAGCAGTGCAGCGGAAAATTGGATAACAGGATAAAAATCTATGGGGCCACAGGAATCCCATCAAAACTGGCTCCTCCTGTCAGAATCAAGACAGGAGACAAGGACGAATATAGAATGTTATTTATATTTAAATATTTCTAATGATATCATAATTACTCTGCTGCTTCTGTTAGGCAGCCTCTTTCCTGTGAGCCACAATTCTTCAAACCAAATGTTGTATGTTGGAGAAAATCTACATAAGAATCAGAAAGCTTCAATCAGACATCTGGAAACCCCTATAAACTCCTCAAATAGCTATTTCTAAAGGATAGAGCATAACAGCTTTTTTTCCCAAAGACATTTTCCTTAGAGCACAATAGTTAAGAATTGCAGGGTACTCCTGAATCTTAAGGATGAGGAAACCAACCTATCAAGCAGGTAGCTAAAATATAAAGTCCACTTCAAATTAAATTTGGCCCTTTGAAAAATACCCTATTTATTTTTCACAATACATTATACTGGGTTATTCTACACTCCAAATTACTTACTGACTGATTCTTTTTATGTACTAAACTTAATGCTAAGTTCTCCCCGAACTGGCATTTAAATTGCTTAAAGATAGAAACTTTCTTATTTATGAACGTGGACCAAAGTTTTGAGATAAATAATCTAAATAAATATTATAATCAATGTATTATAATTAATTCTGCAATTGAAACCTGGCATTGCGGAGTATTTTCTTCAGAGAGTATGCTGTGAGTGATGTCAGCAACTTTACCATAATAAAAGACAAAAATGGATGGACTGAGAATGTATAGTGTTAATCAAGATGATACAATCTAAGAAAGCCAAAATAAATTGCGTGTTCTTTCTTATACATGAAATCTAGCCAATAACTGATGTATATATGTGGACAAGTGTGCACACAGGTACAGTAGAAGGTGAAAAAGAGCAAGAGAGGCTAAATATTATGGGATGAGGAAGGACTGGATGCAGGTGATGCACACGTTATGAAAGGGGATTTAAAGGTAAAGGGAGTTGTTCTTCTAGTTCTAAATCTCATGGATTTTTTTTTTTTTTTTAGTTTTGGTGATGGAAAACTGCATGAAATATAGTCAATAGTAAAATCCAATGTAAAGCCACACAGTTTCCATTCCAAATGAGTATTCTGCCTACAAGCTCACTGAGATCTGTAGACTATAGGCATGGTTAATTTTGGTGTGCGATTTTTGCAAGGTTTTTGAAATAAAGTTTATATATATATATATTTCTAAAAGAAAAAATATCTAGTTATAAAGTATGTTTCATCTTGCACTTCCTTGGATTTTAATCCTAATGTTCCTGAGGATTTACTGGCTATTTTTCTTTAGCTTGCGCATGTTCTTATTTATAGAGGAATGGCTACACACAAACAGACACGAACACAAACCTGCACATCAGAAAATAAAAGAGAACACTATCAAGAGAGGATTGACATAAAACCATTAATTCACATAAGGGTGAATATAGTCATTGCTTACAGTATTCAAGGCATTATGACAACAGTTCAGGTATAAAACCTCACATCCACAGGCACTTCACAACAATACGACACTCAAAACTTATGCTTGAGCACATGCATAGAGGGCAAAGCAAATGAGGATTCTCCGCTGTCAAAACACCTTTGGCTCACAGGGCTTCTGGCCATCTGAACCCATTTTATGGTACAAATTTAATCTCCCGTTGTTGCCAGCTTTGCTCCAGCTACCTGGCTCAGGAGCCTCGCTCTTGCTCACAAGTGCCATTCTCTCTCCCTCCTGCTCACTATCTGCCTGAAAAGCTTCTAGCCTGTCCCTCTTTTATCCAAAGCCTAACCCAGCAACATCCCACAGAAGCATCACCTCTCCTTGAAGCTTTTGTTTCTATGTTTTATTTTCTTAAAAAACAAAACAATAACAACAACAACAACACTACAAAATCTGAAACAGGGTCTCATATAGCTGGGCCCAGTACACATTATGAAGCCAAGGGTGACCTTGAAATACTGATCCTCCTGTCTCTACCCCCTAAGTGCTCAGATTAGAAGAGGGCTACCACAGAGCCTAGTTCATGAGGTGCAAAGGATTGAACCCACTGCGTCATGAATCCTAAGCATGTACTTTCCTGCCTCCTTCTCCTCCACCCTTGAAACCTTTTGCAGACAAAAATCAATGGATTAGTTATTTTGTGTGAGGCAATATCCTAAATTATTAACCATATGACCTTTCTTCATTTTTATAAAATCAGTAATAGGTTATAATGAAGAAAAAGCCTAGAGCAATTAAAAACAAAAAGTCTCATATACTTTAAAAACAGCGGAGTCCAGATTCCAGCCTCTTCTGTGTGAACTGAAAGTCTATTCACACTATTACTCACCTAACGTTGTTTTTTCTATGCTAACCTTCGCCCACTGAATCCAGTCTAATCTAGAAGCTGCTGTGTAATTTTTGTGTGTGTTCTGGTGTTCATGTGCGCTAGTCTAGACGCTCCCATTGGACTAGAACTATGAAGGCGTTTATTGCTCTTGGCCCCAGTCAGATACCGACATACATGAGCAGTCCACAACAGTTTAACAAAACCAGAAGGAAGTAAAGATTCTTGGGTTCCTGTTAGCTACCAGCCGAAGGCATCCGCAGTTCTATGAACTCTGTGCAGCTAATTTTCCTTTAGTGCACTGTAAAAGAGTTCACAAAAGGCATTTGAGTTTTCACTCATTAAGTCTCTGTTATATGAATATCACTTTCCCAGGCAAATGAAAACAATTAAAGTGGTCTAAACACAACTCCTCCTTCTGATGACTGCATTGGCTTGTTTTGGAGAGGTTTCAGATATATCAAATCACATGTAACACTAAACATATGTTATACAAATATGCAAAACCACAAGTTTGTGTGGAAAATATATTTTGTGCAATTTCTAGCATGTGCTAAGAGCTTAATAAATAAAAATATTCCAAAGATCTAATGGAGCTCATGACAGTAATAACATTGTATGGCATCCTAGAAATTTCCTACAAGTAAAGCTCACCTACTCTTGTCATGCATTTCAAACTAATATTAATGTGAGATATGTTAATTGGCTTGAATCCAGTGGTCATTTCATTATGAATATGTACATAAAATCACATTGTACAGCACGAACAAAAATAACCCATACAGTCAGTCATTGCCTCCCAGCACCAAACTGGGGATTTGTGATGGCCTCTATTACTACAGTTTCAATCTACTACTAAAAGCATCTTCAGCAAATGATCCTTGTGTATCTATCCAGTGCATTCTGGAGATTACACTAGCAAAGCCCAGGTTGAGAAGAAACTACAGAAATCATTAGAAACTGGATTTTTCTTTAGTTTTTATCTCTATGTGTCCGTGGACATTCTTCCCATTGTCCGTATCATCACATGGGCATGCAGCACACAGGACAGCTTGGGTTCAGTTCCTGACTTGCACCTTAGGTGACACAGGGTCTTTTATTCATTGCTGCCTATGCCAGGGTGCTGCCCCACAAGCTTCTGGAATTCTCCGGGCTCTGATTCACATCTAGCTGTGAAAGTGGTAAAATGACAGAGCCATGTTACCTTGTCTGGCTTTCGGTGGGTGCTGGAGAACGGAACTCAGGTCTCATGCTATGCAGGAAGCACATGGCCCACTTCGACCTCTCACAAGCTTTTTTGTTTTTTCTTAAGGTGGGCTCTTCTGAAAAATGCCAAGTGGAACCAAGTGTTTGGAGTGAGGTCCCTTCATCCACTCTTTTTTCTTTTGTGGGGGAAAACTAAAGGATTTTTTAATATAACCAGCTTAGATCAACTCTGGCTATCATTTTTATTTTGCTATTAATATAAATATATAAATTCTCTCTGTTGCGTTTGTTTTTCCTACATGAATTTGGACACATTAGCCTAGGGTTAAGTAAATTAAGTGAGAGATATCCCCCATAGTTCCAGTATCAAAACAAAGTGCGGCTCCTTGATTCTGTGACTTATTTAATAGATCACAATCAGACATCAACTAAAGGCTTGTAATTTAAATTATGAGCAGAGAGGTTCAGAGCTGTAGCTAATTCATTACCCACACAGCTCTAGTTGGAGTAGCAATAAGAGTCGTGTGTGTCACATTAATTGTAATCTTGTTTCCAAATGACAAGATAAATATCTTGAGAAACATAATATATTATGGTCATAGGTCAGGCCAAATGAATGTCTAAAACAGATTAGCACTAAATGTATGCAATATGTCCCATTTATAAAGATATAAAAGGGTAAATTGTATCAACATTTAGCACACTGTTCATTGTACACCATCAACGTTTATCTTTAAGCAAATTAATACTCTATTTAGTTATAGCACTCTCTGAAAATACTGCATACAGAGAAACAAACAAAAAAAAAAATCTCTGACTCAAAACCTTATACTTGAGTTTAAATAGATAATAATAAATTTTACCCTTCCCACTAAGAATGTGCTGCATTGATTCACATGCACGTAAAATATATGTGCTTGGCTGCCAATGGCTCAACTGAAAGAAAACAGTACAATTAACAAAATATAAATGATCATAATGCAGGTCCTACCAATGTACGCTAGCTAGTCTCTGTTGTACATCTCTCTCTCTCTCTCTCTCGTCTCCCTCCTCTTCCTCTCTCGCCTCCTCTCTCCTCTCTCCCTCCGCTCTCCTCTCCTCCTCCCTCTCTCTCTCTCTCTCTCTCTCTCTCTCTCTCTCTCTCTCTCTCTCTCTCTCTCTCTCTCTCTCTCTGATCTGGGACTGTATCAAAACCTCATCTGTAGCCCTAGAACAGAAAATTAAGTTGCCCCTATACACGTGGTCCCTACATAAGTACAGGATAAGAATGCAGGCTATCCTCATAACTGAAGTTCAAATCTGGGCCTAAGTGAGCCGATGTGCAGTGTGCATGTCTACAGGCTCTGAGATGGTGGGGGAAGTGTCAACCAACCCTTTGTTTCACCATGTCTCCATGTCACTGTATGCTGCTTCTTTCTCAGGCCAGAATTCTCACTTGGATGAGTCCCCAGCATTTCTTCGTATTTACTGGATGGATTTTCTGTTTTAGGTTTTTATTCATTTCTCTGACAAAAAGAAAAAAGAAAAGAAAAAAAAACAGAAGCAAAGGTTTATTGTGGCTCACAGTTTAAAGGGAGCCCATCAAGGTGGGGCACACATGGCTGCAGGAGCAGGAAACAGAAGGCCACATTGCATCTGCAGGCAGGAAGCAGATGACAATAAATGTTGAGCCTACTCACTATTTCCTTTTTACCCAGTCCATGAATTCATCTCACGGAATTGTTTCACTCATATTTTGGAAGAGTTCTCCCGCATTAATTAACCCAATCTAAAACCACTCACAGAGATGCCCAAAAGTTTGTCTTCATACTGATTATAAATCCCATCAATTAGACAAAAAGAGTAATCATCAAAAGTGTGTTGAAGATCCTCTTGGTGCACAGCGATGGGCAGTGAGGAAAGATTTCGTTCCATTTAATTGTATTCCAGCTTGCCGAAATGGGTTGCTGAGCTCTCACATGAGCGCTCTGCGTGACTGTTTACATTTTCATTGATGTTTTCATGGCTTCTAGTAGATCGACAGCTTGTCTGATCCAGACTTAACCACACAAGGCCCAAAGCTGCACCAATGTTCCCTGCGGATAACGGGGCATCCTCAGGGTTTCTTTGTAGTCAGTGGGGAATGTCACAGAGTAGCACTTCTCTGGAGATGGAACCTGTGTTTTGCTAAGTGAAGTTTGTGTGAAGAGGAACTGATTAGGGCAGCCAAGGGGGTTTCTTAGGGTCTATGTAACCAGAGATTCTTTTTTTTTTTTTTTTAAATAGCTTTTTGGGTTAACAAAAGGGAAACTTTGCAGATGAACCAGAAACTCTTTAATGGGACATTCGCATAAGCTTCTGAGGGCTGTATATGATGGGCATCCTCTACCCAATATTTTACTGGGACATATGCACTACAAAGCTGCAGTGTTCTGGAGAGCTGAGCCAGTGTTGGGTATCTCAGTCTATGACAGGACCAGCTTGGACCTCATCTGGATGGCACCGGCACAGAGGAGGAAATTCGTTTACTGAAGACATTTTCTACTCTGTGTAAGGTATATAGTGGGAGTTGTGTCCCACATGGCTAAGGATGCTCACTGCACTTGAGTGGCAGCTAGGAACTAGGATCAGGCAACCTGATGTTCATGACAGTTAACAAACAATGGCAGAGAGACCCTGAGATTTTACAGCTTGGCCTTTCCTGGGTAACCATTTTTGTAGTTCTAGTGGGAAAACTGTCAACATTCCGGGCAATTCAGAATGGATCCCTTAGTCAGTCTGTTCCACCGAGGATCAAAACAACTTTTGTGACTTTGCTGGAAGCTCACTTAGGAGAAGCTATGTCAACAATTGTAAGTTACACAAGATTGAGTGTTCTCAAGGCAAGAGCAGCCTTAGAATCTCCCTACCAGGATCCAGTGAGCTATCACCTGGCAGATACAGAATTTCAATCCCAATTATCTTCTCTGAAGCTCCACAAAATTAACACTCCTCTGCCTCGATTTCTTTATCTACACTCCCAGGTATCCAAGACCAGGTGGAGGTGATTACCATAATGAATACCAGGGGCCACCCGATAACCAGAGCAGCATGACTCCTGCCTACCTATGGTGGTGGCTAGAATCCGTCACCCAAGGCTGTCATAACAAAGTGCCACAGGCTGAACAGCCTAATAACAGAAATTTATTTTTCCATAATCCTAGAGACTAGAAGCCAAAGATCACATTCTTGGCACATCTGGTTTCTCTCGAGGCCTCTCACACTCTGGCTGGCAGATGGCTGTCTTCTTGCTTGTTTCCGAATGTGGTCTTTTTCCCTACATGCATACATCTCAGACTTCTCTCTCTCTCTCTCTCTCTCTCTCTCTCTCTCTCTCTCTCTCTCTCTCTCTCTCTCTCTCTCTCTCTCTCTCTCTTTCCTTAGAGGGAAATTGGCCTTACTGGATTAAGACCCAGACTTGATAATGTTTAACCTTAAGTGTACTTCAAAGGACCTATCTTCAAATGTAGTCACACTAGGCTTAGGCCCTCAACACATGCATTTGGTGATACCACAAGTTGATAATAGACACTAATTGTTCCTAACTCACAGGGCTGCTATGAGGACTTGTAACGTGTTGACAACAGTGGATAGTATGAAGTACCACTACACAAATATTTGTTAATGGGTTTTGAAAACTAATTTTACAAAATCTTTGAAGGCTGGGGAGATGTCTCTGTGGGTAAGCCCATGTAAAGGTGAAAGGAGAGATCTGAGTCTACAAAAGTTGTCCTCAGATTACTACATGCATGCTGTGGTATGCACACATACATACAAATACAAACATATACACACACACACAAACACACACACACATAAAAACAACAATAATAAATAAAATAATTTTTAAAAAATTAGACAGAGACTCACTATGTAACCCTGGCTGTCAATAAACCCACACTCTTCCTGTCTCCCAGTAGAGGGATGGGATAAGTTATCCTTACGGAATTTACTCTGGATTAAATTAATGGACTTCCTCTTTCTGCCAAGCAGGAATCAGGCCTAAGAATTTATTGTTTCTGCACAACAATTTATCTTAAAACTTAGGGAATGGCCATTCAAGTCAACTTAAATGGACTGAGAGATGCCTAGATGAGCCCAGCACACTACAGTGTGTCCAGAGAGCATTAGATCACGAGGACTCTGGTCTAATCAATGATGTATGCAGTTGATAGATAATGGATAGACTATGGGCAAGTATAGGAACCACAAGGCGGGAGGCTGCCTAAGGAAGTAAGTCACTGGGAGTATGTGTCTTAGAAAGGTGTATCCTGGCCTGGATCCTCCTGTCTTCTGTCTGCTTTCCTGACACCATAAGCCATGGCCACTGCCTCACCACACCCTCCTCACTGTGATAGAGAAATCTAGGAAACCATGAGCTGAGACAGATATCCCACTTCTACTGTTCTCTCAGGTTATGGCAGTAAAGTCTGGCAAGCATACCTAGTACTTAGAAATACATTGAACATTGTTGTTTAATACATGGTCTATAGATGGATTATGGCATAGCCTTTTTGGAATATTCTGGCATAATCCCTCATAGATTGCAAGACATCAATGGAAGAATTGACTGAGCTGATAATACACTTCCAAGATGGCGAGTTGTTAGTCTTTGGAGACAGCCTCGGTTGCTCACTATGTGTACTTCCTCAAAGTGCTGATCAAACGCCCTTAAAATCTGGCAACTGACTTCCTTGCGAGGAAGTGATCTAAGAGAAATGAAGGCAGAAGTGACAATGTCTCTTATGAGCTGGACTCAGAAGACACCAGTCATGACTGCTACACTCTGGTGGTGGACCAGATCAGCTCTGTTGGAGAGCTCTACAAAAGGAGACTGCAAACAAACACAGCAAACATCACAGGAGCTATCAATTGAGCGGCTACCATATCTGACCAGTCAGATATTCCTGGCAGGACTGGAAGGCATGTGGGGTGATCTAACAACATGCTAACAATAAAATATTGCTGAGAGCTCAGCACAAATATTAAATTGGGACAGCAGCAGTGACCACATCTCAGACACAAAGGCCTTCGGGTGATCTGAGCTGCCCTTCGCTTTGCTTTGCAATTTTAAAAATTCTTTTCATTCCCCGCTGTTCCTTCTCAATCTCTTAGTTCTGAAGTGATACCCCTTATTCTTTCACTAGTTGTTTGTTTGTTTGTTTTGTTTTGTGGCTAGTCCCTTAGCTTCCATTGTTTGAAACCAAGAGCTTTCAATGATACAGTCCTTAACCTTTCCCATCTTTCCTTTGTTATAATTCATTTCCCCTGTTCTCCTAGACTGCCTGCCCCAGGACCAAGCTATGCCCTGTGGAAAGCCTTCCCTGACCCCTCCATGTAGGGCAGACATCACACTCCGTGTTTCAGTTGTTTCTCATTCTCATCTCTGCTAATAAAATATATCCAACAATTCCTTATCCATCATTACAGCACAATTTTGCTTCCAACAATAAGAATAAAAGTGCAGACACCATGAAAGTTTTGTTCATCTCTTAAATTCCCAGAATTAGGTCTTCTCAAGAGTCAATAAAAGTAAAACCTTTTTGTTTCGTTTTGTTTTTAATTTTTCATATTTTTGTGGGACAGCTGACACCCTTTAATACCAACTTTAGTCAGAAGAATGTGTCTTCATCTTCCATGTTTTATGCTTCCCCTATGTATTTTTGCTGTGAATTTTAAATTGATATTTTTCAAAGATCTTGGATGTTGTTACCCTTTGACAAAATAGATTTCCTCTAGACATATTCTTCTTTCAGTGACTTCTTTCCCCATGGGATAGCTGAAATGTAATCAGAAGTTTGCTTTATTAGCATCACATTGTAAGAAGGGAGTCGTTGTTTGATTTGACTGTTGAGGACCATCCGCTGAAGAGGCGTGTCTTTAAATATGATCTCCCTCCAGCAATTGCCTCACTTGCTTTTTTGGTATGTTGTCCTTTCCGAACCCACACATGATGATCTGAGAACAACTTGCTTTAAAGATGATTCGTCACTGATCAGATTTGAAGATTAAAGAGGCAAGAGAAAGGAGCCAGCATTTTTTTAAAAAGACTTTAAGGCTTGAGTTTTAAAAAATCAAGTGCTTAAAAGAAAAACAAGACTTGTATCACCATCACAAGACATTATGAAGTTCACACATCTCTGTAATATTTCAATTAATTACTTAATCCCAAAGCTGAACATAAAAGAAATTCAGAGGCAACCCCACTCCTCCTCAGTGAAACAAAGAAAATTCATGGAACTTTACACAGGGTGAGGGGGTTGCTTGGATTTTTCCTTTAGCCATATTTAGCAAAGCTAAAGCTGGAAGGACTAGGACAGAACGGGAGGCGGGCACAGGAACCTCTGACCAGGCACAGCTCTGGCTTCAACGGCTAGGTCTGCTGCCACTGCCATCCACAGCCAATGCGCATAACTGACCCTCTTCAGAGCATTCCTTGAGTTCTTTGTCCTGCTTCGTCTGGCACACACTACAGAGAGTACCATGACCTCCACAGCTACTGTGACTATACTGTTTCCTACTAGGCCACTGTCTCATTGAACATGTATTATGGCAGGAGGCTTTGGAGGTAGTCCAGTGCAAAGACCCCCTCCTTCATGATGTCCCATCCTGTAATTTAAGAGTCAACACCTGCTTCTACCCAGTTCATGGGCTCCTTTAGATAAAAATCATTTAAAACCATTTTAACCAATTTGATGCTCGGGGCAGGGGGAAATGTAGTAGTGGAGAGATGCTATTCTCTCCTAGAGACTCCTGATAAAGCACATTTACTTGTGTAAAACTTACATGGGGAAAACAACCAAATCACAGAATATCAGGACAGTTACTACCCCGCATCAGGAGGTCCCTCCTCCATGGGCATGATAGTGATGATGACCTTCAAGCTCTCTTTCTTTCTAAACTATGAAAATCTACTCCAGAAGGGATTCATTAACTAGAAAAGCAGGAAGAAAGCATTTTCCATTCCCTTTCTTCTGGAGCTATGCAAAGGTTATACAAGCTCATAGCTGTTAAGATATTGGGAAGAGAAAGAAGGAAAGAAAGAAAGAAAGAAAGAAAGAAAGAAAGAAAGAGTGGAAGTGATCTGAAAGACACAATACAGTAGACAACCAAGCCAGTTACCATAGACTGAACAGCGAGCCAAGGGGCTCAAGCAGCAGCACTCCTCAGATGCAGCCTGTGTGTACAGGAGAGACTCAGAACTCAAGCATTTAGAGGCATCTATCTGAGACCTTATCCTGGCCCATCTTTGCACACATAGCAATTGGTTCTGCATGGGCCCCTGACTCAATGTCAGCTCTGAGAAGCAAGGATTTTCTTTAACCTTGAAGGGCAGAATGTTTCTCTCCCGTTAGCTCAGCTGCACAACCACTAAACAGCCTGCTTTAAAGTGGAATCAGCAGAGAGGAAGTAAAACTAGCAATAAATCCTGGGCCTGTGAGAGACAGAGCTCTCCACAAAACACTCAACTTCCCTTTGGGCTGAGTTATTTTGGAGGGTGATTTTTGTTACTTTCCATCAAGAGGTTTTTATGATGCAGGCTAACTGGTTGTTTACTAGAAGGTTTAATCAGTGTGGTAGTGCATAGAAGGGAAGCACATTTGGTTTAAACCCATGCCTACTGTCACCACCCTAATAACAGGAAGTAGAGTTTAATTGGAAATAGGCGACATAGCTCTAAGAATAATCACCCAAGGCTAACTGCCTGAGTGGCTTGGATGTCAGATAAATTGGCTCTCTTGTTATAAAGTGCATCTCTCCTGATTAGTACTTGATGAAACAACAACAACAAAAATAACCTCTTCAAGCTGAAATACCAACAGCCTTCTGGGTTCCACTTTCTTCCACAAGATAATGAGCATAGCACATTGCCTAGCATGTTTTAATTGGATGAATATTTGGTACACAATGGTTTTGCTATCACCTCCTGAGCTAAAGGTTCCATTACCACATGAAGAGTTTTCCTGTTTTTTCTATTCCTACATAGACAGTTGCTACACCTTGACAGTTTATGTATTTAAGTTTTCTTTTAATGCATCCATTTGCATTCATATAGCAAGGGTTGAAAGGCTCCCTGCTTTTAACCATAATTTCTTCTTTCCAAAATAAAATGTTTAAGAGTTAAAACTGAAGTGGATTTTTGCTGCCCCATCAAGATCTAAGCTCTTTGGTCTGTGAAACAATAAAATAAAAGAAAGAACCAGAAGGCATGATCCTGGCCCTGCAAATTTTGAACAATAGCTCAAGTTAACAAAATCCTGGAGTCAGTTATGCAGCAAACTATAAATCAATAGAAAAAGAATCATAAGCAGGAAGAACATAATTGAGAGGGTCTTAGAAACCATGATTCGACTCATCAGAGAGAAATAGGCCAATCAAAGAAAGGTGTGTCAAACTCACATAGCCACATGATACTCTAAAATGAATAAATTTTATGTATTCATTTGTTCTAAGCTTCTTAAAATGTTTCCACTTTTGTGACCTCTTTTTGTCTGAGAAACATTTACCTGAGCCTGGGCATATACAATAGGCAAACAATCAAACATTTACTGTTATTTGATCATGGGAAGATATAGCAGAGAATAGTTTTTGTAAATATAAAATTTCTCTGAACATCTATGCTCCCAATACAAGGGCACCCACATTTGTAAAAGATCTGCTAAAAAAGCTTAAACCACACATCGATCCCCACACAATAATAGTGGGGAGACTTCAACACCCCACTTTCACTGAAGGATAAGTCATTGAAACAGAAACTAAGCCGAGAAATAACATCATTAACCAATGCCATGGGTCAAATGGATCTAACAGATATCTATAGACCCTTTCACCCAAACAAGAAAGAATATACCTTCTTCTCTGCACCCCATGAAACCTTCTCCAAAATTGATCACATCGTAGGTCATAAAGCAAGCCTCAATAGATATAACAGGATTGAAATAATACCTTGTATCCTATCAGATCACCATGCTCTTAGGCTGCAATTCAACAACAACAGAAATAACAAAAAGCCTACAGGTACATGGAAGCTAAACAACTCTCTGCTAAATGACACCTGGGTCAGGGAAGAAATAAATAAAGAAATCAAGGAGTTTCTGAAATTCAGTGAAAATGAAGGAACAACATACCCAAATTTGTGGGATACATTGAAAGCAGTGCTAAGAGGAAAATTCATAGCACTAAGTGCCTTTAAAAAGAAATTGGAAACATCGCACATAAGCATCTTAACGACACAACTGGAAGCCCTAGAAAAAAA
The DNA here is from genome assembly GCF_903995435.1 of Acomys russatus. NCBI lineage: Eukaryota > Metazoa > Chordata > Mammalia > Rodentia > Muridae > Acomys > Acomys russatus. The sequence continues at coordinate 7,655,566 of NC_067160.1, forward strand.
AAAGAAGCAGAAACACCCAAGAGGAGTAGACGTCTGGAAATAATCAAACTCAGGGCTGAAATTAACAAATTAGAAACTAAGAAAACAGTCCAAAGAATCAACAAAACCAAGAGCTGGCTCTTTGAGAAAATCAACAAGATAGACAGACCGTTAGCCAAACTAACTAAAAGGCAGAGAGACAGTATTGAAATCACCAAATCAGAAATGAAAAGGGAGACATAACACAGATACTGAAGAAATACAAAGAATCATAAGATCCTACTTTGAAGGCATATATACCACAAAATTTGAAAATCTAAGGGAAATGGACGATTTTCTTGATCAATTTCACTTGCCAAAGTTGAGTGAAGAACAGATAAACAAGCTAAATAGTCCCATTTCCCCTACAGAAATAAAAGCAATCATTGATAGTCTCCCAACCAAAAAAGCCCAGGGCCAGATGGTTTCAGTGCAGAATTTCTACAGACCTTCAAGGCGAGCTAATACCGATACTCTTCAAGCTACTCCAAAAGATAGAAATGGATGGAAAATACCAAATTCATTCTATGAGGCCATAGTCTCATTGGTACCTAAACCTCACAAAGACTTAACAAAGAAAGAGAATTTCAGACCAATTTCTCTTATGAACATTGATGCAAAAATACTAAATAAAATACTTGCAAAACGAATACAAGAACACATCAAAGATATCATTCATCATGACCAAGTAGGCTTCATTCCTGGCATGCAGGGATGGTTTAATATACGGAAATCCAACAATGTAATCCACCATATAAACAAACTGAAAATAAAAAACCACATGATCATCTCTTTAGATGTAGAGAAAGCATTTGATAGAATCCAACACCCATTCATGTTTAAAGTTTTAGAGAGATCGGAGATACAAGGCACTTTCCTCAACATAATAAAGGCTATATACAGCAAGCCAATAGCCAAAATCAAAGTAAATGGTGAGATACTCAAGGAAATTCCTCTAAAATCGGGAACAAGGCAAGGCTGCTCACTCTCTCCATATCTCTTCAATATAGTACTCGAAGTTCTAGCCAGAGCAATAAGAAAACAAAAGGTCAAGAGGATCCAAATGGGAAAGGAGGAAGAAATTAGGAAAACCACACCCTTCACATTAGCCACAAGCAATATAAAATATCTAGGAGTTACTCTAACTAAGCAAGTGAAGAACTTGTTTGAAAAAAAATTTCAAAACTCTGAAGAAAGAGATTGAAGATGACCTGAGAAGATGGAATGATCTTCCTTGCTCATGGATTGGGAGAATTGACATAGTAAAAATGGCCATCCTGCCAAAAGCAATCTAGAGATTCAATGCAATCCCTATCAAAATACCTACACAATTTTTTAAAGACATTGAAAGTTCAATTCTGAACTTCATATGGAAAAACAAAAGACCCAGAATAGCTAACGCAATCTTGTACAATAAAAGGTGCTCCGGAGGAATCACCATACCTGATCTCAAACTGTACTATAAAGCAATAGTAATTAAAACAGCATGGTACTGGCACAGCAACAGGCTGGTTGATCAGTGGAATCGAATCGAAGACCCAGATATGAATCCACACACATATGGTCACTTGATTTTGACAAAGAAGCCAAATCCATTCAATGGAAAAAGGATAGCATCTTCAACAAATGGTGCTGGTCTAACTGGAGGTCTATGTGTAAAAAAAAATGCAACTGGATCCATATTTGTCACCTTGCACAAAACTCAAATCCAAGTGGATTAAAGACCTCAACATAAAACCAGAGACACTAACTCACTTAGAAGAAAAAGTGGGGAAGAGCCTGGAACATATTGGCACAGGAGACAACTTCATGAACAGAACTCCAACAGCCCAGGCCTTAAGGTCAACAATTAATAAATGGGACCTCATGAGGCTGAGAAGCTTCTGTAAGGCAGGAGACACTGTCAAGACAACAAAACAACAGCCTACAGACTGGGAAAAGATCTTCACCAACCCTACATCTGACAAAGGTCTAATATCCAAAATATATAAAGAACTCAAGAAATTAAACACCACCAAACCAGATAACCCAATTGAGAAATGGGGCTTGGAACTAAACAAAGAATTTTCAATAGAGGAATATCAAATGGCTGAGAAACACTTAAAGAAATGCCCAACCTCCTTAGTCATCAGGGAAATGCAAATCAAAACAACTCTGAGATTCTATCTTACACCCATCAGAATGGCTAAGATCAAAAATTCAAGTGACACCACATGCTGGCGAGGATGTGGGGAGAGAGGAACACTCCTTCATTGCTGGTGGGAATGCAAACTAGTACAGCCACTTTGGAAATCTATCTGGTGCTATCTCAGAAAACTGGGAATAGGGCTTCCTCAAGACCCAGCTATTCCACTCCTTGGAATATACCCAGAAGATGCTCCAGCACACAACAAGAAACTTTGCTCAACCATGTTCATAGCAGCCTTATTCATAATAGCCAGAACATGGAAACAGCCTAAGTGTCCCTCAGTAGAAGAATGGATTAAAAAAAACTGTGGTACATATACACTATGGAATACTACTCAGCTATTAAAAACAAGGAATTCCCGAAATTTGTGGATAAATGGATTGAGCTAGAAACTGATCATAATGAGTGAGTTAACCCAGAAGCAGAAAGACTCAAATGGTATATACTCACTTATATCTGCATACTAGTCCAAGGGGCATGTCCCACGAAAGCCTTGACTTACCAGGAAACTGGGACAGAGGGGAGGACATCCTATTGGGACTCTAAATGAGAGACGCATGGGAGAATAGCAAAGTAGAAGGATCCAGAGGGTCCTAGAAACCTACAAGAAGAACATTATGATAGGCAGATTTGGGCCCAGGGGTCCCACTCAAACTAAGGCACCAACCAAGGACAATACAGGCGGTAAACTTTAAACCCCTACCCAGATCTAGCCAATGGTCAGAACATTCTCCACAGTTGAGTGGAGAGTGTGATATGACTTTCTCACGTACTCTGGTGCCTCACATTTGACCATGTCCCCTGGAGGGGGAGACCTGGTGGCACTTAGAAGAAGGACAGCAGGTTGGCCAAGAAGAGACTTGATAACCTCTGAGCATAAACAGGGGGAGGTAATCCCCCTCAGGAACAGTCATAGGGGAGGGGAATAATGGGAAAATGGGAGGGAGGGAAGAATGGGAGGATACAAGGGATGGGATAAACATTGAGATGTAACAAGAATAAATTAATAAAAAAAGTGAAAAAATTAAAAAAAATATATAAAATTTCATAACTTATCACACCCAGAAGTAAATTAACATACTGATGAATTAGATATCCTTGTTTACTTTTACGTAAAAGAAATATTGTCTGAATACGTGACATTTCAGGACACAGAACATCTTCAATGTGTCTCAGAGTTACTATTTTGATCTGATAATCATCAATACTGAGAAAATCACTTGGCAAAAATACATATTAAAATATGGCAGAAGTATGTCAAAGGCCCTTTCTGGAAACTTAGGATGCACAACATCTCTACACATCTCCAGGTTACATGTGTTTAATTCTCTACTCTTTGGCTCCTTGGCTCCTTGTGATACCTGTGGATCTATCACTGGTTCTCAAACTTCTGGTGCTGCAGCTCTTTAATAGCTATAGATCACTGGTTTCAACCTTTTAGTTCTTTAGTCCAGCTCCTCATGTTGTGGTGCTACCAACCATAAAATCATTTCTGCTGCTACTTCACAACTCTAATTTTACTACTGTCATGAGTCTGTCATGTGTCTGTATTTTCTGATGGTCTTAAATGACCCCTGTGAAAATTTGATGCCAAGTGATCAGGGCACACATTTTGAGAATCACTGCTTTAGATTCTATGGACTGGCTAAATGCATGATTCTAGCCAAATTGATGAGATACAGAAGATCACAAAAGAGTTCAAGACTTCTGCAAAACTTTCTTTATTGATATACCATGACAGCAACCTGACACTGGGCATTAGAGAAAATCTTAACCTTTTATGGCATAGGTCAGTTTGCAGCAGATTTCTCAGTACCTCACATCAACACCAAAGCTCAAAGAATTCCAATAACACCAAGATCAGAAAATCAGGAAAGGAAAATTCTTGTCACGTAGAATGATTGAGCAATCCGAAGTCAAGTCTCCAGGGTGGATGGTGCACAAGTTCATGGCCTGCAGACCAGCTGGCCATCAGAACACAAACTCTTTGGGTCAGATAGAAGTCACTTCTGCCAGCCACAGCAGAATTATCTTATAATTCAGGACTATAGAAAACACTACAAACAAAAGCAGAATTATAGTGTTCATGGAAAACAAAAGGAGAAGAAATATTTGTGTCAGGCACATGGCTGACCACTAGTGGAAGTCATTGCATTTAATTCTTAAATTTCTATATGTGGAATCTGGAAAGAAAATGCCAGAACACAAAACTTGGTTAGCAGAGTATCAGATGGATCCTTGCTAACAGTGAGAGAATATGGAAACTTAGGGTGCTATGACAGCAAATGAAAATAATATCAAAATTAGCAAGTGTTTTAAACGATTTCAAAAGATGTAAAGTTTACAAGAATCCCCATTTTTTTTTCAAAGATTGTAAGATCTTTTCCATATAACGAAAGCAAGAAATTGCAAAGGTTTTACCTTTACAAGCTTCCAAAATAAGCATAAGAAATGTCAGAAATCTCAAATATAAATGGCTTTTATTTACAAACATAAGTTCTAGCGTATTTCCTTCCTCAGCCTTGCTATGTACTTACATAGTTGTTAAAATGTGCCCTGGGCCAGCAGGCAAATGCAAGCAAAGAGATGTAGGCAGTCCCCACAAGCTTACAAAGGTCTGCTCTGCACTAAAACACCTAGAAATCTTATCTCCTAAGCTCTATTGCCACATCTAGGTAGGCATATTTCTACTGTTGTCATGATAAGTGAGCTGAGGGAGGGTAAATTTTCAATATTTTGCATAGACTGGAGGCTTCTTTATTTTAAGAAGAACTTGATAGAACGTGTCACGTGGTTCATTGCTTTAATCTATGTGGGTGTAAAGAATAGGCTGGAAGTTGATGGCACCAGTCACCAACTCTCTCATCCTTTTGTGTCTGTAGTCTACTAAACCTTCCCAGATGTCACAATCAACACACATGCCTGTTAAATTGGAGAAACTCTCAAACCACAGAAAACAGATGCTAATACAGAAGGAAATTTTCTTTGGGGCTGAAAGAAAGATTTTCCAATTAAGAAATGCCTGGGCACACTCATCTGTTTAGTTGCTTGAACTTTGAGATTTCCTTATGTCACACTTCAGAATTTTTAAAAAACCTATTTCTTTCCAACTATTTTTTATATACACACAAGCATTAGTGTAAAATAAACTTACTTTTGTGTCCTTTTAAAATTACTTTGGCACTTTCAAAAAATGTAAAGAAATGTTTTCATGTAGCGGTTGTAGTTACTACTTTTATCTTTATCCATCTGGTGTCAACTTTGCCTCTTAGCTTTCTCTCCATCAGTTGTCAAATTACACAGTACCTATCATCTGGCCAACTCGCCAGTGCACTACCATCCATCTATTCAGATACAGTCACTACAAAATGCAAAGTAGACAGAAGCTTTGTGCAAGTACAGAACAGGTGTCACAACTTCAGTGTCTGCCCTCCACCTGTGATCAGTGAATCCAAATCAGCTGGACTCTGTAGCATCTTTCTAGGGCAAGATAAGACCATCCACCTGGCAGCTGATTCTGTGATAGTTGCCCTCATTATTCCCCAAATGTTCCTTACATTCCTCACCACTCTACATTCCTTCACATGCTGTTTACTCTCCCCAAATTACCACTAGCTAGAGGAGACACAGAGCAGGCTTCATCAGAGGCCAAAGTAACTGGTCCATGTGAACTCAAAAGCTAGCACACATCTATCTTAAGTTACTACTTTTGTTCTCTCAAGGTCCACAGCCATTTTTCACATAGACTATTTATTTCCTTAGATCAGGTTTAGAGACTTCTAAGAGCTCCATGTCTCCATATGCACATGACTTACTCCATAATCACCCTCCTGCAGCAAAGTGGCAAGGTATCCAAACAATGACTCAGCCCTTCCACGCAACGCTCCCTGTTTACATGGGAGCTGCTCCATTCTATGAGTTTTGATGAACATACATACCATGGCTCTATCATAGCATGATGCAGTGTCATTCCCCTGCCCTCAAATTCCTTGTGTTCACCATTCTCTTTCGCTTATTTTTCCTTGTAGTCATTAATCACTGGTATTTTTGTTGTCCATGATTATGCCGTTTCCATATTGTTCTACAGCTGTATAGCACTCCAAGGGAGGCAAAGTCCTAGATGATACCTAACTCGTCACACTGGTGTATTCCAGTGAACCCTGGTTGATTTATCCACTCACTTGCTAAGTACCCTGATTGCTTCCAAGTTGGGTCAATAATGGATAATGCAGGCATCAGTTTTCATATGCAGATTCTTGTGTGGACATAAATTATAACTCATTTGGATAAATACCAAGGAACATGATTACTAGGTTCTATAACAAGAGTACAGTTCATTTTTCAAAAACTGTTGAACTTTTTCACAAAATGCTGGCCCACTCCTGTTCCTTACATCTCCCCAGCATTTACTGTCAGTGCTTTGGTTGCTGACCATCCTAACAGATGTGCCAGTAGCACCTCATTGTTTTAACTTCCAGTCATTCGTGGTGTGGTAGTCAACATCTTTTATGAGAGAAAAGAAAGGCATGACTTGACCACCAGCCTACATATTGTGCTTATAAATAAGAAGCCTGGCACACCATGGTCCTGAAATCACAACACTGAATTCTCGAGCAGCATGAGTAGATGGCAGCTGGCTTGCAGGAGAGTCCACACGCTCCAGCTCGTCTTCAATGTGCCTCTTTGTCACTACATGGAGACTGTGATAATACAAGTGCTCACATCCAGGATAATGTACTAACCAATCACAATGGATAGGCTTCTGCTATATAAATGGTGGATCACATGCAAAATAAGTGAATGTTATTTCCTGAAATTGTCTCCAGTGTTCTCTCTCTCTCTCTCTCTCTCTCTCTCTCTCTCTCTCTCTCTCTCTCTCTCTCTCTCTCTCTCTCTCTCTCTCTCTCTCTCTCCACCCTTTACAGACTCATGGGCATTGTGGTCACAATGACAATCTTTCTATATACTCTTTTTCTCTCTTTGTATAATATTCAGGAAGGTCTGTTCAGGCATCTTCCACATTCTTAACCATCTTATTCTTTTGCCTATCTTCAGATTTTATACATTCTTTATATACTGCAGATAATGGTTTGTTATCTGACTGAGGCTGGTTGGAAGTTTCCCCTCAACCTGCCTTTGTGTTCTCATTGATTCTTAATTCAAAGATCATAGAGATTCTCTTCACCTTCACCCATCCACTTTATCAATTCTTCTTTTGTGAATGGTCACTTTGGTGTTGCATCCAAAGGTCTTCCCCACAATCAAGACCTGTTAGCTGATCTCCTAACCTATTTTCTAGGACCTTCCTAGTTTTGTGGTTTGCATTCACACCAGTGATCCATTTTGAGCTAATTTCTGTGAATGGTTTAAGGTCTGTATTAAGATTATTTCTTATTTTCTGTTTTGGCACTCGAAGCTATTTTTTTTTTCCTAGTAGCTTGGATTCTACCAATGCTGAACTCTCAAAATTCCTGATTTTTTTTCAGTGTGAAATATCTTTCCTATCTTTATCTCATGAAGTCATCTCCACTTTTCAAGAGGGCATTGCTATAATAACCAAATTCACTGGTTACATCATACCTACATATTTAAGGAGCCACAGCTGCCTGTCCTTTACTAGAGCATGATAGCGCCCATCTCAGGAAATGAGTGGTCAACACCCTGAATACCATCAAGGGTGAAAAAATAAAAAGTCATTATGCTTGCCATATTTCTGGGTTGTATGTTGTGTTTTTCCACTTCTAATCTGTCTTTCTCTTTTTTAATGTTTTGTGAAAGGTGAGCATCAAAAAAAGGCTTATTGATTAAATTATGCCTGAAGAATTTCATAAAAGGGATTTGTTGTGTCACATATGGTTTGCAGGCTTTACATTTAAAATATATTTGTCAATATATATTCTATGAAAAGTTCAAATGCTTGCTCTCCTGTCTTTCTGTGCACTTCTCTAGGAATGCATGCTACACAAATAGGTCAGGGGAAAAAGCTCTTTTTGATAACCATTTCCAACTTAAGAAGAGGCCATGTGAAGAACAACTATTTCATTTCCAATACTACTAAAATTAAAGGGAGCAATTGCTAGGATTTGTAAGATGAAACAAAACCATTTCTTGTTTAAAGGTTTATTTAAAGGTGTGTGTGTGCACATGCGCACGTGCACGCACACACACGCACAAGCATACACACATGTCCCATGTGTATGTGTGCAGCTACATGGGGAAGCCAGATGAGGGTATCATATCCTTTGGAGCTGGAATTGCAGCTATTTCTGAGCGGCCTGGAATGGCTACCTGGATCTGAGCTCCAGTTATTACGATTGAATAAGTGCTCTTGACTGACTGTGGAGACACCTGACCAACCCTAGAAAAGCTTCTTAAAAAATTAATTATAACCCCTATTATTGATGAAGACATAAAATTATGAGAAAAGATAAAATATAAGGAGAAAGTAAGAAATGGGTATTGGGATATAATTGAGCCCTGAGAAGTGTAAAGAGGATGTTAAACTAAAAAGACCATGTAATTAAAGAACTGAGTATTAGACCATGGACTTCATTTCTAGAAATCCCAGTGACATCAGGGCCCATTAGTTTTGAATAAATGAAGTTCCACTGATGTTCCTCAGAGTCTTGAGTTTTAAGCTCCAATAAAAATATACCTTAATTGATTTTTGAAGATTTAGGAATATTTTTTTCAGACACTAACTTCAAATGCAACAAGGAGTAATCATCACCATCCATTTGTTCCAGCACCGACTGCTCAGGCTTCCAGCAATGGTTTCCAATGGTTTTTATAAATACATATAAGGCACTTCCTTTGCCCTTGATGCTATTCAGGTGTTTTCTTACCATCTATAAAGGGAAGTACACAAAGCCATGGATCCTCAAATGGGTTTTTACAGAAGGCTGAAGATGCAATGACCATCAGTGTGACTTCTCTTTCCTGTCAATGGTCTTCTTTGTCTAATCTTCTAACACATAAGTGTTTCCCAATGAAGAAAAGAAGAGTAAAATACAAACACCAGCACATTGTTTTTTCTGACAAGTAAGACTGGTATATCTTGAGATTTGGTACCAATATAAATGACTAACTAATACACACGATCTCAACCTCATTACAGAGTGGGGCTCCAGTTACACCTTTTTTCCCTCTAAAATTCTACTTAATTCCAAGTATAGTACAAATATCTTGCTATTCAATAATGCCTTTTTTTTTTGTTTTACCTAGAAAAAAAAATGATGATCCCATGGTTCTTGCCAAGAAAATGCTTAACAGCAAAGCTGTTGTTTCTTTGTTATGTTCACCCATTGCTCTCTGTTAAAAAAAAAAAAAAGTCTGCAGGCTAACTGTTTCCATTACAAGCCAACAAAATACGATCACATCTGAAATTTCTGCCCAGACCTCCATTTGGGTCTGCTTTTCAAGAGTAAGATTACATTTTCATGCCATCCAAGCAATAAATTTCTCCTCCAAATGACGTTGCATTCCTACAGCCATGGGGGTGTTGTTGTTAGTATGCAACCACAATGGCTGCTGAGTCAGGGAGGGGACAACAGATTCAGAATTCTCACTGCTTTTATATGAAATGAAGTCTTTTCCATGTCCTTCTATTCTCTGTGAACAAAGAGCCTTTATCTTTTTAATAGCAGTGACAAGAAACAATGAGACTGGTGAGGAGCTTCCCAAGACATGAGCAAAGCAGAGGACTGGGCTAACCACAGTGGGACTGAAGAAACAGTACAAGCAGTCAAGAATGCCCATAAGAACCATTGGGAGGAGGTCCTCCTCAGTCACAGCCATAGGGGAGGGGAGTAAGGGGAAATGGGAGGGAGGGAGGAATGGGAGGATACAAGGGATGGGATAACAATTGAGATGTAATAAGAATAAAGTAATGAAATATATTTTTAAAAAGAACGATTGGGAGTGACGCAGCACTGTTTTCACCAGGCCCCTCAGGAACTCCTGCACAGAATGGCGTCTACACAGCTGTGGGTTACTGGAAAGACACCTGAAATGGACAGGGTACCCTCTGTAGGGTCACCCACTGTTTAAACAACATTTACTAAAACCTCCTGGTAGTGAAGCAACATGGTGCAGAACACTACGTCCCCGTTCTTTGAGGCTGATGTAAACTATCGGGAGCTTGTTCTCTGCGTAGTGAGAAAAAAATTTTACAGTGATCTTCTAAGACTAAGAAATGTGGCTCGTTTATCTGGCTTGTAAAGCTATTGAGATCTTAACCTTACTAAGCAGATTTTTGCTTGAATTATACCCAAAATATATTTTTTAATGAATGTAAAGAGTCTCTAAATTGTTTTTGAAAGCATCATGGGAATCATCAAAAACAATTATAAGTCACAAGAAACATTATATTTTGTAATGATAGTTTGAGTAAATAAGAGTTCATTTCCCTCTGTCTCTGTCTCTGTCTCTCTGTCTCTGTCTCTGTCTCTCTGTCTCTGTCTCTGTCTCTCTCTCTGTCTGTCTCTGTCTCTCTCTGTCTGTCTCTGTCTCTCTGTCTCTGTCTCTCTGTCTCTCTCTCTGTCTCTGTCTCTCTGTCTCTGTCTCTGTCTCTCTCTGTCTCTCTGTCACTGTCTCTCTGTCTCTGTCTCTCTGTCTCTGTCTCTCTGTCTCTGTCTCTCTGTCTCTGTCTCTGTCTCTCTCTCTGTCTGTCTCTGTCTCTGTCTCTCTCTGTCTGTCTCTGTCTCTCTCTGTCTGTCTCTGTCTCTCTGTCTCTTTGTCTCTGTCTCTCTCTCTCTGTCTGTCTCTGTCTCTCTCTGTCTGTCTCTGTCTCTCTCTGTCTCTCTGTCTGTCTCTGTCTCTGTCTCTGTCTCTCTCTGTCTGTCTCTGTCTCTGTCTCTCTGTCTCTGTCTCTCTGTCTCTCTGTCTCTGTCTCTCTGTCTCTCTGTCTCTATCTCTCTCTGTCTGTCTCTGTCTCTGTCTCTCTCTCTGTCTCTGTCTCTGTCTCTCTCTCTGTCTCTGTCTCTCTGTTTCTCTGTCTCTGTCTCTGTCTCTCTCTCTGTCTGTCTCTGTCTCTGTCTCTGTCTCTGTCTCTCTGTCTCTCTATCTCTGTCTCTGTCTCTCTGTCCCTCTCTCTGTCTGTCTGTCTGTCTGTCTGTCTCTCTCTCTCTCTCTCTCTCACACACACACACACACACACACACACACACACACATACACACACATACACATTACATATGTAGATGTATCATCCCCAAATTATTTTAATATTGATAATAGTAGGTTTAAAATATATTATTTACCAGTAAAACTCAATCATTATGTAAAACACCATGATTAAAGATAAATGCAACCTTACACTGTCATTTTGCAATAGAGGAGCCTGTTTTTATTTTCCTTTTGAATTTCAAGGTGGCCAGTATTTAGAAAAGTGTTGTAATAAGATAAGGATTAATAGTTATAGTGCAGCCTAGAAATAGTTGATGACTCTTGCTCCTTCAACAAGCCAGCACTTAGTACGCACCTGTTGCGGGCACACAGGCTGACTTCCAGTGATTCCAGTGATTTAAGAGCTCCTCGTTTGAGGGGTGTGACTGTACAGGCATGGAAGGAAGAGGCATGAGGACCATGAATTCCACACCCGCCCAGGCTATAGGGCAAGAAACAAACAAGTACCAGGCATCTCTCTAGCCTGAGACGACAACACTTCTGTGACTACTTGAGAGAAAATGGAAAGTACCTGTATGTTTCCACAAATTAAAAAAAAAAAAAAAAAAAAGAACACCCTTAAAAAACAGACTCTATAATCCCAGCACTTGAGAGGCAGAGGCAGGTAGGTTTCTGTGAGTTCGAGGCCAGCCTGGTCTACAAAGCGAGTCTAGGACAGCCAGGGCTACACAGAGAAACCTTGTCTCAAAAAACCAAAACCAAAACCAAACCAAAACACAAACAAACAAACAAACAAAAACAACAAGAACAACAACCCACACACAGAGAATCTGTCCAGGATTTAAAAATAATAATAAAATCCTTGAACAATTTCATTCTCTATACAATGTAGAGCTAGACAGCCGCACACCTTGGGCTTGGCTTCCATTCAAACAGCAGCCTCCCTTATTTTCATGTGCCCCTTTGACAGTTTGTGCATGGATTCCCAGGACTGTTGCAGGAACTGTCTGCAGGAAAATCTGCTCAGCACTTCCACCAGTACTAGTACTTTAAAACAGCTAGAAAGACTGTGTTATGATGTCATACTAGTGGGTGCTGCTAGGTTTATATTATTCATGGTTTTTATGTGCATAAGTGTTTTGCATGTATGTATATTCACTACTTGGATGTTTGGTACTCAGGAAGGCCAGTAGAGAACATTGGGTTCCCTGGACATGGAGGTACAGAAGGTTGGTAGCCATACGTATGTGCTGAGAATCAAACCCGAGTCCTCTAGAAGAGCAGTCGGTACTCTTAAGCACTGAGGCATCACTCTAGCACCTGGGTTTCTACATTTTAACTTCACTATTATCTAAATTCTTGTAGATATGAAGGAAATAAATATAAAGATACATAATGTCTCTAGAGAAGATACACACTCACTATGTTCAACATGTAACGTTTGGGTTTGAGGTGATGAAGTCAGTTGGTTCTTTAAAATTAGAAGTCAGTTTAGAATAAGTAAACGCGGAGTACAATGATTATCCAATACAAAGCTGCAACTTTTCTTCCAAGGAATTTTAATGGGGCTGGAGTGATGACTCACATTTGGAGTGTATACTATTCTTGAAGAGGACCAACCTTTTGACACACCCATATCAGGTGGCCCAGGACTAGCTATAATTCAGGCTGCAAGGGAGTTGACACCTCTGATCTCTGTAAGCACTTCCACTCACTGCACATACCTTACACAGACACAGACATGTACACATAATTTAAAATAATAAAAAAAGCCATTTAAAAACTACTTCTCTTGCAATTAATAAATACTTATGTTTCTGTATCCCTAATCCCATACATAACTTGTTTTTAGATTCACGATTTAGAATTATAAATAAGAATAATATTTTAAAGCTATATATAATTACAAGAATAGAGATATAGGCTAAATATAATCTTTTCATATATTTGTCTATAAGGCACATTAACTCACAAAAGACGACACTGATGGAGCCAGGGAGAAGGGTCTGCCATTAAGTGCTTGCCGCACAAGTATGATCCCTGTTCAGAGCCCAAGAACCCATGTAAACAGCCAGGCATGGTGACTGCATATACAACCCTAGAGCGGGGGAGGTAGAGGCAAGGGGATTCCTGAAGCTCACTGGCTGCTTTTGTCACATAGGTGACCTCCGGGCTCTGTGACAGACTTTGTCTCAAAAACTAAGGTGGCAAGTGATACGAAAAGACACCTGATGTCTACCTCTGACCTCCAGGTAGAGGAGCATATGTGTGCCCCCCCCACATACACACCCCACCCCACCACCACCACCAAGAAAAAGGAAGATGCTGATGAACTGACCACATTAAAACTGAGCCACATCATAAAGAGAATAGAAAATGCCCTCTCAGCCTCAGCAGCCATTTTCCAATAATTTTCTACAGTGCAAGTTCCAGGACAGCCAAAGCTGTTACACAGAGAAATCCTGTCTTGAAAAACAAACAAACAGAAAAAAAGAAAGAAAGAACGAAAGAAAGACAGAAAAAGAAAAGAAAAGAATTTTCTAAAAGGACAAGCACAAAGGGAAAGAGGAGAGGCGCCTGATGTACATTCTCCAGGTCTTTAGGGAAGTTCCTGTGACCACATGTATGCAAATGTACAGGACATGTGGTGTGGTAGGCATCAGGCAAATGGGTACTGTCAAAAACGGAATGGCTCATAACCGTTACCATGGCGAAACTGATAGAGTCCACAACATCACTGAGCATAGCGTGGGCATCACTGTAAACAAGCAAGTTAAGGCTAAGATCATTAGCAAGAGACTTAATGTGTGCACTGAGCCTATTAGACACTCTGAGGAGCAGAGAGAGCCTCCTGAAGAGCAGGAAGGAAAGCAACCAGGAAAAAGAAGCCAAAGAGAGGTATGTGGGTTGAACTACAGCTCCAGCCCGCTGCACCCGGAGAAGCACAGTTAGTGAGAACTGAGGGAAGGTCTGGGAGCTGCTGGAACCCACCCCCTGTGATTTTGTGGATTATTGCACAAGAACGCATTTACAACAGTAAAAGTGTTTCCTTTAAAGAGAAAGAAAAGGGCAAAGCCAACCTCAAAGCAATGGCCACTTTACCAAAGATATCAGTGTGAAATAGAGACATGGGTAAATCATAAAAATGGATAATGGAAACCAATAGAATATAAAAAAAAATATTTTACACACAAAAAAATACATCTGGCCAGTAACTGAACTGAATTGATCAATCTCTTAAAAAATGGCATCATCTTGTGATTGGGATGTCATCTATAAGTTACTGGAATTATGGAAATCTGGGAATACAAATGAGCTCCTTTTACATGTTTGTGAAATTGAAACCACTTTTGAAAATAATTTCTTAGGTTATAAACGTGAAGGAGTCACTTGGTTGCACAGCCTGTGGCTGAGCACTCCCCTTCTGTCTGCACACAGGTGAACATTTGTACACACCAGGAACACACACACACACACACACACACACACACACACACACACACACACACACGGTGGGCCTCTTCATCACAGTCTAAAATGAAGAGCACACTGAACATTGCAAATACCCGCTAACTGAAAACCACCAAACACACACAGTACACATCCAGTGATGAGATGGAGCAGAAGGAAACCCACTGTCCAATTTTGAAAGATAAATGTATATTTCTGTTTGAAATGAGATAGAACATACATGGTGCAAATTTTTTTCTTGGGCCTTGAAGGTGGGGAAGCTCCTGAAACCTATTAATAGTCTAAGGTATTACTGTTCTACAAGAGCACAGACTTGGACATCTCAGGCATTGTGTGTAGGTCATGCAGAAACTGCACAACGAATGCAGAATTTATGCCAGGTGTTGAGGGAGAACAGACTGGCTGATCTGAACTTGAGTCATAAGGTAGACTCAACTGGATGAGCCTGGTAGTGAGAGGAAGGAGGGTAAAAGGTTTCTCACCACGCTCCTTGCATCACTGTAAAATCCGGTGCTGGCTTGGACACAGAACCCTTAAACAGCATTCTACTTAGCTGGTACCCACAGTGGGTATGGGAAAGGGTATTTAGATATTGTTCCCCCTAGAAATGCAAGTGTACTTTCATACATTCATATATATGTACCTAATTATATATAATCCACTAATCCATATCTAATCACTGTAACTCATAACAAGAAAACATTTTACAGAAGCCTTTTGGCTATTAGATGACAGGGAAATTATTAAATATAGTTGGTTTGGGTTTTTTTTTTTTTTTTTGTCTCTTTTTGGAGTATAATCATTGCATCATACAAAGTTATAACTTCAGAACTGTATTTGGACTTTTTCAGTTCAAAACTGGTGATAGACTATAAGTGGTCTTCCTTTGGACAGCACAGAAGTGAGCCATGCCTTGGCAGACCCTTGAAACAATTTAGAATGGTGATTCTGCAAATTACGATCACCTGGAAGACTCCCAGGGCTCATTGCAGAGCTCTCGAAATGACAAGGTCCGGAGATGAGATGCAAGGCAGGGGCAGGTCTCTGTGTGTTCTTCAAGTGGCTTCTGCAAGCAGACAAGTTTGGGAACCAGCGGTCTAGAACAGGAACACAAAAGCGAACTGAAACTGCTCACTGTGTGCCAGGGCTGCTCTAACTTAGAGGCCACAAAAATCAGGTGTGCAAGAAATTGCTTCAGTCCTCGGCAGAAGTTAGTAATCTCCTCGGTCCCATAGCATGGGAGAAATTTTTCTCTGGGCCCACCCAGGTCTTGTCTCTCTTCTCCTCTGTACCATTTCCTAAATGCAGCTGGTGCAGCCCATCCAGGGGGAGTCATGAAGCATCAGGGGAGAAGAGAGCTTAGCAGGGACCAACAGCCATAGGCTCTCTCCACCTAGGATCAACCCATGTTGCCTGTGCTGCCTCCCTCAACACTTGGCTTCTCTGTTGGTTTCTGCGGTCCCTATTACATCTACCTCACCCCATCCCCATGGGTGTCTGTGGTCCCTAGGCTTTCTGTTCACATCCTCACTGCTCGTAGCATCCCTGCTCCAGGCAGCAACAGACTTTCCACTACTTGCTGTTTTGCATGAACTTCAAGGGGTGGAGGAGACTTGAAATAACAGTATAAAAAGGAATTGTTGAGAACGAGAAGGCACCACTTGATAATGTATCAAAATACGAACTGTAACACCTCTTCAGATTACATGGCTGACCGTGAAAAAGAATTTTCATGTTGGTTAAATTGTTTGGCTTGTACTTTTAGCATTCTCTTAATTAATTTCATGAGCTCTTCTTAAGTGGCTTGTCCATTTTGCGAAAGTAATTGTTTTTATTTAAAACGCATAATATATCAACTTTCCTAAAACTGAACGTGGAAGGCTGCAATGAGGCGGGATGGAAGATGGCCTTCTCCTTGGAGACCGCGCAGCATTCACGCAGAAAAGCAGTTGAACCAGGCACAACTCAAGTACGGCTTGTAGGACAGCAGTGTACATTCTCTCGTGAGTTATCAAACTGTTCAAGAATGGGTCAGTGTACTGGGGATATGGTTCTGTCAGTACAGGACACAATTGTTACTTTAGAAAAGTTTTCTTACATCTCAAAGTTCATGAGTGAACTATCTCGGTGAACTTATATTTAAGGAACAGCATGTGGCGTGTACGTTGAAGCATTCACCAGGCTGAACGCTTTCAGATAAAAATAACTCAATTCCAGCACACTCAGTCATTTTGGGATTCAGTAGCCTGCAGGTGGACTGTTATCCAAACAGTAGCTCAGTACTTCATGTGGTCTAACAGAACAAGTTCAGGCTCTGAACACAATTGTGTACTTTGAGTGATATGACATGGTGTGTGGATGATGCCATAAATGGGCTATAAATGAGAACATGAATATGAAAATATGCACATTTATTGTCTTTACCGAGGAAAGAATGGTATTCCACCCTGACTCATTAGCTTCCTATTGTTTCACTTTATTAATTTATTCGATATTTAAAAAAGCATTTGGCTATGGTAGAATGACTGTCCTGCTATTCACCATGTAGTCCAGGCTAGTATCTGTCTGTGGCTGAATGCTTTCTGCCTCAGCCTCCCCATTACTTAGTTGGTCCAGCTTCTATATGGCAATGGACATATTGTACCATAATGATTTTCTTGTTTGCAGTAAACAGGTTGACATTTGACATACTGTAACATAAGAGAGTTCTTCCAGACCAAGTGGAAACATCACTGGGCTCTGAGGAGGAAGACAGTCCAAAGGCACACTCATCTACTTTGATAAGAATCAGAAGAGGGGAGATTTTCTAAATAAAACCAAAATAAATGCCCAAATACAGATCCTTTTCCTTCTCCCAGCTGCAAAGCCTGTTGAGTGTTAAACTGTTGGTCCTCAGGTGCACTTGGGAACTACTTAAAAAGGCAAGAGTTCCCAGAGATAGTTTTACCTTAGAAAATATTGTGCAAGTAAGATCCTATAAAGAATTAATGTGAGAGACAGAGCTAAGGAATGGGCCATAAAAGAGATGACTCAATGTCTGTAAGATGTGATGTCTTACCAAGAGCTTTATGGGGTGCGTGGTTTTGAGGAGATGGGAATTAAAGTACAATTCCAATAGGCTGAGTGTGATAAGATTTTCCTGAGGGTAATTAAGCCAAGAGCCAAGGGAAGAGATCATGGTGGGAGAGGGCTGGGTCATGCATGAAGTAGAGAGACATTACCACAGACAGAGAAACTGACAGGCAATCTGTGAACTGAGCTAAGCAAACTGATGACTTGTTTGGCCTGCCCAATGTTTAGCTTTCTAACTGCAGAAACAGCTTTATTTGAATTAGCAGCCGGTACTTAAACATTGGGAGGCTGCCCACACAATTTCTAAAGGGTTGGCTTCCCTTGAAAAATCCAAAGTTCTGATCATAATGCTGGGCTTGTAGTCCCATGTCAGCAAGCGCTAGTGATCATTAGAAGCAGACCACCAGGACAGGGCACAAGCTCTGTCAACAACATGGTACCCAGCTCTTCTTTTTACCTCTGTGAATGTCAGTTGCCATTTATCACTATGGCTACACTGAATATATTACTTTTGTGTTCTAGTGCAGAATCATGTTTTTTTTAATACCACAGTTCACATACTTCTCAGCTATCTGCTCTCTGTATATATTTGAGATTTTGTTTTGTTTTGGTTTTGGTTTTGGTTTTTGAAACAGAGTTTCTTTGTGTAGCCTTGGACGTCCTGGACTCACTTTGTAGGCCAGGCTGGCCTCGAACTCACAGTCATCCGCCTGCCTCTGCCTCCCGAGTGCTGTGACTAAAGGCGTGGGCCACCACGCCCCGCCATATTTGAGATTTTGATCTCCATCTTCCATAAGGAAAGATCATAGAACACTCAACCTCAGCTGGGATTCATTTGTTCATCAGATGGTGGACAATCACAAAGCTTTGGAGTATTAGGGACCTCAGCAGCTGGCTAGGGATGTGCTTGTAAAAACCTAACACAGTAAAGGGAAGTAAAATTAATTAAAGGAGAAAGGAGATGTGGAAAAAGCAACTGGAAATTCCCTCCCTATTTGAGTAAGAGGAAGAGGGTGGCAGCTAAGCTGGCGTGAAGCTTCTAGAGCTCAAAGGATGGAGAGCCAAGTGACTGAAATGACTAAAACCTTACAGCATGGCAATCCGTTCCCCTAGAAGAAATGGAAGCAACTAAAGTCTGGGAGAAGTGCCGGTTTTCTTAGGAAGGTGTTACATTAAAAATGTATCGGTTAGGCCTAAGTTTGCTAGTAAAAGACACAGAGTCTAAAGCATACTTCAAGGCTGCCAGCACAACGGTGGGCAGAATCTAAACCAATACAAATCTTCTCCTAAACTATGGTAAACAAATTACTGTAAACTGATATATAACACATATACCCCAAGCATTTGCCACTGAGATGCTCCTCCAGCCAGTCTCCCCTTAGTCCTCCTATAGTCAACCACCTCTCTCCTCCCAACTGACAATCCTCCTTCCTCTCCTCCAGGAAAGTCCCACTTTCCACTCCCTTGCCTTGGGGCATTTGCTTCCTGAACATGTTCCTGGAAAAATCCATCAACAGGCAAAGGTATTCCTATAGGTCAGTACAACCTGGGCTAAAAGGTAAGCACATAGGCTGTGGGAGTAGGCAGAGCTAAAATTACTCATGTACCTAGTAGGAGAACAGTAGGTCCTACTTCCTTGAGAAAAATACATGGTGAGTGTTCAATACAAAATAAAAAGGCTTATTAGAAACACATGAAAATTCATGGAAACCTCCAGTGGGGGAAATAACAATGAAATAGATTGCAAATAAAAATCCAACATGGGTCAAAAGTAACTAGAAACTGAGTGACAATTGGCCTTTTGATAGTTCTAGGTTTAAAAGAGTATAGCCTGCATTGAATTCAAGACTGAGGACTGAGTTGGAGAGAGGTGGCTTAGTGGTTAAGATCACTGGCTGTTCTTCCAGAGGTCCAGAGTTCAATTCCCAGCAACCACGTGGTGGGCCATAACCACCTATTTGATTTGATCCCCTCTTCTGGCCTGCAGGAATATATGTACATGGTGTGCACACAGGACTGTACGTGCACTCATATACACAAATAAATAAATCTTTTAAAGAACTGAGGACTAATGGACCCAGAGATGCCATATACCAGCTCTAAACTCCCTGGTGGTCTCCTCCTATGGTAGCCTGTGGCCTCCATTCCAGTATAAGTGCTGACACCCTTATCTCTGGTGAGATTGACTGACCTCAAGACAAGTCACTCCAGGTAAAAATTGCCAAATGAGAGATGTATCAGTGTCTTAATGAACACTCTAAATGAACACACACAATGTATTTTCTAGTCCTGTCTAAAGTTAAAAACGATGGTGTGTAAAGATCTTGAATAGTAGTGGGTTAATTAATTTAGAAATACAGCATACTTCTTCTGACATTATTAAATTTGACATTTGTATTTTCGGTGTCTCAAAAAAAAAATCCCACGATACTCAGATAATAGAGAATATTAGCTGGTGAATCATGCCACATGTCAGCATTTATATATAAATATGTCTCTCTTATGTTAAAGAAAAACTCACTTCAATCTTAACCTCCTTCCCCAACATGTTTAACCTCAGAGCTGGAACTAGAAGTTAAGAAGCTAAAGACAGCAGAGGCTGCTGGGAAGATTATAGGGCTCAATTCAGGGAAAACTAAGTGATTAGAACAAAAGGAACAATTAATACACAAGCAAGTAACTGCAGGTGATGCAGTACTCTGGTCCAGGCACAGTGAAGTCGTCCACATGGTGATGACTTTCTTTTTTTTCTGTATTTTCTTTTTTTTGTTTTGTTTTGTTTTGTTTTGTTTTGTTTTGTTTTGTTTTTCAAGACAGGGTTTCTCTATGTAGTCTTGGCTGTCCTGGACTAACTTTGTAGACCCGGCTGGCCTCAAACTTACAGCGATCCACCTGCCTCTGCCTCCAGAGTGCTGGGATTAAAGGCGTGCGCAACTACCACCCAGCTGGTGATGACTTTCTTAAAAGTTGAAAAGATCATTAAAATGTACCAACCTGCACAAATACTCTGCAGTGACTTAGAAATTGAGAAGCTCTCATACGTCAAGAATCTGGGTTGTTTACTGGCTATATTTTCTACTGCACTTATCTACCTATCTATCTATCTATCTATCTATCTATCTATTTTTATATGAGTGTGAAGCTCTGTGTGTGCATGTGCTCATACCAATGCCAAGGTATATGTCTGGAGATCAGAGGACAGCTTGCAGGAGTAGGTTCTCTCTGTCCACCATGTGAGTCCCAGAAATCAAACCCAGGCTTAGCCACGGAAGCCTCTACCCACTGAGCCATCTTATCAGGCTATGGCTAGGTTTTCATAGAACCCTTTCATAGGGGAAAAAAAAAAGACTGATCGTTCAACAGAGAAATGAACATTTACGTGTGATGACTTTTTAGCCTATCACTCCTGTACTTTTGTCATTTAAATAAGTGTTTTTGTACCGAATCACCTGGGTCTCAAGTTTATTTAACACATTAAAAATTAGGTGACTAATTTGAACTGACTGTTATGAAGTTTAGAAGACTTTTCATCTTTGAACATTTTTACCTCCTCCACTCCACAATACATACTATATTAACACCCTGTTCTTCTTTACAGTCCCTCTGGGGATCAGGAGGGGATGAGGGAGGGAGATACAATCTGGATGTGAAGAATTTAAACTGCAGAACAAGCAGGTAACTTATATTGCTAATCCCACCATACAGGAATAGCTCTGAGACTGGCTGAGACATGAATGCCTAGGCATAGACAACGCTTCTTGTTAGCTACAGAATCCCTGTGAATTGTTATTAGGCACCATTCTTCATATGGCATGAATGTAGCTTTACAGATGTCTTTTTTTCTCCTCATACAAAGAACAGAGAACCAGCCTTAATTGTTCTGTGCATAACACACACCTTATACATTTATAATTTTAATACTGTGTAATGCTTGTGAGAAATTATATGTTTTCAGAACAAAAGAACTGGACACAGACATTGGGTCAGACCTGACAGGATTTATTTCTCTCAGCATGCTGGACACTGACACACTACATCTTTCATGTTCCGGCACCAAGTGCTTCAGTTGCTGATCCTCATAAGAACAAGACAGCTTCCTAGACAGATTTGACCAGAGACACTAAGTCAGTTAGAAGAAAAAGTGGGGAAGAGCCTAGAACATATTGGCACAGGAGACAACTTCTTGAAGAGAATACCAACGGGCCAGGCCTTAATGTCAACAATTAATAAATGGGACCTCATGAGGCTGAGAAGCTTCTGTAAGGCAGGAGACACTGTCAAGAGACCAAAGTGACAGCCTACAGACTGGGAAAAGATCTTCACCAACCCTACATCTGACAAAGGTCTAATATTCAAAATATATACAGAACTCAAGAAATTAAACACCACCAACCAAATAATCCAATTGAGAAATGGGGCTTGGAACTAAACAGAGAATTCTCAACAGAGGATTATCAAATGGCTGAGAAACACTTAAAGAAATGCTCAACCTCCTTAGTCATCAGGGAAATGCAAATCAAAACAATTCTGAGATTCCATCTTACACCCATCAGAATGGCTAAGATCAAAAATTCAAGTGACACCACATGCTGGCGAGGATGTGGGGAGAGAGGAACATTCCTTTATTGCTGGTGGGAATGCAAACTAGTACAGCCACTTTGGAAATCTATCTGGCGCTATCTCAGAAAAATGGGAATAGGGCTTCCTCAAGACCCAGCTATTCCACTCCTTGGAATATACCCAGAAGATGCTCCAGCACACAACAAGAAACTTTGCTCAACCATGTTCATAGCAGCCTTATTCATAATAGCCGGATCATGGAAACACCCTAAGTGTCCCCCAGTAGAAGAATGGATAAAGAAACTGTGGTTCATTTACACTATGGAATACTACTCAGTGATTAAAAACAAGGAATTCAATACATTTGTGGATAAATGGATTGAGCTAGAAATGATCATAATGAGTGAGTTAACCCAGAAGCAGAAAGACTCAAATGGTATACACTCACTTATATCTGCATACTAGCCCAAGGTGCATGTCCCATGAAAGCCTTCACTTTCCAGGAAACTGGAACAGAGGGGACGACATCCTATTGGGACTCTAGATGAGAGAAGCATGGGAGAATGGCAAAGTAGAAGGATCCAGAGGGTCCTAGCAACCTACAAGAAGAACATTATGATAGGCAGATTTGGGCCCATGGATCCCGCTCAAACTATGGCACCAGCCAAGGACAATACAGGCAGTAAACTTTAAACCCCTACCCAGATCTAGCCAATGGTCAGGACATTCTCCACAGTTGAGTGGAGAGTGGGGTCTGACTTTCACACATACTCTGGTGCCCCATATTTGACCACGTCCCCTTGATGGGGAGGCTTGATGGCACTCAGAAGAAGGTAGCAGGCTACCAAGAAGAGACTTGATACCCTATGAGCATATAAAGGGGGAGGAAGTCCCCATCAGTCACAGTCATAGGGCAGGGGAGTAAGGGGGAAATGGGAGAGAGGGCGGAATGGGAGGATGCAAGGGATGGGATAACCATTGAGATGTAATATGAATAAATTAATAAAATAATTTTTTTTTAAAGAAAAGAGCTTCCAATCCCAATTGGTCCAGCATTTCAGATGGTCCCACACAGAACACTAATTAAGCTAGACCACAAATGCTATTTCTAGCTTGTTTAGCCATTTCCCCAATTTTATTTGGGCCCCTACAAAGATATTATTCATCCTAAATCATCCAGAAGATACCTTAAGAGAATGACACCTCATTTCCTTTAAGGGGGTTCAAGTAGGTTTTCAGTTGCTTTCTTGGCCTATAGAGGGTTATTTTCAATGGGAGCTGGTTATAAGCTATTATTGGTCTTATTTAGAGTGAAAACAAGGTTGGACACAGTGATGTCTCCCTTTTCCTTTATCTTATTTTCTTAAGTTTTGAAATAGGAGTTGAAAAGAAAGAAGGGGGAATATAGAAATGCATAGGGAAGGTAGAACAAAAAGTACATTAGTGAATCTACTCCTCAATTTAATGCCTTAATTGATACTCACAAGGTTATTTTTAATTCACTGGTACAAAATGTTGTATATAGATGCAAAATAAGTTTAATTTTAGATACAGTGGTATAGAATTCAAAATTAAAATTATTCTTCACACACAATATAAATATTCTAATATGCAGTATTGTACCCACATAACTCAATTATAATACTAGGTTTACTTCCAATACTTTGAAAGTGCTGTTGTAGGCTATTTAGTATAATTAAGTAATACAAGCTAATTGTTAGTTGATCAAATCATGGTCATATCAATTACTAATCTATTTCTTATCACAAGAATATATATCTTAGATGCAAGAGATAGATATGATTCTATAGAAAGATAAGATCATTGAGTTTAAAAAACATCTTTGCCCTCTGTAGGTCTCTGATGTTTTTTGAAGACCCTTTCTTTTTACCTCCTCCTATATCTAGACATCATCTATTAGACCTAGAATATATATTCTTGTGATAAAAATAGACTGGTTTTTGACATGAGCATGATTTGTATCAATATACAAAATTCATTACCATTGAGTTAAAAAATAACCTTATTTGTGAGTAACAGCTAGGGCCTTGAGATAAGGAGTAGGTTCAATCATCTACCTTTTGTTCTATCCTCCCTCTATATTTCTATATCCCCCTTTCTTTCTTTTCAGCTCCTATCTCCTTGCCTACAAAAGAAAGATAAAGGAAAAGAGATACTTCCCTGAGTCAAACACAGTTTCCTCTCTGTAAAAGACCAATAATACTTAAAACCAACTCCCAATGAAAATAAGCATCTGTAGACCAAAAGAGTGAACAGAAACCTACCCAACCCCCTTAGAGGAAATGGACATTGTTCTCTTAAGGTTTCTTCAGGATGATTTAGGATGATTCTTTGACAACAAACAAGTTAACTCCTGACAACACCCAGCCTGCCTCAAAGAAGAAGATGAGCATCAAAGAACCTCCTTATGGCTTCAAATGTGGCAAACTAGCCACTGGGCAAAATGTCCTCGTGTCTGCCAGAGACAGAATTCTGCCTAAAAATGGGCAAGTTTAGATACAGGCAGAGTCGACAGCCAAACTCTGCCAAAACAGGGTAAGCAACTCCTCAATAGTTGCTGCCTCACAACAGATAAGATATGATAGATACTGATTTACATTCAGAATTTTAGACCCAACAAGATAGGAAAGACGTTTACTTCAAGTTTGCCAAATACAAATAGCCAAATCACTAGGAATATAACATTTATATAACTCCTGATTATCTCATGGTTCTTCCTGTTGAATGTAGTTTATTTTACTCATGTGTAATAATACAAATGTGTATGTTAAAAAAGAAACATAATAAAAAATATTTTAAAAAAGGAAAAAAGAAAGATAAGGTAAAATAGTTAGATAAGGTCTTCAAAAACCTTACAGACATACAGAATATAACATTTAAAAATGTTTTATTATTTTAAAGATTCATTGACAATGAGACAGTTAACTCCTGGCAATACCCAGCCTACCTTTAAAAGGATGAGGAACATCAAAAAACCTCATGGAGATGGCTTCAAATGTGACAAACAAGCCACTGGACAAAATGTCATCATTTCTACCACAGACAGAATTCTGCTTGAAAAGGGACAAGTTTGGATGCAGGCAGAGTTTATGGCCAAACTCTGTCAAGACAGGGAAGCAAGTCCTCAATAGTTCCTGGCTCACAAATATGTCTGTCAGATATAGTGGGCCAGAGGCTGAAGATGATGCTTTAATGTTATAGAGAGTTTTGGGTGACTGTTCAGGCAGTAAACTGTCTCAGTCATCTTCTCATTTGGGAAGCTGCTCACCTACACTTCCTGTCTACTCAGGTAATTCATTTTATTCCTTCTCAGGTCTCTGATGGAGTTGAAGACCAGATAGTTTAGCTTTACAATTAAGCTTAGTTGTTTAAGGGTTAAAATGTTTTTATGTCTAGATAGATGTTTTAAGTTGATAATGATGAGATATGATAGATATTGATCTACATTCAGAATTTTAGATGTACCAAGAGAGGAAAGATGTTCTCTTCAAGGCAGCCAAATACAAATAACCAAAACACTAAGAATGTAACATTTATATAATTCCTGATTGTTTCATGGTTCTTCTTTCTGTAGATAGTTTATTTTACATATGCATGATAATGTAAATGAATATGTAAAAATTTAATAAAATAAAAAAGATGTTTTTATATCTAGATACATGTTTTAAGTTGATAGAGATAAGATATGATAGATATTGATTTACATTCAGAATTTAGGCTCTCCAAGACAGGAAGGATGTTTTCTTCAAGGTTGCTAAATATAAACAGCCAAAACACTATGAATGTAATATTTACATAATTCCTGATCACTTCATGGTTCTTCTTGCTGTATGTAGTTTAGTTTATTTATGTTTAATAATATAAATTTATATGTAAAAAATATAATAAAAATTAATTAATTAATTAAAAAAAGAACAATAAACAAAATAAATCCAAGTTGTGTGTAAAAATCTCTCTATTTATATGTAATAAAAGCACCCCTGATTATTTCACAGGTGACCTCGCTTCTTCTTAATTTTCCCATCACTGGGTTTCAGAATGAGTGAAACCATCAACATGAACCTTACCATGATAACAATGACTGGCCTGGCAAGATATTCCCACAGTAATGGCGTGCACGGTGTAGGAATAACAAACCACTTACTAGTTGGATTTAAGGCCCACTCCACAAGATGGAGCTTATGTCTGCCACCACTATCTGGGTCAAGAGCCTGTAGCTGGATGGGACATATGCTCTAGGGGAGAGCCTACTATTATATTCTGCTAATTGGATATGCTTTAAACGGACTCCTAATGACTTACCACTATATCCATGAATTAATGCAGTTCTCTCAACTCAGCAGAGAAGTATCTTTTTGGAGTAGATGGTAATTAACAACACAACACCCACAGCTAGCCAATTTACAGAGAATAAGAGAGAGCATCATGGTCTGCCCTAAAGGGACATCCATGTCACACCCTGCTTCTAAGGATCATCATAGAAGAGGAGGAAGAAAGATTGTAAGAGCCAGAGTCAGTGGGTGATCACAATGACCAGTGTTTTCTGGATGTAACAAGGTAGTTATACATGTGACCTCACAGCTGTTGTGAGGGCACTGCACAGGACCTATCAAGTCAGACAAAGTCCTAGCATGGATGGCAGAGTTGGGCATGAAGTCCCACCCCTAGCTGAAAAGCTACTGGTAACTGATAGCTGCTAAAAGAACAGTTCGTATTCTCTTGAGAGTGTGGCCTGGGAGTGATGCGACAAGCCTTTGATTCTACAACTCGCGAGGCAAAGGCTGGTGGATCACTGTGAATTCAAGGCAGCCTGGGCTACAAGGTGAGTCCAGGCCAGCCAAGGATACACAGAGAAACCCTGTCTCAAAAAACAATACACAAAACAAGACAAAACAAAACAAAAAAGAGTGCTGCCCTGGGTGCTGGAGATATTGCTTGGTGGTGAGAAGCACATGTTCTACAGTAGCACTGGGTTTGACTTCCAGTACTCACATGGTGCCTCACAGTCATTTGTACTTCCAGTGTCAGTGTGTCTCATAACCTCTCCTGACCTCTACAGGCACCAGGCATGCACAGAGTGCATACACACGCATGTAGGCTAAACACTCAGACACAGAGTAAAATAAATAATCCCCTCCACCAAGATGAAATATTGCCCCTGGTAGGTCAACAATACGCCAGGGATCCATATCCATCAGTATCTGGATCCATCAGTATCCATCAGTATCCAATTGAATTTGATAGCTTTGTTTTTAAAACATGGAGACAATTTTCTAAGGTATCATCTCATTAGCATAAGGCTAGAGATCAACTCTCAAGAACAACACATATATGTAAATTAACTACCCAGGTAAACCACAGAGGAGCCTTTGCGGGCTTCACACTTAGGCTCTTGGGGGCCTTTCCTCTCCTGCCAGTTCCTCAGCAGAACCAGCCCCAAGCTAGGTTGCAATGTTTGTCAAAACCCTCTCATTGAAACAAGAGATAATGGAGAAAACAGTGCAATCTCACAAATAAGAAGGCTTAGCTTGGCTTCCGGGGCTCACTGTGGTCTCACCACTCCCTAGCTGAGGCAGACTATATTGTAGACCCAGTGTTTGATTCCTAGCTGAGGTAACACCAGGTTTAAAAAATGTAAAAAATAATTGTTCAAACATAATTCCCCCCCCCCCAAGATACATCTATTGTTCTTCTCTGGGTAAATTCTGGTCACCTGGAGATTCTGAAAAACAACTTGTAGTAAGGGAGAGAAAGATGCTTTCTTCAGCAGTACCTTAATTTTATCATTTTAAACATCAGTGATTTGAAATGTATCTTGAATGACTTGGCCTGGCTTAAACTATGATGTATTTCTGTAGGGTAAAGGTCCTCTTTGACTTCCACTCTGAAAATGTTCACAATTGTCTAAGCTCCAGATGGCATCAGTAAGTTTTAGAGCCACAAGTCTGTTCTGCTGGCTGGATGTGACTGAGCAAACAAATATGTTTGAAACAAAAACTACTTAATGGACTCAGGATGGGCAGGATCCCCTTGAAGACAAGGCGTACCAAATTGATTTTGGGCAGTTAGGATCTACCAGTAAGAGGCGTATTCAGAGTATTAAGACTTCACAAGGAGACATTATTTTTGACAAATGTATGGCATGTACCTGTCATGCTCTCTAATGATTCCCTCTTGAATACAGTTTTCACAATAAAATTGGGTAATCAGAATTATTCTTAGTGTCTTTGCCTGGGCCCCATAGTACATATCTGAACTTTTTGGAGTAGCACTGGAAAATATTAATCTTATTAAATATTCCCTTTATAATGGTCTTTAAATGTAAAATGCTAGTCACACAAAATTGTTTGGAAGCTCCGAGCTTTCTCGTGCATTTGCAGCTGATTCTATTCATCTCCTCACTTCAGTAAGGTTCTGGATGACTTGTTTCTAGGTAGCATTTGTGTAAGAATAGTTTAATCATACTAATGACTGCTGGCCCAATATACCCATCCCTGTGGCCATGTAGCTTTTATAAAGTTAAACCTCTCTTAAAGCGTGCTAACCTTGAGAAGGCATGTGCTGTCCACATGGGAGTTTCTGACTTGTTAAAGATGATTGCTTCTTTGTTGCGATTATCATCGTCTTCTCAGAAGACGGCAAACAGTGCATGCATAGCATATTGCTAAGAGAAGAAATCTCTAGAAAGTGTTTAATGATCCAACTGAAAAATGTTCTAACAATATGGTCTTTCCTGATTTTTTATTTACTACAGGGGTTAAATCCCTGACAAACCCAGGATACTGAGCAGATTGAATCACTTTTTTCACAATTTGAATCTTGAATGAATTCCAAAGCTCTTAGAGTCAAGCTGGTTTTCCATTTATTTAATATTTTAAGTTAAACCATTTTCTTTGAAAGTTGGCCTAAAGTACTTGTACATTATGGAACTTGGAAAACCATATTCTTTATCAAATAAGTATTTAGGCACTGGAACTACACCAATATTTTGGTTTTGGTTTTGGTTTTCAAGACAATGTTTCTTTGTGTAGCTTTGACTGTCCTGGACTCACTTTATAGACCAGGCTTGCTCAAACTCTCAGAGATCCACCAGCCTCTGCCTCTCCGAGTGCTGGCATTACAGATGCGTCCCACTCCACCCAGAAACTGATAATTTTAACCGATATTGCTATAGACGTGAGAGCAGGAACTGTGTCTTCCATATGTTGGCACTCCCTGAAGGAGATACAGTTCCACTATTTCAGAAATTAAACATGATTGAGATGTTTTGCCCAGTAGAAGGCTGTCAACCCTGGGTATTCTAAGGGTGTTTTGGAATAGTCTTCCATGGAATATGCTATAATTGCATTTCACACCAGACAGTTTCAAGCTAAAATTTCCAACAATTAAAAAATCAAGGGGAAGCTATGCAAGGGACGTTGAAAGATGGATTATGCTCTATAAAATAAAAAAAGCAAGCCACAAAAAACAAAAACAAAACAAAACAAAAAGCAAGCCACAAAAAACAAAAACAAAACAAAACAAAAAGCAAGCCATGAATGGTGGCTTACAAAAACAACAATAAAACTTAGAAGGCTGAAGCAGGAGGACTGTCATGAGTTCAAGGCTATCCTAGACTGTGCTGGTGGGCTCTTGTCTCCCGAATACAAAGAAATAATAACACACATAACAAAAACAACAAAAGCCTTGTCCACCTAGCACACCAGCTATAGTGAAAATTGATTTTAATATATCTAAAATGATTTCCCTCTCCTCACGGACCTAAACAGGCAGTTTCTCGGAAGAGAGAACTACATTGCTGATTCTGGATGCAGAAGAAGTAAATGGTAGCAAGGATGCTCGGACGCATGACTGTTTTGAGGAGAAGAAACTCCTTATGGTCGTCATGGAACAACAAAGCCCTTTTAGTTGAGCCGTCCCATTCCATGATATGCGCTGGGAACACTGTCATAACCACTGAGGTCAATGAACATTCTAGAAATGGCACTGTGAGGTGAAGTGAGCCCAGACTTTGCCCTCGCTATTGTGGGGTAAGTCATAGATAAGCTGACATTCATTCAAAATGAATATGAGCTTTTTGGGGCAGAGGAAGAAATACATCATAAGGATCACTTGTAGTAATATTTGCTTTGGAATTTGAGCATTTAAACAATTCAAAATTGGCACCTGTGTTGTACAAAATGCACAGCTACCTAAGAAAGTCTAATTTTGTTGGGGGAGGGTAAATAATAAAAAACTTCTGTTTTCCCAGTTACACTGTTTGAAAGTCAATCTGTGTGCCAGAAGGTTGTTCGGGATTATGAAACTTAATGCTTTTTATCACAAGCAAATATAAACACTGTCAAGGAAGGCACAAGGCAGGAGGCAGGGAGACCATATGTTTCTAATGCTCTTGGTGTCACAACAGCATTGCTCTCCAGGAAGGAGCCGCGGGTTGTGCTGGACTGTTTTGCCAGCTAGCTTCCAAAAGTTGGTTGGAAGAAAGTGCCGCGTAACTCCATGTACCATGTAATGGATAAAAATAGATTTTCCCAGAACAAACATATTACATTCATGAATTATTTTATAGGCCATAATACTTTATAATATTTCTGATTTTTATTGCTCTTCGGTTAGTAGCAAAGGTAAAAATGAGATAAGAGAGAATAAAGGTTTAATTTTCTGGAAAATTTTTCTTAACAGGCTGTAGAAACTCCTTTTACTTAAACTGGTTTTTTGATTACATAAACAAAGCAGGGTATTTTCCCTTCCCAGGGACTGAGATTTCTCTCTCTTTTCTTCTGGTAAGAGTCTTTAAACAATCACAGTTTCTCTCTCCCCACACTTCTCCCTGTCTCTGACACAGAAGGGTCGCAACTGAGAAAATCACCACAGAGCTAAGGTAACCCAAGCTCTTAGCTGTGACATGCTCCAGGCTTGCCCTTGACATTTGGGGCCACACTGTGTATACAACTACATGCTGCACAGCCGTTTGGTCTGTTGTTTGGACAATAATCCTTCTCAAATTGCTTTCTTTTTTTTAATTTTGTATTAAATAATTTTATATATACATTTATATTACTACACATACATACAATAAACTACCTACAGCAAGAAGAACCATGAAACAATCAAGAATTTGTTACATTCACGGTGTTTTGGCTATTTGTCTTTGGCAGCCTTGAAGAAAACATTTTTCCTATCTTGGTGAGCCTAAAATTCTGAGTGTAAATCAATATCTTTCATATCTCATCATTATCAACTTAAAACATCTATCTAGTCCTAAAAACACCTTAACCCCTAAACAACTAAGCTTAATTGTAAAACTAATGAATCTACTTTGCAACTTAAGGCCTTAATTATTACTCACAGGTTATTTTTAATACACTGGTATAGAATTTTGGATATAGATGCAAAATAAGTTTAATTTTATACACACTGGTCTAGAATTCAAATTTAAGATTATTCTTTACACACATTATAAATATATATATAATATATATATATATTATATATAATATATATATTTCTACTCTAATATGCAGTACTATACCCATACAACTCAATTATAATACAAGGTTTACTTCCAATACTTTGAAAGTGCTATTGCAAGTTGTTTAGGATAAGTAAGTTATACAAGTTCATGGTTAGTTGATCAAATCATGGTCATATCAATTATTAGTCTATTTTTAATCACAACAATATACATCTTAGGGGCAACAGATGGATATGAATCTATAGAGAGTTAAGGTAAAATAGTTAGAGAAGGTCTTCAAACACCTCAGAGACATGCAGAATGTGGCATTTAAAGATGCTTTTATTATTTCAAAGATTTACAATGAGACAGGTTAACTCCTGGCAGCACCCAGCCTACCTTTGCTGATGAGCATCAAAGAACCTCCTCATGGAGATGACTTCAAATGTGGCAAACAGCCCACTGGGCAAAATGTCCTCGTTTCTACCACAGACAGAATTCTGCCTAAAAATGGGCATCAAACCTTCTCTGTCATCTTTTCATTTGGGAAGCTTCTAACATGCACTCCCTGTGTACTCAGTAATTAATTTTATTCCTTCTCAAGTCTCTGATGGAGTTGA
Organism: Acomys russatus; assembly: GCF_903995435.1. Taxonomy (NCBI): domain Eukaryota; kingdom Metazoa; phylum Chordata; class Mammalia; order Rodentia; family Muridae; genus Acomys; species Acomys russatus. The sequence continues at coordinate 7,688,096 of NC_067160.1, forward strand.
AGACCAGATAGTTTAGTCAAAATGGTCTTTCAAAAGACCTCTTGAACCACTAACAAGGGATGAACAACAAGATGGAAGAACTCTTCTCTAGTTTCTGGTAGAATTTACCAGAATTTTCTTCTGAATCATTTTCTATTCTGATGGCCTATAATGTACTTTCTATATATGTATATTCTCTCTCTCTCTCTCTCTCTCTCTCTCTCTCTCTCCTCTCTCTCTCTCTCTCTCTCTCTCTCCTCTCCCTCCCTCCTCTGTGTGTGTGTGTGTGTGTGTGTGAGTGTGTCTGTCTCTCTGTCTCTCTGTATTTCTCTGACCGTCTCTCTTTGTGCCTGTCTACCTCTGACCCTCTTTTTTTCTCTTTGCAACTATCAATCACTGTGTGTCTCTGTCTCTCCCTAACCCCTCCTTCCCTACTAAAATATATTGTGTATTTGATAGTCCCTTAACTAAGAACATAATTTGTTCTTCCAGGAACTAAATGAATATCCTGACATAGAACAATCTAAAGAATTTTCAAATCGAAGGACAGCAAGTAGCCAAGAAGAGACTTGATACCCTATGAGAATATATAGGGGGACGTAATCCCCCTCAGGAACAGTCATAGGGGAGGGGAATAATGGGAAAATGGGGGGGGGGAGGAATGGGAGGATACAAGGGATGGGATAAACATTGAGATGTAACAAGAATAAATTAATAAAAAAAAATCCCTATAATATAAAGCATTTCCTTGTCTTACCCAGTTTCTCTCCCAGAATGCTCTTTACTGGGTAGGAATTTAAGCTGTGCTCCCTTACGCTGCTGTGGCCTGGCCTCAAAAAGTGACCAGTGAGTTCACTGTATGATACAGTCCATCTCATCAACATACCATGCTCTGGCTAAGGGCAGCACATTGAAGCCGTCTTCGTTCCTTCCTGTGAAGCAACCCAAATGCAGGTGAAATGCACTAAATAGATCCTTCCTTTTGGAGTGAATTGACAGCTTCTCTAACCTGTGTAATGTTGTTGGGTTTTTTGTTTGTGTTTTTTTTCCTTTGATCAAAGACACTCCAGGATCAGCAGGATGTGAAGTTACAGCCTATAGAGCAAATCTCTACTAGCTGTCTTGAGGAGACCTGCAGGATCTCACTGGATCACACAGGCGAGAAACCCACATCCTAATTACCTGCCTATGAGTCCAACTGGTACACAACCAGAAGAATAGAGCTACAGGCTACAGAAGGAGATTCAGCCCCAGCCCATGACCTAGGGCTCCTCACACACTCCTGAGAAGCCCAGCAGGCTCCAGGAAGAACCTGCCAATGCCAGGGCCAACCAGATAGCTAAAGAATATAATAAACGAAAACTAGCACATTATGGCAACAAGCTCTGGATATACTAACACGGCCAAAACATAGGGGGAAAACTTAAAACTGCTTATGAAGATGGTAGAGGCATTTACAAAGGAAACAAAGAAATCCCTTAAAGAAATACAGGAAAATACAACCAAACAAATAGAGGGCTTTAAAGAGGAAAGAAACAAATCATTTAAAGAAATACAGGAAACCACAATCAGACAGGTGAAGAAATAAGTAAAACAGAAGAATACCTGAAAATGGAAGTAGAATCAATAAAGAAAACAAAAACCAACAAAATTCTGGAGATGAAAAACTTAAGGAAGAGAACAGAAACCACAAACGTAAGCATCAACAAAAGAATACAAGAGATGGAGGAAGACTCTCAGGCATAGAAGATACAATTGAAGAAATCAATATATCTGTCAAAGAAAATATTAAATTTCTGACAGAAAGAATCCAAGAAATCAAGGACACCATGGAAACATGAAACAAAAGAATAATAGGAGTAGAAGAAAGAGAAGAGTCCTGGCTCCAAGTATCAGAAAATATTTTTAAGAAAATCATTGATCATTTCTCTAACCATAAAGAAATGCCTTTAAACATACAGGAGGCTTACAGAACACCAAATAGACTAGACCAGAAAAGAAATTCCTCTTGCCACATAATAAAACACTAAATCTACAGAAGAAATAAAATAATATTAAAAAATGTCAAGGGGGAAAGACCACGTAATATATAAAGGCAGACTCATCAGAATTGCACCTGACTTCTCAACAGAGACCATGAAATCCAGAAAGGCCTAGAAAAATGTCACGCAGATCCTAAGAGACCACACATGCCAGCCCAGACTACTACACCCAGCAAATCTTTCAAACACCACAGATAAAGAAAACAAGATATTTTATTTACAAAACCAAATCTGAACAATATTTATGCACAAAACTAGCCTTACAGAAGGTATTAAAAGGAAAACTCCAACATAAGGTCAACTATACCTAAGAAAACACAGGATGCAGATAACTTCACAACAGTAAAACCAAAAGAAGACAAGCACACAAATGCACTACCATGACCAACATCATAATAAAAGAAACTAACAATCATTGGTCAACAATATCTCCCAATATTAATGCACTCAACACTTCAATAAAAAGACACAGATTAACAGAACGAATTCATAAATAGGACCCAAAATTCTGCTGCATACAAGAAGCACGCTGCAGCCATAAAGATAGGCATTCTGTGATAGTAAAGGACTGGAAAATGATTTTCTAAGAAAACAGACCCAAACCATCCTAATATCTAATAAAATAGACTCTCAATCAAAATTAATTAAAAGAGATGGGGAAGGACACTTCATTCTGATCAAAGGAAAAATCCAACAAAAGGGTATCTCAATCCTAAGGAACTATGCCCCAAATACAAGGGCACTGACACCCACATTTGTGAAAGAAATATTATTATGCTTAAATTACACATTGATCCACTCTCACCAATGTATACATCATCAAGATAGAAACTAAATTGAGAAATATTTAAACTAACATGCCATGAATCAAAATGACATAAGAGATGTTTACAGAACTTTTTACCCAAATACAAAAGAATGTGTATTCTTCTCAACACCACAGAGAACTTTCTCTAAAATTGACCATATAGTTGGTCACAAAGGAAACCTCAACTGATACAAGAAAATTGGATTAACCCATTGTACTTTATCAGATCACCATGGATTAAAGCTGGACTTCAACAATAGCAGAAATAACAAAAAGCCTACTCATTCATGGAAATTGAACAGCTCCCTACTTAAGGACCACTGGGTCAGGGAAGAAATAAGAACGAAGTTAAAGAATTCCTAAAAGTCAATGAAAATGAAGTCACACCATACATATGTAAACTTATGGGAAACAATGAAAGCAGTGAGTACCTGTATAAGGAAATTAGAGAGATCCCTAACAACTTAACAGCTCACCTGAAAGCTTCAGAAAAAAATAATCATACACACCCACGAGGAGTAGACAGCAGGAAACAATCAAACACAGAGCAGAAATCAATAGAAACAAAGAGAACAATACAAAGAATTAATAAAACCAAGAGCTGAGAGCTGGTTCTTTAGAAAATCAATAAGATAGACAAACCCTTAGCAAAACTAACTGAAAGGCAGAGAGACAGTATCCAAATTAACAAAGACATAACAACAGACACATAATCCAAACAATCATCAGGTCTTACTTCAAAAGCCTGTGCTCCACAAAATTGAAAAATCCAAATGAAATGAACAATTTTCTTGATAGAGTTCACTTACCAAAGTTAAATCAATATCAGGTAAACAAGTTAAATAAGAAAAAAGAAGCAGTCATTAAAAGTCTTCCATCAAAAAAAATAATAATACGCCCAGGAGCAGATGGTTTCAGTGCAGAATTCTACCAGATTTTCAAAGAAGAGCTAATATCAATATTTCTCAAACTATTCCACAAAATAGAAACAGAAGTATCATTACTAAACTCATTCTATGAAGCCACAGTCACTCTAAGTCAACCACACAAAGACCCCCCCCCCCAAAAAAGAAATTTAGAGCAATTTCTCTTATGAACACTGATACAAAAGTACTCAACAAAAATGCCTACAAACTGAATCCAAAAACACATCAAAAATATCAACCACCATGATCAAGTAGGAGTCTTTCCAGGCTTGGAGAGGTTCAATATGCAAAATTCCATCACCTTAACCTACCATGTCATTAGGAATTAAATACCAACAAACAAATAATCCAATATTAAAATGGGGTACTGAGCTAAACAGAAAATTCTCAACTGAGGAATCACCAATGCGCTAGCCAAGAAGCATTTAAAGAAATGCTCACATATTAGTCATCAGAGAAATACAAATCTAAAGAACTCTGATATTCCATCTTACACCCATCAGAATGGCTAAGATCAAAAATTCAAGTCACAGCACATAATGGCAAGGAAGTTGAGAAAGGGGGACACTCTTCCATGGCTGGTGGGAGTGCAAACTTGTACAACCACTTTGGAAATCAACCAGGAGGTTGCTCAGAAAATTGGGAATAGTAATACCTCAAAACCCAGCTATACCACTTCTGGGTATATACCCAAAAGATGCTCCACCATTCAACAAGGACATTTGCTTGACTATGTTTGTAGCAGCTTTATTTGTAATAGCCAGAAACTGGAAACAACCCATATGCCCCTCAACTGAAGAATGGATAAAGAAACTGTGGTACATTTACACAATGGAATAGTACTTGGCTATTAAAAACAAGGGCATCATAAAATTTGCAGGCAAATGGATGGAACTGGAAGAGTACACCCTGAGTGAGGTAACTCAGATCCAGAAGGACAGGCATGGTATATACTCACTTATAAGCGGATATTAGCCATATAGAACAGGACAACCACACTACAATTCACAGACCAAAAGAAGCTAAATAACAAAAAGGGCCCAAGGGAGGATGCATGACTCTCACTGAGAAGGGGAAATAGAATACAGGAGCAGCTTGAAGAGAAGGATCAGGATAGGAGAAGGAGTGCAGAGGGAAATAGAGGTGGGGAGAGTGGAGGGGATGGACAGGAGGACAGAGAGCTTGCAGAAAGAAGAAAAATGTGACCTGGGCCATCTCTGACACAGGCTGGAGACGGATGACAGGGTAGGCTGGCTCCTGGGAAGATATGGGGGTGACTCTAGCTGAGACCTCTACTAGCAGCAGAGATGGAAACTGAAAAGGCCACGCTTTAGACAGACAGAACTCTTAGTAGAGGCATGGGAACACCACCACACCCGCAAAAACTTCAAAAACTGCGATCCAAAACATACCCTGACTACAAGGTGTGCAAGAATAGAGAAAGAGCAGAGATCAAGGGAATGTCTGACTAATGCCTGGCCACACCAAGAGAGCTAACCTCTGACACTATTAATAACACTCTGCTATACATGAAGACAGGAGCCTAGCATAGCTGTCCTCTGAGAGCCCCCCAACAATAGATCAAAAATAGATGCTGAGGCTTAGAGCCAAACATTGGGCAGAACATGGCTAGCCTTGTGGAAGAGTGGGAGGGAAGACAGAAGGACCCAGTGGGAACAGTAGTTCCACAAGAAGCCATCTAACTTGGCCCCAGGGGGGATTGTGGAGGCTGAAACACCAACTAAGGACCATGTAGGAACTGTACCTAGGCCCCCTATACATATGTACCCAATGGGCAGCTTGATTTTCATGCAGGTCCTCTAGTAAGGGGAGCGGGGGCTGTCTCTGACAAGGACTTTCTTGAATGCTTTTCAATCACTTCCTCCTGGTGAGGCTCCCTTGCCAGGCCACCCTGGTGGAGGATGCACTCAGTCCTGATTCCACTTGAAGTGCTGGGATGGTTAGATGGGGAGAGAGGTCCTCTTTTCTGAAGGGGAGGGAAGGGGGGATACTGGGGAAGATGGGGGCAGGGTGGGACCAAGGAGGAGAGAAGGGAAGGGGCCATGATTGGGATGTAAAGTGAACAAATATATTTTTTAAAAAGAAATATCTAGTCATCTTATTTTCACAATAGCCTTGAAATGCATTAAGTTCAATTTCAATTTTCTTGAAATGGACATGTATCTTAATGTATAGTAACGTGTTTTAGGTAAATTTTGTTTATTCTTTGACACTAATCAATACAAAATATAATCATGTTATTAAAAATTGGACTATAAAGGGAAATTAACATATCAATTATAATTTTATCATACTGATACAGCTGCAGTGTTTTCCTTTTAATTTAATTAGATATTAATAATATGCAATCACACTATAATTGGTTTGTTTATAAAAATAACAGTAAGAAAAGACTCCATACATAATTTTATTATTTTGTTAAGTCAGAGATATTGACTAGAGTCCTTTCAAAGTTTCCATCCCCTAAGAACTAAAATTACAGCTGCTTAATTTGAAAGAAATCAAAAAGGAAAAAACTTAAGTCTTCTAAAACTCATAGAAACATTTTCTCCCCACTTATACCATTGAATTGCATAGACTATATTAAAATAGTCTTAAGATTTAGCCTCTATCTAAATTTTTGTATTAAAAAATCTCTAAACGTTTTTAGATATTTGGGAATATATATAAATTGTTATAAAAATATAAACCATATTAAATATGGTGACCTGAAAATTTATACATTCAACAATTTATAACCTACATTTGGTATTAAAATTAACTCATAGTTTAGGGCTGTGGATATAGTTCAGTGGTAGACTGTTTGTCTAGCATGTACAAAGTCCTGGGTTCAATCCTTAGCACTGCAAAAGAACAAATGTATATGGTGATGGGAACATTATTTGATGTCAGATAGCCATTCTGTTTTATTTGATTTGATTTATTTATTTATTTACTTTACATCCAGATCATAGACCCTTCCTTCTTCTCCTCCCAGTCCCACTCTCCAACCCTCTTCACCCTATCTCCCCTCCCCTGCTCGTCAGAAATACTCACTAGAGTGCATCAAGTCACCTGAGGACTGAACACATCCTCTTCCCCTGTGGCCTGGCAAGGCAGCCCTGCTAGGAAGAAGTGATCAAAAAGCAGGCAACAGAGTCCATGCCAGAGACAGCCCCTGCTCCCCTTACTAGGAGACCCACATGAAGTTCGATCTGTCATTTGGCTACATATGTGTTGGGGCCCTAGATCCAGTCCATACATGGTCCTTGGTTGATGCTTCAGTCTCTATAAGGCCCCCTAGGCCTTGGTTAGTAGGATCTGTTGTTCTTCTTTTGGAACCCCTGTCACCTCCCTTTTATCCTTCCCCTGCTCTTCCACAATTCTCTCTGTGCTCTGCCCAATCTTTGGATATAAGTTTTAGCTTCTGTTTTGATCTGCTGCTAGGTGGAGCATCTCAGCGGACAGCTATGCTAGGGTCCTATCTGCAAGCATAGCAGAATATCATTAATGGTGTCAGAGGTTGGCTTTTTTCCATGGATAGCAGAATATCATTAATGGTGTCAGAGGTTGGCTTTTTTCCATGAGGTGGGGCTCAGGTTGGGCCAGGCATTTGGACATTCCCTCAATTTCTGCTCTATTTTTATTCCTGCACATCTTGTAGGCAGGGTATATTTTGGATCAAAGTTTTTGTGCATGGGTTGGTCTCCCCCTGGATCCACTAGGAGTTCTGTCTAGTTAGAGGGTATATATATATATATATATATAATATATATATATATATATATATATATATATATATATATATATCTCCTAATCATTTGCTTTTACCAATAAAGACTCAGGAGCCAGATGTTGGGGTGAAAACTTGCTAACTCAGAGAGACAGAGAAAACACCCAGTTAACCTTCCTCTTCACCTCATGTCGTACAAGGGAAAGGCCCTTTTGACTCAACTCACATCCCAGAAGGAAAAAGCCAAAGGCTAAAAAGCCTGCTTGCTCAGCTGACAGGCCAGGAGGAAAAGGCCTGCTAGCTCACCCAACAGCCAAGGAGGAAAAAGCCAAAAGCAGAAAGCAAAAGAGCTAAAGAGCTTCTTCTTCTTCTTCTTCTTCTTCTTCTTCTTCTTCTTCTTCTTCTTCTTCTTCTTCTTCTTCTTCTTCTTCTTCTTCTTCTCCAAGCTGTTTTAAATGTCATTCTCTCCAACTTCCTATCTACTTAATCCTTATCACTGTTTTTTTTTTTTTTCCTCCACCTCTTGGCCTAGGGTTAACTTTATTAAATCCTATGTACAGAAAGCTCTTGGATTAAAGATGTGTGCTAGAGCTGAGCCACACCAAAGAAGAAACAGGCTTTTTACAGTTTACAATCCCAGGTTCACAACAGGATCCAATATCCTGCAACATGGCCTCTGGAGTCTTCATGGCCCCTGCTACTAGGAGTCTCAGCTAGAGTCACCCCCTTATCCTCCATGGAGCCTGGCCTGTTGTGGGTCTCCAGCTTGTCACAGGGATGCCCCTCCCATGGTTTCTCTTCTTTTTCTGTAAGCCCTCTGTCCTCCTGTGCCTGCTCTCCCCAGGTCTGCTCTCTACCCTCATTTCTCCCAGGGGTCCTTCTGCTCTGTTACCTCTCTTCAACCATATCTGCTGTCATCTTAATAAGCAATAATAGTTTAGAGTTCCTATTTTTATTAAGATTTATATGGTCAGGCTAGAAAATGACATTGGTCAGACTGCAATATCTAGGAGTCCTTTTAGAACCCATCATCAATGGGGTTTCCTTTTGTTTGTTAGTTTGAGGTTTGTTTGTTTGTTTGTCTGTTTGTTTGTTTGTTTTGAGACAAAGTCTCACTCTGCAGTTGTAACTGGCCTGAATGTTGCCCTGTAGAGCAGGCTGATTTTGAACTTAGAGCAGTTCTCCTGCCTCCTTGTCCTGAGGGCTGGAATCACAGACCTAATGTGGATTTGTTAGTCACCCCAAAATATCTCTAGACTTTGATGTATTCTTTCCTGGTAAAATCTAAGACAGTCTCTACGTATTACATTGAAATACCCAAGGCAAGTTCCCTAAATTAACTGTAAAACATTGAAGAAAATCACAATGCAGTCCATTTCTGCTATATTCCTTATCAGTATCTTAATCAAAATATGTCTTTTAATGTTTGTTATGCAAATTTTGACCTCAGCTTACTCTGAGCTGTCTGACAGTAGTATGAAGTTCATATTGATCAATACAAACTCTCATAGAGTCTTTTTTAGAGACCAGTATTTGAGAAGACAGGCCAAGTTCAATATGTGAGCACTGTCAAAACAATTAATGGGATTCATTAATACCTAAAACATGAAGCTGTTACCTGGGAAACCAGGGTTTTCTTTTTGAGTTCCCAGTCTCGTTAGTAAAATAATTCAAAGTCAGACAGAAAAGAGAGCTCAAGGACAACTTAATTGGAGTTTGGAAGCTGCAAATCTTGGCAGCTTCTGTAAGGAAGGAGATGAGAAGAGAGAAGACCACAAGAGCCATCATGTTCAGCAGTGGAGGTCAGCAAACAGTTACATGGCAGAGCATGGTGGGGCTTAAGGGAGAGAGTGAAAAAGCCCATAGGATCAGGAAAGTGGATTTAGGTTTTAGGACAGTGTCTGAAAAAGAAGAAAAGGAAGGAGGGAAGGAAAGATGGAAGGAAGGAAATAGGAGGGAGAAAGGGAGGGGAAGGAGAAGAAGAGGGAGAGCAGAAGGAGAGAAATATGAGGAGCCATTTTTTTGAGTTAAAATTCAGAAGAAGAAGATAGACTTACAGCCAGGAAACTGAAAGGCCCAGTTGGATTAAAGGAAAATAACATTGTTTGTAATGCTCCAGCCTTCGGAGCAGATCAGAGTGTCATGTCTCCACCCAGGGCCAGAGGCATTGCAGGCTTTTGTCTAAGGTCTACAGAGGAACATGTTCGATGTTTTTCATTTTAGAGGAAGTGGGAGGTAGAGTTAAAAGATGATGATGAAGGAGGGGGTCCTCCTTCAATTTCCTCCAAGACTACAAATCCTCATGTATTTATCTAACATTCACCCTCAAGAGTTGAGATGCTAAGATCTTGTAGGAGACAGGTTGAACTTGGACAATAGACAGAAACACATTTGTACTAAGAATACCCATAAATTCACTTCTAAAGCTTGTCAGCGTCCAGACTTTTGGTCACATCCCCCCACACAGCTTCAATAGAGGGATGCTCACTTAGGAGAAAACTGAGATGGCAAGAAACCACATCTTCTGTCTGGCATTCCTGAGCTCTGACCAGGATAAACCAAGGACGTTTTTTGGCTCTGGCCAAAGACATGGATGAAACTACTGCCTTGGGAGTCCTTGCCTAGTACATTACTATTTTCTGTTCTCAAAGTTTTAGGTTTGTGTCTCAATAATTAGCAGGGAGATTTCAGTGTTCATGTAGCCTTTTCAAATACCCCATCACAGAAACACACAGTGAAGAGGAATTTTAATCCAGCAACATGGCTTCTCTGGCAATGCATTACATCCAAAGACCTAGGTCTGTGTTATCTGACTGGAATACAGACACACCCTTAGTACACACCTTAAATCCCTCTGGCTGGAATATAAACATCACACATCTTTTAATCCCACTGGCTGGGATATAGTATACACCTTTAATCCCAAACAATGACATCTAATTGAGGGGCAAAGTGATAAATCAGAGAAATATCTGATGAGTCAGACACAACTCTCACAAGGACAGAAAGGGAAGAGAAGCTACTTATGCGCAGTACAGAGAAAGAAAGAAAGTTTGTGGAGACAGTACAGTAGAGTTCCAGAGTACAGTTGAGTTCATGCAGTTTAGTTCATGGAGTTAAGCTAAAGTTTTTCCAAACAAAGCAATTCAGTGAGAAAGCCAAGAGAAGCCAATTTGAATCAGTCAGCTTTGGAGAGGAGTTTGAGCCAGAACATCTGAGTTGAACTAGCCAACAAGAGTTCAGAAAGAACTAGAAAGGGTGAGCTTATTCAGCAGTAAGTCTCAGAGGCTGAAGTCATTCTAGGGCTAAGTTAGCAGACAGAGGCTGGAAGCTGAAGCCTTCAAGGTCTGGGCTTGCAGAAAATTAGATTGTACAGAGGATAGAAGCTTCCAGGCCTAGGGATAGTTAGATAGAAATTCTCTGGGCTCGGTCCAAGTCCTGTATTTGTAAAGCTTGAGTAATGCTGCCATCTCATCCCTCGTCTAAGGAAATAAAAACACCATTTACATGACAGCAAAGAGTTTCTTAAAACTCAGCCCATTTTCATCTCTACAAATAATTATTTAAATCTATTTTTTCACACTATTAAAGTTACTGATCTGCTAAATTACATACATTAAATTTACAATTCTGTTAAATTATATATATGCCTTAATTTTTTCACAAATATATATAACATGTCTTTGTGTCCATGTTAATTTAGTTACTCATATTCAAGGCCTGTTGGACATTATAAACATTTTCTTTGTTTTGATTCCTTTAGATTCCAATTACTCAATTTTTCAAATGCTCATGAAAATGAAAACAGAATAACAAACTCGTCCCTGAACCTTAACAATGATTTAAGAAAGCTCTTGGTGACAGTTTGTTTGCCAGAGGCCTTGTGTCAAGCTGTTTTGCAAAGGTCCTCTGAATAAGTCAACAGCATGGGAACCTCAAAACAAATGATCCTCAGGAAATGAAAATACAAACCACATGTCAGCCCTTTAAAGGCAGGGTGTGTCCTAAAGCAAGGCACATTGCTTACAAAATAAAGCAATGCATAGAAATTTAAAGCAGAAGATGAGCATAGGATAAGCATGTGCAGATGATGTGTCTGAGCTCCCAGGACTGTGCTGGGTCCTCACAGCAGTCACAGGAGGCACTCGTGCTTGAGGACAACCAGAAGCTACTTAATTGCAAGGGGAAAAACCATTTGATAAGCCAGAAAAAAAATTATCTCATTGACTATTGAATTATCTGTTTACATCTTTTTTTTTTTTTTTTTTTTTTGGTCTAAGTAATAGTTTATCTTGCTGTTGAATTACTAAGAGATGTGCTGAAAATAATAAGCCTGTAGTTTATTAGGAATTTTCAACTTCTTGGCTATCAATATCCCAAGCATGGCATGTCCGACTGCAAAAGACTCCAAGCAATCCGTGTCCACAATGACCACATTTCCATTATGTCCTATGAGCCATTCCAAGCTAACATGGAACAAGCGAGGTGGCTCTTCTTAGTTAAGTCACCCACAGCAAAGGGTGTCAGGACTTGTCTTTCACCTTATCCCCATCACAGTGTGCTCAGACATCTTCTTGGCCATCTGGTTTTCAAAAGAGCTAAGAGAGGAGAAGGCGGTAAAACACACTGAAGAGAAATACGGACATTTCTGCCCACCAGTTCCTCACTCGCGGTTCAGTGATCCCCAAGAACCAGAACACACTAAGGTCTCAGCCAGACACAGTGAAGGAGAACCAGAATTGTCCTAAGATCCCGGGATGACTCGAAGCACTGCATCAACTTTCTTCTTTGTCTTTGCAGATCCCACGACGTCCGAACAAAAGAAACAGTTGTATGATGATGTTACATCTCTGATAATTTCATCTCCTTCCTTAAAGAATCGGGTATCAGGCGCCTCATCTAGATACATTTGCTTAAGTAATCTTTTATGTATATGTTTTAGAGTTAGGGGCTAGTCCTTTTGGAGTTAGGATCTTTGTTGCCTAGGAGCCAAACAGAGATGTCATTTGGAAATAAAAGTCATTTCATTTTTCCACTGTAATCAACAGTTTGTCCATGTCTCTACGTGAAGAAAATTACTCAAACTAAACGTTAGATTAAGTAAGTACAAACCTTGCAACTAGCACATTCTAAACCAAGCCGATAGAGAAAGACATACATATAAAATGCCATGCTATATCCCACAATCAAGTGCCTACAGAGAAATTATGGAGTTAAAATCTTTTGTTTTCTAGGTACTGCAAAGTATCTTTAATTGAAGAAAAAAGTGAAAGTTGAAGTTTAGTTTTCTAGTATACTAACCCCTTTACATTATAACAAAGAAAACCGTGACTTAAAACATTAACCTGTCTATAACGGCATGCTTTATTTTTTGAAGATTTATTTAGTTATTACGTATACTCTATTCTGCCTGCATGTGCTCCTGCACACCAGAAGAGGGCACCATACCTCATTATAGATGGTTGTCAGCCACCATGTGGTTGATGGGAATTGAACTCAGGACCTTTGGAAGAACAGCCAGTGCTCTTAACCTCTGAGCCATCTCTCTAGCCCTAACAGCATGTTTTAACTCCCTAGCTGTTTCTACATATATTTCCATTTTAACTATGACAGTTGCATGTAGCCTTTTATATTTGGTCATAGTACATAAGTTATACCTGTGTATAGTCTGCAAAACGGTTGCCAACCTTTCCCAGCTTCACCAACCATAAAGTACACCTAGTCTCACTAATGGGTCCTTAGGATGCGGAGTAGATGACGGGGGAGTCTGACTGGGTGGTCAGTGTATAGTGAGAATCATGGGTTGGCCTTCTGCGTGCTCATCAGAGGTAAGAACAAGAGGAATAGTCCCTCACCCCTGTCCTCTTAGTTTATCTCTTTGGAGTAGGGGCTTGTTTGGGTATTTGGTTTGCTTTCAGGTAGGGTCTCTCTATGCAGCCCAGGCTCCTCTTAAGGCCTGTAGTACTAATCCTATATCAGTTTCTGGGCAATGGAATTGTTTTTAATACTGTGTGTGTGTGTGTGTGTGTGTGTGTGTGTGTGTGTGTGTGTGTGTGCATATGCACATGGGTGTGCTTAAATTTGTTGGTATGTGTCTGGAGGCCAGAGTGCTAAGATACATGCATACATACAACCGTACCCTGAAAAAGAAATTTCTCCTGTTTATATTTTGAAAAAGGTCTGACTCTGTAGTCAAACTATTGAGAAATTCACCATATAACACAGGCCAGCCTCAAGTCTGTGGCAACCCTCCAACATCACCTCCCAAGCAATAATAATATTACAATTGTTCCTAGAAACTGTACTTAATTAATGTATATTTATAATTTCCATTAAACACAAAATAAAGGTATGCATTTCTGCAATATTTTGGAAACTTTACTTGTTTTTCATAACTTTCACAAGGCATCTTATAGTTGTATAATGAAAAGTATAAATGAGCCGGTGCCCTTTTTGCCTGTTTATTCACTGACACAAGGTCATCACATTCTACCACCAGACTGGCTTCAAACTTTCAGTTTGACTCAGCCTCCCTAGTGCTGGAATTACAGGTATGAGCCACTAGGCTTCATAAGATTTTCGAGATACTTAATAGAGAAGAGACTGTTGCATTATGATTCAAAACAATAATTCTTAACAATATATGCTAAATGACACCAGCATACTATTCACAAAAAGCTACTTTTGGTGGACTGTAAATCGTTACTATGTTTAACTTTGAGCCAGGACCTGTAGGGTCTACTAAACAAGACTATGCATAGTACTGTGTCAACAATCATGGAGTAACAATGTTTACATTCTTGTAACACTCAGTGATGGGATAGCTTCTGGGTAGTGCACCCTCAGGTGCTTTGATCATTAAGTAGACATCATGGAGTGGATTTACACCAACCAGCATAATTAGGATCAGTCATTAAATGTGGCCTTGATGCAATTAAGAGAAATTGTAAACACAAGATGTATGCCTGGACTCCAGTATGTATAACATGTCATACTCTCTGCAGTGAACATACTTTTTCCCTTTTATGTTTTTAAATTTTAATTTACTATAATTTGTTCAGATTACATCCTAATTCTTATCCCCTTACTTGTATCTTCCTGTTCCCACCCTCCTTCCCACTTCTGCCCTCTTTCCCTCCCCTAGACCTCTGACAGAAGGGGACCTCCTGCCCCACCATGTGACCATAGTCAATCAGGTCTCATCTGGATAGCCTTCTTCCCCTTCCTTTGAGTGCCACCAGGCCTCCTGGCCAAGGGGAAGTGATCAAATCATGGACACAAGAGTTCATGTCACAGGCAGTCCCCACTCTCCACACACCATGGATAATGAGCTATCCATTGGCTAGATCTGAATAAGGGGTATAGGTTTAGTGCATGCATTGTCTTTGGTTGGTACAGCAGTTTGTATAGGTCCCCTGGGTCCAGATCCACCAGCCTTGATGGTCTTCTTGTGGGGTACCTGAACCCACTGGGTCCTTCCATGCCCCCACTCTTCCATGCCACTGTCAGTGATCTGCCTAGAGACCAACAGCAAGTCTCAGTATCGGTCCTGATCCTCTCCTGGGAGAAGTCTCTCAGAGCACATCTATGTTGAGCTAATATCCACTTATAAGTGAGTATATACCATGCATGTCTTTCTGGGTCTGGGTTACCTCACTCAGGATGATCATTTCTAGTTCCATCTGTTTGCCTGCAAATTTCAGGATTTCCTTTTATAAGTAGAGAAAGCACATTATATAACAACCAAAATATAATATACAAATTTGTATGCTATTAATAATCATTTATTCTTACCCAAATTTGTGTGCTGTGCTATATGTAACTTCACACTTGAGTCATGTACTGCACCACAATAATAAAATGACCATGGAGTCACTACATAATAGTGAAGTAAAGTAAAGTAATTTTCAGCTCCACTAAAATCCTGTAGGGCCATTTTTGTTTAAACTTAAATGTTGGTTAGGCCTGGTGATATTTATGGAGTGTAAAAATACATGACACCCAAATATGTACTTCAATTTGAAGTTGTATATACTGACATCTACAGGAGCCATACAATAAACATATTCCTCAATGTTCCAGGCACAGCACAATCATTTAAAAACAGATTAGTTCTAAGGCAAGTGTAACTGTTGCCATGGGACACTGCAACGTAGAACAGTATCCAGGGATAATAGAAATAGACCCCTCCCATTTCATCCTTGTTCATGGCCCTTCCCTTTTTCCTTCATTTGTTCCCTGAGTAAGATCCAGGATCTCTGTTATGCTGTATGACAGTTCAGCAAACTGAGCAAACCATTTGGTCTTCGTCTCTCATTCTTCATTTATAATCTAGAACACAGGTAAAATGCATGTCGACTTACACTAGTAAAGGTGTGATGGTGATAAAAAATGAAGTTGGATAACTTTTCACTAAAGATTGGGAACCATATTTCTCCAACCAAACAGTATTTAACAATGTGACATAGTAAATGCTATGAGCAAAGGTAAGACTACTTATGGATTTGCCACATGCCACCATTTGATAAAGGAACATGTAAACCTACATGTTCCTTTGTCTAACCATGCACAGGGCCGCAAACCTCCCAGGTACCAAGACGACTATCCCTGCTTCTTTGATCTATTAAACTTGGAGATGTCTAGCGTTGCCAGGAGACTATTGTGATGCTTAATCTTGGTTATCAAATTGACTGGACTGAGAGACTCCTAGATTAGTAAAGTACTAAGTGAGTCTGTGAGGAGCTTCAAACACAAGACTGCTGTGTGGAGCAGCAACCGAGGGGGAAACGCTCGGCCTGAATGTTTGCAGCACCATCTCATAGGCTGCATAGAACGGATGAGACAAAGCTGAGACAAGGAAGTAAGCCAGTGCACGAAAGTTCTCTTCTTCTTAAGCAAGTACATGCATTGCTGTAGCTATCACTCTTGCCGATGGCCACCAGTTTTCATGTTCTTTGGCCTCTCGGTGGATGCAGAATCATCCAGGGATTTTTTTTCCAGGCCTTCAGCTTACAATCAGGGTGGCAACATTGCTTCCCTCCAGCTTCTGCTACTAAGCAGCTGCCAGGTTCCTAGCTCATCAGCATACAGAGGAGCATACAGCCTTCAATATACCAGACAATATAATGTATACTGAGTTCACTTACACAATTACATACACACATACATCAATCACACATATATATGGGGTATATTCATAAAGGTGCATGCATATTTTCTATTTCTATCCCCCCTAAAGAACCCTACCAAAGCTGTGTTTGTGACTTGAGCTGATAACGTCCTTGTCACCATCAGATGCAGCTACAGGCCCATTTAGTTCATCCCTAGGCCATCTTCATTTGGTCTAGTCACCATCTGAAGTGACCACTTTCAGTGCAAGATTCACTGGGACCACATTGTTAGTAATCTGTAAAAATAATTTCCAACACTTTCCTCTTCGTGCTTAATGACACTAACAGCTCTTATTCTATATCTTCCCAAATGTATACTCCATGTGCCAAAAATAAAAGACAGCCCCTGTGAACACATTTTAACTTTGTCAGTAGTTCTAAGCACGGTTGGCTGAGCCTTGAACAGCCATACGGCCAGGGGACCATGAAGTATTCCTTTGCCATATTGCAAATGTGTTTGCCCAAATCACGAAGAGTCACATTCGCACAGTGCTGGTAGCTTTTTCTGGAGTCTAGCCTGAGTCAACGTCAAAAGCAAGATCCTAAAGCATCATCTGTCTTCACCCGCTTTCCTCCCGCAGCAACAAAGGCTAACATGTCACTACTTCCTACCATCACTTCCTTGAATATTACCTGGAGTCCATAGTTAACACTAGAAGAAAACGATCCTGGGGCATGATTAAGTGCCTAATGACTCAAATAGAAAAATGAAATCATGCTAAAAAGTCTAACCCTTAAGATATGGAGAGAGTTATACAGAAAACTGCAAAGACAACAACTTGGCCAGGCTCACATCCCGTTGTGTCTGATAAACTCAACACAAGCCTCCTCCTGGTTGACACGTGCAAGTAGACACCCTGACCAGCATTTTCTCTTCTCTGTAACTGTGTCATAGACACACAGGCTTCATAATGATTAATATGTGGGCAGAGTTTCCAACTTCCTGAGTCTTCCAAAGTGAAGCATGAAGTACCACAGAAACCCTCTGGTCCAGCGTAGCCCGTTCCCTGTGGCATTTAAATGTTGTCAACCCCTTATAGTTTCACATCCCACACATAACTCCCACTGAAGGACTCAAGAACACAGAGCAGTCACTAAGAACCGTCCAATCACAGACCACATTCTAAAACTGATGTGTCCACAACTTCCCTCTCCTCTAGCGAGAGCATTTTCATTCTCACCACCACCAGCCACAGCAATGCTTGATTATAAAAGTCAGATTGTTCTTAAAAGTGTTTTAGCCATTGTTTGCATTGGAAACGCATTTTTTTTTTTTAATTAGGACAGTCTCGGGGACTCTCTGCGCTCTCATGCTGTACCGATTGCTGCTGCTCCTCCCTCCCTCCTCCTCCTCCTCCTCCTCTGCCATGCAGTTTATCCAGCCAGTGCCCACCACCCCAGTAGGTATTGTATATACAACCTTTTATTTCATTCTCAAAACATCCTGATAGGATGTTATTCTCCATCCATAGTAAAGCTGAGATGAATTAGACTTTGGGGCACTAAATAAAACAAACTGTGAAACATCGGTCTCTATTTTTATGCAGCAACCAACACATTGTCTTTAATTAAGTGACACAAACTGGTCAGCCTGCACTGAAGCTAGTTTATGAGTTTTCAGCTTTCTAATGGTGAAGAGTGACAGACGTTCAACAGACATCCTACTTCAAGTTTTGAGTTTTGAGTTTTGCCCTTTCCTGGCTAGCAATATGGAGTATGACGTGCTGTCATGGTGCTGGCCACAGCTCTGGGTTTAGCTTCTAGTCACTCAGCAATGCTGCTTTTCTCCAGTTGACTAGCTGCAAAGTGCTGCAGTCTAAATGCAGTCACCTTAATGTGATTCTTTTCAACTCAAAATGAGCTTGTCACTTTAAGCATTTGTATTGCATAAAAATATACATATTTAAAGTGCTATGCAATTAGATATTACTGTTAATGTGATATAAACAATAGTATGCCATTTGGTTACAAATCACATACATAACACAAATATATTTCATTAGAAAGTTATATAAGGGGGGATCCAAGATGGCGGCGAGCAGTGTGGACCGCGTTTGGAGGCTCCAGTGAACAATTCAGGGAATTGCACAGATTTCTGAGCCAGGAACACCGAGGTCCGAACATCACGGCAGCAGGAGTGCTCCACGGTTCGGAGGGACCAGGGTGCGGAGGACCTGCGTGCCCCTGCACACGGGAGGAGCGTGGTTTTTCTCTGATCGGAGTGGCAGCGGCAGAGGCGGCAGCACCAGCGGCACCAGCAGCGGCGGCTGAGGTTTGCAGCTCATAGCCTTCCGGTGGAGGCGATTGGTGTGGTGGCTGGTGGGAATTGCAGCGGGAGAGGGGACTCGGGGCAGGATTTGGGTCGCGTGGAGCCTTTGGACCCAGACTGGACTCGGCGGACAGTTCGGCCCCAGAGTCCCGGGTATTGGCCCGGCCCAGCAAACAATTCTGCCTGAGGCACTAACTCAGCGTGGCCATAGCTCCCCTGCTGTGGCGCAGGCTTAGTTGAGCACGCTGCTCCACACTAGGCACCACCTCAGCTCAGCGGCAGCTCCCCTGCGGTGACACAGTCCGGGCGGAGCACTTGTTCCACCACTGGCGCTAACTCAGAGCAGCCGCAGTTCTCCTGCTGTGGCGCAGGCTTGGTGACGTGCTCGGTTCCATCCTGGGCACCACCTCGGCTCAGCGGCAGCTCCCCTGCGGGGACACAGTCCGGGCGGAGCACTTGTTCCACCACTGGCGCTATCTCAGAGCAGCCGCAGTTCTCCTGCTGTGGCGCAGGCTTGGTGACGTGCTCGGTTCCATCTTAGGCACCACCTCAGCTCAGCGGCAGCTCCCCTGCGGGGACACAGTGCGGGCGGAGCACCTGTTCCACCACTGGCGCTAACTCAGAGCAGCCGCAGTTCTCCTGCTGTGGCACAGGCTGGACAGAGCTCTCGGTTCCACCAGCTCTAAGACTCTGGTTGGACACAGTGTACAGTTTGAATCCAGAATTCCTGGCTGAGATTGGTGGTCAGTTCGGGCCCTGAGTCAATAACTGACCACAGCACGCACTTTGGGCCAAAAGGCCCTAGTGGAGCTTGGTGTGTAGTCCCAGTCCAAAAATTCTGGCTGGGCCCTGTGTGCATTTTGGGCCCAAAATCCCTAGCTGAGCTTGGCAGACGGTTCTGGCCCTGAGAATCTAGCTGAGTTCTGCCCGTGGTTCGGTCCCAGTGCTCCTGGCTGGACTTGGCAGGGAACACAGAAGGCTGTGGATACCTTGGCCTGACCCAACGCTCATTCAGAGACCCAGAACAATTGCAGGATCCACAGCAGAGGGGGACTGAGGATCACTGGCTGTGAGAGACCAGAACAACAGGGCTAACCTCCTAACATCCACACCAGTGAAGCTTTGAGCTCGCAGCTTAGGGAAATCGTAAGAAAACAAGTGAATCTATCGTCAGACACCCTCCATTCAACTCTGGAAGCTACCCAACAAAAACAAAGACGGCAAGATGTCTAAAGGACAACGAAAAAGCATACGCAAAAAACCCCAAAACAACATGGCGTCTCCAGTTTCCAGCTATCCCAAAGAAAACCACCCAGAGAACTCAAATACAACGGAAATACAAGAAAATGACCTCAAATCCTTAGTAATGAGGATGATAATGGAGGAAACAAATAAAATTCGTAATCAAATGCAGGAAGACGCAGACAAACAGGTGAGAGACATAAAAGAAGCACATAGAGTGGAACTGGAAAAATTGCAGGAAAATGCAAACAACCAGATGAAAGAAATAACTAAAACGGTTCAAGCTCTGAAGACCTATAAAGAGGCAATGGAAGAAACTCAGGAATATACAAAAAATCAGATGAAAGAAATCAAAAAATCAGTTCAAGATCTGAAAATGAAAATGGATTCAATGATAAACACACAGACAGAAGAAAAACGAGAACGTGAGACCTCAGAGAAGAAGGCGAGCAACACAGAGGTGAGCTTTTCTAACAGAATCCAAGAGATGGAAGAACGAATCTCAGGGCTAGAAGATACAATCACAGATATTGAATCAACCATTAAAGAAAATGCCAAATCTGGAAAACTCCTGACACAAAACATCCAAGAAATTAAGGACACCATGAAAAGAAGAAATTTGCGGATAATAGGCATTGAAGAAAGAGAAGACATCAGACTCCAGGGCCCAGAAACTATTCTCAACAAAATCATAGAAGAAAATTTCCCCAATCTAAAGAAAGAGATGCCTATAAACATACAAGAGGCCTACAGAACACCAAATAGAATTGACCAGAAAAGAAAAACTGCCCGCCACATAATAATCAAAACACAAAACATGCAGAACAAAGAAAAAATATTAAAAGCTGCAAGGGAAAAGGGCCAAATAACATTTAATGGTAAACCTATCAGAATTACACCTGACTTCTCAGCAGAGACCATAAAAGCCAGAAGGGCCTGGACAGAGATCCTGCAAACCCTAAGAGAACACAGATGCCAGGCCAGACTACTTTACCCAGCAAAATTATCAATAACCATTGATGGAGAAAACAAAATATTCCATGACAAAAACAAATTCAAACAGTACCTATCCACAAACCCAGCTTTACAGAAGGTACTAGAAGGAAAACTCCATCCCAAAGGGTCAAGCTACAACCAAAACTACCCAGGAAATAGATAACTATCCCATGGCAAAAACACAACTACACAAACGCTCGACTGGAAACAACATCAAAATTAAGACTCTTAACAGTCACTGGTCATTAATATCTCTCAACATCAATGGCCTCAATTCTCCAATAAAAAGACACAGACTAACCGAATGGGTACATAAACAAGACCCAACATTCTTCTGCATCCAAGAAACACATCTCACCCATAATGAAAGGCATTACCTCAGGGTAAAAGGTTGGAAAAAAATATTCCAAGCAAATGGTCACAAGAAGCAAGCAGGTGTAGCCATTTTAGTATCGAACAAAATAGACTTTCAACCAAAATTAATCAAAAGGGATGAGGAAGGACACTTCATACTCATCAAAGGTAAAGTCAACCAAGATGACATCACAATTCTGAACATCTATGCTCCCAATACAAGGGCACCCACATATGTAAAAGATCTCCTAAAAAAGCTTAAACCACACATCGATCCCCACACAATAATAGTGGGAGACTTCAACACCCCACTCTCACTGAAGGATAAGTCATTGAAACAGAAACTAAGCTGAGAAATAACATCATTAACCAATGCCATGGGTCAAATGGATCTAACAGATATCTATAGAACCTTTCACCCAAACAAGAAAGAATACACCTTCTTCTCTGCACCCCATGGAACCTTCTCCAAAATTGATCACATCGTAGGTCACAAAGCAAGCCTCAACAGATACAAGAGGATTGAAATAATACCTTGTATCCTATCAGATCACCATGCTCTTAGGCTGCAATTCAACAACAACAGAAATAACAAAAAGCCTACACGTTTGTGGAAACTAAACAACTCTCTGCTAAATGACACCTGGGTCAGGGAAGAAATAAAGAAAGAAATCAAGGAGTTTCTGAAATTCAATGAAAATGAAGAAACAACATACCCAAATTTGTGGGATACATTGAAAGCAGTGCTAAGAGGAAAATTCATAGCACTAAGTGCCTTTAAAAAGAAATTGGAAACATCGCACATAAGCATCTTAACAACACAACTGGAAGCCCTAGAAAAAAAAGAAGCAGAAACACCCAAGAGGAGTAGACGCCTGGAAATAATCAAACTCAGGGATGAAATTAACAAATTAGAAACTAAGAAAACAGTCCAAAGAATCAACAAAACCAAGAGCTGGCTCTTTGAGAAAATCAACAAGATAGACAGACCATTAGCCAAACTAACTAAAAGGCAGAGAGACAGTATTGAAATCAACAAAATCAGAAACGAAAAGGGAGACATAACAACAGACACTGAAGAAATTCAAAGAATCATAAGATCCTACTTTGAAGGCATATACGCCACAAAATTTGAAAATCTAAGGGAAATGGACGATTTTCTTGATCAAGTTCACTTGCCAAAGTTGAGTGAAGAACAGATAAACAAGTTAAATAGTCCCATTTCCCCTACAGAAATAGAAGCAATCATCGATGGTCTCCCAACCAAAAAAAGCCCAGGGCCAGATGGTTTCAGTGCAGAATTCTACCAGACCTTTAAGGGCGAGCTAATACCGATACTCTTCAAGCTACTCCAAAAGATAGAAATGGATGGAAAATTACCAACTTCATTCTATGAGGCCATAGTCTCATTGATACCTAAACCTCACAAAGACTCAACAAAGAAAGAGAATTTCAGACCAATTTCTCTTATGAACATAGATGCAAAAATACTAAATAAAATACTTGCAAAACGAATACAGGAGCACATCAAAGATATCATTCATCATGACCAAGTAGGCTTCATTCCAGGCATGCAGGGATGGTTTAATATACGGAAATCCATCAATGTAATCCATCATATAAACAAACTGAAAATAAAAAACCACATGATCATCTCCTTGGATGCAGAGAAAGCATTTGATAAAATTCAACACCCATTCATGTTTAAAGTTTTAGAGAGATCGGGGATACAAGGCACTTTCCTCAACATAATAAAGGCTATATACAGCAAGCCAATAGCCAAAATCAAAGTAAATGGTGAGATACTCAAGGAAATTCCTCTCAAATCGGGAACAAGGCAAGGCTGCCCACTCTCTCCATATCTCTTCAATATAGTACTCGAAGTTCTAGCCAGAGCAATAAGACAACAAAAGGAGATCAAGGGTATCCAAATGGGAAAGGAGGAAGTCAAATTATCCCTCTTTGCAGATGATATGATAGTGTACATAAGTGACCCTCAAAACTCCACCAGAGAACTCCTAAAGCTGATAAACACCTTCAGCAAATTGGCTGGATACAAAATTAACTCAAAAAAGTCTGTAGCCTTCCTATACACAAATGACAAGCTTGCAGAGGAAGAAATTAGGAAAACCACACCCTTCACATTAGCCACAAGCAATATAAAATATCTAGGAGTTACCCTAACTAAGCAAGTGAAGGACTTGTATGAAAAAAATTTCAAAACTCTGAAGAAAGAGATTGAAGATGACCTGAGAAGATGGCGTGATCTTCCTTGCTCATGGATCGGGAGAATTAACATAGTAAAAATGGCCATCCTACCAAAAGCAATCTACAGATTCAATGCAATCCCTATCAAAATAACTACACAATTTTTTAAAGACATTGAAAGTTCAATTCTGAACTTCATATGGAAAAACAAAAAACCCAGAATAGCTAAAACAATCTTGTACAATAAAAGATGCTCTGGAGGAATCTCCATACCTGATCTCAAACTGTACTATAAAGCAATAGTACTTAAAACAGCATGGTACTGGCACAGCAACAGGCTGGTTGATCAGTGGAATCGAATCGAAGACCCAGATATGAATCCACACACATATGGTCACTTGATTTTTGACAAAGAAGCCAAATCCATTCAATGGAAAAAGGATAGCATCTTCAACAAATGGTGCTGGTCTAACTGGAGGTCTATGTGTAAAAAAATGAAACTGGACCCATATTTGTCACCTTGCACAAAACTCAAATCCAAGTGGATTAAAGACCTCAACATAAAACCAGAGACACTAACTCACTTAGAAGAAAAAGTGGGAAAAAGCCTGGAACATAT
Source organism: Acomys russatus (assembly GCF_903995435.1). Lineage (NCBI taxonomy): Eukaryota > Metazoa > Chordata > Mammalia > Rodentia > Muridae > Acomys > Acomys russatus. The sequence continues at coordinate 7,712,442 of NC_067160.1, forward strand.
TGGCACAGGAGACAACTTCCTGAACAGAACACCAACGGCCCAGGCCTTAATGTCAACCATTAATAAATGGGACCTCATGAGGCTGAGAAGCTTCTGTAAGGCAGGAGACACTGTCAAGAGAACAAAGCGACAGCCTACAGACTGGGAAAAAATCTTCACCAACCCTACATCTGACAAAGGTCTAATATCCAAAATATATAAAGAACTCAAGAAATTAAACACCACCAAACCAAATAACCCAATTGAGAAATGGGGCTTGGAACTAAACAGAGAATTCTCAACAGAGGAGTATCAAATGGCTGAGAAACACTTAAAGAAATGCTCAACCTCCTTAGTCATCAGGGAAATGCAAATCAAAACAACTCTGAGATTCCATCTTACACCCATCAGAATGGCTAAGATCAAAAATTCAAGCGACACCACATGCTGGCGAGGATGTGGGGAGAGAGGAACACTCCTTCATTGCTGGTGGGAATGCAAACTAGTACAGCCACTTTGGAAATCTATCTGGTGCTATCTCAGAAAAATGGGAATAGGGCTTCCTCAAGACCCAGCTATTCCACTCCTTGGAATATACCCAGAAGATGCTCCAGCACACAACAAGAAAATTTGCTCAACCATGTTCATAGCAGCCTTATTCATAATAGCCAGAACATGGAAACAGCCTAAGTGTCCCTCAGTAGAAGAGTGGATAAAGAAACTGTGGTACATATACACTATGGAATACTACTCAGCTATTAAAAACAAGGAATTCCCGAAATTTGTGGATAAATGGATTGAGCTAGAAATGATCATAATGAGTGAGTTAACCCAGAAGCAGAAAGAATCAAATGGTATATACTCACTTATATCTGCATACTAGCCCAAGGGGCATGTCCCACGAAAGCCTTCACTTACCAGGAAACTGGGACAGAGGGGAAGGCATCCTATTGGGACTCTAAATGAGAGACGCATGGGAGAACAGCAAAATAAAAGGATCCAGAGGGTCCTAGAAATCTACAAGTAGAACAATATGATAGGCAGATTTGGGCCCAGGGGTCCCGCTCAAACTAAGGCACCAGCCAAGGACAATACAGGAGGTAAACTTTAAACCCCTTCCCAGATCTAGCCAATGGTCAGAATATTCTCCACAGTTGAGTGGAGAGTGTGATACGACTTTCTCACGTACTCTGGTGCCTCACATTTGACCATGTCCCCTGGAGGGGGAGACCTGGTGGCACTCAGAGGAAGGACAGCAAGTAGCCAAGAAGAGACTTGATACCCTATGAGAATATATAGGGGGACGTAATCCCCCTCAGGAACAGTCATAGGGGAGGGGAATAATGGGAAAATGGGGGGGGAGGAATGGGAGGATACAAGGGATGGGATAAACATTGAGATGTAACAAGAATAAATTAATAAAAAAAAATAATAAAAAAAAAGAAAGTTATATAACTGTAATCATCAGACTTTCAGCTGTTTTTAAAAATCCTTTGCATGAAATATTTAAAGGGAAAATATTTGCTTAGCTCACTGTTTCACAGTATTCAGCACATAGCTAGTTGCCCCCATAACTCTAATAAAATGTCAGAATAGTTGAAGGATGAAATGAAAAAAAGCTTTTACCACCCCACGACTAACAGAGACCAGAGATGGAAAAGGGACTCTGGGAAGAGGTCATAACCTTCAAAAGCTCACTTCCTACTTCCTCCAAGTAAGCCCCACCCCATGATGTTTCCACCATGTCCCAAAATATCTTCCCTGGCTGGAAGCCAAGAATGTAGTTGCAGCCTGTGGTGAGCATTTCATATACAAACCAAATGAGTATCATAATTGAGTGTGTGTATACACACCCACACCCACCCACACCCACACACACACACATATATATATGTATATATGCAATCCAGACACAATACTATAGTACCTGCCTTCTGAATAATACACGTATTTATAATGACTTGAGATTCAAACTGATTTTTATGGGTGTAATTGTAACTGCTAATTACAAGTCAATTACTTTAATCACAATTTCTATATTCAAAACAAACTTGGCCCCAAAGCCATAGAGTATATCCAATTGTGACTCTAATGATAAGTCATTTTAAGGCTTCTCTACAGTCAGTCTAATGGCAACCTTGACTGTTAGCTACTGTATAAGAATTATAACTGTTCATTTCTGTCAACAGGGAGTGTGGAAATACTTTGTAAAACCAGCTTGTCTTGTTTACAATGAATACTCTTAAAACATTATTTACAAATTAGTCATTTGTTGTAAATAATGTAGCAAAGCTTTAAAACCATGAAAACACAATGGTAAAACAAATACATATTTTATTTATTTCCTCTAGAGAGTTAATGGTAAGCTAGATACCACCCAATGAAGTATCGTGTGTCCCTGATGATTGGTTGCTGTCTGTGCTATCTTAGGTATTAAATATTTTATACCAACCCAAGTTAAATAAATGCATATAGTCTGAATTATTCTGTATTCACAGGATATTAAAGTGAAAATTATAAGACTCTAATAAGTAACCTTCACACTCCTAATTTTATGCATTATAAACATTTGGCCTATAAATAGAAGCATATAGTTTCTTCATGGACCATTTAATTCGTTTTCAAAGCAAATGAGCTTAACTTAATATTTTGCTTGGATAAGCTTGCTTATGCCGATTAAAAGTAGATAGTGTTAGTGTTAAGAGTGTAGGGAGGTTTAATCATCCCCCCTTGGGTGCTTCTTCTTACTTATCTTTTTTAGGTCTGTGAACTGTAGTATGCTTATCCTGTACTATATGGCTAAAACCCACTTTTAGGTGAGGACATACCATGTATGTCAGGGTCATGGAGACTGAAAAGGATGTTCTCTAACTAGACAGGAAGGGAGGGGAACACCAACCCACTCATAAAAACTTCAACCCAAAGTTTACCCTGCCTATAAGATGTGCGGGGATGGAGATAGAGCAGAGATTGAGAGAATATCCAACCAATGCCTGGTCCAACCTGAGACCCACCCCACTGGAGAGAGCCAACCCTGGCACTGTTAATAATACTCTGATATGCTCACTGTCAAGAGCTTAGCATAGCTGTCCTCTGAGAGGCTACACATAGCAGGGGATCCAAACAGATACGGAGATCCATAGCCAAACATTGGGTGAAGGTAGGGAGTCTTATGGAAAAGTGTGAGGAAGGATAAAAGAACCTGGAGGTGACAGGCGCTCCGCAAGAAGACCAACAGAAGCCAAATCAGGATCCAGAGAAGCTGTGGAAAATAAGCATTTCCTCTTCCTCTGTGGCATGGCGAGGCAGCCCTGCTGTGGGGGGGGGGGTGATAAAAAATCAGGCAACCACTCCACAGAGACAGCTCCCTATTCCCCTTACTAGGAGACCCACAAGAAGCCTGAGGGGCCCATCTGCTACCCAGGCCACAGGGGAAGAGGAAGTGCTCAGTCCTGATATGACTTGATGAGCTGGGGTGGGTGTGTAGGTAAGGGGCTCCCCTATCCTGAGGAATGGGGAGGGAGAGGGAGAAAGAAGGAGAGAGGGTGGGACTGGGAAGAGAGGAAGGAGAGGAATATAAAGTGAATAAATAAATTAATTTTAAAAAACAGAATATAGCTCAGGAAGAACCCTCCTGGCAACTCTTGTCCTACTAGAGGCCAACTGCAGTAGCTAGGTTTGCACCTGCCCATGCTCCATTTCTCCAGTTCACTCCAGGCTCCATTTCCAGGGCCCCATCTCTACCTGCAATCCCAGAGACTGGCAGGCATCAGGGAGCAGCAGACTTGAGCCAAGCTAACTGTCCTCTGAGATGCTCCTCCCAGCAGTGGATCAAAACAGATGCTGAGATTGATAACCAGGCATTAGATGGAGATCTGGGAATCTTGTAGAAGAATTGGGGAAGGATAGAAAGGAGAAAAGAATTCCACAAGAAGATCAACAGAGTCAACTAACCTAGGCCCATGTGGTTCACTGAGACTGAACCACTGACCTAAGTGCATGCATGGACTAGCCCTAGGCACCCTACACTTATGGAGTTGCTGGACATCTCAGTCCTAATGTGGGTCCCCTAGCAACTGGAGAAGAGGTTGTTACTGACATGGACACAGTTGCCTGCTATTGGCTCACTTTCTTCTAGCTGCATAGCCTCGTCTGGCCTCAGTGGGAAAGACACAGTTAGTCCTGATGTGACATAAAGTGACAAGGTGGAATGGCATATGGTGGTGAGGAAGGGGGCTCCCTTCTCTGAGAAGAAGAGGAGCAGGGAATGGAAGAAAAGGGTGAGAGGGTGGGACAGGGAGGAGAGGAGAGAGGGGGCTGCAATTGCTATGTAAAGTGAATAAAAAATAAAGAAAAAGAAAAGAATGTCGCTCAGGGGTCAAGCACTCGCCCAGCATTCACAAGACACTGGGTTCAGCCCAGCATCCCAACAATATAAAACATACAAGTAGAAATATGACAATAAACTAATAGACATTGCTTTTAAAATGTATGTAGTCTATGAGCTTAAAATGTACATAGTCTATTTGATGAGGACTTGTTACACAAGATAAGGCCAAGAGTTCAGATCCCTACTTGCACACATTTGTTGACCCAGCATTGGAGGATGAGGGGAGACAGGTGGATTTCTGGAGCTAGCTGGCCAGTTACCCTAGTCAAATAAATCTGCTCCTGTAGGAAACCCTATTAAAAAACAAGACAGATAAATGCTCAAGAGTGGTATAGCTAGATCTTCAGGTAGATCAATCCCCAAATTTCTGAGGAACTACTAAATTGATTTCCACTTCCACAGTGACTGTACACATTTCAGTCTCACCAGCAATGAATGAGTGTTCCACCTATTTTCCTCTTGGGCATATACGCAAAGGATGCTATCCCGAGGACACTTGCTCAACCATGTTCATCACTGCCCTATTCATAATAATTTGAAACTGGAAACAACCTAGATATCCCTCAACAGAAGAATGGATAAAGAAAATGTGGTGAAGATCTTCTTCCAGACTGTAGTCTGTCATTTTGTTCTGTTGACAGTGTCCTTTGCCTTACAGAAGCTTTTAAGTTTCATGAGATTCCGTTTATTAATTGTTGATCTTGGAGCCTGAGCTGTTGGTGTTCTGTTCAGGAATTTGTCTCCTGTGCCAATGTATTCCAGGCTCTTCCCCAACTTTTTCTTCTAAGATATTTAGTATGTCTGTTATGTTGAGGTCTTTAATGCACTTGGACTTTAGGTTTGTGCAGGGTGATAAAAGCATTTTCTACATGTAGACATCCAGTTAGACCAGCACCATTTGTTGAAGATGCTATCTTTTTTCCCTTGTATGGTTTTGACTACTTTGTCAAAGTATCAATAGGTGTGTGGGTTTATTTCTGAGTCTTCAGTACAATTCCATTGATCCACCTGTCTGTTTCTAATCCAGTGTCATGCATAGGGCTAATATCTAAAATATATAAAGAACTCATGAAACCACCAAATCAAATAATCCAATTTTTAAAATGAGGTACAGAACTAAACAGAGAATTCTCAACAAAGGAATATCAAATGGCTGAGAAACACTTAAAGAAATGCTCAGCATCCTTAGTCATCAGGGAAATGCAAATCAAAACAACTCTGAGATTCTATCTTATACCTGTCAGAATGGCTAATATCAAAAACTCAAGTGACAGCACATGCTGGCAAGGATGTGGAAAAAGGGGAACACGCCTCCATTGCTGGTGGGAGTGTTAACTTGTACAACCACTTTGGAAATGAATCTATCACTTTCTCAGAAAATTGGGAACAGTGCTACTTCAAAACTCAGCTATACCACTCTTAGGTATATACCCAAAAGATGCTCCACCATACCACAAGGACAGTTGCTCATAGCAATTCTATTCATAATAACTAGAATCTGGAAACCTAGCTGTCCTTCAACTGAAGAATGGATAAAGAAACTGTGGTACACTTACACAATGGAGTACTACTCAGCTATTAAAACAAGGAAAATCTCAAAATGTGTAGGCAAATGGATGGAACTAGAAATGATCATCCTGAGTGAGGTAACCCAAACCCAGAAAGACATGCATGGTATATACTCACTTTTAAGTGGATATTAGCCACATAATATAGAATAACCACATTATAATAGACAGAACTAAAGAAACTAAATAACAAGGAGGACCCTAGGGAGAATGCTTAATTCTTATTCAGAAGGGCAAATAGAATAGACACTGAAAGCAGTTGAAGAGAAGGAAGAGGACAGAAGCCTACCATAAATGTCCTCTGAAAGACTCCAATGCAGATGCTGAGACTCACAGCCAAACTTTGGGGTGGAGTACAAGGAGTCTTATGAGGAGAGTTGGAGGACAGAAGGACCTGGAGGAGACAGGAGCTCCACAAGGAGACAAATGTAGCCTATAAATCTTGGCCAAGGGGGGCAGGGGGTTGAGTGTACTGAAGAGACTGGTGCACCAACCAAGGACTATGCATGGTGAGGATCTAGAGCCCCTGCTCAGATCTAGTCGATGGCACCAAAGTCTTGTGGTGCGTCCCATAATATGAGGAGTAGGCACTACCTCTGACCTGGACTCTGATGACACTTGTTGATCACTTCCCCCATGGTGTCTTAGTCAATGTTCTATTTCTATGAAGAGACACCATGACCACAGCAACTTTTATGAAGGAGAGCATTTAATTAGTCATGGCTTACATTTCAGAGGTTTAGTCCATTATCAGCACGGCAAGAAGCATGACAGCATGCAGGCAGATGTGGTGCTGGTGATGCTAAGGGTTCTACATCTGGATCCATGGGGAGCATAGAGAAGAGAGAGACACCCAACATGTACCCTAATAACAGACCTCCTCTGACGAGACCACACCTCCTTCCTTGTCAAGTTGCACCATTCCCTAAGGATCAAGCATTCAAGTATGTGAGCCTATGGGGGCCCTGTTCCCATTCAATGCTCCCAAGTATATACTCACTTACATGTGGATATTAGCCAGTAAATAAATGAGCGCTAGCCTACAATCTGTAGACCATGAGAGGTCAGGTATAGAGGAAAGGACTAGGGGTACCACATGGGTGTCCCTGGATGTGTGTGGGGGACACTAGAATAGATTTTATGGGTGGACTGGGGTTGGGGAATGAGAACAAAAGGATTAGGTGGGGAGGGGGACGGGGTGTAGGATTAAGGAAGGGGATGCAGGGAGAGACACAACTGGAATTGAGGGGCATCTGAGGGGTGGTATAGAAACCTTATGCAGTGGAAACTCCCTAAAATATGTGAAGATGATCCTAGTGAGATTTCCTAATACTAGTGGAGACAGAGTCCCAACTGGCCATCACTTGCTATCTAATGAGGCTTCCAGTCCTGGGACTGAGTTGCATTCAGTTGAGTTGTTGGGCAGCGGTGTCCCATGGAAATCCCCACACAGAGCAGGCTGTTGCCAAGAGGAATAGGTTGCTCCCTGCAAACTAACAGCAGGGCCCCATCACTGAGGATAATACCCGCACAACTCATTGAACATGGAGCAGTCAAGCTGCTATGTACGTGAAGCCTTCACTCCTGTGCTCCAGCATTTCTCGTGCAAGAAACCAAAAGAGAAACACAGATACCAACACAGCCACAAAGCATTTGACATACAATTTTTTCCTGCCTGCAAAATATGCTAGGGCAATGGTGGCACAGAAATCATGGGAGCAGGCAACCAATGTCCGAATTGATTTATAGCTCACTCCATAAAATGGAACACATAACTGGCACTGCTTAGGTAACTCAGAATCAGAGACTACATAAACACTGCTGTTCTTTACCGAAAAAAGTAGCAATAAAATAACTCCTAATGATACTCTATTATATACTCATAAATCAATGCCTTATTCCGTCATCATCAGAGAAGATTCCTCCTGCAGCAGATGGGAGCCAATACAGACACCCACACCCAGATAGTACGCATAGAGAGATAGAGAGTTTTTGGAACTCAGATCTCTAAATGGGATGGCTCCATTAGATGTTCCCCTCAGAGCTCAGGGAATGCCTCTGAAGAAGAAATGGAAAGCGTGTAAGAGCCAGAAGGGATGGAGGACATCAAGAAAGCGAATCCCTCTGACTAAACTAAGCAAGGCTCACATGACGTCACAGAGACTGAAGCAGCAAGCCCAGGGCTGACAGGAGTCTGCACTGGGTTCTCTGTGTATATATTATTGCTTTTAGCTTAGTGTTTTTATGAGACCTCTGAATATGTGAACCAGTGGGGCTTTGACTCTTGTGTCTGCTCTTGGAGCTCTTTTTCTTTGTTGGGGTGCCTTGTCCAGCCTTGTGTAATTGTTTTTGTCATATATTATTACATTTTATGTCTTGTTTGGTTGTTCTCTCTTAGAAGCCTATTACTTTCTAATGAGAGACAGAAAGGGAGAGGATTCAAAGGGTAGGGAAGGTGGGAGGAGCTAGGAGGAGTAGAGTGAGGAAAAACTGTAATCAGGATATATTATATGAGAAAAGAATATATTTTCAATAAAAGAAAAGACAAAGAAGGTGGAGACCAACAGGGAAGCACCTAGTGTTGACCTCTGGCTTCCAAATGCACCCTCAAGTACACACACACACACACACACACACACATACATGCATGCACTCATGCACACACACACAAACTTGTACATACATGCGCTCACACACAAGTGGATAGTCTAATGAAATGTTATATTGAAATGATGAAGACTGGAAGAATTTTTTAAAGAAATACATTTTGTTGTCAATATAAATCTATAATCCCGTCACCCAGGGGCTGAACAGAAGTGTCACCATGAGTTGCAGGCTATACTGGGGTTATGCAGCAAGTCTCTCTCATTTAAGAAAGAAAAGAAGAAAGAGAGGAAGGAAGAAAAGAGGAAGGAAAGAAGGAAGGAAGGAGAAAAATAACATTTTATGGATTTAAATAAGGTTTAATCAGTCATGTACTAGCACATCTGTGTTTGAAAAATCTGTTTCTAGTTTCTGCAACAAATGATAAAGGTACATAAAATTGGCAACTTGAAGCAGCCACTACACAAGCTGCCTCCCGGCTACTCCTCTCTAAGCTGAGATCATAACTTGCCAACAATGAGCTTGTTGTTGTTGTTGTTGTTGTGGTGGTGGTGGTGGTGGTGGTGGTATTCTGTTATTTGCATCACTTTTCTATAGTCTGGTATGTCTAGCGGTGATTTCTAACAGCAATGTCATTGGCTTTTTTTGCACGGCTTTTGGCAGAGCAACAGTTTCCCTGAGCCAATCAACGAGTGAAATAGGGCAGAGTCTGAGGCAAGAAAACTGAAGAACTTGGTGAGGGGGAGGGGCGTGACAAGTGAATGGGTGGGGTGGGTGCAGGATGCAAAGCCAGTTGTGGAGGCAACTTAGCAGTAGGTGAGAAAAAATATGTATATAACACAAGGGTGGGCATGGGAAGATATACAGTCTACTAATAGGTGTGAATGTAGCTTAAATGCTCGAAGGAAAAGGTGTAAAGTAGAGTGGAAGATAAACTAGTCACATGCTCACAGCTGTGGTTCCTGAGACTCTCACCAAGAAGACTTAAAAAAAAAAAAAAAGAAACCCCCAAATGGAAAAACCCCCACAACAATCATAAGTAATAAAGACCTAAGGTGTCGAGACCTAGAGGGCTCATTGGGTTGTAGCCGAGGACAACTTGAAATTCAAGTTAAAGAGTTTTGATATCTTAGAATTCTGCTGTGTTTGACTTAGATTTGAATCAGGAAAAGGACAGTATTCCTTTCATTCTCAAGGGCCGGACAGTATGGCAAAGTGGGATGATAAGGCATAGTTTGTCATCGGAAAGCAGTGTGGGGCGCAGGGGGAAACAGATTGGGAATACTTCAAATGTTTGAGGACTCTCTTTTCCCTAGTTTAGAATTTCCCCATATATTTCGTTATTTATTAAGTTCTTCTGTAGTTGCTTACTGTTTTAGCTGGAGAACAGCTTGCTATCCTTTATTCGACACGTCCATCTTTAGTTCTGCTTCTTTTCTGTAGATGTTGGAATAATAATAATCCACTCATCACAAATGACTTCTGATGACACGTAAAGCCACATAATGGGTTTAATTAATGATCTGCAAATGAGTCCCTCAGATGAAACGCTTGCCTCCTCAGAAGCCCTCAGCGATAACCCGATAACCCTGAGCCCTTTGTGCCTGCACATGCAGCACAGCTTCCACGTTCCCTGATGGCTGCAAGGCTGGGAGAACACTCGTTGCTTTTCTTTTCCGGAACCCATTCATCCTGTTTCCCGACCATCAGCTTCTCTTTCTGTAGAGATCAGAGTTATCGCGCCTTCCCGTTAGTTGTCTGGAGACCCTGAGGAAACTCCAGAATATTCTGAAACAAAACTAGTCTGCTGAGGGTCTTTCTATCTCATGCACCATAAAGAAAAAATTAGGAGGAAGACCAGTATTGAGTGGAAATTGAGGATTTAAAATCCCCAGATGATTTTGCTCTCTTCAGAATAAAAATCCAAATTTCCCCACAAGGCTGTGATCTGGCCATTCCCAACATTGTTCAGGCTTCTAGCCTCTAAGACAGTAAGTACGCCAGCAATGCAGAACGGGCCGTCTCTGGGGCCTGCTGCCCTGATAGTCTCTCGACAGACTCCACTGTAGCGAACACCTCACAGGTCTGCCACTCAGAGCCTGCTCCCCAGGACCCTCTTCCACATTCTGTGCTTCCCCTCCCTGTCAGTGGGGTGGGTAGGAACACGAGGTGACTGCTTTGCCTATTTCCCATATATCTATCACCTGAGTGTAACCCCCCCATTGCACTTTCATCTTTGGCATATACATATGCATATACATATGCAAAAATATGTACACTGATATACTGATATATATATATATATATGTATATTACACTGTGACTAGGAGCGCAGGACTTCCGGAACCTGTTATTATTAGATCCAAAGCCTTAGCAGCTAGGCTAACATACTATTTAATGAATTTAATGAATATTTCCTCAATGAAAAAATTAAATATGTGCATACAGGCTTAGGCGAAACATCTGTATTTGAGCTCTAATTCAGTTTTTGCCAAGGGCATCTCCATGTATCTGGACACTTCAATCTGAGTCTCTGTTTCCTTGTCTGAACTTCTATGGCGCCATGTTTTGTGGAGATTTGCTATTTGCTTATTTTTGTATATTGTTTTGGATCTGTTTCGGGATTTGTGTTGTTCTTGTCTTGTGAATTTTATTCAAACCTTGTCTATACTTTTCATGCTTTTATCTTGGCATTTTGAAACATTATACAGATATGAGTAATTAATTAAAAAGTAGGCTAATGGCAACAACCTTGGTATTTTAATGTAATGACCCATGGACTTAAATGTCTGTGCTTTTAAAGCTAAATATTTGTCAACTTCTTTCCCTCAACAGGAAATGTCCCAATCCTTTTTCTTCTGAAATAATGGCACACAGACAAATAACACAGCCACGAAAAAAAAATCTTTTAAGTGTTTATACAGAACTTCACTAACTGGCACTTGTTCTAGCTAAAAGATGTGAAATATGGCTATCCATAGAATAGGTTTACATATCTTAGCCTATGGCCCTTTGTAGAGGAATGTCTTGAGCGGAAGTAGCAACTGTCAATAAAGCACTGTCTAGCCAATCAGCTGGGCAGAAGGAAGTGGAAGGCGGGACTTCCTAGGAGGGGGCAGAGCTGAGAATTGACAGTTGACATTTACAGTTGACAGTTGATGCAGAGAAGGAAGAGAGAAGTGGCCTGAGAAAGATCAGATTTGCAAGTTCTTGGGGTATATGTAGGTTATGAGGATTAGAGTAGTTTATTTTAGCATATTATTTTGAAAGTAGCAGTTTAGATTCTGCCTAGCATAGTGCTTGCAGCTTTGAATTATGTTTCAGTCTCTCTGTGTCAGTTAATGGCTTCCTAGGCAGAACAGATACATTTTAGTGTAACAGCCCTTCACTATCCAAAAGGACAAGGCAAAGTCTATGTACAGAGTACACTGCAGGGCAAAAACGGCACAGCAACCAAATGCAAACAAGCACTGAGGCATGAAAAACACAATGTGGCATCTTTATGGTGTGTGTGTGAGTGTATGTGTGTGTGTGAGTGTGTGTGTGTGTGACATCTTTGTGGTGCGAGTGTGTGTGTATGTGTGAGTGTGTGAGTGTGTGTGTGACATCTTTGTGGTGTGAGTGTGTGTGTATGTGTGTGTGTGTGTGAGTGTGTGTGTGACATCTTTGTGGTGTGAGTGTGTGTGTATGTGTGTGTGTGTGAGAAAGAGAGAGAGAGACAGACAGACAGACAGACAGACAGACAGACAGACTGACAGACAGACAGACAGACAGACAGACAGACAGGCAATCTTTGTGGTCTGTGTGAGACTGTGTGCATGTGTGTAACAGAAGTAGCCTGGAAATTTGACTTTTTAGAAGTCCTCTCATCCTAAGCCCACAGAAAGAGCAGTTTGGCTTCACCTTTACTAGACTGAAAACAGATGTGGTTTTGTAAATGTTTTAATTATGTATGACTGAATTTGAATTTGATCATTTATTCATTGCAGAGTATATTCCCATGTTTTACCGGATGGAAAGCAAATGAATACAAATGATTCTTTTATAATGAGTTTTAGGTTTTTATGTGAGTGTGTGAGTGTGAGTGTGTGTGTGTGTGTGTGTGTGTGTGTGTGTGTGTGTGACAAGGTTTTGCTGTGCATCCCAGACAGGCCTTGAACTTACGATGTAGCCCAGACTGGCCTTGAATTCCCTGCAGTACTCCTGCTCTGACACACTCAATCCTGGAGATCACAGGTATGTGCCATATGCTCACTGACAAATGATGATTCAACTCACACTTAAACATGGCATAGTCAATATAAACAGTACGGAAACAACGCAGTCCCTGGAGTAGAGTGTGAAGAGGAAGTCCACGTGTGTTACATTTCTTTTCTACTTTCTCACAGAGCACAGTGACTCTAGCACCCAATGCTGATGTCACTCCTTGACCAGATCACCTACGAGTCTCTCTGCTCAGGTCTCACATCTTCTTTCCCTTTGTATTTGCTGAGTTTACACAGAGATATGATGTAGTTGCCTGGATAGAGTTTAAACACTTTACTTTAGACATTTTTTTTTGTTTTATTCCATTTATTGGTTTAAGTCCTTGCAAATTTAGACACTATAGAAAACTATTATTTGCCTCATAATGGCCTCCTCAGTGTGTTTCACAGTCTTTTGTGGAAAATAATGACATAATGATAGTGTTCACAGACCTATATTTTATACTTGATAAACTAGCAATTATATGATTAAAGCATTTTTTAGAAACCCACATTAAGTATATGATACTCTAGAAATCAGTCCATCATGTAATTACACAGTCAGAAGAGAAATAATTTACATGACTAAAAACCAGCTGAAACAGTATCTGTGACCAGTATGTGACTTTGTAAGTGGATAAAGAATTAAGAAATATCAAATGGTTCTATATGTAATGTACTTTTAATGTTAGGGCTATAACTTCTGTATTTTTTAAATTAGGTTTCAATTTTTTTCTGTCATTAGTAACAGGAAGCTATATCAAACTCTGCTGGAAGCATGCTAGATGCACTAGGACAAAACACATAAATCTGATTATTTCTCTGACAAAAAAAAAAAAAACCAAGCACTTACAAAGAGCAGACGATGCCTGGGTGTTTAAGCTTCTGTAACACACAGCATCTTTGTAGTGAGTTTCCTTCATTCTAAGCAGATCTGAGGGCTAGAACTTAATGGTTTTCCTAAAAGTGAAATCATAGATCAGAACACCAACACTACGGTCAGTAGGGGGAGACTTAAATATATCCATGCACATCGCTTGTGTGTTTGTATTAGAAAATAGAGTGTCCAATCAGGAAATAGTTTGAGGATCCATCCTCAAGACCAAAATACACTATTATATTCACTTCATTGGTTTGTTCAACTCTTTAAAGTGAGTTAACCTGCTTTCCACACTGTTCTTTGAGGAATAGTCTAGAAGAATTCAGAAGTCTGATCTTAGAATTCATACTTAAAAGGAATAACCCCACCAAGTGCCATGGACCAGTATGACCTAAAAAAGAAGCTTGGCTTAAGTAGGAACAGTGTGCCAATCCATGCATGTTATGCTACCATGTATGGGTTTTGAAGAGTGAAATATCTATAGACTCAGGCTGGGTTGCAGTTATAAAACATACATCTCTTTAAACAGGGACCACAGAGATGCCTCCGTGGAAAAGGACACTTAGTGTTCTTTCCGAGGATCCAAGTTTGATTCCCAGCACCCCAGTCAGGCCACTCATAACCACCTGTCACTGCAGTTACAGAGAATCAGATGTCATTTCCTGGCTTCTGCAGGGCCCACCCACATCTGTGCGTACACTCACACAGGCATACCACACAAACATGAGTGGTTTTTATGTTTTAAGAACACACAGGAAACATGTAAGAAGGGTCACTCTTTGCCCAGGATTGGGAAGGATGTAAATGAATTAGACACTGGGTCAGGGAAGTGAAAGAGACTTTTACAGAGATCCCTATGCTTTCCGGTTGTTGTGCCACTTACATACGATGATACTCAGATACTATGTCATCTTTAAAACATGCAGGAAGGGCATGATATTGAGTAAATGTCCGTAGCCCTGAAGATCTTTAAGAATGAAAGTTATACCCAGGTTCAAACCTCTAGTACCCACAAAACAATGACAAGAGTGAAAGCTAGCAGACTTGCATGCCTCTTGTGACAGGATTATTCCATTACCACCACAATCCCTCCAATGTCACTGGCATCTATGCTAAAGCAAAACACACTTTATATTACAGTGAATGGAACACAACAGAACTAAGGCAGCACAGGACCCTCAGGTAGCCATGCCCGGTGATAAGAATAATAGTAACTACATCCCACTCCTTCTGAGAGATGCAGAAAGAAAGCCAGTCATCATATGTTCAAAGTCAGCCTGAGTCTTAGTAATGACCCCTGAGACAGATGTCTTCAAAAGTCCTGCCATTCAATCACTACAAGGAGCTGAGAATGAAATCAAAGGAACATAGAGCACACTCACCCATACCATAATAACCAAGCCAACATGAATAAAAGGACTTGTCATCATCTAATTCTTATTTTGACTAAAGAATCATCAGTTTGTCATTGAGAAAACAATACAGAAACTGGTGATCTGTCAACCCTTATATAAAGAATTGATGGGAAGAGGATGCTCTGAGACCCTTGACAAGCTCACAGACCATCATCCCACATAGAACAGCATCAAGTGACAGGTAGGCAGGGACACCATATACTTTTGCATCAATTAAGAGAGAAAGGCCTGCTAGGTGTGGTGGCTCACGCCTTTAATGCCAGCACTCAGGAGGCAGAGGCAGGTGGATCCCTGTGAGTTCGAGGCCAGCCTGGTCTACAATGAGAGTCCAGGACAGCCAAGGCTACACAGAGAAACCCTGTCCCGACAAACAAGAGAGAGAGAGAGAGAGAGAGAGAGAGAGAGAGAGAGAGAGAGAGAGAGAGAGAGAGAGAGAGAGGCCTACTTGAAGGTGAGCAGGAGACTTGGGTTTCTCCTCACCCAAACAGTAAAGGCTTCTATGGCTGTGCTGCAAATTCCATACCAGAGGTAAGGCATATGCTACTTTTAAAAAAATTCTACACTAAAGAAGGAGTCCAAACAAATATGTTTGTAAGCTTTTGTATGGAAGGGTGTTATTATTTGCTTTTTTTTTTTTTTTGTCCATAATAAAAAATTTCAAGGTCAAGAATGTTAAAAGAAAGAACTACGGCATTCTGAAAGATAATACATAGATGTTTATCACAAGATTTGAGCATCCATCTTAGAATGTATTGACATGATCTCCCAGAATTTTGATCTCAGTCAGCTGACTTCCAAGAAGACCTGGGCTGATATCAGCAGTTTACATTTGGAATAACTGAATGAAAAGTACTGATTTCTTTAGGTTACTTTATCCAACGATATATTTCCCTTCCTTCTAAACATGATGGAGACAATATGTCGGCATATCAATAAAACACACTATGAGAAAAAGTGAAGACCTGACAGGACTACAAAGCACTCTGTACCTTTGCCTATTCAAGTGGGGGAACAAGGAAGTCTTCTCTGATTTTATTTTCCTCACATGTTGGTTATACAGGACAAATTTCAACACACATCAGCACTGAGGCCTTTCTTCAAAGTGAAAATTGGTGGTCTCAAAAGTCACTTATTTCCTATGTAACAAAACTCCATTTCTTCCATACTGTCTATCATAATAGTGCAGTTTTAATTGTTTTACCATCTATATAAGCATTGTGCATTTATTGTTACTCCCAGTAGCTAACTTAAGAACATCACAGCATTAAACTCCATTTGAGATCATTTTTACCAGATATTTGTATTAAAGTGATCTGAATAAAATGTTCATTGCCAGCCTTAAAATAATGAAGAGTGCTCATGTGAATATATAAAGTGGACATACATAAGTATGTGCATATCTTGATGCATAATTTTTTTAACACCATTATTTTTCTCTCTATTTTTTTTTTGAGATTTTAATATATACAAACTAACTCTGAAACCTCAAATAAGTTGTCTAACCTGTCTCTCAGTCTACTTGTTATAAAGAGGGATGGACCAAGTGGAACAGGATGGAACCTCTTAGAACAGGTAGAAATGACTAATGGGTTATCACAGGCTTAGAGTTAGTGCATTGCTTAATGCAAGCCACTTCAGACGAGCTGTCCAATTCCCTAACTTATTCTTAAAGTCTGAAAAAGTCAGAGTCTGTCCCAGATTCTTTCATAAGCCTTAGTTTGCAATGTCTAAAGATATGAATTCTGAGCGATCCCTCTGTTCACTTTCACTTTGCTCACCAAAAAATATGATCCATGCTAACTGGCCTCAGAACCATTTATAATAATAATAATAATAAGCTTATTCCAAATTCTCCCCATGTGACCTCATTGCTTCATACATTTTAAGAAGGAAAAATGGTAATTCTTACAATCTCTTTTATATACTAAGCATTACTTTGGGCTGTAGAGTAAAAAGGTATAATCTTTGCCTATCCATGGGAAAGAACAATAAAGCTTAACCAATGTTATTACAGAAAAAATTTAAATATAGCTGTAAGGAATAAGCTCAATGAGGAAAAAGAAAAAAAAAAGCACAGTGCTGTGGGTCTGTAACTTTAAGGGGGAAAATGCTGAGGGGAAGTCTAAGGGAGGGATAAGTGCCCTGAAGAAACTAGTAGAAACTGTAAGGTACCATATTGTGTACAAAGAAAGGGAGGTAGGAGGGAACATGGAGCCTTGATGGGGATGAAGGCCAGAGAGTGAGACTGATGCCCTGGCAGGAGAGTAAGGCATGAGGGGCAGGAGGCTGAGAGAGCAAACCAAGCTCCCAGCCAGGTAGGAGAGCCTGGTGAGGTGTAAGCATGGCCATCTGGTGAGTTTTGAGAAATGAAGGGTGATATGATAGCCTCTGCCTGGGAAAAACAGTTGGAAGGGGTTATGGCCTTTTGAGTGAAAATGGGCCCATAGGCTCACCTGGACTGGCACTATTAGGAGGTGTGGCCTTGCTGGAGCAGGTGCCGCCTTGTTGGAGGAAGTCTATCTCTGTCACTCCCTAGTGTCTGAAGTGTAGAACTGTGAGCTACCCCTTTCCTGCATGTTCGCCTTCATGTTGCCATGCCACCACAGCGATAATGGACTAAACCCCTGAAACTGTAAGCCAGCCCCAATGAAACGTTTTTCTTTGTAAGACTTGGCATGGTCGTGGCGTCTCTTCACAGCAATGGAAGCCATTGAAGACAGGGGATCAGAGCGCTTGCTCACAAGCCCGTTAGGAGGCTGCCTGACTTCCACGGGGCAAGGACTGGATCACTGATCAGGGCTGGTGAGCCAGAGGTTTCACAGTTGCTGGAGAAACAGCTCGGAGCTCATAAAATACACCTCTCCCGCTGTTGCTGCCCAGCACATCATTCACATAAAGGCATTTTCCTTTTGGAATATTCTAAAGATTCCCAGCAAAGGTTAATGGTGGGTAAAATACTGGATTCCACACACACTTAAGTTTATGGGGGAACAGTCAAAATGGCAATTCCTGAAATAATTCATATTATTTTTCCCTCCAGGTCAAAGGCTTTGTTTGGTATTGCTTTAAGACAACATTAGAGAATTTTCCATTGAAACATTTTCCCCACTTCAAATGGGACGAATGCAGATGGCCAATTCACTGTGAACGTAACATGTACAGAACTCATTATTCTCATGATTGTCACATGGTTCTCCCTGCTGTATGTAGTTTGTTTTATACATGTATAATAAAATAAAAGTATTTAAAAAAAAAAGAAAGAAAGAAACACTTTCCCCCCCTAGGTAAATGGTACAGATAAACACCATTTATAAGAAATTAGATTTAAAAGTGGAAAAACTGCCACCTTTTATCCCAGCACTTTGGAGGCAGAGGCAGGCAGATTGCTGTGAGTTCCAGGCCAGCCTGGTCTACAAAGTGAGTTCAGGATAGTCAAGGCTACACAGAGAAACCCTGTCTCAAAAAAAACAAACAAACAGAAGTGGCAAAGGTATGTTACTCAAGCTAAAAATAAAAATAAAAAAGAAAATACATGCATGAACTTCAGAGGGTCATAGAAAACACATCCAATAATAATTCTAACATCACCCAAGTCTTTGTCTTTAGAATCTGCTGGACTGAGCCACTGTTTTGGGGATATGGCTCCCATGCTTAGACCACTAAGCAACTGTGGGTTTCTGTCTTAGGGCCAAGGCACCACCTCATAACATCATAGCATTTGGGGCTGGAGAGATGGCTCAGCGGTTAAGAGCATTGACTGCTCTTCCAGAGGCCATGAGTTCAATTCCCAGCAACCACATGGTGGCTCACAACCATCTATAATATGATCTGATGTGCATTGTATACATAATAAATAAATAAATCTTTTTTTAAAAATCCTAGCATTTGAGCCAATGCATATGTGTGCACACACAGGCCCAGATACCAACAACCCTGGGATAGGCTGAGTCCATACATCTTACAGCATTACGCATACAAGCAAAAGGAATCCCTCCCTGCCACAAACAGGCACACAAGACATCCGTTAGAATTTTTCTAAGATTGATCTTTCCTGAAAGAATAAAATAATTAAAGCACTGGCATCCCGACTCTCCCTGAGTAAAAGTGAGACATTAATTTCAATCATGCACATTGAGAAGTTATTGCACGGCGGGGATCTCCAATTACATAATGCAGAGCCAGAGCTCTGCCGTGTCACTTGGCTGCCAGTATCCATGGGTGAGCTGGGTAACACTCCTCTGTCATGTAGCTCATGTGAGAAGGGAATTCTGCTGTTCCAAGAAATGGCACTCGTCTTGGAGACCGTCCCAGTTACACAAAAGAGCATAATTTCCACATTATCCCCAGGCATACTGTCTGAAATGATAAGTGTGTGATAGCTTCACATGTAAATTATAGCTGCAATGCTACCAACAAAGG
Source organism: Acomys russatus (assembly GCF_903995435.1). Taxonomy (NCBI): domain Eukaryota; kingdom Metazoa; phylum Chordata; class Mammalia; order Rodentia; family Muridae; genus Acomys; species Acomys russatus. The sequence goes on from NC_067160.1 coordinate 7,731,941, forward strand.
GCACACCGACTGCTCTTGGGTGGTGGCAGTAGAGAGGAACAAAATCAATTTGTTCTTTAATTTTTATGAAATGATAGCTAAGCTCGCCTATGATAATCAACAGACACTTGAGGGTTAGATGGTAGATAAGGGAATTGCATGGTGATTATCTGTAGAGCAGGGATAGAGCTAAAAAGATGTGTAGAAACGATGCAGGCTCAGTAACTACCTTGTCACAGACTATTCCATTATTTGGATTTTTAAGTACTTTGCAGTTTGAACCTATCATTTATCTGTTTTTCTTCAAGGGCTATACATACCATTTGCAAATAGTATACATACACTGCACATAGTTGCATACTATCACGCTTGAAAAAGAGAGAGAAAGTATAAGATATATATATGTTTCCCTATCTGGTGGCAAATCTCCATATGTAACATGAACTGTGTGGCCAACTCAGGGTTAAGCTGCAAGAAAATATCAGGAGCTTTTCTCCTAAAAGTTCACAAGTCTTTTGATTAAAGATAAATGATGTTACTGAGGAGACAGCTCTATGTGCTATACATTACATAGAACATTTGATAATATTCTCTAAGGCCAGAAAAGTTTATTTAGCTTCTTTATGATTTGTTATTTAAAATAAAAACCTTTCTCTCTTTAAAAATAAAAGTCTTTTGATAAGAGTCAAAAACATGCCTTCTCCCACACTGGTTGTCATTACCATTTGAAGGATTTCTCCTAAGTTTGATTAAGTTCAACTATATTTTAAACCGAAGAAAACGAAAACTAGAAAACAAAGGCAGATAGAATGACTGTAATTTCTCAAGCATTTACTTTATTCAGGTGTTACTCCCACCCAACCCTTATTGAGAACGTAGTCAAATTACCTTTATTGTAAGCAAGAAAACTGGGCCTCCTGGAACAAATCCTATGTTTAAAGAGACTTGATCTTCTTGCCTCCTTCCCGACCTCACAGTGTAGTAAGTGTTCATGAGGCAGTGACAGGATAGTTCAGACTGATTCAGAGCACTGTGATGGGGGAGCCCAGGGAGCCCATGCCAGGTTAGGGGATGACGTGTGTGTGCAGGGAACAGGGTTGATTGCCAGCTAGGACTTTTAGCCTAAGGGAGATTGTAAGTGTGTCTGGAACTCTAGCCAGGAAATTTTACCTACACCAGCTCTCCAGCCCAGAGTCTACAGACAACTTCTGAGTTATGGTTTTGCCATTTAGGCTTTTCTACCTTACCCAGGGCTAGTGTGACACACGCTTAGTAGAACTTGGCCTTCAGATTTTGAAAGTGGATCTCATCAGGTGGTGTGTGATATGCTATTCCAGCCCAGTGTTGGGCAGTAGGTGCGTTGAGCTGAACCTCAGAGCTAAACTTGAGTTCATGAGGATAATAACTCTACAGAGTCCTGAGCCAGTTAGCAAGAGTGCTCAGTCATTCAGTTGTGTATTAGATAACCATCCAGTCTAAGACATTTTTCAGTTTACAGTGGTTTTATAGGGTTATTGTTCCATTCTAAATTGGTGACTGATGGTATTTCTTGGACTAAAGTCAAGATAATCCTTTAAAATGTGTCAGATCACCCCTTTTATGCTTAAAATTTTCTATCACACGTATATTGGCTAGTTTTATGTCAATTTGACACAAGGTAGAATCACTTTGGGCAAAGGAACCTCAGTTGAGAAGATGTCTCCACCAGACTGACCTGTGAGAAAGCCTGTGGTGCTTGACTAATGGTTAATATGGGAGGGCACAGCTCACTGTGGGCAGTGCCAGTTCTGGCCTGGTGGTCCTGGGTGCTACAATCAAACAAGCTGAGCAAGCCATGATGATTAAGACAGAAAGCAGCACTCCTCCATGGCCTCTGCATCAGCTCCTGCCTCCAGATTCCTGCCCTGCTTGAGTTTTCGCCTTGACTCCTTGCTTGAGTTTTCGCCTTGACTCCTTTCCGGGATGAACTGTACTATGGAACTGTACACTGAAATAAACTCTTCCATCCCTGAGCTGAGTTGGTCATGGTGGGTTTTTTTTTTAAATAGCAACAGAAGCCTAACTGAGACAGCAACCTAGGTCAAAGAGTGAAAGCCCGAGCATGTACAGCGCCGCATGAAGCCTGCACAATGCTGTCAATTGGTGGTTTTAACTTTAAACTGTGAATTCCACAAGCCATACTTATCTGTTGCCTTCCTACTATCTCCCCATCACAAGCACAGAGGTTCCAGACACCATGCCTGGACTAATATTTTTGAGGGTGATCATTTTGGAAGAGTTAATCTCTTGATCTATATCTGAATAAGACAGGTGATGGTGTAACAGAAGACAGAGAATTGACACAAAGGGCTCTTATCAATTTAATAGTCGTACTTTGATCAATTCTAAATATTACTTAAGAACTGAATAATGTTGGTTACTAAATATTTGGCAAATTCCAGAGTCTTGACACTTTTATATATGGAGACAGCACTTTCTCTTTTTAAATATTTATTTCAAAACATTTCTAGGATGCAGAATGATAATTTAATACATGGGTAATGATTGACTCAAGTGGCTTGGGAGCCCATTAGCCCGCCTCCCGCTAGCCCGCCTTCCGCTAGCCTGCCTCCCGCTAGCCCGCCTCCCCTCCCCGCCCTTCCCAGGTTCTATTAATCACTACTAAACACTTTGAATGAATTTTTAAACATCCACATAGGAGAGATTCTGTAGCTGTCTTTCTGTGTCTGATTTGTTTCATTTACCATGATGTCTGCTGGTTCCACTCAGTTTGCTGCAAATGATAGTATGACATCACACTGTTATTCTTCCATCACTTCTCCTCCTCCTCCCCCTCCTCCTCCTTCTTTATTTGTTGTCTTCCATTTGAGACAGGGCCTTACCTAGGCATCTACACTAGGTGCAGAATGTCAATCTCTCTGCACCTGCCTCCTGGGTTATAGATATGCAGTGTTACGTAATTTGTTAATGGTCACTGACTATCTCACTGTGTCGGGCTTTTTCTTCTTTCTTTTCATGCTGTGCATTCATACAGGTAGATTCCACATCTTAATTAGTCAGTCAGTAGCACAGCAATAGGCATAAGCACTCAGGTGCTCCTCTAATATGTTGTTGTCACTTCCATTGGCCATGTACCCAGGAAGAGGAGCAGGATCACGTGATAGGCATAGTGGTCAGAGTCGCCTTACATTGGTCTCTAAGGTGGATGTTCTACCTCGTATGTCCCACTAACAGGTGTATAACACTTCTATTTATCTACAGTGTGGCCAGTATTTGCTATTTTTAATCACTTTAATAGCAATGCTTTAAAATACTATCTAATCATGGTTTTGGTTTTAATTATCTTAAAGTGTCTATTAATAGTCTTTCCCCATATTAAATTGTATTATTTAGGAGTTTGTAATTGGCTTTTTAAAACCTATGGACATTTGGGATATTAGCTGCCTGAAACGCTTGTGAAGTTTTTCTATTGTAAAAATTGTCTTTTTGCTGTTTCTTTCACTGAATCAATGCACTCCCGTTTGATAGCATTTCCTTTGCTTCTACTTGTGTTTCTTGCCCTTTGGAGTCTTAGAAAACTCTGATTCCTATAATGGTACCTGGAATTATTTTGCATTCTTATCTTACCAGTTTCATAGTTTAAAGTCTCAGTTTTGGATATATGTATTTATTTTGAGTTGATTTTTACAAGGTGAGAGATGGGAGTAAAGCATTAACCATCTGCTGGCATGTATGGATAACAAGTTCACCTGGCACCGCCTACTGAGGAAGCTATGTCCTCATGCTCTGCCTGTCTTTCCAGTATATTATCTGTCATCTTTGGCAAAAATAACTCAGTAGTAAATGTGCAGGGATATTTCTGGACATTCTATCTTGTCACAGTGGTGTGTGTCTGCTTTTAATGCCCATACCATTAGGTTTTGATAGCTTTGCCTTTGTAGTCTATTTTGAAAGGTCATCAAAAGTAAAAGTCAAAAAGGCTAAGTTTTCTCCAGAGTAATACCTCTTAAAACAAAGATTTCTCTCCAATAATGGAGATCTGGTATTTATAAGGAAGTAACAATGAGCTGGGCGTGGTGGTGCACGCCTGTAATCCCAGCACTTGGGAGGCAGAGGCAGGCAGATCTTTCTGAGTTTGAGGCCAGCCTGTTCTACAAAATGAGTTCAGGATAGTGCTACACAGAGAAACCCTGTATTGAAAACAACTCCCCCCCCCCCAAAAAAAAGAAAGGATAAAGAAAAAAGAAAAAAATAACAATGAAAGTTTTCTACCCCCTAGAAAATCACAACAAATGTGATGTTATTTTCATTTTATACATTTTAAGTCTCTGCCTCTGTCTGTCCCTGTCTGTCTGTCTGTCTGCTTCTCTCTGTCTCTGTCTCTGTCTCTGTCTCTCTCTCTCTCTCTCTCTCTCTCTCTCTCTCTCTCTCTCTCTCTCTCTCTCTCTGTGTGTGTGTGTGTGTGTGTGTGTATGTGTGTGTGTTGTGAGCAATAAATATACAGGCCAACGTACAACATTTTAGAAGAGCTATAGATCATAAAATAAAGCTGCAAAGTGATCCGTTTCCATGAACACACTAAGCAGGCAGTATGAGAGTATGTAACATGAGAGGTTTAACAACATGGGATGCCTAAGGGGGTGGTGGCGGATTCTTCTTATTTAGGCCAGGATTTAGAGGATACTAGAGGCTGGGTTGTAGCAGGAACTCAAGGCAGAACATTTTATGTGGTAACAAGATTTTAATGCTGGAAAGATTTTGTACTTCCTCTTTGAAAATAGCGATGTCACGGTAAGAGGCGCTTAATAAAAAAACACATATACTGCCCAAATAGGAATGGTCAGCTCTTTCATATCTTGTAAGACATTGTAAGGAGTTCAGGTTTTTATTTATTTGAAACAAGAACTATTTTTAAAGGCTTTCAGGAAAGCATGATTTAACCTACTTTACACACATAGGGGTACACTGATGCTCAGCATGACAGGTGGCTATGGGCTTTACACGCTTAGGGGCACACTGATGCTCAGTATGATGGGTGGCTATGGTTTTTACACACTTAGGAGCACACTGATGTTCAGCATGACGGGTGGCTATGGGCTTTACACACTTAGGGGCACACTGATGCTCAGTATGATGGGTGGCTATGGTTTTTACACACTTAGGAGCACACTGATGTTCAGCATGATGGGTGGCTATGGGCTTTACACACTTAGGGGCACACTGGTGCTCAGTATGACAGGTGGCCGTGGGCTTTATACACTTAGGGGCACACTGGTGCTCAGTATGACAGGTGGCCGTGGGCTTTATACATTTAGGGGCACACTGGTGCTCAGTATGACAGGTGGCCGTGGGCTTTACACATTTAGGGGCACACTGGTGCTCAGTATGACAGGTGGCCGTGGGCTTTACACATTTAGGGGCACACTGGTGCTCAGTATGATGGGTGGCTATGGTAGGATAGAGACAAAAGCAAAGAGGGAAAAGAGCAGATTGTCGTAATAATTTCAGTGGATGAGGACTGTTCTCTTCATTGACTAGGGTCACAGAAAAGAGAAGAAGCCAATGAAATGGACTGAAGGTGTCACCTGTCATTTAGAGAGTGTCATTTAGCTTTTAGGTCATGATGGAGAAGGGGAAACATCAAAATGTCAAATTTAAGCAAGTATGTGGTTGGTGATGCCATACCCTGAAAGGGTGAAGAAGAGCCTTTTTCAGAGGGGAAGTCAGAGTCCTTCGGATGTGTATCTTGGAGGTTGACTATGAGTCACCAGAGACTTCATGAGACTAATGAGAGAAAATTAATTCACAACTCGCAAAAGAGGCTCCAGAGGGCAGCACAGGGAAAGGGAAGTTTCTAGATACTCTGAGTTGAAGAGGTGAACGTCAGAGTCTAGGAAGATTGAGAAGTCCATGCTGGGCTGTAGCACGCAGTGTCTCAGCTCCCATCCCCAGTATCATAATCCAAGCACAGTAGCGCACTTGGAAAGCAGGTCAAGGCCATCACTGGCCAAGGGGCCAGGGGCTCTGCTTTCCTTCTCAGCAGAGCCCTGATCATCACATGTATCTCAGGAGGGGAAAAATCTTGAGAAATGAGGAAGCACAGTTCTTGGGACCCATACAGGGAGGAAATGATACTGTCTGTAACAACCTGACAGTAAAAATCACATGATCTAGAATTCTGAGGACCTTTTGATTTCTCTCTCTCCTCCGTCATGACCTATAAGCCATCTTTCTGTGCATAACAGGAACTAGGAACTGCTATAGGCTCACACTTCCCTGGTGCCACCTGGCATTTTGAAATTAAGATCTGAAACGATCACATGGCTTTTCAACAACTACATCTCAGAATGAGACTAACAAGTATCTACATGAATTTTTTAAAAAATACCTAATAAGGTAAAATTTACAATGTCATCTGACCGAAATTATAAGACAAATGAAGAAAAAGAAAAGTGTGACTCATTTAAAGAAAAATGAAATAAAATGAATTGACTGAAAGCAGTCAGGAAATGATAGTGACGTCAGAGCCAGCACACAAGGGTAATTTCCACATTCTAAAGTCCTGAGGCAGAGATGTGAAAGATGGCTAAGATTTACACATACAACAAGTTAGGTGAATAACGTATTAGATACTGAAGAAAAAAGATTTAATGGACTGGAATGCACATCAAAAGCGCTATCAAAATAAAACACTGAAGAGAAGATACTTGGAAAATAAATAGCACTTCACTGAGATTATTCTAAAGTTGACATGGAAATGCAAAGGTTTAAAATAATCTAAACAGCTTATGAAATTGAAGAACAGTGCTACTTCATTTCAAAATAAATATTACTAAGGAGATGAGTTCGGGCATGAAAATAAACAATGGATCATTAGAACAGGACCCAGGGATTATTTGTCCACCTACGCACACATGTCCACCTACGCACACATGTCCACCTACACACACGTGTCCACCTACGCACACGTGTCCACCTATGCACACATGTCCACCTACGCACACATGTCCACCTACGCACACATGTCCACCCACACACACATGTCCACCTACACACACATGTCCACCTATGCACACATGTCCACCTACACACACATGTCCATCTACGCACACATATCCACCTACACACACATGTCCACCTGCACACACATGTCCACCTACACACACATGTCCACCTACACACACATGTCCACCTATGCACACATGTCCACCTACACACACATGTCCATCTACGCAAACATATCCACCTACACACACATGTCCACCTGCACACACATGTCCACCTACACACATGTCCACCTACACACACATGTCCACCTACACACACATGTCCACCTATGCACACATGTCCACCTACACACACATGTCCACCTGCACACACATGTCCACCTACACACACATGTCCACCTACACACACATGTCCACCTACACACACATGTCCACCTACACACACATGTCCACCTATGCACACATGTCCACCTACACATACATGTCCACCTACGCACACATGTCCACCTACACACACATGTCCACCTACGCACACATGTCCACCTATGCACACATGTCCACCTACGCATACATGTCCACCTACCCATATATAGACAATGGTTGTTTCCATCAATGTGAAGATACAGTTCAATTGAGAAAGGATACTGTCAAAAAATAATGTCTCAGATTTTCAAATTTTAACACTAAGAGGGGAAAATTGCCCAACTCAAAAATGATAGAATATTTGAGTAAACATGCCTCTTAAAATGAATACAGACAACATTTACAATGTCATTTGTTACTAATATATTCAAGTTAGAAGCATTGGCTATAATAACACACATGTATTTTTATAATTAAAATAATGACCAAGAGTTTGCATGGTGGGTAACGAAGATATTTTATATACAACTGTCAGGAATGAAAATGGTACAGCCACACTAGAAAAAGAAAACTGTTAGGGAAATTACTAGAAATTAAAACCTAAGGAGTTAAGGCTGTTACGTGATCTAGCCCTTCCAGGAATGTGATCTACCCCTCCCTAGCTGGTTATGTAGGACAGATCAAAACATACAGCCATAGAAAGCTTTGTACTTCAGCGGCAGTGGCCATATCAGCTGTATACATTACGGACTCAAACTACGAACAGCACAAATGCCCCTCGCCTGGCGAGGAGATATTTGAGGCCTAGTGAAGCCCTGGCACTCAGAAATCCCTGGGATGGCAAATGCAGCAGCACAGAGACTCTCAAAATTATTTGGCTGTGTTTAAAAAAATTTTCAGGCAAAATGTGTTATTCATGAGGGAGTGGAAAGAATGTGGAAATGGCAGAAAATATGAGGAGACTTTTAGTGTTCATTATTTTCATTTTTCTGCTTGAGGTGATGTCTCACTTATAAGCATACATGCCAAGGCAAACCAAAGTGCATGCCTTAAATATGCACGATGCACTATATGTCCGTCATTCTTTACTCAACGTTGCTGAGAAGTAGGATGAGGCGAACGAAGTTAGCACATTCATTTTGAGGAGCTTGGAAATATGCATGGTCCTTCAGCCAGCATTATAAGTTGGGTGCTTGGAACTCTGGAATGACTGAAGTCAACCAGGGAAAGGCTATCATGAAGAGAGATAAGTATCTAGGGTGGGCCCGACATCAACCTCACAACAAGCTTTAAAATGAAGATAGTTCTGATAAACAGTATGGTTTCTAAACTTTGATTAAACCTAAAGTCAACTCTGAAGCCCTTGATGAGCAGTTACCTAAAGCAGTATCTATGCAGATCATGTAACGTCATTTGTAACTGATTTTTTACATTTGTTCCTAGCCCTGACTACATTGTTGCTGATTCTAAATTACAAGTGCTGTCTTTTTCCCCATGTTAACGTTTATAAGAAACCCACTCAAATGGTCTGTCACAGTGAAAAGACCTCCTTTTTTCCGAAGCTATAATACTTGCCAACTTACCTGACGTTAAACTGGCAGTATTGCTCAATGCAATGTATCAACTGAGCACAGAATACAAAATAGCCACAGAAAGGCGGATGCAAACCCTTTCCCTCTGAAGAGGTGTTTACTGGGCATACATCAGCATATCCTAAATTAGACATACTAAAGCTCAGAATTAAGGGTTTTTTTTTTTTCCTTCAAGCTAAAAGTAAAGCATTTCAAGTGACTGAGTTATTTTTCTGACTATTTCAAATGCTTTTCTCTGTTTATTTATGGTTTGCCTTTGTAAACCCAGAGGCAAGGAGCCTCGTAAATATTACAGAATCATTGCAGGTTAAATCCTCGTGTTTATAATGCAAGATAATATTTTACTGGAAAGATTGTGCGTGTGTTTTCCCTTACTCAGCCTACCCCGAAGCCCACTGCGACATCTCAGGGCTCCCACACCTCCTCTGACTTAGTATGTACAATATTTGGCACTGCCTGGACAGTCTGTTTTCTCCCAATAGTCTCCCCCATGCTTCCTTTCTTCCTTTCTTCTTTCCTTCCTTCCTTTCTCCTTCCTTTCCTGTTTTTGGATATGCTAGAAATACTGGATAGGATACTGACCATCTCCTTCTGTTGGCTGACTGTGTATCTTCTGGTGCAGGTGTGAATTTGTACGTTTTTATTTTCCACCAACTTCTTTCTCAAACTGCTTCCTGCATAGTCTTATCACCACCCATGTTTTTAGCTTCAGCTTCTTAAACTATTTGTATTTATATGAAATAAAGACAACTCTGGGAGCAAACCACACTGTCTACCTCCCTAGCTCCATTGATTGGCTGGTCTCTGTTGGACCTGCATGGCTAGAGTCATCTTATGCTTAGAAGGCATGTTTGTTCAATAATAAACAAATACACTGACATAGTATAAACCTTCCAAACAAAGCCATGATGTGATCATCTGTTCCAGTTTGTTAACAAATTTATTTGAGGAGCACTTTTAATAAAAACATACATTGACTTGTGGTCGTCAGTCATAGGCCAATGTAGAAAAGCTGGTGCAAGTCACGTTTGAGAGAGGAATCTCAGCAAAGATGAACTCACTTGATCTGAAACCAGGGCCGCAACATCATCTCATATTAATGTCCTGGACAGCTCAAAGTAAGTGAAAGTAAGTTAAAGTAAAACGTGTGACCAAAATCACAGAAGTATGTTTTAAAGCCTAGAGAAACTCTGTCCCTAATGTGTGTGACACTTCACTATTGCAGAGGAAACCAACTTAAAATGCTGGCCCTTGAGTTACAGACTTTCTGGGCAAGGCCCAAGGTTTGCCTATAGTTAGGTTTGTTTTAGTGACCGGGGAACAACCCAAAGGGGCTAGAAATGCTTTGTCCATGAAGATGACTGTTGTGGAAGAATGTGTCATCTTTTTTCAAAGCACCAGAATTATTTCCTCACTGAGTTCTTCATCTAGATCAGTTTATAATTAATAAAACCTCTATCATCCATAGCTGTGCCTTACATAACCATTAAGCTTAGCCTTCACGAAGCAACTGCCTTATAAAAAAATGTAAACAATGCTTGCTTTGCACTTTGTACACAAAATGCTAACACATAGCTGTAGTGATCTGAAATTGTTCATAAGCCTCAGTTTTTAAGTTTCTATTGAGAGAGCTCGTGCTTGCATTCAGTAAAGAAAAGGGTATGTCTGAGTGTAGACGGAGAGAGAAAAATGCAAAGGAGACTGGGATTAAGTGACGGTAGAGAAATGAAAGCTTTTCTGAGCTGCTTTTATTGTGTTAGATAATGAATGTATCGTTCATACAACCCAACAGCAAAAGGTTTCTTACAGAAAGTAGATTTCAAGCTATACATTTTTAAATGTTTAGTTTTAAAGGATCAAGCATAAAGGATGTTTCCAGTAACATACATGAATGTTTTTCTTAACCTTTGAGTTCAGTGATGGTTGCCATAAGCAAAAGCCCTTAGTGGGCTCTCTCAGTGAAACTGCCCTTCTTCCCTCATGCTACAATTCTCTTGGCACCTTCTTGTATTTACCAAGTAGCAGATACCGTCAGTTCACATGCCCAGCTTAAAGAGAAACCCATTCTCTTCAGCATTTGACAACGCCTCACTTGAGAGGAATCCACATTCGCGGTGTTTTTTCATGTGGATAGAATATAAATCTCAAGGAACTGACTACAAGTACAAGGTTGGTAGGTCGACGTTTATAAAAAGCATTAACTTAGGCCACTGTCCATCAGCAAGCCTCCTCGCACACTGTCAGACACCGTTAGCACAGGACAAGGAAGGACCTGCTGCAGACTTCATTTAAATTACTGAATGATTCCCTCGCTGAGCCCTGAGGAGCACAGGATGAAAAGCCATTGTAGTTGCTTGATGGAATTTTCCTAACACTAATTTTCTCTACTAATAAGATTGAGGTACATGATTTGTGTTTAAAGTCTGAAGATATTGTAAAAGAGTAAACATAATAGATTTTGCTATTACGCAAGACACTGGGGTACTGGAGCAAAACCCTAGACTCTACAATATTTTTCATTAATTTACTTTTTAAAAAGCATGTCTCCTCAAGAGTTGAGGTCTAATATCTATACTGGCTTTTGGGCGGCACACTCAAGCCACAGCCACAAATTCATAATGAAAGCAAGTTTCGCCTCTGCTTAACAGGCACAAACTTTCCCCTCGAGTCTTAATAGACTAGATTTTCAGCATGTTGACACGATTCCAGAACTCTAATTTGGAACCATTACTGGTAACACATGCATAACAAATACAGCCCTTCTGCGGGCACTGGAGTTAAAGAAAAGCACCAGCCAGTGGAAGGGCCACCATGCTCTGAGAGTACCTGCTCCCCCAGTTCTATTGAAAGCAAATTAAAGGATAATCAAAAGGGGAGATTTCTCTACTCACATTTCTGAAGCTCCCCCAGTTCACATAATCAAAAGATGTCTCCCCTAAACATATGATTGACAAAGCCCAGCATTTGCCATGAAAGGAAACAGTTACCTACCATTGCCATTTGGTGCTGCTTGATAAATAGCACATATGCATGTTAGCAATACAAAATTTTCTTGTTGCTTTAATGTGTAACTCCCTCCCATTTCTCCTGTGCATATTATGTACATGTCTGAGAAAATGATAAGGCTTGGATTTATAGTTATTTTGATGGGGCAAATTATTTTAAGAGAGCAACCCTAAATCTCAGAAAAAGAACTCGGGATTCTATTTTGAACAATTCCAGGGCTCAGACAACTTTTTCTCTTCTTGAAAAAATAATGTTAAACTAATTTTATAAAATCCCAAATGGATCATGACAGATGTGGCTGTAGTGTTCTTTCCAAGTTATGGCATTGATGTTCTTCTTTAAAATAGTAATCCGGTAGCATCTACACTGCAGCAAAACCACTGTATCTTCCCAAGTCAAAATCAGCCTGAAATCGTTAGCCCATATTTAGGAAACTTAAAGGTAGAGCACCTTTTTAAATTATTCTATTTGAAGTGTAAATGTCTGCCTAAAAACCCTCCTCCTCCAGCATCAATGAACAAGAGCTGGTACAAAATATAACCAAGACTGATGCCTGTGAAAATACAAGTAATCAAAAACTATGATAAAGGGGGAAGTTTCTTAGCATGAAATATGTGTTTTCTGCTTATGAGCTATATTCTTAATTATTCAAACCATTTATTTTGCCTCTCTCTTCCCACATGTCTAAGACAGTGACACTTTGCTTTTAGAAGTTTCTGGAGCCCAGTACCATTGACTCAATGTTATCTTCCTCTCAGGCCATTCCCTGACTCAAGAAGCTCATGGGTAGAATCACTTTGGTAATCTGAAATGCCCCAGAAAAAGCAGGTGATAACCACAGGACCCCTGACATAATAGTAAGAATCAAATACAACAGTTAAAAAAAAAAGCATCTATTTTTTCCCCAGGGAATGCACAGAGACTACACATGATAAACAGACAAGAACTGAACACATTGCCAGGAACCTGTGCTTTAGCATGCCAGAGATTCACATGGAATTCCAGATAAACATTAATAGCGAACCAAAGCACAAGATATGAGGGCTGAACATTAAGTCACAGAACAGTGGGGATGGAGAAGTGTCCAACTGAAGCTGAGATACAGTTGTGCATTACCAGACCTATCATATCCACTCCTGCTCCATGCGTCTTCCTTTCTAGCTTTGGAGATACCCAACTAATTAAGGGCCATCACATCCTCCCAAATAAGCACATCATTGGTAGGCAAATGTCACGTGTGTATCCCTGTGGCGTTGGTATTGGTTTCCCTTCCTTCCTTTCTTTCTCTCTTTAGTTATTGTCTTGTTTGCTTTGGGTTTATTGTTGTTGTTGCTCATTTGCTACCAAAAGCTATACAAAAGATACCTGTTTAATATCCTTTTCTTGCCTGTTTAACCCTAGAGCAACATATAGAAGTCCCTACGCTCTTGCATTTTAGTGAAGTTGGGCAACAGGATGTTAGAGTTTTAGGAAGCTGAATGAGAGCAGGGTAAGTTATGGGAAATGTGTTACCTTAGACGGCATGATAAGTAAGTTGTGTTTGAGAAGATATCTAATCAGAAACCTGAAGAAAAGTCAGAAGTGAGCCATAAAAGCTTTTAAAGGGTTAACAATACAGTTTTATGGAGTGGACACATGTAGGATGGTTAATGATGGGCAGGCATGCCAGGATGATTGATGTGCCATGAGGCAGCAGCTGAAGAAGATGTCCATCAGATGTTGGCCAGGGGCCGGGTGATGCAGCTTTGGAGGTGCCTTAGAAAATGCTACAGCAGCATTCGCAGATATCGCTAGGTCAGTCTCTCAAAGGCACTCTCGCTCTTCGACACTCAGTCTATTAAAACAAGCTGAGTGTCTATGTCCGGGGTGGGGGAGGGGTGCTTGAGCAGCTGCAAGGCTGTCTGCTAGCCGCTCGTTTGCTTTTGAAAATAAATTAATTAAAAAATGACTGAAAAAAAGAAATTCCAAATTAAAAAATATTGCATGCCCAAAAAAAGAAAAAAGAAAAAAAAATCTACTCAGAGCTTGGAATGGTATGAAGAGGTTAATTGTTATAAAGTCTGCATGAACGCAAACATTCCCTAGAGTTGGTTGTGTTTGTCAAGCTATTCGGTCCACAGGCAGGAAACAGAACAGTTTCCCAGGCTGAGAAATTCTAGTATAATCTCAAATCCAGTAACCTCTGGAAAAACAATTGCCAGGGCTAGGACAGGAACTTCAAATTAGTTTTGTCAACACTAAGCTATTGGATGGAACATGTCGCTGAAAGGCCCAACATGAGTCAGTAAGACCGAATTTTCTAGGTTTAGGTTAGATAGAAAATTTGCAAATACTGTGCTCCTCAGATTACAACAGAGTGTCTTCTTCATTGATCATGGCCAAAATTATTAAATATATTTATGGGAAAGGTTAGGTAGAAGGAAAGGGAGTGGCAAATGATACAATTATATTATAATATCAAAGCCTAAAATATCAAATATATTTAATATAGTTATTTATATATAATACATATTCAATATACATTAGAAGCCTCCCAGCCTATTGCATACATATTAAAAATGTATTTAGTTTATACTCCCACCTCCAAGCACCTTAGTTAACATAGTACCTTGTTTGGATCAATACACCTCTCACCTGCTTCATCTCACAGCTAGCTACTGCTGTGGCTCTGGCCTCTGCCAGCGCCACGAACAGCCTGCCACGGGTCACTAAGCTAGGAAAGGCAAATTGCCACAATCCTAAGTACGTTCCTACTAGTAGGATCTTTGTAAGCCTTCCTGCGAAATTGTTGATTTTCAACTATAGTTGTTATACAACAATTCAAATCCATAAATATGCCCGTGATGAGAAAAAGGAGGAGGAGGAGGAGGAGGCATTTGTGTTAGTAATGGCCATGCAACTTGTCACAAAACTAGTTTCTATATTTTGATTTGCCTTTTCATTCTAGGAAGGAGGCAGAAGAGGAAAATAGGAATTGTGTGGAAGAAAAGTACGGATGGCCCGAGCATCAATTCAGAGGCAAAGATAGAAGACTAGCAGCCACAAATACGCACTCCAGTCTAGGTGGCCTCTCACAGAAGAAAAGAAAAAGACTTAGAAAAAGCTACAGAAACTAACTTCTGCCATTGTCTTATTATTGTGGTTGAAAATAACCATGCCTAGCACCAAATTGCAGTGGACAGTAATTAAGTCAGAAACAAACACCTGGTCAGAGAGCAGAGCCTAAGTGTCTGCGGACGTCAGCCGCAGGTGGGACAACACCTTCCCCATAAGCCTCAGGAGCACTTGCAGGAAAAAGCCAGAGGTTGGAAAGGACCAGCCCAAATCAGTCCACAGTCCAGCAAGAGGAGATATGAGCTCCTGAGCTGCCACCTCTGACTGAGGAACTATTGACAATCAATGGCTTCTGAGGGAGGGGGAGTCAGTTTTCATTAAGGGTGTGGCTACAGCTTGGTTGACCACACTCCAGTAGCTGGCCCCACACCCGTGAGTATGTGGGCTTTAAAAATCAAGCAACAGGAATTTCAAAAATTTGTGGACAAATGGATTGAACTAGAAATAATCATAATGAGTGAGCTAACCCAGAAGCAGAGAGACTCAAATGGTATATACTCACTTATAACTGGACCCAAGGGGCATGTCTCATGAAAGTCTTCACGTATCAGGAAAGTAGGATAGAGGTGAGGACATCCTAATGGGACTCTACGTGAGAAAAATATAGGAGATAGGGAAATAGATGGCTCCAGAGGGTCCCAGAAACCTACAAGAAGAACAATATGATGGGCGGATCTGGGCCCAGGGGTTCTGCTCAATCTAAGGCACCAACCAAGGACAATATGTGCAGTCATCATCAAACCCCTACCCAGACCTAGCCAAGCGACAGAACATTCTCCACAGTTAAGTGGAGACTGGGGACTGACTCACACGAACTCTGGTGCCCCATATTTGGCCATGTCCCCTTGATGAGGAGGCCCGATGGCAATTGGAGGAAGGATAGCTGACTACCACGAAGAGACTTAACACCCTAGCATCCTATTCAGGAGGAGGAGGTCACAGTTATAGGGAAAGGGAATAGGGTGAAAGCAAGAGGGAGGAAGGAATGGGAGGATGCATGGGATGGGATAGAAAATGAGATGTAATATGAATTATTTTATTTTTCAATAAAAATATTTTTAAAAATCAAGCAACAACAAAACGGACTTGAAGCTGGAAGTGGTGGAGTGTTGTAGAGTGGATTTGAGAGAAGTTAGGGGGAGGAATCAGGGATAAATTCGGTTAAAGTACATTATATGTATGAAACTCTCAAAATAACAAAATCGTATATTACAAATGAATGAAAATAGCTATGACCCAACATATTTGAAAGTCTTGACTGTATGTATGTGGCGAGGTAGTATATAAAAAGCCAGTTTCTCTTTTGACTTTCTGCACCTCAGGCTTAAAGATGCAATTTAAAATGAAACAATAAGAAAGGGGCCCTTTGAAAACTAACCAGTCAACAAAACCATCTGGCTTTTGAAAGTCTGACAACCTTCCTTCAAGACACAGACACTTCCTCCAGTCTAGACAAAAGAGCCTGCTTCTATCTCACACAGGACACTTGGGAACCCTAGGATCTGTCTCAAGACACTCTCACCCTAAATGATGCCACAGGCCAGGCCTGCATGTCCTTCCACACCCTACAGACACACACCCCACAGCCAAAGTGCTTCCTGTCATGAACCAATGCCTTCCACCAGATTCCACCTGAAGATACCTTCCGTCCTGTTTTCTCTCTCACATACCTTGTGAAGTCTCATCCTCATGATACTGGCGGTGGCTTTGGGTGTTGGCCGAAGAGAGCACAGCAGCAGTTAGGAAGGTGGTTTCCTGTAAAGCAGGCAATTAAACACATCTCAGTTCAGGTCACCAAAGACTCAAACCGAGAAGTCAGCAGCAGGGCAAGGTCGGGCTGATGAACTTTTCCACTAATCTCCACACACAGTGGAACATCTGAGTGTGTTTCCTCATACTTACTTTTCAAAAACTAGTTTCCAACTTAAAACTCTTCTCTGGCAGCCTCCTCTCTGTAAATTATCCAAGCATTTTTATGTGCGCCCCCTCACAGCAAGATGGACACCTTCATGACAGGATGGTTTTAACTATGAAAGATAACCTTTTTTTGACTTGGAGACTTCAAAAATACCCAGGAAAAGGTGAGAACATTCTTTGGTTCTTACTTGGGTTTGATAATTCAATGAAGGGAGGGGTGCCACGTATCTTATTCAGATGAGAAAAGTATGCTGAGCTTAATGGGTTAGGAGGCTCCATTAAATTCCAAAATTCTAAGTGCCAATCTCAATGACGGGATTTGGGGCACTAAGGTTTAGGTTCTCAGTCCTTCCTAGAATCACACTAAAAATCTAAACCAGCGGCCTTCTGCTTCAGCATCCTGCCTAGTGAGCCTGGTACTCCTGAGAAAATGTGAGCAGATCCAGTCTAATGTGTGCATTTAGGTTTGTCAAAACTGGAGCCTTAAAGCAAGTGTATCACAGGGAATTCATTTGAAACACAGAAGAGTGTTTGTACCCCTCACTGATACATCCTGTCTGGTCAAACTAGATGAAGACATACTTACGCCCATTTCAGCTTTCTATCTTATCAATTGGCACATAAGGTTCCAGAACACGGAGTTGCAAACAAGCATTTGAAGGAAATCCCGGTTCACTAGAAGCTGATTGCAGCCACTTCATCTGGCTTGATCTTGTGGGCACATTTTTTAGTGTATCTATAGTTTTACTCTCATGGAATAACTGAGTTTGATTAGTATCAGCTCAAACCTGCTCTAGGAGACGTCTTTAGTGTCTCAGGAAGAAATAAACAAAAATAGCACTGAATCTGCCCTTCTGCCTGGCACAAACTCCACACCTCTATGTGGGTCCCTCTATCTTCTTCAAGATTTCTTTGTAACAACAGCTTTGGTTACTTATATTCCTTTTTGAAGTAAAGTAAAACCCCTCACTTGCTTCATTTTAAACTGAATCATTTCATCTGGGAGCAGGAGCGCCGTTTTTAAAAGCTTAGTACGTTAGTACTTTAGCTGCAGCTATATCTGTCTTCTGAACTTTTCCTGTGGAGATGCACCCAACTCCCTACTCAAAACAGATACAGCTACCAAGGAAAGACCAAAGTCAGCTAGGCAGACTAGTGCATGTGTTGGGCCTGCCTACAGAAGACACGCCAGTTTATTCACAGAAGCACCCCCAACTACACCAAAACTCCAGCTTCCGGCCTGGAAACTGAACAAGGCTGAGTGCCCCTCCACTTTTATTTATGCGCCACCCTCTTTATACGCCAGTGCTTGCTTGCTTGCTTGCTTGCTTGCAGTCATGCTAGCCCATTTAATGAAAACCTTTACATCATTTCTGTTTAGATGGATTCTTACTAAATTGAATTATAAATTAAACACACAAAACATAAACAGAAAAAGGGTTGTGATTCAGTTTGACTATAAAACATTGACCCAAATTATTCTAATTTTTTGTTTGTTTGTTTCAGACAAGGAAAGGTTTGGTTCTCAAATAAGAAAAAAAAAATCCCTTTTCCCAGCTTGGTGGTTACAGAAAATGGCTTGAAAAAAAAATGTGGAACAATATCAACACTGCAATTTGAAAAGATTGAGTATGTAATTAATAAATGCGCATGCATGCACACACACACACACACACACACACACACACACACACACACACACACACACACACACACACAGGCTTATTTCTAGCCCAGCTCATAGCTACTCAATTTTAGTGTGGAAGCATAGTATAAATGCACGTCCCTCTGAATGTCTTTCTATCATTGGCCTGAGTGAACGGGAAGCCAAACTCTTCAGCCTTCTTGCTTGCTATCCCTGCTGGCCTGATCAGACCCAATTAGTGTAGATTAGGTAAGGCCCAGAGTGGGTGGCTTGCCAATCACGTTTCCTATGGAAATAGTACATGTTGCCACTTCTTACCACTTCCGACTCCTGTGAGGAATGAAGCAGTGCCATTAGCTGAACACTATTAGACTACAGAGACCTAGTCCCTCACCAGTTTACACCCCACCCTCCAAAAAGCGGCAGGTAGAGTTGTTGCACTAGCCACTGCTAATAACACACGTGAGCTGGAGGCTCTGGCCAGTGAGTAAGCCTTCACAGGGCTTTGTTTTTTTTTCTTTAATTCATCGGGCCATATGCTACCAGGCTTTCATGCAAATAGACGGAATTACAAATAATAAAAAAAGGAACCAACTGTTTCAGTGGTTGGCCGTTTTCTCTCCTCATTGCTGTCCATGTGAGAGGCCAGGTAATGAAAAGGAGAGTCTTGGAGTCCCAGTGACACCCACCTAAAGGGCTAGATGCTTCAAAAGCCAATCCTCATTCGCACCATGTTAAACCTCTGCCCTGGACTGCAACTGTGCCAAGTAGCTATTTGGCTGGGAAGCAGGGTTCTGGCCCTCCAGTTGGCCTGGACACTGGGCACGAGGCTCAAACGTTCCCTGCAGCTGAGGCCCATTGTCCACTGACATGAGAGAGATAAGAGGTTAAGGCTCCTTTAAGCAGGGTTAAATTGAGGCTCACAGGTTTATCAGATTTGTGCACTTCAAATAATCACCTTTAGAAAAAGAAAGTCTTAGTCAATGCAATTTCCAGTTCTAAAACTTTAAGAAAATCAGCAATTATGGGCTGTTTAGAAATCTCTAACCCTTTAACAGCAAAGGCTGCAGGAAAATTACTCCAAGCAGACTTGAAAGCCCTCCCTGAAATACTTGCATTTAAAACTAAAATGTTGTTAAACTTTTGAATAATTTCTGCCATCTCTCTCCTTATTACCAAGTCTCCCAGTCTGTACAAATGCCGAGTTTCACACCCTTGATGGGATTCACACATTTGTTTCCCATTTTAAAGCAGTAAAACCTCCAACCAGAAAAGTGAAGCAGAACAACTGAATTCATATCTACGTGTGTTTATTTAAAACAGAACCATTCTAGAGACGTTATGCTAGCGTTCATTTTCACCTCCATCGGCTCATTTTGAGACAATAATTTACACCTTTTAAAAGATGATTCAAAACCAGTTGTAGTCAATTAGTGTGCAACATGTTGCAGTTTGAGAACTGTCAAAATAAAGGTATCACAGAAATACATTCAGATGCATGTGGGTCTCCTGCAGCAGAGAGAGGGTGTGAGGAAGACACTGGCAATGTGCTGTCTGTGCTCTCTACCATGCCCCCAAACCTTAGTGCCTTACTGGGTTTGGTTTGTTCTACAGGCTGATTCTAATCTAAGCAGGAAGCACACCTGGGCTTTGCTCTGACAGTTAACTAAATCCACCAGGAGCATATCGTCATGGTGATTAGAACCCAGCCCCTGCCAGAGCCTCATCTTAGTACATAGAGGAAGTTCCCGTTGCCCAAGGAAAACTAATTCACGTTGTAGATAAAATAGGGACAGGATATATTTCTGAGAAACTATCCGAGAGACTCCCAGAACTGGAGTAATGCCCTCCAGTGTTACTAACACTCAGGCTTTTGTTTTCCAAATCAATTAAAAAAATTTTTTTTCTAATGTCGAAGTGCCTGCCTGTCTGGAAAATGGAGTTCCTCAATGATGCCTACTGCCTAAGGTCTCCCACGGATCGGTCCACCTTTCCAGTTTAATGCTGAGAAAAATAGAGCATAGATTAATTCTAACTTGAATGGATGTGAAAGCCAAAAGTGTAGTTGACAAACATAAGACCAAAATTTCAGACATTTTTATGTTCCGGGAAACCACGTAAGTGAGGTGTGGGAGAACAAAGAGGCCATGGTCTCCTGTGGCACCGGGGGGTGCTTAAAGTCTTTTGACACCCAGAACTTATAATTTGCATTCAAAACAGTAGACATCCCTCTGTTATAGTAGAATACGTGCCCTTCATAGACAAGTTTATTTCCATGGTGTAAACTTGATACTACTGTCTGCTCAACTACAATGTGGTTTATCAAAGTGTTTAAGCTAAACACATAAACAACATATTAGTAAAACCATAGTCTTCATCAGGTAGAGTACTAAAGTCATATATAAATAAAATGTAGACATTCTGGTACATACAGAGCCAAGACTTTGTCATGCTAATCAGTTCTTATATTCTTATTTAGCATTAGCAGTACTCTGGCGTGGGCTGTTGACTTTGAGATAGGCTCCCAAGTCTCTCTCTCTCTCTGACCTTCAACCTGTCATCACGCCTCCTCCACTTCCTGCATGTTGAGACTATTGGTCTTGTGCCCACACACTCAGGCTCAGCGTTTCTTGGGACAGAACACACACTTTTCTCTCTGTTAGAAAGGCATTCTACCAGCTGGACTACAGCTCCAGCTCTAGAATTATTACATTTTCATTTACATTAATTTTCAACAGATACATACTAACATTAAAATTATATAGATTAATAGGGCAATGTAACCTTTTGATATATTTATGTATTATAAAGTCTTTGAATCTGGCTAAATGTTCCTCTTCAGTTACTTGTCATTGATTTACAGTGTTGACTTTCAAAGCAAACAGGTCGTTTTTAATCTAGACTCAGCTATTGCTTCACATTCCTACCTAACTGCAGTTCAGCACATGCCATGCTGATCCACCCTGCAATCCACTCCAGACTGCTCCTTCTAGCCTCTGCTAACACCATTCTAGCCTCTGCTAACACCATTCTACTCTCAGTTTCTGTGATTGGCTTTAGTAGATGTCCCATATTAGTGAGATCAGGTGGAGCCTGTGTCGCTAGTCCTGGTGTACCTCACTTTGTATAATTACTCTGTCCCCATCTGTGTTCTGGCACCTGATGGAATTTCATCTCTTTTAGTGACCGAATAGTATTCCATTGTGTGTAAGTACCACATTGTCTCTGTCCATCCACCAGTTGATAGACACAACTGATTGTGTTGCTTCTGTCTTGGCTACTGTAAGTAGAACTGCCATGGACCCTGTGTTGCAGATAGGTTCCTTTAGCTGAGTATCTAAGAACGGAATTGTTGGATCATGTCGTATGTCTACTTTTAATAGTCTGAGGACCCTCCGTACTGTTTCTCTATCGGTTATGTTACATGGAGAGTGAATACAACCACTGAGCTCCTAGAAAAGCTATCTCAAAGAGTAAAGACTCTACTCTGGAGAAAAATGGACACATCCATCCATCCACCTGACAAATATAACCTGACTTCCCATCATGCGGCAGATGATCCCCTAGCACTCACTGGTTAGCCAGCCTTGATGATTAGTGAGCTCCAGATTCACAGAAAAAAAGAAAAAAGAAAAAAAAAACTTTTTTCATAAGAAAAATAAAGAGGGGGACTAGTGAGATGGCTCAGCAGGCAAGACCCCTTCCTGCCAAGCCTGACACTGAGTTTGATTCTTGGAATCCAAAAGGTTAAAAAAAAGAGAACTGATTCTTCATGATTGTCCTCTGGCCTCTACATACACCCTGGGGCACACGTGCGTGCGTGCGCGCGCGCGCGCACACACGCGCACACACACACACACACACACACACACACACACACACACGGGGAGGGAGGATGAGAGGGAGGGAGGGAGAGGGAGAGAATTTTAAAATATAGTTTGGAAAGTGACTGAGGAGCACATTCAACATCTCTGACATCTACATAGAACACATATGCAGACATACATGTTCATGTACAGCAGGACTCACATGGACACATGATTGTCCACACATACAAACAGAGAATAACTGCCTGAGAAGACAAGAGCTATCTTAGCTATCTAAAGCCAACACCTTTCTTGTGAAAAGCACAGACTCGTTCACTTATGAAATACTCCTCCAGTCTTCTCACAGCCAAATCAAGCCCTTAGAAGCCACTCAATGCTGTTGCCTCGTCTTCTGTGATGGTTCTGTAGTTTGAGTGGATTAAGTGGCCTACCTGTTTTGCCTCAGCTTGCTAGATAGACAGATTTCACAACTGAAAAGTAGAAAACACTGTGTATAGCAATTTGCTCTTTTAGCCCATGTAAGAGGGAGCTGCATCTACATGCCATGAGGAAGTCTTCCAATCCACTTCAATTGGGAAGAATCAATGTAAATAATGGCCTAGTTCATGAGATTTCCCATAGCTCTACGTGGCACTGCATAACTGGCTTCAACTTCCCACTCTCAAAATATAATTTTGCCTTACCAGATTCATTTGAGAAATTTCTATTCCTGGGGTACTGCACATACATGTATATGTCTAGAAAACATTGGTAACAATGCTTCGAACATTAAAAGATGGACCACCATGACATAAATCTATACAACTAGATTCTGTATTTAATTAGCCACACTTGAGGAATAAAAATCACAAAATACCTATAAAGCAGTTGTGACTGTTTACATTGTCCAATGTGTTCCTCCAACAAGTTATCAGGGTGTGAGCAGAAAAGACAGCACAGCCCTTTTAGGGGTATAAATGTATGTGGAAAGCGTAAGTGACCTTGTCTCAGGGGACGAAGGAAACAGTGACAACTGAGCCTCTGTGTGTTTTTATAAAAACATCTCTATCCTCACAGACATGTGTTCTGGAGTCATCAGGTACTTAAGCTACTGCCACGGTCCAGGGAAATTTTGAAGAAAGAGACTGAGAGACCCATCCAGTGCTCTTTGAGAACTCTTCACATAACTGTAAATGTGACTGTGTGCATACACACACACACATGCACACACACACACACACACACTGAAATGGAGAACTCTACTGGAATGAAAGAACCATGCCTCCATGTCCCTGTGCAGCTGGCCTTTCTCCACAGTGTCTCGTTCACACATGTTTCCCTCTCAGAATGTTGCATTAGTGTCCTCTCAGCCACTTCAGTCCCCGGTGTTGGAGCACCCGCTGGCTAGCTTACCTTCCTCCTTCCTAAGGACACTCCAAAGAAGCACATGTGAGTAGCCTCAACAGAACAGTTCACTTCTAGCATAAACCTAAATGCAATGTGTTTAAAGTAGTACAGGCAATCAGGGACAACAGGGGATAGGAAGATGCCCTGGGCAATGGAACTGCTTCATTAACCAGAAAATGTGTCCTACTGTGGTCAAGAAATTATATGTGGGTTCAGCTCGAGCCCCTAATACAAACATCATTACCTTGGGATTGCCAATGGCTTGCTCCAGACTTGTATGCAAAGCTTCACTCTAGTCTGTTAAATCAGATGGTTCAGAAGCACTTGATGGCCATGGCTTCTAGAAGAAGTGTGGATAATTAATTAGGCCAACAGGCTCCATTCTTTTTACACTCAGCTGCACCACACTGAGCTAACAGGCAGAGGCCGCATGAGGCGCTACACCGTTCCCACTGCTAAGCCTGTACACAGCCCCACTTCCACTCCCACACTCTTGTCCTCCATGGGCTTGCCTCCAATGACCAGTCACTGCCCCGCCATTCCATCAGCCCTTAGGTTTTTGTTTGTTTTCCCTTAACTGGGAAAGCTATTTCTGGTCATTCTCCCTGGTGGTGCTCTGGTGTGCTGGGAAAGGAGCGAGAGAGAAAAGAAAATATTAGGAGGAAGGGACACAAGATGCCAAGCTAACACTTCCTGCTCAAGTGTGCTCGGTATGAGCAGGAGAAAGTAAGATGTTTGACTGAAGGTACAATAGTAATTTTCACTCTATCTTGTGTTTTCAGAACTGCTGTTGATTGGTTCTGATGAACTGGCCATAAGATATCTTCCCCTTTAAGGGAGAAAATAAACATTTTTCCTTGATCTCTGCTTTCTTATTAATTGATCTATGCATTCTCCTTTTGATACATTGAGAAAACATCAAGCTTAGACCTTCTGCTGTCAGCAGAGATTAGTTATGGCACATGCAGTGCAACCTTCACTATAGAAATAAGGGTTGAAAGGAGTTATTTACTTTAAGTGATTTTTAAGCATGAAAACTGCGGAATGATGAACCATATTTGGGACAAACTCCCTGGAGAGCGTGTTTTCAGAGGTTTGATGTTACCGACTTCTGGGAGAAATCATAAAGACAGTGCTGTGGCAATTTGCAACTTAAATATGTTATTTGGTACTTGGATTCATATTTGTAATACAAAGACCCTTTTCCTACACACTAGACATATAAATAAAAGAAAAATTTATCCCTTTAATCTTTTATATTTACTCATTTCCAAGACAGCTAATAACTCACTGTATGAGAGACCATTTCTGTTGCCATGTAGAAAAGGTTCACCTGAAATTATGGTCTGTCTAAATTACACTAAAATAATCAGTTTCGAAAATGACATTCTACCAAGTAGAACTTACCATTTCATTGTGTGGACTTTACTTCCAGCCAGCAAATGCCTCTTTCAAATTTCTACACTGTCCCACTTACTTCTTGATGCTTCTTTACAAATATAAGGCTTATTTACAAATACCTGTAGAAAAGCTCCAGCCTTGTGCTGCCGAGCGTAGAACACCACTACTGAACTTATCTGAGGATTTTTCTCTAATCTTTTTAAGGCAACTGCCCAAGACACAGCTCTAGGGTCTGTCTTGCCGATTAACGTTGTCATTTATTAGAAAGCCGCGGGCTTCGCCCTGTCAGGTCAGGTTTTTGTACAGCCAAGTCATGTGTGGAAAGCACACTGAATGCCACCCTAACAGATGTCCAGAAAACCTAAAATATCAAAGCCAGTCTCTAAAGCATCCGGGAATGAAATCACTTGCTGAGGCAATCTTACAGGCCAACTGAGGAATGCAAGCTTCCTACGGTTGCCACAAAGCTGACTGAGTTTGTCAGAACTGGACTCCCAATGTATCCGTATCACTGGATGTATGGAAGAATTCCTACAATAGAATGGCTGGCTTCCTAAGACCGCAGAAAGCACTTGACACAGTGACATAAAAAGATTCATTTGAGGTCACCACTCACTCAAGATTGCCCTTCTTGGCTTATAGCATAATGGTACAGTCAGCAAAACTGCAGAGGCCATCAGCATGAGACAGGGAAAAGGAAAAGATTATGAAGCAAGGACGGTACCAGAGGCAGGCTTCATTTTCCACATTTTATTAGGGCCAGGCCTTGCTTTATAAAGAGAAAACTCTGTGTAGATTAAGATGTAAACATTTTCCCCACATTAACATTCTTCAATTTTGAAGCAAGATTACTGGTCCAGATCATCTGAAACACTCCCTTTCTCCCCTCAGATCCATGTTCCCGTAAATTAGATGTGCTTGGGAAAACCAAGTGTACATAATAATGTTGTACTTTGGTTTGTATCTTCTATGGACATTCGTTACTATTTTTAAATGTACAAAAAAAAAAAAAAAAAAAAAAAAAAAAAAAAAAAAAAAAAGCCCTGATTCTTCATTTAAAGATCACCTGGAAAATGTCGGCCTCCTCATGCCTAGGATAAGAAATTCTAGTCTCTAGGTGCTGTGTCATCACCACAACCATTTGCTCCTTCTGGGCTGGACTGTGTGTGTTCTCTGTCCCCCACGCTTTGACTTTGCTTCTGTCACAGTCTACCAGCCCCCACCCCCACCCTGCCTGAGACACATCAGCCTGCTTCTTTCTGCCCCTGATGTTGTTTTAAAGAAACATTCCCAGTTAGATTCCTCAAGCGTTGTATTCTGAGTCAGACTGTAGGTTCTATCCAATTCTCTCTAACTTGCCTAGATGTACCTTCCTTCCCCTTTTAATAAAAGTTGGTGGTTCTCATTTGCTTGCGTTGTCCACTGCACTTTACTTCAAGTCACTTGAATACCTATTATAATGCATCTGCTGCTCAGCAAAGCAGGGCGGGTTAGAAACCGTTCATACGTACTAAGCTTCTTTTCTACATGGCGCTCAGGTTCCTCAAGCAGGCCCAGCATGCTGTGGCACCCACTTGCTGCAACCTCATTCAGCCCAGGCACCGTGCATGGGTTTCTTAAGTTTCTATCGCCAATGAGCCTCAGACTGCTGAGTATACCACCACACTCAATAAATGCTTACTGAATAACTGGCTGGATGAATAAACACATTATCAACATACCCTGGCATTCAGAAATTTTAAAACTGACTAGTTTTAGACCACCATACTTAGTTTTTATTTTAACTAAGATTGAGTTGAAAACAGATATCATGTTGTGTTTTCTCTCCTGAAAGAATTATATGTGCCCTTTGCATCCACAGAAAATAGGCACTGAATGTAATTAGTAAATAAAACTCAATAAGTGAAAGATTTGATTGACTAAGTCACTAGAAAAAGAGGTGTCAAAGGTAGAGCTTGTACATGAGGTACTAGAAAAAAGAGCTGTTTATCAAACTGGCCAAAATCTTACATAGAAAGCCTCAAATCCAGTAATGGAAGACCGAAAGGACAGGAATATTCAAATGAGCAAGCAGGAAAAATGGCCTTTTGTAGACACAGACACAGCCTACTGAGAAAAGTGCTTTAGTTAGTTGAAATGCCAAGCCAGTGGTGGATATGCTTGGGAATAAAACCAGGCATTAGCACGGGGTAGGCAGATGGCACATCTCCCCTTAATTCAAAGCTTCACTTTGGTAAATAACAATGGAAATTGAACAACTGGCACATTCCAAACTTCGCAGGCTATATTAAGAGTTCTTAAAAAAAAGAAGAACCTTCTCAGCCACTTCTGCCTTTGGAACACATAAATACACACTAGCTTCTTGCTGGGCTATTGGCTTGTGTTCTCACCTGTGTGTTACAGGTCTGTTCCCATGCCGGCTGTAGCCAGAAGTAGAGACCTCATCTATATGTGTGTTAAGTGGAGAGTGGCACTTGTTAAATAATGAAATAGCTTATTATATCTTGGATGGCATATAACCCTGGTTCCTGATACAGCCCTAGAGTTGGAGATTGAAGAGTGGGGTGGGAGCAGGAAACAGACGTCGAGGCGTAGCACACAAATGGCTTCTCAGACTAGAGATGCAGAGCCACAGATTTCTTTCTTTCTGATGTCTTCCTTGCTTTGTTCTATTATAGCTCCTGAAAGTAAACTAGCCCTGAGTTCTGCCCTTTGCTGCATCGTTAAGATACTGTCATAGACATAGGTGAAAACTGTGTTGTTCCTGGGCTTTTCATAACCATTTCACCAAGTACTGAATCTGACAGAAGATCACTAATAAGTAAGCTGGATTCAAATACTTTATCAGCAGATGCAATAAGCTTTTGCCTTTGACTATATTTTATTTCTCAGGAAGGTAACAAAGGCATAATCTATTTACAGAGTCATACCCATAGGAGCGATACAAATAACTATATGGTTTGAAATATACTGTTAATGAGATGATGTTAGGCTCATGACTTAATCTATTAACTACCTACCCATCATATAATTACTGAAAGAATTATCCTTTGATTCTGTCAAAAGCAGGAATTCTTTCAGGAACTAAAAAAGCTTCTTATATGTAGAGTATTTAAAACAGAATGAAATTAGCAATCTGTAACTTAAAATTATACATAACATTTAGCTTCATTTAAAATTACAGCAGTAGAAGGAACAGATTTTCATGGCATTTCCATTATGCAGAGAGGTAAACAACAAATAAATATGCCACACATGAACATGAAATTTCACAGCACGGTAATTGCTGTACTCCGTCGGCGTGTATAATATTAAATCCTCAAATAAACACTTATTTAACCTCGCTCTCACACATGTCTATTGCTTTCATCAGAAGCAGAAGCACCTGAAACACTCAAACAAACACAGCATACCCCCCCGCCTCCGCCCCCGTCCCCAGCGTCCCGCCACCCCCAAGTGCCCCTTTCCCCCGGCCCCCAATGAGGTTCAAAGTTGATAGGAATCACTGCCTTTTCTCCAGAACTTTCAGGGGATTTCTCCACCAGCTCTTAGAAATACTGAAGTGCCAGAATTTCTAAGAACCAGGGGACAGAAACGTGGAAGTCAGTTTGGGGAAAAAAAAAATGCATCTCTCCTGTGATTGTTTTTCCTGTCACATCATCCTTAATTCCTCTGAGGATTCCTAAAAGCTTTGTGCAGATCATCTTCCTCACAGCCATGCCAGGAACCTCTGCCTTCCTGAGGAGACCACACCCAGCTCTTTTTCTCTAGCACTCCTTTTGTGCTGAAAACTGTTAAACCTTG
Organism: Acomys russatus; assembly: GCF_903995435.1. Classification (NCBI taxonomy): domain Eukaryota; kingdom Metazoa; phylum Chordata; class Mammalia; order Rodentia; family Muridae; genus Acomys; species Acomys russatus. Next base: position 7,760,982 of record NC_067160.1, read on the forward strand.
TTTTCTGCAGAGAGCAGACCTTCGTTTTGTACACTCGGAATAGCATCTAACGCCTGCCTGTCTCATGCTCTGGGCCCAAGCTTGCCCTCAATTTAACCCTAAGCAATGGTTCTCTGTATTACTCATAGCCTCGAACTGACTCATTTATGAAGAGGCCTCTGCTAACCCCGGAGGGTTTTAACAGGCAAGGGTTAAAAGGTCGACTGTCGTGTCATTTCTGTCTTCATGAGTAGGAAACTGGCAGAATTAAGTTATGTGGAGGTAACATGAGGAACATGTTTTATCGTTTTCCACAGTATGACCAATGGTTCAGAGGCCATGCATGGTTTGTGTCCTTGTGGGACCATGTCTTCCAGCTGGGGACATCAGCAGCTTTATCAAACCTCAGAACCAGAACATAAATTGGTTAAATTAAATTTAAAATAAAAGCCAAAGAAGTATGAAGTCCATCCAAATAAATACCTCTAAAATGTGCCAATTTCCACTGTCCTGGTGATGAAATTAATACATCTTTGCTGATCTAAACTTAAATTTGCCTCGATGGGTAAATTCGAGCCTGAGGCTCTCATGCCATTATCGGAGGCTCTGTCAGTGAGTGCTTTAACCTAATTACATTTGATGCAGCAAATCAAGAAAACCACTGCTGGTTATGACCTCTGCCAAGAGCACTCACGATCTAGACAAATGGAGCTTAAGATGTTATTAGTTGTTCATCGCAAAGTTCCAGATACAGCCCGCCAGGAGGCTGCTGCCTGATGTGGGCATGCACCCTCCAGATGGCATTCTGCATTGGCTTGTGGCAAGGCTCTCAGGGATGCTGGCACATTTTCTCCGTCAAAATGAAAGTTTTCCAATTACAAGGAGATAATGTGAGGAGATGCAAACTTAATCTCTTGAACAAAAGGTTGCAAGCTGTGTAATAGCCATTTCAGGGGAGAGATTTCACTATAGTTCAATTGATTTAAACGTCGCAGATCACAGAAATGGGCTTTCTTTCCTAATAAAACTGAGGACCCAGCTGCAGTGGATTCTCCTCCACGGAGCAGGCTGCCAATGGCCTTATCATTTCAGAGATTGCTTCTCTTGACTCAGGGCTCCTCTGGTGAATGCAAGTTAGTGATTATTTCTGTCCTCCCTCATGTGTGAATGAATAACAAGAAGCCATTTCCCTTCAGTTAAACAGCAAACGTCTTCAATGAAGGGTTCCAGGTGTAACGGCACAACACTGCTACTACATAGCAGAGCGTAGAGTCTCATCAGGGCATATTAAGTATTATCAAAACCCTTCAGACAATTTAGCAAAAATGTTAGTCTTCTTTTTTTTTCTTTTTCTTCTAAGCCATGCAGTCCTGATGCAAATGGGGTGACATGCCTCAACCGTTGCCCCCAACTGACTCATCGCAGCTGGAATCGTGAACTTGCTTGTTCAGCTCTCAGGAAGACACACTGAGGACTGACACGGACATGCTGTCACAAACCAGGAAAGAATCAAATTCCCATTCCTGCAAACTGAATAGGAATAGCAGCACTGCCAACCAGGAAGTGAAGGTGTGCCACGTAGGCACACAACACTTGGGGAGTGCGGTGTGGGGTGGGGAGGAGGAGGGGACCAAGAGCGCTGCCCTGGTGCTAAATGCATTGAGCTAGTTTTCAAGAGTTTAAATGTTAAGCTTATTATGTAGCTCTACGAGCAAAGACACGACAATGTCACCGGCTTTCTTTCTTTTGTGACTGAAGAAGGATTTACCGATAGAAACTTTCAAAGCACAGATATCCCTATATAGTCCCATAGAGGAAACATACACTCCCAAAAATTAAGGCAACTCACACTCTGAAAAGTACATCTATAATAAATTCTAAGATATTAAAAAAATACATTTTAGACATCGAGACGATGATATATGCTTGTATAAAGCTTCGAACTGCAGCTCCATGGTAAGTGGCTGCCTTCTGTCATTTTAGAAAATAGCCAGGGAACTGCCATTTCTTCATGAAAATCAGTCAACTAAATAAAGCGGGATTATAAATTCTAAGTAGTCTCAACTGCAACATTGCAGGGTCTGTAAATCAGTCAAGAATATAAGCCAGCCCTTCAAGTCACTCAGCAAAGTGAACAGATTCCTGCTGAAGACTTAATGCATGCAAGCAATGAGCATTTGTAAAGAGTCTCGCCCTCAACAAGAAGTGGTCCACAGCAGCTGCTGTAAGGCTCAACATCAGTGTTATGTTGGCTCAACTACTAAGCAACAATAACCATGATGTCCCTTAGGAGGCATTTAAGGGCCTGAGTGTATAGCAATTTAAAAGCTAAGCCGGAAATCAAGGCTAATACCTAGTCTGTTTACAAAATATTTCTCCCTGTGTGCTTGTACCACCATCTAGTGGCTACGTAACTCACAACCTGATCATTAATAGGAAAGTAACCTAGAAAAAGAGTAAAGAAGGAACAAAGAGGAATTATAGGAAGAAAGGAAAAAGAAAACAGGAGAATTTTTTAACAGGGAGAGAAAGAAAAGTAAAAAATTAAAACTACAGGTAATATAATTTCCAGATCTTGAAATCTAATTCATAAAATTCTTGGAGTCTTACCAATTAAAATTAAGACATCATTTATTTGTTTTGTGAATATATCTAGATATGAAAATTCCAAAATTGACATAGCAAATGCCTGATTTTTAAAAATACAGCTAAATTTCTAAGGACTTATCCCACAATATAAAACCTACAGAAATGTTTGTCTATGTGTCTACAGATATGAATATACGATCTTATGATTGTTTGAAAAGTCTCAATGTTGGTAAGTAGAACTCTTTACAGAAGGTATAGTGCACCTGTAGAGCACAGCAGAAGGTCAATATTTTTTTTCTTCCCTGAGACAGGGCTTCTCTGTGTAGCCCTGGCTGTCTTGGACTTTCTTTCTAGACCAGGCTAGCCTCAAACTCAGAGATCTGCCTGGCTCTGCCTCCCTGAGTGCTGGGATTATAGAAGTGTGCAACTGCGCCCAGCTATGAAGTCAGTCTTTATGGTTATTACAGAACCATATCTATTGTAGTTAATGTAGAAAAAGCAATTGTATGGAATTATATGTTTCATGCTTTATCGCTTCTCTAAAACATATATAATTTACATGTGTAGAGTGACAGGAAAGACTCATTACAGGACAGAAAATGAGTTGGAAGCCAAGGATGAAAGCTTAAATCATATGAATGCAGTATGTATTCAAAACTAAATGTGTTTTAAATCTAGAACATTAACATAATAAAAAGAAACTGCCACCTGTAGGGTGTTAGTCAGTAAGACCTCCCCGGCAACTTTCCATAGGAAGAAACATTTGAAACAGGTTACATAAGTGTACATTTATTACAAAATAACAAAGATTGATGCTTCACTTTTTCTATAGAAAAGGAAGTTCAGGGGCCGGGAAAGATGGCTGAACAGTTCAGAGCACTTGCTGTCCTTGCAGAGAATTTGGATTCCGTTCCTAGCACCCACATAGCAAGCAGCACCTTACAGCCATCAGTAACTCCAGGCCCAGGGGCCAGATCCCCTCTTCAGGCACCTGGCATGCATGTGGGGCATGTACATACATGTAGGCAAAACTCTCATACACATAAGTAAAACAAATACCTTAAAAAAAGACATTCAGTCGTCCAAAGGGGAAAGACTATTTGTAAATGCCATAAAAACCAAGCAATGAAAATATGAAACCATGTAACCCTCAGCTTTGATGTGCTGTACCGAGCTAGGCAGGGGCACATTCTTGTGAGGAGATTCAAGACGTTCATGACTTTTAGTACCTGGCTAAAATGTTTAGAATAGCAAAGGGAAGTACATTGGGACAATTCTAGTTAGCAAGCAGGTAACCAAAATAGAACTGGAATCAGAGAGTTAAAAAGAGGCCATGGAGTAGGGGGAACACTAACACACACAAAATAAATAAATAAAAATAAAAATCCTAATAAGTAGAAAGGGTATGATCTGTTATGAGACAGAAGCAGCAGAGAGAGTATGGAAGGAGGTATTCAATGGTGCAGGAACCTGATCAAAATGGATGGAGTTTGTCTTCCACAAAGGACTCTAGCTCACATCTTCCAAAAGCCTCTGCGTCACAGCTACAGCCAACTATAGGCACCAACAAGATGAGAGCCACTGAAGGCCGTTGTGCATTTTTCACTCATGAAATAGAAACGCTTCATCATAAATACTATTTTTTTTGTTTAGGACTTAGGAGCTCCTTGTTATCATCACCATCACAGGAGCTTTATGGCATGAACATTGTGAAAAGTCCCAGAGAAGACTTTGTTTTTTTTTTTTTTGTTTTTTTTTTTTTTATTAATTTATTCTTGTTACATCTCAATGTTTATCCCATCCCTTGTATCCTCCCATTCCTCTCCCCCCACCCCCATTTTCCCATTATTCCCCTCCCCTATGACTGTTCCTGAGGGGGATTACCTCCCCCTGTATATTCTCATAGGGTATCAAGTCTCTTCTTGGCTACTTGCTGTCCTTCCTCTGAGTGCCACCAGGTCTCCCCCTCCAGGGGACATGGTCAAATGTGAGGCACCAGAGTACGTGAGAAAGTCGTATCACATTCTCCACTCAACTGTGGAGAATATTCTGACCATTGGCTAGATCTGGGTAGGGGTTTAAAGTTTACCTCCTGTATTGTCCTAAAGAATCAAATGGTATATACTCACTTATATCTGCATACTAGCCCAAGGGGCATGTCCCACGAAAGCCTTCACTTACCAGGAAACTGAGACAGAGGGGAAGGCATCCTATTGGGACTCTAAATGAGAGACGCATGGGAAAATAGCAAAATAAAAGGATACAGAGGGTCCTAGAAATCTACAAGTAGAACAATATGATAGGCAGATTTGGGCCCAGGGGTCCCGCTCAAACCAGAGAAGACTTTGAGCAATGGGAAAACTGGCAAGCAGGTCTGGAGAGAAGAAAATGAACAGTTCACCAGTTACCTCACGCAACTGTGGGAAGCCAAAGCAGTGGGACTAGAGAGAGTTCACAGAACACCTGAGTGCCTGCTAACGCATTCATTGTTATTATGATGCTATCACTTCAAGAACATGGCACAGACAGAGTCACTCAGTATGCAGCCTCTGGGATTCGCTCTTTTCACTCACAGTGGAAGGCTATGGAGAGATACGCAGTTGTAGCCAGGTGGCTACAAGATGCTCCTTCCTCAACTCCCCAAAAAAGGAAAAATGCGTGGTGTGTCTAGATTTTATTTACTAAGCTGGTTAAGAAGAACATTTTATGGCCAATAAATAAACCTATTTTCTCCTTTTCTTTCTTTCTCTAGTTCGTTATATCTTCAAGATCATTATGTACTACACAATTTTCCAGGTGCTAATTTCTGTAAAATATTTCTCAAGTAAATATGTAAGGTGATCTCAGAACTTACAAAAAGAGACTTGTTGGATATTTGGCATCAGAGTTAAAGGGATCCATTGTTAGCACAGGCTACAAACCTAATATTCGGAATATTGAAAACTAACTTCGAATCATCGAAGCCCTTAGGATGTATCAGAGTGAGTGGGTTCTCTTTGGGCACAGCGGAAAGGGAGGGCATGCGAGCAGGACAGCAGGCGAGTCTTTGCTGCAGGAGGACGGTCCAGCTGCACAGCTATGCGCAGCACTTCATTGGTACTCATTAGCAGAAGAACTGGCACATTTCTGCATCAACTTTATACACCATGCTCAAATAGGATTTTTTTTTTCAATCAAACCTTTCACTTTCAAGATCCTTTAATCTATTTGCATTCAATTGTAAGAAAAAAGATTCTGTAAATACCTCACCCACTTTCTCTTTAAAAAAAAAATCTTAACAAAATTATAGTGCAACCTCACCACTAGGAAACTGGCAGAGAACATGATACAGATAGATGCTCAGCTCTCACCCATCACTCAGGTTGCCCCTTTTAAATTTTGTCAGCTCTCACCCATCCCACCTTCTATGTGATACCCACTGACCATGAATTGTTCACCAACACTATAATTTTAGAACTTCAAGAACGTAGTACAAGCAGAGTGATTCAGACATAACCTTGGGGTTTACTTGCCTTCACTCACAGCTTACTTCCAGGGAAAGATACTTGGCTTGTTGCCTGTGCCGATAGTTCATTCCTTCTCCCTGTGACTTGGCAAAACCTCTCCATCACATGAGCCATATGTTGTAACATAGTTTGTCTAACCGCTTACACATTGCGGGGTATCTAAGGTTGCTTTTACCATGAGGAAGATGTGGTGACTTTGGAAAGGTTTTTGAAGGAAGATAATTCCTGCTGTTGCCATGCTATATAGTAGCTGGGTAGCTTTTATTTCTGTTTTTTTTTTTTTTTTTTTTTTTTTGGAGCCTTTTCATATTGGCCTCTTTCACTTAGCAACGGGTGTTTAAGTTCCCTCCATGCTGTCCACACTTCATAGCCCATTTCTTTTTAGGGATGAATGATACTTCGTTGTCTGCATAAACCAGTTCACTCATCCTTTTTCATACTGAATGCCAGTTGCTCCCAAGGTCTGGCAATTATGAGAGAAGTTTTATAAACACTCGTGTGTACATTTCTGTGTGGAAGTAAGTTTTCGTCTTCTTTGAGTAAATTCCAAGGAGTGTGATCGTGAGAACATACGATAAGTGCGGGCTGCGTCTTTAAAGCGTCTGCCATACTGCTTGCCAGAGTGGCAGAACCAGCTTACAATGGATGATTCCGTTTCTCTGAATCCTTGCCATCATTCATGTTATCTTTTGTTTGTTTGTTTTTCTAATAGGTATGTAGTAATATTTGAGATCTTAATTTGCATTTTCTAAATTGCTCCACTACTTGGGATGCTTTGTCTCTTCTGTACATTTTCTTACAATCTATTTTATGAAGTTTTGATATTCAGCCTAGGAGTGCTAGGATAACAGGTGTGTGTCACACTCCCAGCTTTGCGATTTTCTTTAAAATGTTGACTTAGGGTTCTTCACATGTAGTTATATGAAGAACACATAATTATCAGATATGGTGCTCGCTTCGGCAGCACATATACTAAAATTGGAACAATACAGAGAAGATTAGCATGGCCCCTGCGCAAGGATGACACGCAAATTCGTGAAGCGTTCCATATTTTTTTGTGGATAAATGGATTGAGCTAGAAATGATCATAATGAGTGAGTTAACCCAGAAGCAGAAAGAATCAAATGGTATATACTCACTTATATCTGCATACTAGCCCAAGGGGCATGTCCCACGAAAGCCTTCACTTACCAGGAAACTGGGAGAGAGGGGAAGGCATCCTATTGGGACTCTAAATGAGAGACGCATGGGAGAATAGCAAAATAAAAGGATACAGAGGGTCCTAGAAATCTACAAGTAGAACAATATGATAGGCAGATTTGGGCCCAGGGGTCCCGCTCAAACTAAGGCACCAGCCAAGAACAATACAGGAGGTAAACTTTAAACCCCTTCCCAGATCTAGCCAATGGTCAGAATATTCTCCACAGTTGAGTGGAGAGTGTGATACGACTTTCTCACGTACTCTGGTGCCTCACATTTGACCATGTCCCCTGAAGGGGGAGACCTGGTGGCACTCAGAGGAAGGACAGCAAGTAGCCAAGAAAAGACTTGATACCCTATGAGAATATATAGGGGGACGTAATCCCCCTCAGGAACAGTCATAGGGGAGGGGAATAATGGGAAAATGGGGGGGGGGGGAGGAATGGGAGGATACAAGGGATGGGATAAACATTGAGATGTAACAAGAATAAATTAATAAAAAAAAATGGAAAAAAAATAATTATCAGATATGTTTGTAACTGCTTTTTCCCAGTCTGTAGATTATCTACAGCTTAGACATTCTTATCCTGTTTAATACAATAGACCACATTTTTCATTCTCCGTATCAGAGGGAGACTTGGTAAATTCTTTCATTTAGTATTTTATTACCATTTTTGAGGCTTTTATCTGTATGGGATAGCTGCACATTTTTGTTATATCTTTGGTTTTTGTTATCAGGTTTATACTAATGACTTAAGGTAATTTTTCATCTCTCCTCTAAGATACACTGACTCGCCCTCCCTAGAAGCCATCAACTGCCAATAGCTCCTCAGCTAGGAGTTGGGTTCATGAGGTCCGCCACTCACCATATTTGGACACCTGATCTTATACAAGCGGCCACAGATGCTGTGATCCTCTCATGGCCAGAGGATACTGCTTTGGAGTGGCCCTCCAGACTTCTGGCTCTTCCAATCTTTCTGCCTTCTCTTCTGAAATGGCTCTCGAGCCTTGCAGGGAATTGGTGATAAACTAGATGTTCCACTTACGGCTGATCATTCACCGACACTTATTTCCTGCACTTTGGCCAGTTGTGAGTCTCTGAGTTAACCACCATTTACTGCACAAAGAGAGATCTCTGCTGAGATCTGAAACCTGCACTAATCTATGTGTATAGAGATACAAATTTTGAAACATTTAGCAAAATAGTAGTAATAGGTTCCCTCCTGGCTCTATAAACTCTCCAGCCATGGGTCACTGGCCCTTAAATCCAATCAGGGAAGAGTTGGTTACTCTCATAACACCCATGGCACTATTGCACCCATGGGCATATCCGTAGTTACTGTTGTAGTTCGGAGCATTACGAGCTGGGTAAGAACCCTGATTTCTTTCCCAGCTCAGCATCCTTCTGCCACTATGGAAGACAGCAGGAAAGAAACATCTAAGTCAGCACCGACTCTAGTTCTCCATATTCTGTGACCAAAGTGTGTGGTGTCACCAGGAAAAGGGTCTTACCGGAAATAACCACTTTTATTTCTGAAACACCCCTTACTAACAACTTGAGGGGAGATAGCCACACCCAACACTGGCAATCTATGCCTTCTGCAAGGAGCATTGTCCAATGTTCAGGAAAAAATGCAGCTGGTCTCTTTTATAATTTTTTTTTTTTTTTTTTTTTTGGTCTTTCCAGTCTTTCAAGGTTCACCTTAGGGGTCTGTTTCCTCTACTGAGATTTTAATGCCTCTTAGAAGAAGCAGGTTTACATGTGTTTTTCTCAAACATGTTAATGTTAGTTACCATTCCCTCCACCCCCACCTTTGATGAACCCTTCCATCTGCTCCCTACTCAAACCTCCCCAATGACCCCCTCCTTTCTCCTTCATGTCATTTGTGCTCCACCATCCTCACCATAAGGTCTTTCTTCCCTTTCTCCACCAATGGCCCCTTTCTAGCTTCCTGAAATAGAAAAATAAAAATTGTAGAAATGTAACCAGGCAACGAGAACATTTCAAAGAGAAGATACTGCTTTTGTGGGTGCTAGAGATAAACACTCACAAATACTAGGCTTCACGCGTGTGCAGCACGTACATTACCGACACAGTTATCTGTAACCCTGGTGCTGGGGTAGGGAGTGGCACCGAGACAGGCTGAATCCGGGAGTTCATTGGTCATCCAGCCTAGCTGAATCAATGGACTCCAGGCTCAGCCAGAGACTGCATTGTATACACACCTGCCTGTCTACATGTGCAACATACATGAACATGCATACAACACACACACACACACACACACACACACACACACACACACACACACACCTACCCAAAGAGAAGTTTAGAGCTCTAGCAAATAGCTTGGAAATGTGTTCTCAATAAAAACATAGAAAAGTAAAATCAAAAGAAAATAAGCAAAATTTAGAAGGACAAAGTTAGAGAGGAAAAGAAATGCAATTAGTATTCTATTCTATGTTGCTTTGCTTTAAAAGATTTCTAAGGTATCATAATAATGCAACATTGAGTATATTTCTCTCACCAAATGTGACATGATTTGAGGGGAACGCAATGAGGAGAAATAGGAGAGGGAAGGTAGGGGCACAACAGAGGCCTGGGAAATGTATCACAAGCTTGGCAGTTCTAGATTACTCTAACCAAACAATGGTGTTATCTAGAAACTAACTTAAAAATACAAGTAATGAGGATTACAATTCTTTCTGGAGATATTTGCCCCATAAAGAGCAATGCTGCTCAAAATACAAGAGTCTCCTGCTTCCTCACAAGCTAAGGAAACCAATAGACCCTCCCCAGTCATGAGTCTAATGTGTACACTTGCAGGTATTTGTCTGCACACACAGGTAGCCATTTAAGGGCAGGAAAAAGTTCAACAGTAAGAAGCTATGATGGTTGAATTTGTGCAGCAATAAGGTTAGATTACTCTTCCCAGAAAGTCAAGCACATGTGAGCTGAGATGCTCTGCGAAGATATTTTTTGATGGGCTTAACATTTAAATCCAGAGATTCTGAGTAAGGCAGATAGATTACCCTGCATTGTAAGCCTCTCTCATCAGCTCAACACAGTAAGACACAACAGACTGATGGGTCCCTGAGGGAGAAGGAATTATGCTTCCAAAGTGTCCTCAAACTCAAGCCATAACTCTTCTCTGGGTGTCCAGCCAGCCAGTATGTACCTCAGTTTGGATGTGCCAGCTCCATAATCACGCAAGGCAATGACTTAAAATTAAATTCTAAGACACACATCATGGGTATGGAAAGAAGAGACAAGAGAGATGGGGTAGCATTCAATTTCTCTTCCCCACCTGTAAGGACATACAGAGATTGGACTGGGACTTTAAAAATAAAGTAAGAAAAATGGGCCATGCTGATCAGATGGCCTTAGGAAATTGAAAAGTCCCCTGTCAAGGTGGTTTCCATGAGCACAGGTGTATAAGGGTTAATTTACTAGGCATGCTTGTTGAAAGATTTAAATTTCAATTCAATCATGAGAGATGCTATACCGCTAAAATTTTTCATAATAATCTAATGGTAAATCTTTTAATTGGATCAAAGGCCAAAAATAAAATGTTAAGAAGAAGCTTAAGCTATAGAAAATAGTCAGACTAACCTACTTTTACACACTGGAAAACATAGCTTCAGATCCCTACTGTTTTGAATTTGTTGTCTTGTCTTGGATTCCTTATTTCATTCCTCTAATCTTGTCTTCCTACCCCTACCTCAGTGGGGACAATTGTGCTTCTCTTACGGTCATGGGGACAATTAAATAAGATGTTTATATAAACCCACATCACACTGGACAAGAAGCCAGTAAAGGGTAACACGTACTAGTTGCTTCCCGGGAGCAGTTTAAAGGACATCAGGTTTTAGAGTGACTCCTCCTGACAGAGTGAATTTAATATCTCTCTTCCTGTCTCAGAGAAGGCAAGGGGAGGAAGGAGGAAGAAAGACAGATGCTGATCTCTGAGAAACAAAGCAATCACCGTAGAGGGTGAGAATGTAGCTGGAGGGTTCTCGTTAGTGCAAACGTCATCTACAGGAGGACAATAAGGGGGCTGGAAATGTATATTTGCTTTCCACTGAATTGGTAACAGGGCTAAGTGTCTAAGATTTTAATACCTGACACCAGAATTTCTCTGAGGAAGAGAATTATCTTCATTAAGGAGCACGCTTTCTCACTTTCCCCATCATGGTGCAGAGCATAGAGGTCAGTGACAAACACGGCATCATAAAGACGAAGAGCTGCTTTCCACAAGGGAAGGATTTCTTGTCAGCCTGCTTTCTTTTCTTTTTCTTTCTTTCTTTCTTTCTTTCTTTTTTTTTATTAATTTATTCTTGTTACATCTCAATGGTTAGCCCATCCCTTGTATCCTCCCATTCTTCCCTCCCTCCCATTTTCTCATTATTCTCCTCCCTTATGACTGTTCCTGAGGGGGATTACCTCCCCCTGTATATGCTCATAGGGTATCAAGTCTCTTCTTGGTAACCTGCTGTCCTTCCTCTGAGTGCCACCAGGTCTCCCCCTCCAGGACACAGGGTCAAATATGAGGCACCAGAGTACGTGAGAAAGTCATATCCCACTCTCCACTCAACTGTGGAGAATGTTCTGACCATTGCTAGATCTGGGTAGGGGTTTAAAGTTTACCGCCTGTATTGTCCTTGGCTGGCGCCTTAGTTTGAGCGGGCCCCTGGGCCAAATCTGCCCTATCATAATGTTCTACTTGTAGGTTTCTAGGACCCTCTGGATCCTTCTACTTTGCTATTCTCCCATGTTTCTCTCATTTAGAGTCCCAATAGGATGTCCTTTCCTCTGTCCCAGTTTCCTGGTAAGTGAAGGCTTTCGTGGGACATGCCCCTTGGGCTAGTATGCAGATATAAATGAGTATATACCATTTGAGTCTTTCTGCTTCTGGTTAACTAACTCATTATGATCATTTCTAGCTCAAGAACTCAAGAAATTAAACACCACCAAACCAAATAACCCAACTGAGAAATGGGGCTTGGAACTAAACAGAGAATTCTCAATAGAGGAATCTCTAATGGCTGAGAAAAACACTTAAAGAATGCTCAACCTCCTTAGTCATCAGGGAAATGCAAATCAAAACAACTCTGAGATTCCATCTACACCATCAGAATGGCTAAGATCAAAAATTCAAGCAACAAGCGACACACATGCTGGCAAAGATGTGGGAAAGGAGGAACACTCCTTCATTGCTGGTGGGAATGCAAACTAGTACAGCCACTTTGGAAATCTATCTGGTGCTATCTCAGAAAACTGGGAATAGGGCTTCCTCAAGACCCAGCTATTCCACTCCTTGGAATATACCCAGAAGATGCTCCAGCACACAACAAGAAGATTTGCTCAACCATGTTCATAGCAGCCTTATTCATAATAGCCAGAACATGGAGACAGCCTAAGTGTCCCTCAGTAGAAGAATGGATAAAGAAAACTGTGGTACATATACACTATGGAATACTACTCAGCTATTAAAACAAGGAATTCCCGAAATTTGTGGATAAATGGATTGAGCTTAATTCTTTCTTTAACTTAAGGATAAAAGAGGCAAAAATGACTAAAGGTAGAAGAAAGAGAGAAAAAAGAGAAAGAAAACAGAAAAACAAAAGCAACCTGGAAAGAGGGCAGCTGAAGAACCAGCAAACCCTTGGGTTTCAAGGTGATGAAGGAACAGGATGCTGGTGTTCAGAAACTTCATCCCGGGTGAGCAAGTCTGTGCAGGTGGAAGGGCTCTCCTACGTACACATGGACTTTCTTTCAAGGGGTGGGAGGGGCAAGACAGGGTTTCCCTGTGTACCCCTGTCTGTTCTGGAACTCACTCTGTAGACCAGGCTGACCTAGAACTCAGAGATCTGCCTGCCTCTGCCTCCTGAGTGCTGGGATTAAAGACGTGCACCACCATGCCCAGCTAGGATCATATAGTTTAAGTCCCTCGGAAAGAGGTGTCATCTACAAGTCCCAAGGAATTTACAAGTTTTAGTGCGCTTTGCCATCAATCTTATTTCTTCCTAAAACATACATTCCCCGGCATCATTTTAAGTACATCTGCCAAATACACTCATCATTGCCATCAGAGGCACAGCCACCATCTCCTTCCACCTCCTACTTCTTAATTAAATCATATCAACATTTGGCTCAGGCCTCCTTCTTCCAGGAAGTCACCTTTGAGTATCCCAGCCCAAGGCTACTCTTCCAACCTCAAATGTCAATGTTTCAGATGCACATATATCATTAATTTGATGGCATTTTTCATCTTCTCATATGAATCAATTTTACCCGTTGTGTTATGTGACAATTTTACACATGTAAACAATTTGTTCTGATCGCCCTCTCCCTAGCACCCTCTCATCCCTATCCCATCCCTATCAACCCACAGCCACCCTGACCCCGACCAATCCTTTTCCCAGATTCCTGAATCCTGGTTTGTTTGGTTTTTTTTTGTTGTTGTTGTTGTTGTTGTTTGTTTGTTTTTTTGTGTGTGTGCTCCATTTAGCTTAACTGGGGCCATCTGTGCGACAGTGCATAGAACCTACCAGAACCCAGTAGAGTCACAGACCTAAAGGCAATGGCTTTCCCTCCTTGAATCTGAGTAGCAAACGGTTCAGCAGTGAGGGACAGGCCCTCTGAGCTTCTCTTTCATGCATATCTGAATGTTTTACACAGAGCCAGGACAGGCATCTACAGAAAAGGGCTGTGATATAGTATATGCAACTTTTGATCCCCCCAAAAAAGAGTCTAAACTTTTTCAGGGAAGGGAATAATTAATTCAGTAGTTTACTAGTTAATGGAAACGAATGACGGCGTTGCTGTCTGATGTGGCAGAGATGAATAGCAAGGAACGTGACTAGGGCTTCACCTTTCTATATTTAAAGCAGAGAAATTTTTACTGAAAATCATAAAGCATGGTTATGTCTTTGAAATCATATACTAATTGTGAGCCACAGTATATAATAAATACTATTTGAATTTCATTATACACTACAATTTAACAATAGAGGACTAATGGTAGCCTCCACCAGTGAGTACAACTGCATATTGTGCCTGTTTATCAGACCATTTCCATTTTCCTGGAAACAATGTATTTTTAAAAGGGTTCTCCAATTATCATCAGCCTGCCCTTTAACTCCATAAAATAAATCAATGATCATGTTAATTTCTACAAACAGTAAGTGCATTGGAGCCAACAAACCATCCCTACAAATGATCCACTCACTTTCTGATTCCAATAATTTCTGGTCAAGAAACCAGAGTTTCCATTGCTCATGTGTTTCCTATAAGACACTCTTCTGTTTTCATTGATTCGTGTATCGAGGGTGACATTAACCATCAGTAGAACAGGACACTAGGAGAAAAATACTCTTGGCTAAGTCCATCAAAAATTACTGCAGATTATCACTACAAAAATTCAAAAAGGATGAGCCATGAGGATTTGAGCCTTGGTGTTTTGTGAAATAACTCTTAGTGACTGTCTAAGCCCCAAAAGGAATCCATTTGTGAGGATTCCTGTCACTATAATATAGGAGCATTAACTACAGCTCGGTTCCTACTAAATGAAAATGGTGATTCTCTTCTTTTTTTATCCTGATCATAAAATACAAAGAGTAAAAATAAACCACCAATGGTGGGGAAAACCCCTAAGGGTGGTTCTGGTCTGACTCCCTAGAAGGAAAGACTCTAACTAAAGTTGAGTCGCCATGTACTGCAGGAAAACGACCTGTCTGTATGTGAGCCAACTGTTTTGAGTGTTGGTGACTATGGAAATCGTAATGGGTGTTTATGAAAAGTGGGCTACTGCGGTAGGAAAGACGGCTCAGGGCATAGAAAATACTTACCATACAAGAGGGAGGATCTGAATGTGACTCCTCAGAACTCATGTAAAAGAAGGATGGACAGTCTGAGCATGTATAACTTCAGAATTCCTACGGGAGATGGGAGAGAGGGGCAGGAGAATCCTTGGAAACGTATGGGCCAGTTCGTCTGGTGCGCATGCATCGGAAGAGTAATGAGGAGACCATTTTCGACCAGGTGGAAAGTGAAGACTGACACCTGAGGCTATCCCCTGCCTCCATATGCATGTCGTCGCATGTGCACACCTGTATTCACACAGACAAATGTGTGTATACGCAGGCACAACCACATGCAAGAAGTAGACTACGGAATCATTTTGTAATGCTGTTATAGTGTATTTTTGAGTTAGGGCCCAGACAGTCATATATTAGCTAGCAATTCAAATGATGAGTTGTTGGGTCGTGTTGTAAGAAACACTTCCTTGGTCTTTTATGAGTGTAGGTCCCATTGTCTCTGCAGTGAAAAGTAGAAAAGATGCTGATGAGCTTTTCCCCATGGGACCTGAGCTAACCTGGCTCAATGACAGTTAAGCATCAGAAACTGTCTAGGTTAAAAGGGACTTACAATTTAAGTATCCCAACACGGTGGGTTACACCTGGCACTTACCATGGTATTAGGAAAGGTTGATATTTTGCTTCTGTGTGATTAAAGTTAAAATTAACAAGACACCAAATCACTTCAGTGTTGTATTTTCAGCGTGGGGTGAATGATGGCCCTAAGTTCCTCTTTAAATACTCAGCATTTGGTCAAATGTGTCTGTGTCAGTTGCTGCAGACATGGGTTCTTTATAGTAATAATTGTTCAGTTCCGATGAAGTTGCATCTAGGTGATTCCAACTGGTTTCACCTTCCAGGTACAGCACTGGCAATGCAAACCGTGTCCTTATTGTGAGAGCACCCACAAAAAGCCTGGTCACCAGAATGCTTTAACAAGGCTTTTGGTTAGCCTTTGCAGTTATGGTCCAGGTCTTAAACTCACTTTGTCATTTTAGTTCTATAACTTACAGTGTCAAATCTTTCTGCATTGGGACTTTGAAAGGACCCAAAGCAACCACACATGTAGATGGTAAGACACAGCGGTGTGAGTTCTCCCTGTCTGTTTCTTGCTAGCTTCACAGGGTCCTCCATGGTCATATTATTCAAAATAACTTTGAGACTCATCCCATCTCCATGTCCCCTAGTTCACTAAATACCAAGTCTCTACATTCTGTTCCTGCAAGCCTCCCTCCGTGCCTTCCACCTTCTCAGGCTTGGCACATCTCTGAATTAAAATGCCTTCCATATTTTGGACAGATCACAAAGCCTTTGATTCTGCACACTTCCCTGTGGGAACAGACTAGCTAACTGACATATGTGAAAATCCAGGAAATGGCCATGTTCCTTCATATCCCTTGTGCTCTAGGATGGAAATCAATAACCCCTTGTCCACTAAGACCATATATATCCTTAAGAAGAAAGAAAGAAAGAAAGGAAGGAAGAAAGAAAGAAAGAAAGAAAGAAAGAAAGACGAATGCCCACTGGTAATTATTCCTCAGAGATCACAATTATCTCTTTTACAGACAGCATACATAGAAGGAATCATTGTTTTAATGAATTTCAGCACATTCAGAACAATAATCCAGA
Organism: Acomys russatus; assembly: GCF_903995435.1. Lineage (NCBI taxonomy): Eukaryota > Metazoa > Chordata > Mammalia > Rodentia > Muridae > Acomys > Acomys russatus. Next base: position 7,777,745 of record NC_067160.1, read on the forward strand.
TAAGAAGATGAGCTTTGTTAGTTAGAAATGTGGCCAATGACTCATTGCAATGAGCATTTGTAAATTAAGATGTGTGGACAAAGGGGTATGCTGTGGGACATACTATAGCTTACATGGCAAGATTTTTTTTTTAATCTATCTTATTTTATTTTATTTTGCAGAGGGGAGGTTGCAAGGGCAGAGGGCAGATACGAAGGGAGATGAGTGGGCCTGTAGTGTATGCTGTGAAAACCAAGAAGAATAAAAAATTTAAAAAAGAAGAAATGTGGCCAGGGAGGTGGGTCATTCAGTAAAATGCTGGTCAAGCATGCATGAAAACAAGTATGAACCCTAAAAACCACAGAGAGGAGGCAGACATGGTGAAGTGTGCTTTTAATTCCAAGCCATGGAGGAACTCTGTCTCAAAATGCTAGGACTCAGAAGGCAGAGGTGGGCACATATCTTATGAGTTTGAGGTCAGCCTGCTCTACTTAGAGTTCTAGGCTAGCCAAGGCTAGAAAGAGAGACTTCCCTATCTCAGAAAGAAAAAACAGACAACCCCCTCCCCAAACATTCCAAGGTACATGGTAGCTGAGAAGCAACAGCCAATTTTGACTCTTCCCTAGGGAAAAAATTAAAATATTTTTGCACAAAAATGTTTCATACCCCGTTCAGCAGCACGAACATATGAAGTACACACACACACACACACACACACACATACACACACACACACACACACACGCAGACATTTACATACTTAAACATACATTTTCAAAGGAACAGCTGCCTTTTCTTCTCACACCAATTCATCCAAATTATTTTTGAAACCTAGGAAATTAGTAATACTCATTAAATGATTTTCATAACTTGCAGTACTGTTGTAAATGGTCGACCTAAAAATAGAGCACAATTATGCAAAATATAAAATAATGATCATAAGCAAGGATCTTGTTGCTTTATTTTTCTGTTGCTAGTTGCAAGGACAAAATTCAAAGGTTCGGCCACTATTACCACAGGTACAGTACAAAGTAGGAATGGCAAGGCTAAAGGCTGGTGTCTGTTCTCAAAAGAGTGATGGGGGCAGGTGATGCTCAACATTCCATATATACTTACATTAAAATATCCCTGTGTAACTCAATTACTATGCACAATAAATTTATACAACCCATTTTTTAAAAAAGAAGAGGGAGAGAATTAACATCTGGAAAAAAAAAGCCACGTGTGTTTAGGACTTAACATTGATTTGATTTATTACATGTGATCTCTGAGACTCAGATGGAGACGTGCTGGAAGAACAGCATGGAGGCTCTTCAAGATCGAGCCATCCTCTACCTGCTTGCATATTGCACTTCTTCAAAGGCCCTTCTGTGTCTGAAACCCATTGGCCAAATAAGCAGAAGGCACCAGCTTTAGCCTCAGCTAAGCTTGAGGCTAGACCAATGGAAGGAAGTAGGTGAGGTAGACAGCCCGAGGAGGAGGAGATTCTGCTGAAAATAAAGACTGCAAGGAACTGTTAGCAATCGGTTATGTTTTGTACAACCATTATCTCATTCAACCCTACAGGGCAGGGACTATTGGCGCTTGCATTTTACAAATAGAAATTTAAATTATAGAGCTAAGCAAAGTAGCCATAGCTAAAGAGCTGGTGTGGCTGACAAGCTCATGGTGGTAACCAGCACACTGAATGCTGACCCCCCTGTCAGAAATTCCACCTAAGCAAATATGGTCTGTTTGTGATAAACCAAAACCCAGCTCTTACACAGTTCGAGATAACTATAAAAAAAATATTCTTCCTCGCTGTTGAGCATAAAATTGAAGAATGAGTCCAGGCAAGGGGGTGATTTGTAAAAAGCACTGCATGATATAAAATACTGGTTCTTAGTGTATAATATCAGGCTTATTTGTTCAAAACAAAACAAAAAAACCACATTGTACAGATGATTCAAGGTGGTCTGAACACAAAACCTGCTTAATAAATCTTTTTGTGTTAAACTCGCCAAACCATGTATTTTATAGCTATAGCACTAGATGCAGAAACAAGTTTGGTGCAAAACATTTGCTCCTATATGTCCTCTTGATGTCCCACTTTAACATATGAATTGATGCTTTTGCAAGAACCTATGTCAAGGAATGCATAGGACTCAGAACACCTGAACAGGACAGAGAATTCTAATCCTATCGGGGTCAGATGGAGAGCAGAAAGAAAGACCTCAGAGCATAGCTTCCTGTGCAGGAGCTCCTAGGTGGTCCTCAAGCTTGCTTAAATAAGAGAAAACCAACCAACCAAACTGGAACCCTCAAATTCTCGGCTCAAAAACAAAATAACATCTTTCAAACATACTTCGTCAGAAAGAGTTTATAAAGAGCGTGTCAGTCACCAGGTTAGACACATGAAAATGACAATCTTATTTTTTACTCAACATCTATGGTAGACAAACAGAAGGGTCTGCAGCAGTCCCAAAAGGACAGTGGTTCCTGGGTTCATGGGGGATGGAGGCAGGAGTGTTTCAGTGAACAGAGAAAAAGCATGCTGCCATTCAGGGGCACCAGTCTCCCTAGCCAGGCAGCCCTTGTGTTCAGGGAGGAAGGCAGAGGGCTGAGCTGGGAGGCAGCAACTGCGACACTACACACAGTTCTCAGGGCTACCTGAGGGGCGGGGAAGAGAGGGGGAGAGAGAGGGGGAGGGAGAGAGAGAGACAGAGACAGACAGAGAGAGAGACAGAGAGAGAGAGAGAGAGAGAGAGAGAGAGAGAGAGATAAAGAGACAGAGAGAGAGAGTCAGTCAAGGTATCAAGAGTGCAATGGAAAAGGTAAGAGAAAGCAATTTTGAGGGCCTGAAGTAGAAGAAAGCTATTGGTGCATTTCCCCCCACCCCCGATTGGCCCCTAGGATAGTGCTACTGTCATATAGGCGCATAGAGAAATCCTTGATACCAAATGCCTAACACGCTTGCCGAGTTCCAGGTGTGAAAAGTGAAAGACCCCTGGCTCTTGTGCTCATACACATTACAAACGTGGCCAGGAAGATAATTCATAAGGCCAACCCAATCACACGAGGGTCTGTGGCTGTATTTTAAATAAGGAAATTGACCTAATTGGGTGAGGTGACAGAAGCAGTTTCCCTGTTAAATATCCTTGATGGTGACAGATCAGTGTCTTCTGTCGCTAAACTGCTAAAGCTTGATTAGCTGAGAAATCCTCCACTGCAGTAAGAACTCTCTGCAGTGTGAAAGGACCTATGCATGGGCAGATCTTCTGACAAGCACACTAGTCACCAGTGGTGAGTATTTAATTAATTATATTGCAGTTTTCTTTTTTCTTTTCTTTTTTTTTTTTTTTTTTTCAATCTGAAGGGTAAAATGGCTTTAACCTTTTTCAGGACGGGGGCAGGGGGCGCAGAGCCTTATTAAGGACGTTTGTAAAAATACCCATTATGCTTTAGAGGAATAAACTTACTGATTTCTTAAATTATTTTTTTTTCATAAAATGTATTTTGGTCACATTTCTGCCTCCTGCAACCCCTCTAGGTTCTCCCCACCTCCTCACCCTCCCAACCTCATGGTCTTTCTCTCTTTCCACATAACAGAAACAAAACCAAAACCAGGCCAATTAGAAACAGCCTCGGCGTCTATCAACGGATGAATGATGACCCGTGGCACAGTCACACAGGAGAGGATTACTCAGGTGTTACCACTAGAGGTTTACTCAGGTGTTAACAAGTTTCTCTTTACTGTCTCAGGATGTTTGTCCAATCAATGCATTTTCAAGTTCTTACTGTATCTGAAAGCAAGCTTTGAAAAGATTTAGTAAAGAAAACCCTGCAATGTTCAGCGCCAATGCTATCTGTTGCTGAACACCCTTAAGTGTCGGTTGCTAACAATACAACCCACTATAGCAAGGAAATGAAGATCCAAATAATTTTAAGGCCCTGTGCCTACTGAATTGTTTTTACTTTTTTATTTTTTTATCCTCTTGACAGTATTATGAGTGATGGGCATCAAAGCCGGAGCTCCTAAGCTTGCAAAGACGAGAAGCCAGCTTGAGAGCTTGAATGGGGCTTGTCTGCCTAAACACTTTTGTCCAAAAGGGAAAACGCTGGCTTACCTTTACAGCTTGTCAGGAACTCTAAATTCAAAAGACAGGTATCTGCAGCTCTCCAGGCACTCTCAGGACTGCAGCTGCCTAGGGCTGTGCTGTCCAACGCGTTGTTACTCAGTCAGGCCCTAGCTTGGGAAGGAATACAAATTCGCAAGCCTTTCCAACGACGCCAAATTGGTATCTGTTTTAACAGCCAGCCTAAGTCATGTCCCACAACTTCTGATGATCCCTAGGCACCGAGTACAGGACTTACCATAGACAAGAGGCACCTGGCCCTGCACAGCAGAAGCATGGATCACGAGGCAGCTTATCGGACAAGCAGACTTTCCTGTGCAGGCTCCGCAGATCAATGTATGTTTTACAAAGGTCCCCAGGGGATTCCTTCGCAAGTTCATGTCGGAAGCTGAAAGAGGCTGACATTCTCTGTTCTCCTGGAGGATTTTCCCATGAGCAATCAGTTCCTCGGGGGCTTGTTGTATCAGGCAGTAGCCGGAATGCTTTGGGCATCTTTTCACACAGATATGGGCAGTGAGTTTTGTGGAGCTAATGAGCTACACAGTCACTAATAAAAATTCAAGTGTGACCAATTCCTGTCACAGCCACATTAAAAAGACTTTGGGCAATGACTGTTTTTTTGAAGCTATAAAATCTCTAATGATGAATGAACTTCTAGGAACAATGACAGAAGTAAACAAAGGTTTGTGAGGGTTTGGATTTAGAGTAGGAACAAATCACAATCAGAAATGCAGGTTTTGTCTGGTCTTGCACTGAATTCCTTTCCCTCAGATTTAACGAGAATTGACTAAAGAATTCACCTAGGATGACCTATGACTTAGATTGGCTTCAACAAGGCACCTGCAGACTACCATGAGGTCAGATTTCCGTCATATCTCAATGGCTTGAGTTGTGTAAGAATTATCTTCAACTAAGTATATACCTGGTGGGCTAGGGTTAGGAATTGGTGTCAAGGGGTCTTATATCCACCTTATATATGCCTCTAACACTCCTGGAATTCTACCATTCTAACTCCAACACCCACACGTACAGGCCTGGGAACCCAGGATTACAAACACCATTACAGGATAGAGGTACTGGTCAAGCACAGAGACATAGCTTTACATTTTTCTAGCCAATTCTGATTCACATGCCCAACTGACAAGTTTATCGCCCATGAAGACTTTTACACACAAGCCGTGGCTGCTACACTATCATGACTTGAACGAGACACACCATCAAAGTTTCCTTTCATGCTATAAAATGTTATGTGTCGCTTTGATGAATGCAGTGTTTGCTTACATTCAACTTCTGAATGAAAATCTATCTATATGTGAAAGTCAATAGTGATTTCAAGTTTGATAACTTCAACTGTTAGTCATAAACCATCTTACACTTTAAACACAGCACCAATATTTACACAATCCCAAGAATATTAATGAACATTACTAAATATTATCAAAATGATTTCCTGGATTCAGACAAGCATTTACTTCTATTTGAAATTTACATTGTTTGAAAACCTGACCCTGTACCTAAGTCTGTGTAACCTTGATTACAATTATTTAAAGTAGACAAATTACATTAATCCTATCTATTTGAACTATAATCCTATCCAAAGCAACTGAGTATAAGACTTTTCAAGGCTGAGGTTGTGCCCAATTTCTATGATATACACAAAAAAGGAGCACATTTTTGTGTTTATGTTATAAAACATTATTAATACATAAAGGAGAAATAATTTTTCCAATCATATTTTCAACCTAACTTCATTCTTATGTGTACCTTTTTATATGCAAAATTAAAACATAGGTGCAAGCTATGTTATTCAAGCAAAGAAAAAAATCACTATAGAAATGTGATTTCTCTTTTAGGAAGCTAGTGTAAACATACAATATGAAATAAACATAATAATCCATCAAATACCTACCAGTTTGAGCCTTCATCCCAAGCTACAATTCCCTTTCACAGCCCCGTTAAGTAAATGAATTAAGATGAGGCGCTCGTTAATCTGAGTTTGCCATCTATGAAAACACTCTACAGAAGTTATTTTCATGGTTGTTTTGCATTGTGTGGGGTCGCAGTTAACATTTTAAGTTTCTAGTTTAAACATTTTCATGTTGTCCTCTATCTGACTGATTCTTCTCATGCCAATCTTAGTGAACATGCTAAAGGAAAGGCATCTCATGCAGGTCTTAGTAAACATGCTAAAGGAAAGGTAGTTCAAAAGACTAAGGCTGGAGACAATACAGGGAGAGAGAGAGAGAGAGAGAGAGAGAGAGAGAGAGAGAGAGAGAGAGAGAGAGAGAGAGAGAGAGACTTAGGGGACCAGCCTCGTTCTGCTGCATGGCAACTTGGCAGCCTCAGGCCAGTCAGTGTCCCCATGCAACTCTAGCTATAGTTCCTGTGGTATTATTATAGAGACAATGAGTGTGTGCAAGCATCTTTAGTTTTCAGATGAAAGGCGGAGGATTCCTTGTTTGAAAATAGAGTAACAATTTTTGGAAAAGTAGCACTTACTAGCCAGCACCAGTAAAATGTTCCTCTAACACTCTGAATAAGTGAATTCACCCCTCTTGCAGGTTTCCCCAACAGTTCTGGAAGGCTGGACTGGATTCCCTCAGTCACACACTGACATCTAGTGGAGATTTATAGTGAGTTGTGGGACACCTTCCTTCCACCCTAAAACAGTGTTCCTCAGCCTTCCCAACACTTCAACCCTTTAGTACAATCCCTCGTCTTGTGGGAACCACCAACCATAAATTTATTTCCACTGCTACTTCATAACTGCCGCTATGAATTATAATGCAAATATCTGATATGGAGGATATCTGATGTGACCCCTGCTGAAGGGTCTGTGGCCCACAGGCTGAGAACCGCTGCCCTGAAAGAACCCATTCTGATAATGCACACAAAAACAAAACCACCACCCACTTTTATTCAAAGCATCAAGAACAGATATAAAAAGATTAATCAGGGCTGCATCTTGTGTTAAGTCTTGCTTTTAGCATTGCCCAGTGCACAAGGCAGGAAGTAGTTAGGCAAGTGTGGAAGTGCGAGGGGTGAAGAGCTGTTTGGTACTGTGATGCTGGAGATTTCCCCCAAACATCCCTTCAACTTACAACTCTAAAGGACACATGACTATACTGACTTGTTCTTTTCAGAGTAAACAGGTACACACCTTTTCTTAAAAAATACAAAAGGAAATGGAAAGGTGAGAAGCACTTCCTGGGTTTTCTACCTTATACCTATGACTTGAATATTATCTATGGCTATCATTTTATTAATCCCAGACAAACATGTTATGTGTATATTTTATGTCATGTCACTAAGCATTTATCTAAGCCTATTTACTTAACACGCTGGAATAAAATATGCAAAATGTTCTATTTTCCCAAGCTTCCCAAAGTGTGCAGCACTATCAATAAAAGCATGGCATTTCTCCATCTCCAGAAAGTCAATATAACACGTTCATATTTTATTTACTATACAAGCATTCAAATCAAGCAAAAATAATATTTGAATGTTGGCAAAATCACATTGCTGTAACATGAATTTAAGCCATGCCCGATCCACTGCTTTAGTGAAGCTGGGAAGGACTCAAGACTGGATGGTCTGATCTGTATCAGGCTCCGTCCTTGTTCTCTGGTAGTTCCAACCACAGGACGGGCTTCCTCCTATATGTATGGCTGTGTGCTTAGTTTCTGCTCATAGCAAACCTTCCATCACATCACTTCTGGGAAAACAACAACAACAATAAACAACAAGCAGAAAAGTGCAAACCTCTTCCCTTTGGTCTGGAACAGTAATAAAAGAAATGCCCCCAAAATGAGGCACAGCATGATTTCCTCCTGAGAAGAATGTGTATGAGTTTGTTGCTACTACACCCAAAATAACCCTCATCAGTAAAAAGCGCTCCCTCTTCTATTGCTTCCAGGAATCTGAATTACCTAGTAATGGTTGGCAAGGCCAGTCCTGGAGTGTGGACATCAGTGAGCCTCACAGTCACCACATTGCTCAGATAAATTGTCTATCCTTAAATAAACATAATTCTTAAATGTAAAAGAAATAACACTCACATCTGTCCTCAGCAATTAATATTGAATTCCAATCTTTAAAGCTGAGACAAAAACAACAAAAAAGATAGGACACAGTTGGAGATCAAGCAAAAGCGTGTTCTACAGTGAGGTGTTACGCTGCATACAACTTAATGATATTTTCTTACATTTGCTCTCCAAATAACTTGTAATGCCCATTGTGTTGCCACTAAATAATTTTCTCCCTCACTACACTTTTTGCAGCACTGTTCATTGGCTTTAGCTCAGTTATATAATTGAAAAGGATTCAGATTCCAAGACAGAGAAAAAAAATCCTAGTTACAGAATAATACAGTAAATAAAACCTGTGGTGAAACTGTTTTGCTCTTAAAGTTCAGTTTACTAAAGACGCAGAAATCAGAACTTAAATATTAATCATCTTTAGAATATTTTAGTCACCAGCTTTTATGATGCATTAATTCCCCAGCTTACTGAGCAGACAGTGAAACTCAGTTGTGATCTCCATGTCTGTTCCTCCAGAAGTAAAGTGTCAAGAGTGTGGCAGACTGCAACCTTGGTCATGTTCCCATAAATGTGTTCTGTGATTTTATTGGATGGTAGTTTTTGACAGCTACATAGGGTCATGGGCAGACCCCAGGTAAGGAACCAAGGCTTCTCTCCCTACTTTGTAAAATTACGTGGATTCTGTTCATTTTCAGGAGCCATTCACCATTGGGGTGTGTGTGTGTGTGTGTGTGTGTGTGTGTGTGTGTGTGTGTGTGTGTGTGTGTGTGTGTGTGTGTGTGTGTGTGTGTGTGTGTACATGTCCCACTAAGTTGTTCTAGCTTCATTCTCTGAGGATACCGCATTATAGAATAGTTTTCCAGATGTCTTCAAAGCTGTAGATGCTAAAGAGAAGGCGACTGTTAAAGGACCAGTCTATGGCAGGTTGTAGGTGAACCTACATGTGGTCTGAGCATCCGTGTACAATGTAGCTAATCTCAGAACACAGTAACAGCACAGAATCCATAACCACCATTTCTCCCATGAGAACCCACCCACCACCCTTGTGACCTTGGCTCCCCTTGAACATTAAGAAAATACAGACAAGTCTGACTTAGAGAGGCAGAGGAAACTTTATTGACTCCTTATGCTTCCAGCAATGAGAGCAAGCAAGACAATATTTTTAATCCAAGCTTGAGAGTACATCTTTTTCCATAATTTAAATGGGTGAGGTGGTTTCCCCAGTGTAGCGGCTTCCAAAATCACACCTCCTGGTCCACCATCGCCACCACAGGCAATGCCTACACCTCCGTGCCAAAGGGAATGCATCTGTACTTTCTCAGCAGGATTCCTACTGGAGCACTTCCTGTGAGCTTACGGGATCCCGTGATAATTTATAGCTGGTATTCCTGAATGATAAATACAGCTACCTTAATCCTACTTTGAAAATACATGAGGGAAAAAATACATCGAGAAGGATATAACAAGCTGTAAGTCAAAATACAAAACAATTTCCAATTTTAGCTACCAAGTTACAAGACTTCAGAAATGTTAATGGATTTGTGACATGCTCTTCTATAATACAGACTCGGGAGGTTCTACTAGCTACAATCCCCCAGGACAGGAATATACGGAGAGTGCTGTTCAAGTAAAGTGTCTAAGAGGAGTGACTAGTCCGTTTCTTTGTGTCATATCATTTTAACATTTAGCTTAGTGAATGGTTAATTTAAGCCTGGGAGGTTTTGTGTGCACAATTAAATATAACCAAGCACTTGAAGCATCCTTATGATGGTAAGTGACACGTGCCAAACTGATACATAGGGCTTAGCCACTGACTACGTACTTGTCTACTCGTAAAGTCTCATTTTATGAAGGTGCTTGCACATAGTTATATACGGTTATATGCAGTTTGAGTCTCTGGAAGCTAGCACTTCCAAATACTCAAATTCTGAGGAAAGAAAAGTACAAAGTAGCCCACTCATCACTGAATTATTTTGAACTAAACAGAAAGCTCAATTTTAGCACAGTCAAATGCTCTTAGGTACAGAGAGTAATGTGCCACCTCACCATCTGCCTCGAAGCACCAAGTCCACATTTAAGCTATGAATGTGCCTAGCAAAGGATGTTAAGTAACACATGTGTTGGTGTTTTACTGAAACTTAAAACATGGTAGCGTCCACAGAGCTACATGTATCAACTTTTAAGTACTCCCAGGAGAGTATAAAGATGCCGATGCATCGGAGACCTGCAGCGTTCTGAGCAGAAGGAAGCCCTAAAGAAGAGCTGGGAGACTAAGGATTCACAGTGCATCACTATCATGCGTTCTCTGAGCAGTATTTGCAATGGATACACGGGAATGTCGCAGTTAGCAAGGTTGACCCTTGAAGTTCACTGCAAAGCAAACATCTGGAACTGCTGTTGATATGGATGCTGTCTCATTACAGAATGGAAAGGTGATGGAAAGCAAGGCTTCTCCAGAATGCAGATGTCATCTGTTTAGCAATAGGCAACCACTGAAGTCACATGAGCAGGGCCTGCAAGCTGGAGCTTGTATGGGGGAGGTTTATGTGCCAGTAGTGTGGAGAATGGGGTGGAGTCTGCATACAGACAAGACAGTATTCTTTTACAAGGTTCTTTAGATAAGGGATAACCAAGCACTGGATTTAAATAGGGCTAGAAAGGAAAATAAGCTAAAGACCCCAAGTCCTTCAAAAGTAAGGAAAATAAAACAATTATCAAGTTGTTTCTAAATGAAGCACACTAAATAATATTACAATTAACTTAGGAAAGTAGGCATAGCCTAGTAAATATTTAAGTTCATACAAAATATTTACATGAGCTTAATTAAACATGAACCACTACAGCAAATAGTATCTATCTTTTCTTCTCCTTTGGTGCCATCTACAATCAAGCTTGGACGTAGCCAGAGACTGGAACAAAGCCACACTTGTAAGTCATCAATGCAAAGCACCCCTAGCTAGCTAGTGAAGATGGGCAATTGAGCCCTTCTTGATTCCTGACATCCCTAGAACACTTCACTTCCTGTCCAGCTCCTTCCACTCCTGGGTTCGTCTCACCTTCTTTGTGACAGAACTGAGCCCTCTTTTCTTGCCCTGGCAGCACTCCCTGGCAGGAGAGCTTGGGCATTTTCATAGAGGAGATGCCGCACCTTCACTTTCAAGTCCCAAATGCACATGCCTAGTCCAGATTAGATTGCAACCCAGATTTGTACATCCACTGTCCCAATACGCCCACTGCAGTGTCTAGCCAGACACTTCAAACCCAGACGCTCTTAGCCTCCCTCCCAACCCTGCTCCCGACTCCCTCACAACTACATCCGCTGCTCTGCTTGAGTCCCACGCATTGGTTCCTTTCCCACATCACACAAACTTTATTAAGTATTGTTAGCTCTATCTTGAATGCAGACCCAGGCATTTCCTATCAATAACACTGTCACCCAGGTCAAGGACATTGATAGCACTGATCTGGATTGCTACCTGTCTCCCAACTGATCACCCTCTCGAGTTTCAGCTCACGTGTCCTCCTCTTTATTTATGTCCTCACCCTCTCAGCCCCTTTTCTTTCCCCTAACAGTGATCTGAGAGCCTAACCAAACCTAAATAATAGCCTGGTGTGGTGGCACACACCTCTAATCCCAGCACTTGGGAGGCAGAGGCTGGAGGATCTCTGTGAGTTCAAGGTCAGCCCGATATACCAGTGAGTCCAGGACAGCCAGGGCTATAGAGAGAACCCCTGTCTCAAAAAAACCATAAACAACAAAACAAAACCCTAAATGATCTCTTGTACCTTTGGGGTATAAATACCCACCAAGAGCTTCTAATTTATGATAGCCGAAGCTCATGCAAGACTCCAAATCTGTTCATCTACCTCATCACGACCTAGGCCACTCTCCCTCCCCTCAGTGCTCAGCACGCTCTGGCCTCACACACTTACTCTTCTTGAACTCGAGTGAGCTCACGCCAGAGTCCTTTCACCTGCTACTGCCCCTGGGGCACTCTTATCCAGCTTATTCTTCAAGTTCAGCTCTGTTAGCTCTTACTTTTCTGTCCATGTCTTTCCTGGCTAACCTCAACTGTGCTGTTGGTTTCTAAGGAAGTGGTTTTATTGGGAAAATGAGGGAAACATACTATCTTAAACAACTAAGTTGTACAATGATCTGAAAACTCCAATATCCATGTTTTTGAAGACTTGGGACCCTGATTTATATACTACCCGTTTTATAAGTGAACAAGGATTTCCCTTTTCCCTCCTAACACCCACTCCTTAATTCCTTTTCTTACTTCAGTTTTCTACATACCACTTATTTCTAACAAGCACAACTTTTCATTAGGACTCCCTGTTTTAAAGTATTTAAGAATAAGGTCCTTTCTTTTTCTTTCTTTCTTTTTTTTTTTTTAAGCTATAGTCTCAGGACAATATTAATTTCCCCAAGTATACAAATAAAAATGTATTGACGGAATAAATCATAGATGATACACACACAAGTAGAAAGTAATATGCATTTCTAAATGTATCAACTAAAAACCTATAGAAAACTTTCTCATATATAATATAAACGTATAATATATATTATAACCTTCACTGATTGGTCCGGACAAGCTCAGAAGGGCAGTGTTCCACTGACCATGAAGAAGGAAGCAGCTAAGGGGAACAAGTAGATCGCTCTCTTTACTCCCTTAGTCCTTTATACTCCACACAAGTTACTCTTCATCACTTCATAGATAATAACTTGATGTAAGTCTCCCACTCTAAAATCACTAGAAAATGCTAAACTTCCCTTACACCTTTGGGTCCTTGTCCATCAGGCTTCTGATGCCGGCACTTTTCAGTGGGTTTACTGTCTACCCCTACTGCATCCAGGTGGGCCCAGTTTGCTCGCAGATTTAAACTCTGATGTCATAAGTGAGATAACTAGAAGGAGTCACCTTCCAATTAGACTTACACAAACATCGGACAACACGGAAAAAAGCAGCCCTTTGATTTGCACGTTATTCCATTTCCCCTTCTAGCAGACCATGCAAATAGGAAGTGTCACTAACAACTTTTATCAGTCAAGGGTAACTCCCTAATACATAGCAGCACACAGTGTATCATAAACTTCTATGTAGTTCTTTTCCTAAGTTAATTCCCCCAAAGATCATCATCCTTTTCAGTTTCCTACTTTCTTAAAATACAGGTACAGTCACAAGTCTCTTAACAAGGCAATAATACACTCTGAGAATGTGGGCACAGCTCTTCACCACTGTAAGACCATCAGAGTACATGGACACAAGTTTGGGCAGCTACTCTAGGCTACGGATAACACACACACACACACACACACACACACACACACACACACACACACAAACCATTTGTGTGATCCACCCATCAAAGTGCTGGCACATAAGACACAAGTCTACATACGCTTCTTTTACTTTTTACCAATAAAAGATTAAGAAGATACCAACGATAATGGGAAACTGTACAGTCATAAGACAGAACCATTTCTGGTGGACTGATGAACTTTTAAAATTATAAGATGACTTCATTCTTCATTCCAAGAAAATGAAGTGCTATTACTTCACATATTTTTAACAGGAATAATCTGAGCAGCATCTGCCATGTACAAAGTACTGCAGTCAGTGTGCTGAGGAATCGAGGAAGAGATGCTTCTTTACGCAGACAAATGTCACAAGGTGTGGTACAGCCTTAAGCTGGACGTTTACTTCCATGGTAAGTAATAATTGTTGGCAGCTACACGTTAGCTTCTGAGACAGAGAAGGATACAGAGCATTTTCCCAGGGCTCACTAGGCAACCAGGGACATGATATCAACTGAACAAAGAAAAACACCAAATTACAAGACTCAAGACAGCAAATATTAAGAGTAATTCTAAATAATATTTTCCTCATTTCATGTGTATGTACAATGCCTAAGAGGGAGGCAAGGATACAGGATGTGTTTTCTCCTTCCATTTTGTCTTGGAGGAAGGCAAGGATACAGGATGTTTTCTCCTTCCACTTTTGTCTAAGAGGGAGACAAGGATACAGGATCTGTTTTCTCCTTCCACTTTGATGTGGGTTCAGGCCGGCTCTGGTTGTCACACTTGCATGTCAAGCACCTTTCTCATGAGCCTTCTTGCTAGCCCAGGAATGTTCTGAAAATGTCAGTGTTCAGTATATTGAATATTATATAGATTGAGTAAATTTACTAAACACTATACCAATGTTTTTACTGTTATATCAGCAGGGACATCTGTTCAACTTCTCATTTAGGAGAAAATGATTTTTTTTTTTTTTCTTTTAAACCAAAGATGTATTTTCTTTTGCGAAGGAGAAAAACCTGTCTGGACTGGGAAAAGTGATATATTAGCTAATAAGGATGTTAAAATGTGTTCATTTCTGTTTCATACTCTATAAATAAACCATCAATTAGTAAGCACTTAAACTTTGTAGAACAAACTCACAATGTAAGTTAAGGGGCTATACAGTGCACACATCTTCTAACCACCACCCACCCAGCCACCCACTCCCTGTCTTTTCCAAAGAGATAGAAAGGAGCTCTTGGCTTTGAGGGAGAGTGCTGGCTTGTTGCTGAGAATGGAAAATAAACATATGCTTGATTCTTTGTGATGCCTGTGTAGGTGATGTCTCAGGAAAACACTGACAAACTAACAGGTAAACGAGAGTTGTGCGACAGAAATGTTTATCGAAGGGGTGGACTGGAGATAAACTGCGGGGATCTGAGGGGGGAAACTTTAGTGACTTGCATGAGCCGAAGCTTCGAGGATAAGGTGATCGCTGTGTCTTCATGCCAAGCTGTTTACTTTGATATGCAAACAGTATACATCTACTAAAATGTAATTATATTTTATTTCGGTATTACTTGGAAAAACTAACCTGGCTAGCTATAAAACAAAGAGGCTTATACATTTACGTACTTAAGGAACAGTCACTGAAATATAACCATGATGTAGTTGCTGTAAGATTAGTCTCTTAAAGTAGTCTAACAAAAAATAAGTGCTGTTTCAGCTCATACTTAAAACGGTCTGTTCAAAGTCCACAAGGTAGACTGTGACTAGCAGTGTGTTGACGTGTGCATTAACATGATGACAACTCAAGTTTCAGAAGTGGAACTGCCCCGTGTTTGCACCAGTTCTAGTATTACTTGTACACTACTGAATACCAGGAGACTGGCTCAAGTTCTTTACCCATCAGAGAGCAGAACTCTTCTGAGAAAAGGTAGCATGGGTCAAAACTACACATTTTCACGCTCACAATTAGTTAAGACTCCTACTGCAAAAGAAAAGGTCATATCCAGATAATTAAAATAATATACTTGATATTTTTGGCAATTCAAACTTTTGATGTGGTTATGTAAGATGTTTTTGGCTTTAGTATTACTTGTCTCATTTTCAAGGGGTTAAACAAGAGGAACTATGTAAGTGTTCCTATAGTAAGTATTAATGAACTACCCAATATTCATTAGAAATAAATCTGAAACTAAAATAGATTCTTAAAGATTTATTCAAATATTCTTTATTTAATTGGAGAAATTGCAGTTAATCCATGAAAAATCCTGTTACAGGCAACAGATATAGCCAGTATGTATATTCAACACTATTTGGTGCATTGCCCAGCTCCTCAGAAGGTGATCATTAAAACACCACAGTTCTGATGGGATGTGTGGTGGCCTGGTCATATCCGCACACTTACAAGTTACAATTGGACTGTCGATGCAACAAGAGCCTCGTATTCAAAAGGAAAGCTTGCTAGCACCAAAAGAAGCCATTGCTTTAGGGGATAGAATGGCCAAGCTCAGCAGTGGGAAAAAGTGCTTTCTACAGTTTACCATGGTTCATTAAAATCCTTTTGGTTTCTATACAAGACCTCCACTCTCATCACACTGACTTAGAACTGTGAATTTTTTATTTCTGTTTAAAATAAGATGAAGTTTCCAAAGATAAAGCTTAAATATTCTAAACATTAACGTGTTGTTAGCTGTTCCCTTTTAAAAGGGTATTGGATATGTGGGTGTGTCGTACTTGCAGGAGAAAGGTAACCACTAAGCTTCCCTCTGATTTAAGACTTCTATCATCAAATACTTGAACAGAAACCCTCTTATTTTATAGTAGTAGTCTACGTAACTATATGGTTCACTTTCGTGTGTGTGTGTTGCTGAAGATGATAAGCCAGACTCTACCACTGAGCTAACATTCCTAGTCCAAAGCAATGCTTGCTTAATTTCCATAAATTTTATTATGGTAATATATTACCATATTTAGGACCGGAAAAGACACTGACCACAGATAGTTTATTCCAGGCACAGGGAAAAATAGTACAATTATATTGTTTACAATTCTCTTAAGAAAGTTTAATAATTACAATCTTAAATGTATACTTAGTAATTATACTTAGAAGTAATGTAACCTCTAAACCCTTACAACTTAGTATGTCTTTAACTGAGAGCACCACTCCTGCATACTAACACGCCTTTTGCCTTCAGGAAAAACGGCTCTTGAGCCTCCGGCTATACTTGCTGGCCATGTATCACAGTAACAATAATGCACCATAAAAATTCAAGATCAAGATCAAAGGGAAAAGCACCATAGAAAAGCAATCACAGCATAGCAATTATCTGACAATATTGCCCAGCTTTGAACAGAAATCACCAATTTGGAAACAAAATGTCTGAAAGACATGGAGAGAGTCCTGAACAACCCAGGACTTTGTTTTCAATTCAAATGCGACATCATCAATGTAGAATTCATGTGGTTTTTTTTTTTAAGACCAATGGTTTAAATCCAGCTTCATATTTAAGCCCGCTGTATTCTATCCTTAAAGGAAAAACTCTACAGACTTAGGATTTTTAAATGTTTTCAATTTAATAATTCATCATTTGTCTTAGTCCTTAATAATCAATCTTCAGTGCCACATCTTTATTTCATCACAATCACCTCAGACACACCTTCTGACAAGACTTTCAACATGACGACAGGACACTATGCCTTCAGGAGCATGTTTATTGTGTTTGAGATGACACATCAGTGCTCTCTGAGCTACAAAGGGTAGAAGGAAATCCTCTCCTTACAAACTGACAAAGGTAAAACATTTTCACAACAGCATGAACCACATACTCAGAAATAGATCTGGGCTTAATACAAATGACATAATTCCTAGTCATCTACAGCTACTTTTATAACTTCATACAGATAATGAATTAGGCTAAAATGCACTATAATATTTGGTAGACTTCAGGACCAGTATCCTTAGTACATCACAAAATACATTTTGATATCCCAAAGAAGCAAGACTTGCAAGTAGGCATTTTAAACGTAACTAATCTACAGCTACAAAGTTCTACTCCCGAGAGCATTTACCTCCTGGGGGGGAGTCTCCAGGCTCCAGGGTAAAGGCAGGGAGTAGAATCAGTATAACATATACACACAAGTCCGTATTGTAAAGGCTATAAAGATCCGCAGTGCAGTGGGAAGAGGCCTTCTGCTCCTTCACACTGCATACAAATTATGTGAATTATGTTGCGTATCTCTTGGTCCACTGTCTGGCTATCCTGTCATGTTCTGCTCTGTTGGTCAAATACTGAGTGGCTATGCTTCCAACCAGAGGATCCGCTGGAAAAGTGAAAATGATATTAAGATATCAGATGTGATTTAAACATACCACTCTAACAAGGCATTAATTAAAAATTATATTTCAGCAGCATTTTTATTTTAATTCAGAATGTTTAGATTTTTCCAAAGAAACCCCTTTCAGTAAAAACATCAGCTGTAACTTAATGACTTTTAAGAGGTGTATTCATTTATAAGAAATATTTAAAACTTAATTTTATTTTTTGAGAATCACATGGCTGCTATATTGCCATTCCTTCTACTCACATCTCTCCCCGAGTTCATGAGCTCCCTCTGTCACCGCTACATATATGTACATATATGTACATTCCTCCTTCCCGCCCTCTCTCTTCATCCATGTATTTAGGGCTCATCACTTAGGACTACATAACCTGTTATGGGCTCATCAGCTGCTGTTTGTCTGTAGCTCTTCACTTAGGGGTTGGGACTTGTCAGATTCCCCTCCCCAGAAACACACTGGCATCCAATTGTGAATGTCATCGTGCCTAAGATATCTTTTGAAGTATCATGGATGCAGCTTCCCTGATGTGTTATTCTTGACATTTTGTTAAACTATGAAAATGTGGTAGATAGAGGCTACATTTTTGTTTTGTTACGCATCATGTTAACATAAGTTTTATAGAAAAGTTTCCATCTTACAGTGCTACTCAGAATGAAATGTTCCCTGCTGGTCATGCAATAATGTCTACAATTGTAAACATAAGGCACTAAAAAACTATCATTTCATTTTAAGTAAAATTTTGAAATAAAAGTTGAAAAATACTTCCTAAGTAAAAGTATGTGTACATGGTATAGAAATTGTTCCAGACAAAGCCAATACAGACACCATAAAAGCTTTCCCTCCTGGACTCCAAAGACTCGGGATCCTCTCCCTGGCAAACAATTGCTAACACCTTCCAGTCATTTTTCTCAGGTATTCTATATATGCCTTATGTGTCTTTTCCAAGTCCCTGTATCTTGACATACTAGAACTTAGAAGGACTGGCTCCCTGTGAGTTCAGAGTTGTTTCATGCTTTAACAGCTAGTCGCCTGATGGACACTCCGGTTATTTCTAATTTTCTGCCTAAACAAATGCATTATTACTCACCTCTCCTTCCCTGAACCCTCTCTCATGTCTAACAGCCAAGTGTACACCATAATAAGATGTGAAGCTCTAGGTCTAAACATGACTCTAACAAGTCTGCTACCGATGTTCAATTTCTTACTGTATTTCAGAAGTCACAGAATTATACACTAGTCATTTTGAGCTCATACAGTAACTAACTAGACTGATTCATGAGCTGCCACCGTATTATCCATCACCACTCTATTTAATACAAAAGAGGAGAAACGCTTAGTTACTGGGTGAGTACAATAAAGCGCATGGCAGCATGGAAGGAGGGAAAGGGAATCAAAGACACTGCTCCTCTCTGGCAGAAATCGTCTGCACAGCCCTACAGTTTGAAAGCAGAGGTTTCATAGTAGGACATCAGTAAACTAAATGGATATTGAGAAACTTCTGGCCCAGTGTCTAATTGTATTGGCATTGGTTTCACCATTGCCTTTGATTTTTTTGAGAGAAGCTCTCACCAAGTAGCCTGAGCTAACTCAGAAGTCTACATGTCAGACATCAGCCTCAGACTTAGTATTCGGCTGACTCAACCTCCATGACCATCTCTCAAAAAATCTTATGCTGATCTTCCTAATAATAACAATTACAACTTGATAAGCATTAAACAAAGAAGCCTTATTTGTAGATTTATAAAGATTTGCTTACCAGGGTTGCAGTCTGTCAGAAGGGAACAAATAGAGAGCAAAACCTTTGAAATCGTCAGAGCAGGACTCCAGTTGTCTTTCAGAATATCCAGGCAGATGACTCCCTGGCTGTTGATGTTGCAGTGGTAGATTCTGGTGCGGAAGGTAACCTACATACGGTCACAGTGGACACAAGAGGAAAACAGGCTATGTCACTACTTCACCTCAGCAGTGACACATCACAGATGATGTGACAGCAAATAATTAACCAGTGCTACTCTTACATTGGGCGTGACAACAAAGTTAAACAGTTATATTTAAAACTATTCTTAAATATTTTTTTAAGTCTGAAAATTATTTTAAAATATTTAAAAAGTTAACATTTGTTAACATTTTGTTTTCTTGTTGTTGTTTTGTTTTTTACACCCGGTCCCAAGGTATGTAAGTCTGGTTGACCCGAACTTGCCGCGCAGACTGCACTGGCTTCAAACTCAAAGCAATTCTCCTGCCTTTGTTTCCTGAGGACTGGAGTTACAAGCTTGTACGGCATAAAGAACCAGAACTACCCTGTCTTAAGAACAAAGTGAGCAGGTGAGCAGCTGACCCATTCACCTATATGAATGACATTACATGTGCACGTACATGTGCAGCCACATAGCAGATACACCGTCGTGGACATGCATGAGCATGGAAAGTGGAGAAGAGAAACGTTTTGGCATTCAACGGTAGGAAGAAAAGATGAACAAGGCTTTAAAGGGTAGGTCAGCTTCTAATAAGGATCACCAACTCAGTCAAACGTCTTGCTATGTCAGAACAAAATGAAGGCCTGAGAGGAGGCGGCAGTAGTGTCCGCCTTCCCTTCCCTTCTCTTGGTCACTTCTACAGCTGCTTCAGTGTCTGTCTAGACATTGGCAAAAAAAAAAGCAAGGTTTTCAGCTACTGGATCAAAGAAACTAACCCCTTGTCCTCAGAAATAAATACTTGCATGTTTCTTAAAAAATGCAAAAAGTAGTTGAAAGGTAAACTGATCATTCGGACATGTGAAGAAAATAAGAATTCCCAATCTTAGAATTAGGAGTGTACCTGGTAACAGGAAGAACACCCAAGTGCCTTTTGAGTGGTGGGATTAAATTTAAAAAGAAAAAGAAAAAAGAAAAGGTAGGAAGAGTGGAGGAACACACATACAAACATACTACCGAATGATGGCTTAAGCGGGGTTACAGAGGAAGTCAGGACACACTGCAAAGCAGCTATGTGCAAATGCGGAGATCTGAATTGTACACAATCAACATACCAGGTTTCAAAGACTTGGTACCAAAAACAGAACAGAATGTAAAATAGCCGGTTAATAATATTTTTAAGTATATTACTTATTATATACTGAGATGGTAATACTCTGGATATATAGGTTTAAATATATTATTAAAATTAATTCACGGTTAGTTCCTTCTACTTTTTTTTTTTTTTTTTTTTGCTTTTTCGAGACAGGGTCTCTCTGTGTAGCCATGGCTGTCCTAGACTCACTCTGTAGACCAGGCTGGCCTCAAACTCACATCAATCCACCTGCCTCTGCCCCCCAAGTGCTGGGATTAAAGGTGTGCACCACCACACCTGGCCCTTTTACTGTTTTAATGTGGCTATGGAAACTTAAAATTATTCATGTATTTTGCACTATGCTACTAAGCTTCTATTAGACAATGCTGTTCAAGAATATGGAAGTAATACATGCATGTCCAGATGACTGACAGCTGATTACTTAAGAGATATAGAAACTATTTTCAAATACAATTGAGATATTAAATTCTTTCGGCTATCAATAGTAACTAAAATTAGTAGCCATTAACAAATTTTCTGTTATTCTTTAAAAAGTTCAACACTTTATTTGAACTTCAAAAATACTATAGAGAAGCCAGGCAGTGGTGGTAGACATCTTTAATCCCAGCATTTGGGAGGCAGAGGCGGGTAGATCTGTGAGTTCAGGGCCAACTTGGTCTACAGAGCAAGGACAGCCAGAGATACACAAAGAAACTCTGTTTCCAAAAACCAAAACCAGGCAAACAAACAAACAAATAAAAACAAAACAAACAAACAAAAATGAGAGAGAGAGAGAGAGAGAGAGAGAGAGAGAGAGAGAGAGAGAGAAATAGCTAATTTTAATACCAAGAAACCACAAATTTTATTTATTTTATTTAGGAATAGGGTTTCAAAATGAAAAAACATTTATTTTAACAAGAAGACAACATTAGTAAATTATAAATGTAACACACTGTAACTTCATAGCATACTAATCTATAAATAGCCATATACTAATAAAAATGGCAAGTCAAACCCCTTGTGCTAGACAATTCCACTAATGATACTAAGAAAAATGTAAGCACCTTTTAAATTACATTATTTTCCTCTCAAACACAAAAATAGTATCATACAAACATGTCCTGTTAACTTTCTCCCCCTACTTTTCTAAAGTGTTAAGACCAATTTCCAACATGAAAACCTACACACATGGAAATCTCAGTATTTATAAAGTAGACATAAGGCTTACGAAAGCTTTATTATACAGAGAACACCCAAAGAGTTAAAATTGAGCAGCTGACAATTAGCTGACATTAAACATGTATCATTCTCAATAAGGATCCAATTTGTGGCACTATAACATGAGTGTTCTGACCCTTTACTTGACTTAACAACCCTCTATTTGACTTAGCGAGTCCTGTAGACAGACGGTAAGAGCTTTTAAAGGTAACTTTTAGGATCTTAGATTCTAACAGACCAAACAACCCAGGCTGATGCAAGGACAAAGGGCCTTTAGGAAGTTCACTGCAGTTCTCTGCTAACTGACTGGAGGCAGGGTGGGCGGGGTGGGGGTGAGGGTGGGGGGGAAAGGGGGCTGTTAAGGACAACATGCATGTAACTCACTGAATGTAGAGGTCGAGCCTTGCCGGCATGGGCCTTCACGCCTATGTTCTCTGTGGTGCAGGAAGATTCTCTATAGGCTACAGAACCTGGGCACTAACCCAGACACAAAAACTTTGACCTACAATCAATTTATCCTGCCTGCAAGATGTGCTGGGGCTATGGTAGCGCAGAACATGTGCGAGTGGCCAACAATCAGCTCACGGTGGGAGTGCACGCCCTACACTGCCTGGTTGGCCAGGAACCGCAGACGGGGTAGCTCAGAGACCTGAGTAGAACCAAACACAACTAGCAAACAAAAATTGATCAGACGATTGGCAATGATATTCTGCTACACTCAGGTTAGTGCCTTGTCCACTTGTCACCAGAGAACCCTCCTCCAGCAGCAGATGGGAGTTAGGTACAGAGACCTAAAGCCAGGTATGTGGAGTGTCTAAACTGGAGGTTTCAAAAGGTCCCTCCCCTCTCACAGAGACTGAAGCAGCAAGCACAGGGCTGGCATCGTCTGTACCAAGTCCTCTGTGTATGTCATGGCTGTAGTGTTTTTGTGAGAGTCCTAGCAGTGGGAGTGGGTGCACCTTTGACTCTTTTCTCCTGTTTTTCTTTTCCTCCAATTCGGTTGCCTTCCACAGCCTCCATGAAAGCTTTCCCCCTTGTTTTATTGAACCTTGTTTTGTATGGGAGGTGCTAAGGCTGGGAGAAGTAGAAGGAGGGGAAACTGATCAGGATGACATGAAAATTCTATTTGAGAGAGAGAAGCACGACCCTGTGTGTAATTTCAGGTAGTCACCACTAGGTGGGACTATTGTTACACTGTGTTAGAGAACACACTCCCTAAAGTGTCCTTTCTAAAAATCAAGTCCGTCACTAGGTGTGCTGCACGCCTTTAACCCCAGCACTTGGGAGGCAGAGGCAGAGGAACTCTGTGAGTTCAAGCCTAGTCTACAGGGACAGTTCCAGGGCAGCCATCGCTGTCTTGAAAACAACAACAAAATCAAGTAAGCCTTTACAGACACACGCATACACATACATACACACACACACACACACACACAGAACTGAAAAAGGTAAGACAGATATAATGGAAGGATAGATAGGTAAGATAGATAAAGATACACACAGAAACACACTGAATCATTACTTTTGTTTGTTTGTTTGTTTTGTTTTGTTTTTTGTTTTATCCAGACAGGGTTTCTCTTTCTCTGTTCTAGCTGGCTGGTCTTGAACTCACAGCAATCTGCCTGCCTCTGCCTCCCAAGTGCTAGGATTAATGGCCTGCGCCACCACCGCCCCACCTGACATATTTAAAAGAGTTCCAGGATTTAAAAAGAAAAGCATTTCACACAGAAAAATCAGAAACTTTGTCTCTTTTTCTGGTATTTGTTTGTTTGTTTTACCCTATTTTGGTTTGTTTTTATCTAATTTTATTTTTATGATTTTTTTAAAAAGATGCCTGTTTTTATCCTAAGGACAAAGAGAAAAGTTTGGGTGAGGGGAAGTAGGGCAGATTTGGGAAGAGAGAAAACCATAATCAGAATATGTTGCATTAAAAAATTGTGTGCAATTTAAAGAAAAATAAATGAAAAGAAAAGCATTGTACTAGCATTGTTACTTTTGTAACAATCTTCACTAGGGTTATTGTTTGACTGTGTTATAATGAAAAGTCGGAGGAAGCAGTCTTCACCTAAGCATCATGTTTCAACTTGGCAGTGCCAGTTTCCTGTCTGCTACCCAGGTGAACACTCCATTTAAATGAATTGAGAAGGTGGAGGTGAGCCTGCCACTATTTTGTATTACATTCGCAGAGGGCACAAAAGGAGTATGTAAGTACTGGTTTTTCCTTTGTTCGTTTTCCAGTGTTTCCTTATCTATGAATAAAGACAAAATGTTTAGTATTAACCTACTACTGAAAGTTGTCAATCAGGTACAAAGAGAGCTTTGTATAAGTTCACATTTATGTTTTACTCAATGTATAGTTTTGTTTACTATTTACAAACCATGTTGAATATACAATTATTTTTCGAAGGCAGAAGTCAGTGACTTTTTGGATTTAAAATACTTGGTTCTTAATTTCCATATTAATTCATGAACAACAATGAAATAAAAATTACATTAATATACATATAAATTCTAGGATACCTGGATTTTGGAGAAGGTTAATATTAATCAATTAATCTAGGTTCTTACCTTTGGTGGCTTAAATGGATAATCTGAAGAAAATGTGATATCCAGAAAAAAAACACCACCTTCATATACAGAACCTGGTGGACCAAGTATAGTTGACCTCCATTCATAAATGTTATCTCCTTTAGGCCCAGCACTATTTAAAAGAAATTAAAAATCAATATACACATCTAGAAAAAATGTAGGTTAACACCTTAAGATGAATGCAAAACTAGAAGTTTAAAAAGCAAGCTAAAGAAATAAGACAAACCAGATGTGCTCGTGCCCACACACATAAACTTTGAAGTATTCCAAATGAACAGAAGAATTACAATGAAAATACAAAGACCATGTAAATGTGATACTTCCTGCTAGTGTTGCTGTTTGCCTACTCACTCTCCTCCCACCTGCTCTCACTATGCCCTCCACACACACACATCAACACTCACATTGTGGCCCTTTCCATGTAAATACTTTCATGTACTCTCACAAAAAATAATTTACAAGTCAACAGGTACAATTTGGGAAACTATGTCAACCATACTAATCTATAATTTGCATGATATAATTGTCAATTCTGTAATATACTTAATTTTTCCTCTCACATAAAAGATATAGGCATAGAGTCAAGAAAACCTTATCTTAATCTTATACGTTTAATCTATTCCAAGACAATGCAGCCGCAGGCTGGCCTAGAACTTGTAATCATCTTGCCTTCCCATCTGGAGTGCTGTAATTCCAGGAAAAATCCACCATGTGCACCTCACTACACTCATTTACGTCTTCACTTTCCTTTAACATCATGGTTCTATCAAAATTTAATTTTTCTGATTTTTTTTGGGGGGGGCAGAATATAGTCCATTAAAAAGTGGGGCAGCATCTCTTGAGTGTGTTCGTGGTTCTCTCATAATGAGACTCAAGTAAGATACTCTGAATCAAAGAAGTAAGTGGCGCGTCATGTGTGGTCATAGCATCTTGATGTCCTGCCCCTCACTGGTGGTCCTGAGCTGCACCCTCTGACGACACTTTCTAAGGTTCCCACTGCTTAGTTACTATCAGTTCTGCACCAGTAAGTCACCTTGGGTTACAGTACCAACATGCAAACATGCTTCTCTTCATCCACCTTTCTCCTCTAGATCTAACACTCATTCAGAATCCTCTAACTTTCCTATGACATTGGCATAAGCATGATTTTCCAACTCCAGTTCTCCCTCCACATTTAACAAACACCCTTATGTCTCTATATAAATGCTATGTTATTGATACTGTCTCATAAAGTACTATTTCTTTCCAATGATTTATAATTTATTATTGCTTTTAATGACTTTGGTGCATGAATCATCATAGATTTTCCCAATGGGAAAGCCTACTGACAGCTCCAACATGCTTCTACCATGCATTTTGAAGTACATTTTTCCAGGCACGAGAAGATGCTTTAGCCTTCTGGTCCTGAAACCAGCTTCAAGAAGCCTGGGTTCTTGTAGAGGAATGTTAAGAAATCAAGACTTGAATTCTACTGAATCACAGAAACATTTTAATGCAATGTCCTCAACATCAGTATCATTTATGAAATAAAAATGTTAACAGTCCAATATAATCAAAACTCACAAATGTCTGATTAGTGATGGAACTCTATGATTCCTCTGACATTGTTCAAACACACCTGACAAAACGGCATTTTCTTCTATTTGTTTAGAACTTCATTTTCTCTTTAATCCTGTGTACATGTGGGTGGGCGTGGGCAGGGAGGAAGTGTGCACATGAGTGAAGGTACTCACATAGTCTAGGAGAGAGACAGTGGTATCTTCTCTAAGCTTTGGGCCATTTGATGTGAGTGCTGGGAATCAAACCCAGGCCTTCTACAAAGGCAGCAGGTGTTCTTAATGACTGAGACATTTCTCCCACCTATTTTCCTCTAGGTTTCTACATTAATTATCCTGGCCTTCTAAACATAAGTATGCATAAGCTTTTGCTCTTTAAACTACCCATTGATTTAGAAATGATCTGGAGGCCCTATTTAAATAATAAGTGCAAAACAGCACTGCAACCATATTAGTAATATGGCATCAGTTGAAGCACATGGTCTTCGTTCTGCAAAGCCGACACTGTGAAGCTACAAACTTCGAATGACAGCACGTGAACAGAGGGGCTGCTCTACAGTCCCCACAGGGTTTCGATGTGCTTCCCTAACTTCACTCTGGCTCTCCTGACAGACTGAAAATGTGCACTGACATATGTACACCAAGATAACCAACTTCCAAGCAACCAAATTGCGTCAGGTGACTGAACAGAAGGTAAGTTGAGATTGTAGAATTGTAGACAGAAAGCAGGTACTTTGGACAAATCTACTAAGCCTTGAAGAAATGAAGATGGAGAGGGCGAAGAAGCCATCTCTAATCCCACTGCACGGTAGGAACGTTGAGAGTTCCCACCGTGAAACTTATTCTCAAGTTTGCATGAAAAAGCCTTCATTTAACCCTATTACATGAGGACATTAAATTCAACAGAAGCACCTAACCTACGGAGTCTGTTTTCATTTCCTTCAAGGCAACACTTGGAATAAATAAGAGAGGCTGGGACAGACCCACCAAGAGGCACGGGAAAGGAGAGCGCTTCAGGGCTGAGCATCCCATTGGCTGGCAGCAGGTCTGCCCCTGAGGCCTCACGGCTGAGTGGGAAAGAACGGGTGAAAATGGCCAACCATTCCCTGTATCTTTACTCTGATCTCGGTGCTTTCTATTTCTCTCCCTTCCACAGGGGGGAACTCCACAACCTCCTTCCACTTTGCCTTCCACCACCTCCTTTTCCTTCTCAGGTGAGTGACATTCACAAGAATACAGCAATGCTATTTCCCCAAAGTTAGCGAAAGAACTGCTTCTCTGTCCTTTCCAGCTTGTATCTCAATTTAGTGTTCCTGTAACAGAAAACTCCTTGAGAGTGGCCTCTTTCCTTGTTATCTCTAATTTCTCTCCTCCTGTTTTGAAAATAGTTTCAAACTGAGAATCTTATCTAAGGTCAGCAATGGCATTGCTGATGGGCCCAGTGGTAATTTTTCATCCACCAACTAACTAATGTTAAAGCAGAAAGTCAAATGAGTGCTGACTCAGCAGCTGAGAGCAGTGGCTCCCCTGGAGAAGACCCAGGCTCTGTTCCTAGCACCCACATGGTGGCTCATCACCATTTCTAACTCTAGTTTCACAAGTGTCAATGCCCTCTTCTAGCCTCAGTAGGCACTGCATGCATGCAGAGTGCATGTACATATATGCAGGAGAAACACTTGCACATAAGATAAAAATAAGTAAATGTTTAAAAAGATAAAACCATGAAACTAATTAAACAGATAATCTGCACATCAAATTCATAGAGAGACTAGCATCAAAATGTCAATTCTTCTAACTTCATCTGTTTATCAATGCTCTCCCCTCCAAATCACAACAAATTTTTCTGTGGTTACCAACAAATTGATTCTAAAGTTTATGTAGAGAAGAACAAGAACATTTACAAAGGAAGGAAGGCAGGCAGGCAGGAACGAAGGCAGGCAGGCAGGAAGGCAGGAAGGAAGGAAGGAAGGCAGGCAGGAAGGAAGGCAGGCAGGCAGGCACTACTCCACGCTGAAGACTTGTAACACAACTACAAAGAAAGGACATCAGTGTGTACAAGTGAAAAAGAACAATGAAAGAAAAGAGCAGACCCCGAGGGTTGCCTAACCACAGCTAGTCTCTGTAGGTGCAAGGCTAACAACAGAGCAGCTCTTCAACAAAGGCTACAAAACTACTGCAGTAAAGGAAAATGAGAGAGGCAATGAAAAATGTCTACATTTCCCCATTTTTGCCTGTGGATAATTCACTCTGAAAGATACTTTGGCCATTTCTAAGCACACCTTACTATATGATCCAGCATTCACATTTGTTGTTATTTAGCCAGGAAACTGAAAACTCAATTTAAAAAAAAAAAAAACTGTGCATAGCAGGAATATTCATAATCATGTAAACTGGAAAGCAAGCAAGGCATATTAACAGAACGAGAAGCTGAAATATCAAGATGATGAAATAGTACTCAATGCAAAGAGCTCAAGCCACAAAAAGACGTAGATGTATCTTAAATCCACATTACTTGGTCTAAGAAGACAATATGAAAGTCTATACACTGCTCCATACTATAAGATTCCAAACATACCAGGTGAAACTATGACGGAAGTAAAACTGTCATCAGCAGATACTGGAGGGAACATAGAGCCAAGCTGGATAAATGTATCAGTACGTATTTGTCAAAATCCATAAGCTGAAGGGCCCTAGAACAAATTATGCTGTAAGCTAGGGACCTTGTATGGCAATGTATGTCCAAAGCAAGTTCACGGAGTGTAATAGACAACACCCACACCATTGTATGGATGCCAGTGAAGGTAATATGATGGAGGCAAGAAGCAAAGGGGTACATGGTAATGCTGTAATTTCTACTGAATTTTGCTATGAATCTAGAATTGCTGTCAGAATACTGTAAAACATTGAGAAAAATTGTAGAATATATAGAATTTGCATGCTAATGTAAAATGTTATAAATATTTTACATGTCTTGATTTGTTTAAAAAAAGATTCTGAATTACAAACAGATGTACTCTAAAGTTAAGTCTTAAAAGCAGGTATGTTGGACTCTGGAAGCATTCTAAGCATACGACTATAAATGAAACTTTCCATACCTGCCTATCAACATTAATGTAACCAGCTTTCCCCTATAACAGTAAAGGAATAAATGCATATAAACTTTTTTAGTAAGCAATACTAAAAATCAATGTTTATTGTGCTATCAGGTTAAGCATTTAAAACTACATTACCCACACTACCCCAATTTAACAAGCATGGCATCAAGTTCATGCAGTTGGTAGGTATTCACTCTGGCCTCTGAGCTTTCCTACTCTTCCCAACACAACTTCATAGCCAGGGCAAAACAGACAAAAAATAAAACTCTATTCGCAAAGAATGGAAGGCCAAAAGAAAAGATTCTTCTTGTTTAATGATTAGAAAATTTAAGACAGAGGACACAATACTGATGGACAGGTGAGCTGTGAACAGGGGGGAAATAGACAGCCTGTCAATAAGCCTGACAGGAAAGAAGTCAGGAAAAGGTCAGAAAGTTAGGGCACTGACCAGCAAACGTGTCACAGCAAGGATGAGACGGCGAAGGAGTTCCTTCTGGACAGAAGAGACTAAGGCAGCAGGACAGCAAAGAGGGAACATCCCTGTAACCCTGAGGAGGCCCGGGTCCTGGGAAGACCGGAAACCAAGAGCTGTGCTACACAGCAGAAGGAAACATCCACAGCAATCAGCCAACCAGTAAAAAGGACAAGTCAGTGAACTCTAGTGTTGGTGTTAATAAAATGTGTGGAAATAAAATATATTCTCACTGGTAACTATTTCAAAAGCCCTCAGGCCATTTCTAGATATTTTTAAAATAAACTTTCTAGATATAAGTTAGCAAGTATCCTGGCAGTTTAGTCAGGCCTCAGCCTCACACAAGGCCTGCCTTTGCAGGAGGGTACTGCCACACCAGCAAGGCCTTATTTTTCTATGTGACTAGACCTTGACAGCAGCCTAGACTGGCCCCAAATCTACAGCAATTTTGCCTCAACTCTGTGACAGGACTGTAACGAGGTGTCACCACTTCTAGCTTAATCTGTTCTTAACATCACCAAGATCCTGCTCATGTCATGTTAAAGATCAAGTTTCAACAGGCATTTCAATTTCAGACTTAGTTATCCCAATGATTAAATTATACTTTTGAGTATTACATTCATTTTCACGAGGAATGTGCCTAGTTCAACTACTTTTATACATCTTAATAACAGGGTATAATTTAGTAATAATCATAAACAGTTAAGGAAACAAGCATTTCACAACTATGAATCAGCCTTAAATGGGGTTAAAAATCACATAATTTGTACACTGTCCACAATTGCACAGAAATACATTAGCGATGTGAAAATATACCTAATACCTGTAAAATTACTACAAAAATAGTTTTACTTCGAAGATGTATAACCCTCAAAATAGATAATAGTTACATTCAGAACTTTAGACTCACCAAGATAGGAAAGATGGTTTCTTCAAGGCTGCCGAACACAAACAGCCAAAACACTATGAATGTAACACAGAGAAACCCTGTCTTGAGGAGAAATAAACAAACAGGCAATGGAAAAAATGTGGGGAAGATTAAAAACTGAAGAGTAGTAGGAAGGGTGATAAAGGGATGAGGAAGGAGAGATAAATATCAGCAAGTATGTTCTAGTATCCTGCCCGATCCCCTACACCCAGGACAGTGTCAAAGCAGCTACCTACAGGTGCTCCAGTCCAGCCTCACAGATCGTGCCAGCTGCTCTTGCACTGCCCTCCTAGCCACAGATGTTCTCCAACCCTGGGCAGCAAATGCAACAGCCTGATCTTCTGGGACCTGGCCAACCTTTCAGCCTTTTAACCCCCTGTCACTGCCCTACTGTCAGCAGGAAGGAGCCATAGACATTTATTTCTTCATCCCTCGTTCATTTACAAAAGGCTGAGATAGTGTGCTTCAGACCCAGGAGAAACAGCTCCAGGTTCCCCAGCACTCCTCGGTCCCTATCTGCAGGACATGGCTGACATACCCTGCCCTCTACCCTGCACTTCCCAGGACAGAGCTTTTCAATCTGAACATTTTGTGGCTTTTGCATTTTTTTGTCTTTCTTTTCCCCCTTGCATGGCAGCCAAGAGCTGTTTCCAATGAACCTACGGGAAATGGGAGGAATGTTAGCATATTGCCCCCAGTCAGCCTAGCAACCTATGACATCATTACCTACCTGCCACTAGGCATGCCCCTGCCCAGGAGTAGATAAAAAGACAAACGCACCTCCTCTCACTCTCTGAACCACTTCTCTTGCTGTCTCTAACTTTCCATCTCTGTACTTCTCTCTCTTCCTCTCTGGGGTACCCCTCCCACTAAAATAAACCTCTCCATAACATAGAATAAAAAAATGAGATGCCATAGAAAACATTTTGCAAGCTTGTTCTAAAGTATGTCACACATGGGGACTGGAGAGATGGCTCAGGGGTTGAGAGCACTAGCTGCTCTTCCAGAGGACCTGGGTTCAATTCCCAGCAACTACATGGTGGCTCACAACAATGTATAATGGGATCTGACGCTCTCTTCTGTCATTGCAGGCATACATGTAAGCCAAGTACTCACATGTATAAATAAAAATTTAAAATGTTACAAAGTAAGTAGCCTTCCTATATACAAATGACAATCATGCAGAGGAAGAAATTAGGAAAACCACACCCTTCACGATAGCCACAAGCAATAGAAAATATTTAGAAGTTACTCTAACCAAGCAAGTGAAGACTTGTTTGAAAAAATTTTCAACTCTGAAGAAAGAAACTGAAGATGACATCAGAAGATGGAATGATCTTCCTTGCTCATGCATCAGGAGAATTAACATAGTAAAAATGGCCATCCTACCAAAAGCAATCTACAGATTCAATGCAATCCCTGTCAAAATACCTACACAATTTTTTAAAGACATTGAAAGTTCAATTCTCAACTTCATTTGGAAAAACAGAAAACCCAGAATAGCTAAAACAATCGTGTACAATAAAAGATCAGCCAGAGGAATCTCCATACCTGATCTCAAGCTGTACTATAAAGCGACAGTAATTAAAACAGCATGGTACTGGCACAGCAACAGGCTGGTTGATCAGTGGAATCAAATCGAAGACCCAGACAGGAATCCACACACATATTGTCACTTGATTTTTGACAAAGAAGCCAAATCCATTCAATGGAAAAAGGATAGCATCTTCAACAAATGGTGCGGGTCTAACTCGATGTCTACATGTAAAAAAATGCAATTGGACCCATATTTGTCACCATGCACAAAACTCAAATCCAAGTAGATCAAAGACCTCAACATAAAACCAGAGACACTAAGTCAGTTAGAATAGAAAGTGGGGAAGAGCCTGGAACACACTGGCACAGGAGACAACTTCCTTAACAGAACACCAACAGCCCAGGCCTTAAGGTCAACAATTAATAAATGGGACCTCATAAGGCTGAGAAGCTTCTGTAAGGCTGGAGACACTGTCAAGAGAATGAAGCGACAGCCTACAGACTGAGAAAAGATCTTCACCAACCCTACATGTGACAAAGGTCTAATATCCAAAATATATAAAGAACTCAAGAAATTAAACACCACCAAACCAAATAACCCAATTGAGAAATGGGGCTCAGAACTAAACAGAGAATTCTCAACAGAGGAATATCGAATGGCTGAGAAACACTTAAAGAAATGCTCAACCTCCTTAGTCATCAAGGAAATGCAAATCAAAATAACTCTGAGATGTCATCTTATACCTATCAGAATGGCTAAGATCAAAAATTCAAGCGACACCACATGCTGGCAAGGATGTGGAGAGAAAGGAATACAAACTAGTACAGCCACTTTGGAAATCTATCTGGTACTATATCAGAAAATTGGGAATAGGGCTTCCTCAAGACCCAGCTATTCCACTCCTTGGAATATTCCCAGAAGATGCTCCAGCACACAACAAGAAAATTTGCTCAACCATGTTCATAGCAGCCTTATTCTTAATAGCCAGAACATGGAAACAGCCTAAGTGTCCCTCAGTAGAAGAATGGATAAAGAAACTGTGGTACATATACACTATGGAATACTACTCAGCTATTAAAAACAAGGAATTCCCGAAATTTGTAGACAAATGGATTGAGCTAGAAATGATCATAATGAGTCAGTTAACCCAGAAGCAGAAAGAATCAAATGGTATATACTCACTTATATCTGCACACTAGCCCAAGGGGCATGTCCCAAGAAAGTCTTCGCTTACAAGGAAAGTAGGACAGAGCGGTAGACTTCCTATATTGGGACTCTAGGTGAGAGAATCAAGGGAGAATGGGGAAATAGAAGGACCCAGAGGGTCCTAGAAACCTACAAGTAGACCATTATGATGGGCGGATCTGGGCCCAGGGGTCCTGCTCAAACTATGGCACCAGCCAAGGACAATACAGGCAGTAAACTTTAAACCCCTACCCAGATCTAGTCAATGAACAGGACATTCCTCACAGTTGAGTGGAGAATGGGGTCTGACTTTCACATGAACTCGCGTGCCCCATATTTGACCGTGTGCCCTGGATGGGGAGGCCTGGTGGCACTCAGAGGAAGGATAGCAGCCTACCAAGAAGAGACTTGATACCCTATGAGCATATACAGGGGGAAGAGGTCCCCTTCAGTCACAGTCATAGGGGAAGGGAGTAAGGGGAAAATGGGAGGGAGGGAGGAATGGGAGGATGCAAGGATGGGATAACAACTGAGATGTAATATGAATATATTAATAAAATATATTTTTAAAAACCTACACACTCATGGAAACTGAAAAAAATGTTACACACAACACATGCATACACAAATACACATTTAAATGATGATGGTGGACCCCAACAGCTATGCCCTATTCAATAAATTGAAAAAATTCAAAGAGCATCACCTTCAAAAAAATGTAATTCATCTACACTGCAAGCCTACACATGTAACTCTCTTCTGAAACATGTTTTCAATTCCAGAAACTATAACTTAATACACTGTCCTGTAGTTAGAGTGGACACTTCCCTATGGTAGGCACCATCTAAACACTGTTGTATGTCAGCACATAAGCACAGACTTTCTGGAACTATGAGCCGTCCTGTACCAGCAACAAGTTTTACACAAACTACTGCCAAATGCTATGTATCCTCCTGGCTCTTTTGTAAAGTATTGTGACACATGAAAAGTAGTTATGTTTTTTGGGACCTAGTCTTTACGCCACGTATCGAGAAGGAGGCATAGATACTGTATACACTGCTTTCTTCTTTCTTCCAGCCCTGACAATGTTATATAGTGGTTTACAAGAGGAAAAGTATTTACTTTCATAACTTTTTTCTTGAGGGGATTAGAGTCAACATGTTTTAAATACAGGCGCATGCACAAACGTGCTCCATCTGCTGGATCATGTTTATGAAGGAATATTTGTGGCAGTCAGGTGTACATATAAAGACTGATGGACTCAAACGTTCTTATGGACCGTGCCTAGAGATGCTCCAAGCAACGCAAGCCTTTCTTCCTGAGCGGCATTACCATATAGTCTTTGTTCTAAACTACTACAAAGCTCACGCTTTGTCTACTTTGACACTCACCATCCAAATACAGTTGTACATAGTAATGAGAAATGCTTTAGAAGAGAGATAAGAACGCTAGTCCAGACACAACTCACTACACAGCACCCTTGCACAAGTCAGCTAAAATACTTCTAGAACTAGTCTTATGTAAGAGGTGAAACAACTTTTTCAAGACCAACCCCTCACTACATCAGATGCTTATGTGGACATGAGTGACCTCTACTGGAAACCTAGAAAAACTTCCTCCCAAATTTCCTAAGGAAAACCATGTCTCTCTCTATTTCTTCCCAAACTTTAATTTTTTTTTTTTTTAAGTGAACAGTTGCTACTGTAGGGGACTGTAGGAAAAGCTGTCTTTCTCTAGGTTGACAATGAATCAAATCTTTATTCTTTATTAAGAATAGATAAGTGAAGACCTAGAGATCTGCTACTTGTTTGTAGTCACTTTCAATTTCTACTGTTCTACATTAATGCCTTAAAAAATGGACTTGTAAATTTTGGTGAAAAGAGTTATCAGCTTCTACTACAACTAACCAGACCAGAGGAGAGCATATTCATCCACATTGTGATTTTTAAAAATGAACCCACAATGAATTTAATCTTTATAATTATAAAATATTGTAATTCATACTTAGATTCACTGGAGGAAAGAGAAATAAGTGTATCATTTCATTAGAGATTTATTGAGTTCTACTGTTTTATTACTGCTACCTGCACTAAGAATGATACAAAGGCCCCTGATGTCAAGACTGTAGCCTGAGGATAAAAACCTTAATCCACAGCAAACAAAACAGAAATGTGGTATGTATTACACAGGAGAAGCTTGCCTGGCTGAGTGCTAGGGGCAGATGAACTTGTTGAGAAAATGAGAAATGACTGGATCAGGAGGGAGCAGTGGGTGGGAGAGATACTTGAGACCAACATGTTAGTTGGCAACAAATAAAAACTTCAAAAGACTGAGTGGCATATGCAAATATACTGGGGCAACATGCAGGTAAAATGAACTACAGAACCTGGAAATCAGGATGATATGGCAGAATCCATGAAAGCACAAGAGCACAATAAGGGAAGAGCCCATAAGAATGTAACGAGTGTTTCCAGTGGACCTGTGTCTGTACCTGGTATTGGTCAGCATCATGTCATGTAAGCAAAGTATCTCAGATAATTAACTTACAAAGTAAATTTTGAATCACTTTTGAAGATTTTAGTCCAAGACTTGACTACTGGCACGCCATTAGGCTGTGGCAGAGAACATATGACACAGTAAATGGCTCACCTAAGCAGATAGGAACAGACGCAGGATAAAGACAAGACAGTGATTTCACAACCTCCTTACACTTCTCAGCAGTGCATCCAAGGCCCAAACCCATGATTCTCTCTCTCTCATGCTTGCTGTGGATTGCTGCAATAATCTCAGTGAAAGAAGTCAGCAGGTTAGACTACGGTGTAAGAAATATGGAGAACACAACGGAATTTAAAGGACTTAGGTTTTAAAATACAGGTTTGGTAAGATGACTATTCACGCATGAGGACTGATGTTCAAATTATCACACCTACATAAAAAATGCAGGCATGGTCCTGTGTATCTATAACCCCAAATTTGGGGGTGGTGTGGGTCAGGGCAAAGGTAGGCAAATTTACCCCAAGAACTCAGAGTCAACCTAGTTCAAAACTGCAAGCTTCAGGTTCAGTGAGGAGTGGTGTCAAAGGAAATAAGGGGCAGAGCCTTAGAGGAAGACACACTTTAGCCTCCTGGAAGCTCCACTTGCGTGCACACAGGCAAATCTGCACACCAATCAACGTAACTGTTTTTTCAGATGTGGATAACAAGAAAGGAATATCAGGAGTAGTTTGTAACTTAGTGAAGTATACAACTAAGATGATACAAATGCCATTCACCATAATATAGAAGTTAGTTTGGAAATAATGTGCTAAAAAGCTTTCGAAATGTCTAAGAAATCCACATGTCAAAAAGATATACACATATAACTAGGCCGTATGTATCTTTGGAGCCTCAACAGCAGCACACTTCAAAAAATTTGAGACCTTGGTACAGGGTAGCTAAATAAAAGTCCTAAAGGTGGAATGAGATAGCCTTGGGAAACATCCCAAATAAGAGACTACATAGCAGGCTCACGGCAGGTATGTAACAGAGGGAGTACTGCCACCACCTAGCCTAAAAAGACGAGAGCAAATCCAAGGAAATGTCAACTGCATGAAGGTCAGAAAGGGAGCTAAGCGAAGAAATAAGAGCGCTCCGGTGCCATCTTTAGCCGTGGGTTAAGAGGGGAGGAGGAAACGTTCACAGAGGGCATCTTACAGAGGAACCAGCTGTTCTACAGTACGAAGGAAATCCACTTTTTCCTGTTCATCTACCCTGAACTGTCTCATATAGTGTTCA
This sequence comes from Acomys russatus, assembly GCF_903995435.1. Classification (NCBI taxonomy): domain Eukaryota; kingdom Metazoa; phylum Chordata; class Mammalia; order Rodentia; family Muridae; genus Acomys; species Acomys russatus. The sequence goes on from NC_067160.1 coordinate 7,814,913, forward strand.
CTCAGGGTTAAAGGAACACTGCAGAAGGAAAGATTAAGCCATAAATATATCAAGTAGAATTAACTTCTATGGCATACGTTAAAATCCTTAGTCCTAAAGCCAGGTGGTGGTGGCGTATGCCTTTAATCTCAGCACTCGGGAAGCAGAGACAGGTGGATCGCTGTGAGTTCAAGGCCAGCCTAGTCTACAAAGTGAGTCCAGAACAGTCAAGGCTACACAGAGAGACCCTGTCTCAAAACAACAACAAAACAAACAAAAAACCCTTAGTCCTAAATCTGAGAAAAGATTCTCTAACAGTAAAGACTTCAGGTTGCTAAGAGTTTTTAGGCATCTTGGCTACCAATGATGTCTTCTTATGCATCTTCCTTCAATCCGTTTAATCCACTAAGGGTCTATCCCAAACTTTAAACTAACTTATTTTTAACACAAGTCAATCAATCATACTTGACAGGTGTATCATTTACATTTTCCAGTTTCTATTCTGAGACAAGCCATGTTGGATAAAATACAACCAACAGCTGTAAGCATGCCAAGCTCAAGTGTTGCTTGTAAGGCAAGTCGGTGGAGTGTGACTGAGATGGCCCCACTGTCCTATGTATTTGAACACGTGGTCCCCAGCCCATGGCACTGACTGGGAGGCCTAGGAGGTGTGGACTCCTTGGAGAAAGAATATCATTGGAGGTGAGTTCTGAGAGTTTAAAGACCCAAGCCATTTCAAGTTTGTTCTTACTTCCTGCTTGCAGTTCAAGATGTGAACTCTCTGCTGCTGCTCCCGCAGCTGTGCTGCTACCTGCTGCCCACACTCTCCCTCTGTGACAAGCTCTTAGCACTTTGGAACCATAAGGCAAACCAACCCATACATCTATAAGTTGCCTTGATTATTGTGCTTTATCACCACAACAGAAAAATAACTAATAAAAAGCCTTAACAAATTCTAACAGTGTCTAGCTGTAACTGTTCCTCCTACTGTGCAGATAGGTGTAACGTGCTATGATGGTTTTTGCCAAAAGTCTTTACATCTGTGAATTGTGGTGCATTTATCAAGTTAAAATTGTTCTGTTAATTCTCAGCCAGAGGCATTACAGCCATCCTAGAAAACTTCCCTGTCATCACCTCAGAAGCTACGGTAAGAACTACCTTAGGACCCTTTCTTTAAAGTGATCAGACATGAAAATGTTCACAATGCTCTTGTTTACCCAATACATGAGTTTTGCTGCATACATTTGTCTTTAAAGCACAATGGCAGGACATTTCAGGGTGTTTGCTTTTTCTGCTTTCATACATTGTGCTTTCTTCTTTGTTTATAAGTCCAAAACAGACTAAAAAGCCTAAATATTAGTTATCGCTGCTGGATGATACATGTAAGCACTTCAACTAAAGACCTTTAACACCTGACCTTAAATTCTAATATTTAGAAAATTCACAGTGGGGAATTACAAGATAGCTTAACCATGTACAATTAATTCTAAAACATTAACCAATACACACAAGCAGATTATATACTAACTAATATATTAGAAATACTTTAAATGGAACATAACAAAGGCTTGAAGGATAGAGCAAAACAGTATCAGAACATACTGGTTAAGATAAAACTATTTAAGTACTTCAGTAATACGTCATCATCTACAAGCAGATAATTTAAAAAGTTCATTAAGAAAATCAAGAATAGCCCATGTGACATAAAAAGTCCTACTGGCATAGTAGTGAGTGAAATTAGGGCAGAAAATGTTAAAATTGTAGAAGTGGGTGCTATAGTAAGCTGGATATTTCTCAATCCAAGGCCTTACAGAGCCCAAGCCTCTTACTAACAAACAGCTCTCCTGTGCCCAGCAGTTGTAGCACATAATGATGCCGAGTGCACAGAGGCACAACAGTGCTTAGGCAACAGTGATGGGGGATAAAGTACTACAACCGCTTTAGGACTCCTCGTCATATGCATCAAGAGTCATTTGATCAAGTACCATTTTCAGGAAAGAGTTCTACAATAATAAACAGAGGTATAGGTAAAGGCCAAAAGCAAAATAAATTTAAAAACTCAAAATAATTTCAATGTCCACCAAAATGATAACAGCTACTTTTTAATCAACCATGTTGTATCTACTAGGAATCAAGACTTTGAAAAACTAATGATTTTAGAGAAAGTCAGTGGCAGACTAAGGGAGAATAGAGAAGTATAGACCTGTATATACCACTAATTAAGCTGTGGAAATACGTGTATATTTTAAAATGGAACTATTAGTGGTTATATCTACATTGATGTGCTTCAGTTTTCATGTTTAGTTTTGTATCTTACCAATATTCTATAGCTGCTATACATTATTTTAAAAACTATCTTTTAAATTGTTACATATTACGATCCATGGATATAGATGCAGGTGTGTGGCGAGGGATCTCTGAGAGAGGTGGGGGCACCCTTCTAGAATTGAGTCTTTCCTTCCATCATGCCAGCCAAAAGGCCTCAGATTTTTTAACAGCAGTTTTTACTCTCTAGCTGTCTAGCTTTAAGTACCAACCCTCTTTTCTTCACCAGCCCTGTGATAACAAATTGGTCAGCTAGTCCTGACTAATTTTTGAGTGAGGGGAAGGAGTAACATGAAAGAAGAAATACAGAAGTACACTGGTAAGCTTAGAAAAGACAGATGTCCCCAATCTGGTAGTATTTAACAGACATAACAGGCAAGTAATCCACTGTGGCCCAGCGGTATGTGGCAGTACCTATCTCTGGCTAACTTAAAGATGGTGAATTTTAGGCATGTTCTTCTTTAAGTATCAAATCTGGGAATAAATTAAAAATATGTAGAACCGAAAGGTAATTTCAGAAAACAGTGCCCACCACTTGTTTTATAAATGGAGAAACTGAACCAAATGCCTTGCTCAAAGCCACACAGCTGGTACATGTCAGAATCTGAATTCTACCATTTCTTACAGCCAAGTTCAGTATTATTTTATCAGCATTTTTGGAATTTCTTAGGTCTTTGTCACAAGTTTTTAAATGACCTCCTCAGTCATTCCTGCCTCTTTTAATAGTCTTTATTTGAATTCAAGGGAATAAATAGAAGGTCCTGGACACTACCAAGATTGACTTTTCCCTCGTTCTCAATTTATCTAGATATACCACTATCGGACTTTTTAGTTAGACCTCACTGATGAAAAACCAAAACATAACAGCATATAGGCAAGTTAGACAATATGAAGAGTGTAAACAGCTGCTGAAGACCCAGAGGAGCAACTGAAATTCCACAGCAGCTTCAAGGCTAAGAAAAGACTAAGCAATTCAATAGTCACTGTATCTTTGTTTCCCCGCAGAGGCAAATCTATCAATCTCCAAATAACCTGGAAGCTTAGAATATGACTGACAGTTGATGGGCTACACTAAAGAAGAGATAAGACCTAAGATGGTTAATAGATCTCATAATAAAAGCTGAAAAACCTAGAAAATAATCTGAGTATGTCCCAGACTTTAATTATAACGTACCAATATTGACGTATTAGCAAACCTAAGAGCAGGGATAACATCTCTACTCTTTCCCCACTCACTGGCTTCCTAAATGTCTTGGGCAAGTAACACTAGAATATTTCCACTCTGTAGATCTGCAAATGTAAGGTTTCCTCAGATCACCCTGTGATGGGCATAAGTCATTTTCACATTCCAATGCTCTTTCAAATCATGCTAGATGCGGCAAGGGGTCTTGGCTGTCAATCTACCATTGATGTAAGTCTGCAGTCTGTGCTTTTAAGAAAATGCTTATGTGACACAGCAGTCTTAGAATCTCAACACCCATTTTAACAATTAGAAGCAGCACGGTGACCATCTGTAAAAGCTGTATTACCACCCATACATTACCTTTGTGAGGAGAGAGGAAGGATTCTGGCTCAAGTGTGGACATTTCATATGAAAAGGAAAAGCTACTATGAATTTGAGAGGCATCACTCTTCAATACAAGCCTTTAGAGACTGGGGAAAAAAGTGCTGAAGCATCAGAGAATAGCTTTCAGCATATACTTAGGAAAACTCCAAGTCTCCTGTCCCTCTTGGTAGTCGGTGCACTAACTGCATAACCTCACTAACAATATGACAGAAGGGGAAAGATTTTAGTTTTACAAATTATTGGAAGAACTCTGCTGTTTGCGGTTGCAGTCCCCCTGTCCAGATGGCCATTCTGAGGTCATTAGATGGAGGAAGCCCTCTCCGCAGCAGGGCCTCCTACTCTCTGCCTGACCTCATCTGCAGAGTGTGTTTAGACAAAGATGACCCAACCACATCTGCTATATGGCCTTTGACACAGCGCCTGCTAGGTCTCTCCTCCCTGCATTTATAGAAAAATTGGGTATTATGTTCCCATTCATATGGTAGAAGCACGCTGCCAAATGCAAATCAAATACCATTATACTGCCTAATTTATTTTTTAACCTGGATTCACCTTTTTTATTTTAATTTTTTCACACATACATTATATATTATTACACATATATACAATACAGCAAGAAGAACACAACAGGAATTATATAAATGTTACATTCACAGTGTTTTGGATATTTGTATTTGTCAGCCTTGAAGAAAACATCTTTCCTATCTTGGTGCATCTTAAAATTCTGAATGTAAATCAATATCTATCATAACTCGTCACTATCAACTTAAAATATCTATCTAGACCTAAAAACATCTTGGAACTCCTAAAAACTAAGCTTAATTGTAAAACTAAACTATCTGGTCTTCAAACCCCATCAGAGACTTGAGAAGGAATAAAATAAATTACCTGAGTAGACAAGAAGTGCAGGATAGCAGCTTCCACAATGGGGGGGTGGGGGGATTTACAGAGTTTGCTACCTGAATAGTCACCCAAAACTCTCTATAGTGTTGGAGCATCTTCAGCCTTCTGGCCCAATATATCTGACAGACATATTTGTGAGACAGCAACTATTGAAGACTTGCTTACCCTGTCTTGGCAGAGTTTGGCTGTCGACTCTGTCTGCATCCAAGCTTGCCCGTTTTAAGGCAGAATTCTGTCTGTGGTAGAAACAAGGACATTTTTCCCAGTGGCTTGTTTGCCACATTTGAAGCCACCTCCATAAGGAGTTTCTTGGATGCTCATCGTCTTCTTTGAGGTAGGCTGGGTGTTGCCAGGAGTTAACCTGTCTCATTGTCAGTGAATCTTTAAAATAATAAAAACATTTTAAATGCCATATTCTGTAGGTCTCTGAGGTTTTTGAAGACCTTATCTTTCTATGAAATCCTATGTATCTGTTACACCTAGGATGTTTATTCTTGTGATAAAAGTAGACTAGTAATTGATATGACCATGATTTGATCAACTAACAATTAACTTGTATAACTTATTCATCCTAAACAGCCTGCAATTGCACTTTCAAAGTATTAGAAGTAAACCTTGTATTCTACTTGAGTTGTATGGGTACAATACCTCATATTAGAGTAGAAATATATATAATGTGTGTGAAGATTAATCATAAATTTGAATCCTATACCAATGTATCAAAAAAAACCCTTATTTTGCATCTATATACAAAATTCTTTATCAGTGAATTAAAAATAACCTTGTGAGTCACAATTAAAGCAGTAAGTTGAGGAGCAGATTCACTGATCTACCTTCTGTCCTATCCTCCCTATATAGTCCTCCTCCTTTCTTTTCAATCCCTATCTCCAAACCTAAGAATGAAAGATAAAGAAAAGGAGAGGCATCCCTGAGTCCAACCTTGTTTTCTCTCTAAATAAGACCAATAATAACTTATAACCAACTCCCAATGAAAATAAACATCTATCGCCCAAGAAAGCAACCAAAAACCTACCCAACCCCCCTTAAGGGAAACAGGGCATCATTTTCTAAAGGTTTCTTCAGGCTTATTTGGGACAAATAATATATTTGTAGGGGCCCAAATAAAATTGGGAAAAATGGTTAAACAGGCAAGGAATAGCATTTGTGGTACAGTAGTAATACAAAGTAGCTTGGAGTAACTCATAACAAAGGAAGTGAAAGACTTGTATGAAAATAACTTCAAATCTCTCAAGAAAGATTTGAGGAAGATTTCAGAAGATGGAAAGATCTCCCATGCTCATGGATCGGGAGAATCAACATAGTAAAAATGGCTATCTTATCAAAAGCAATCTACAGATTCAATGCAATTCCCATTAAAATACCTACACAATTCTTTACAGATCTTGAAAGACCAATTCTCAACTTCATATAGAAAAACTAAAAACCCATAATAGCTCAAACAATCCCACACAATAAAAGATCTTCTGGAGGAATCTCCATCCCGGATCTGAAACTGTACTATAGAGCAACAGTAGTAAAATCTGGCATAGTACTGGCATAGAAATAGGCTGGTAGATCAATGGAATTGAATTGAAGATACAAAAATAAACCCACACACCTATGGACACGATTTTTGACAAAGAAGCCAAATCCATACAATGGGGAAAAGATAGCATCTTCAACAATTGGTGCTGGTCTAACTGGAAGACTACATGTAGAAAAATGCAAATAGATCCATATCTATCACCCTGCACAAAATTGAAGTCCAAATGGATTAAAGACATCAACATAAAACCAGACACACTAAATCTGTTAGAAAAGTGGGGAAGAGCCTTAAGCTCATTGGCACAGAAGACAATTTCCTGAACAGAATACCAACAGCTCAGGCTCTAAGATCAACAATTAATAAATGGGACCTCATGAAACTGAAAAGCTTCTGCAAGGCAAAGGACACTGTCAACAAAACAACAGCCTACAGACTGGGAAGAGATCTCACGAACCCTACATCCGACCAAGAGCTAATATCCAAAATGTATAAAGAACTCAAGAAATTAAACACCACCAAACCAAATAACCCAATTTAAAAATGGGGTACAGAACTAAACAGAATTCTCAACAGAGGAATATCAAATGGATGAGAAACACTTAAAGAAATGCTCAACATTCGTGGTCATCAGGGAAATTCAAATCAAAACAACTCTAAGATTCCACCTTACACTCATCAGAATGGCTAAGATCAAAAACTCAAGTGATAGCATAACTGGTGAGGATGTGGAGAAAGGGGAACACTCTTCCATTGTTGGTGGGAGTGCAAACTTGTACAACCACTTTGGAAATTAATGTGGCACTTCCTCGGGAAATAGGGAATAATTCTAACTCAAGACCCAGCCATACCATTCCTGAGTATATACCTGAAAGATGCTCCACACAGCAAAGACATTTGCTCAACTATGATCATAGCAGCGTTATTCATAATAGCCAGAATCTGCAAACAACCTAATTATCCCTCAACTGAAGAATGGATAAAGAAACTGTGGTACATTTACATTATGGAATACTACTCAGCTATTAAAAACAAGGAAATCTTGAAATTTGAAGGAAAATAGATGGAACTAGAAAAGTTCATCCTGAGTGAGGTAACCCAGACCCAAAAACACACACATGGTACTCACTCATAAGCAGGTATTAGCCACAGTACAGGATAACCACACTACCATACAGAAACTGATGGACCAACCATGGACCATGTATGATGTGGACCTAGACCCTCTGCTCAGACGGAGTAGATAGGCAGCACAGTCTCCTTGTGAATCCCACACTATTAGGAGTAGAGACTACTTCTGACATGGACTCTGGACCTCCAACATTGATCACTTCCCCTGGCACAGTGCCAGGCCACAGAGGAAGAGGTTACAGGTAGTACAGATGAGACTTGATAGGCTGAGGTCAGATGTGAGGGGACTTTCTGAGGACTAGGGGAGGGAGAGGGAATGAAAGAGGGACGGGGACCAGGAGGCAACGAGGGTGGGAGCTACAACTGGGATGTGAAGAATTCAAACTGCAGAACAAGCGAGTAACTTATATTGCTAATCTCACTACATGGGAATAGCTCTGAGCCTGGCTGGGACATGGATGTCTAGGCATAGACAAGGCTTCTTGTTGGCTACAGAATCCCTGTCATTTATCAGATGTGACTCTTCGAATGGAATAAATGAAGATTCACAGATGTCTTTTTTTCTGTTCATACGAAGAGCAGAGAACCAGCCTTAATTTTCCTGTGTATCACGTACACCTCATATATTTATAATTTTAGGACTCTATAATGCTTATGAGAAATTAATATGTTCTCAGACTAAAAGAACCGGACACTGATGCTGGATCAGACCTGACAGGATTCATTCCCCTCAGCATGCTGGACACTGACATCCTGCATCCTTCATTTTCCAGCACCAAGTGCTTCAGTTGCTGTTCCTCATAGCAGCACAGCTCTCAAGACAGCTCTGAAGAAAGCTTCCTGTCCCAACTGGTCCAGCATTTCACACTGTTTCACACAGAACTCTAAGCCTGGAAAAGTACCTAATTTCAACCAATTATGTACACCTATCCTGGAAGGCCCCCACCCACTCCCCAAGGACTACATATCTTTCTTCTCGCCAAGTAAAGTTGAACTAGCTCCCTGAGTGTTCGATCTCCGTTGTGTTTGCCGCCTTCCAAGCTCTGCAGCTCGCCTTCTGCTCTTCCTGCCGTGGGCTGGTGACCAACAGGCCCCCAGGGAATAGGAGAAGCACAAAGATCTCAAGTCATTTTTTATGTGACATTTTAAATGATGGTTGTTTTTCAGTATCACAGTGACTTTCTTTGTCATGAGACTGAACAGTTTTTCTGCTTTTAACCTGTGACCCTAACCCTAAAAGCTCTGGGGACTGCCCACCACACCCTTCACATCACACCTTGTATTAAATGAAAATAGCATTGTGTTCTGACTTAAATATGCATATGGTACAGCAACTTACACAAACAGCTTATAAAAGGTTTGCCAGTTAACAAGTTATTAAATAAGTGCTTGTTGAATAAATAAATATCAAACATAATAAAAATGCTTCATGACCCAAAACTAACAACAACAACAACAGAAAAAAACGTTTCCTATCAACTATTTATTACATATACATCTGAAGCCAGAAATTTTAGCTGTGACAGATATAAAAGAATGTCAACTGATTAAATTTGCAGACATAAAAAACAGCCAAATGTAATACAGTAAAACAAGTGGAATCAAACACAGCTAACATCTCACTGGAGTATGAAGGAGTTTGTGTCACTGTGACTTAGCACAGTGGTTCTCAACCTGTGGGTTGTGACCTATGAGGGTTTGAATGACCCTTTCTTTCACCAGTGTCACCTAACACCTTCGGAAAATACAGATTTTACCTTATGATTTACAACAGTAACAAAAATAGCTATAAAGTACAACAAAAATAATTTTGTGGTTGGGGTCCCCACAATATGAGGAACTGTGTTAAAGGGTCACAGCCTGGGGAGGTTGAGAACACATATTGAAATTTATGAATGTCTCCCACAAAGAATATGTTTTTAAAAGCACCATTCTCAGTGTCATATAAATTATTAGAAATGTCAAGAAAATAATACAGATGTGTCTAGACAAGGCATTCCACTAAATAAGGAAGCCCAGTCACTGCACTTACACAGCCATATGGACTTCTCTTATAGGACATCCTAGAGGAGGCCAACTGTAGTGCCAAACACAGGGTGGTTACCAGGGAGAGTAGAGGGAACTGACAAATCCATTAAAACAGCTATTGGTTTGGCTACAGACTGCTCAAAATCACCAAGTAAAACAACAGATTATTTTATAACTACTTTTTATCCATTTTCATGTTTCACAAAAATCCAGTTAGTCTGTCATTACTAAAATGCAGCCCTTTCGATTTTACAATAAACATTACGAAATTTGATGACCTCCAAAATTTGTACCAATACAATCTAAAAAATGGATTCTCATTCTATTTTCTATGCAAATAAACATTTACTTGTGTTTTAAAACATTTTAACTGGCTTTGTATTAGTTTGATTTACTTAAAAGTTGCCGTTAAAGTACACAATGTGTAAGTTCTGACACATGCATACAGCTCTGTAACATTCAGAAAATCAAGACGTAGAACATTCTTACCAATTCAAGAACCGGAGTCAACCTTTTCTTCCTATCACACGCTCCCAGAAACACCAACTAGCCTGCTCTCTGAAACTATCAGTGGAAACACGCAACATACGGATTATTGTGACTGCGTCTGTAATTACATTCTATCTCCAAGTAAGAAACTAGAGTTTCAAGGGTAAGATGAACATTGTCAGAAACTGAGTTCAACTCTTAAATAAAAACTCACAAGGTTATTAAACTTTAAAATAAATAAATAAATAAAGTTAACATGCCCAACAATACTGTTGATTCGCTGTGACTTTTGGCTCCAAACTGAAATGTGCTTTTGATGACTGCAGTATAGAGGGTTAAGTGTAGTATGGTGGGTTAAGCAGGTTTTGTGGTTCCTATGCAAGCTGTCACCTCAGTCCGGAGGTGCCGTGCTTCATACCTCCCTCCTCACAGTTCCTTCCCTGCCACCATCCCCTTACGTCAATTTTGTTACATTTCCGTCTGTCTCCATGTTATATGAAACTGGAGTTGCTTGAGTTCATTTATCTCATTATTTAATATTGTCATTTTTCCTTGAAATTTTTTTGTTAAAAAAAAAAGAGAGACTTGTACATTTCTTTTATTCATTTGGTTCTCAAACACAAAAGCTAAATTTCAGGTCCAACGAAGATAATAAAAACCCCACTGGTATGAATTAAAAGTCAAAAAACTTGAGCTTAAAGAGTATTCTGTTGGGTTTTCACTTCCTGTGGTCTTTTTAGTAAATTTCTGGCCATATCATGTAAAGTCTCAAACAACTAATAAAAAGGGTTGTATTACAAGAGCAATTGATGCCAACAAAAATCTAAATAATACTACAGACCTTCTGTCCTTCATGGAAAAATGTGTTGTGGTGATTATACATATATACACACCCGTATGCTTAGACGTGTGGTTAACATTCTCAGATAGACACACAAATGTAGTTGATGCAAAATGAAGGTGACTATTCACCATGCAGTTTATCTGTAGTGGTTTTAAAATGCACGTATGTAGCTGCACAAGCTTTTCAATTCAAGTGTGTTCTTAGTAAGTTTCTGTCTCAAAGTATTCAGTAAAATATAGGGAAGGCAATAATTACTTCAGGAAAGGTGTTTTCTGGAAACAGTAGTGGAGATCATTTGTAGAGAGATAAACCAATTACTGTGACTAGTACATATAATTTACTTCTGACTAAAAGATAAAAAATCATGAGATTTATCACGATTGTGATAGTTTTACTACAAACAAAAGGTATTAATTGTTGCTGTTTGACATCTTTAAATGACTCGTCTAAGTTAGATTTTGCCCCCTCTTCTTATAGAAGATGAAAAAGTATCCAAACACTGAATCTCTCCCACCCTCTGACTTAAATTTAACATCAGTGATTATGGACTCAAGTACAGTTCCTTTGTGTTTGGCAGATAATGTATGGTGGTATTTGTAACCATAACTACAAGACAGTTTTGTTTTTACTAGTTTTCATTCCTTTTTTTTGTTTTGTTTTGTTTTGTTTTTAAAAATGACACATAGGTTGGAAAATGTTTCTGGTTCCTGAAATTTGATTCTGTGTGCACCTGGAGGTTTGACATAAAGACATGAGACTCCATGACTTTAGTCATCCTTAATATGTGAATCTACCTCTACTTTTAATAGTCAGCCTTACAATTTGTGCAAATAAAAATAAAAATATATGTAGCGTTATGTGTCCACATGATGCACATACATGAGAGTACACATGTTTGTTGGCCAGAGACCTAGTTCATGCATGTTCCTCCAGCTCTCTGCCTTACTTACTGACACATGGTATGTCACTGAACTTGGAGCTCACCAATTCTGACAGAGTAAGCAGTGAACCACAGGGATCCTCCTGTCAGCACTACTACTACAGAACATGGTGCATGCCTGGTACCTGGCTTTTATATGGGCGCTAGGATCCAAATTCTGGTCCTCACGTCTACAACACAGGACTTTGATTTGACTGGCTGAGTCACCTCTCTAGTCTCTGTATATAACAATTCAGAAATTAATGAAATGCAGGTCAGATACAGTAGGGGGCTATTTAAAAAACAGAATTTAAGTATCATATCATATGTCACTAATATTATTATAATTAATTACCATAGTTCCAGGAGTCAAGTACTCTTTTATGAATATTTAAGTTATTTGATAGTGATAACTCTATCCACGTCAGGAAGATGTATAGATGCTTAAATAAAGAAAAGAGATTAAGTGGTACTGTTCAATAAAGTTTTTACAAACTTCAAATTACTGAAGACTAAGCCACAACTCCTGGGAGAGATAGTTTGGTTCTCTGTGCCTATATTCAAAATCTACCAACAGTACATAATTTTGTTCTATATAAAAATATCTATTTATTACATATTACTGATTCATTACATTCAGATATATATGCTTTGTATCTGTCTTCTGATTTCCTATAGGATATAAGGTCCCCAGACACCACATTAATGCTTTTGCCTTTTAACCAGAGGATGATGTTTGCTATATAAAGGAATCATGAATTGCTGTGACCCCAGAAGACAGATGACTTAAGACAGCGTGAGGCATCCTTTAACCTTCTGAACACAGCTTCTAGACTCAGCAATACCCATGCATTGCATAGCATAAAAATCAAAACTGTCCAGTATGCAGAACAGCTGATGACCTTTCTCTTGAAGCCATCACTTACTTTCTAGATGTGTGATGTTTATGTCACCTCTCTGTTCCTCAGTATCCTTTGACAGTGAAAATATTAATAGTAACTACTTTTTGAGTTTAGTTGAGAATTACATCACTTTGCAGAAAGTGCTTAAAGCAGTATCTGCTACTTGAAAGTTAGTGCTCAAGAAATGCCATTCATCATCATTACTATTTTAGGTCTAACCTTATGTGTACTTTTCTTGATCCTCCACACCTCTTACTGTACAGTGGAAGTAACGAGTGACTGACAAGCTTCTGTGATTCTCCTATTTGTTACTTCACGCAACACCCACATTTGCTGTTGCTACTATCACTGTAAATGGTCAAGGAGGGAAGGCGATAGCCTCTGTCTGTGAACCAAATGTTAAAACGGTGAGTCAACAAAGATTTATTTCTTTTTAAAAGTACACAATATATTCATCTGGCTTTACCTAAAATTATTCTTTCAGCTATTATATGACTGAATATATATGCTTAACTTAGATTAGAAAAAAATACTCCATATTTGTCATCTATTTACCTCATATGAAGAACAATCCAAAAAAGCTTTCAATTCCCAAGTTTTAAGTATTTTGTAGTTTGCTCTAATGGAATAGATCTTTAATAGTGTTATACATTCATCCTCAAATGTTTTTCTAAGTTTCTTTCAAATTTGACAAGTGATGTATGTGACAGCTGTAACCAGGATGCCTTACTATGTATGTGAATTGTTATTGTGGCCTACTTTTTAAACATCTTATTCTGAATGTATTTAAATAAATACCTGAAAAGTATTTAGTGGCTACCTATATGCCCACTACCCATATTCTGTCATTCTATCAACAATTATTTGTATACAGGCAGTTTTAATAAAAAGCCATATATTCTAGGAAATGAAGTAATATAATTTGTTACTAGGTAATTATGAATTATAACATTTCAACTGTAGTAAATAGGGTTTTGTGATTATTATTGTGCTCCACTTTAGTTTTATTAAAAGCTTATGAGGGTAGCCATTTTGTTATTTTTTTATTTTAAGAATGTCTCCTGGAGGGGGAGGCCCGGTGGCACTCAGAGGAAGGATAGCAGGCTACCAAGAAGAGACTTGATACCCTATGAGCATATACAGGGGGAGGAAGTCCCCCTCAGGAACAGTCATAGGGGAGGGGAATAAGGGGAAAATGGGAGGGAGGGAAGAATGGGAGGATACAAGGGATGGGATAACCATTGAGATGTAACAAGAATAAATTAATTAAAAAAAAAAAAAAGAATTCTTGTGGCTTCAGTCCTTTGTTGTTGGGACCAGAGATAGAACTAAATCTGAATGTTCCTAATCTCAAAAGCCCATAATTCATCAATTTCAAAATGTAAAACTTTTGAGTCCCACTACAGTTTCATGTGTGAAAACTCCACATCTTGACCTCTGAGACAGTTGTATTTGAAACTCAGATGAACTAAAAATATTTACAAAATTGCCTTCTGGCTAGATTTATAAATTGTATCCATACCATAAACGAGCTTGTGTTTCTGCTTGGGTCTCATTCCCAGTATATCCTGTTGGGTATATGAAAATATCTTAATTCTGAAATACTTAGCCCAAGCTTTTTAAATCAAAGTTCCTTGTCTGTGCTGCTGCATTAAAAACATCAAGTAACGACACTAGTGTTCTAAGCATGGGTCTTAACTTACAGTGGGTCTGGAATTTGTTTAGAAACCAAATATTTTGACCAACATATTAAATTCTTAACTGGAAATGTGACTCTTAGGAAGCCTAGAGTCATGAATGTGGAGGGTGACAGTGATGTGGCTTGCTTTCTAGAACTACTTTTATGTCTTTCCAGTATTTAATTTGCAAATATTACATCCAGGGTCTAATATTGATTTTGTCACTGAAAATATTACCTATTTTCAAATGTGAGATATTAAAATAAACTTAGTTTTGTTAGGTAACTGATTTTCCTTCTTCACTTATCATGAAAACATCCAGCTTCCTAGGACATAAGTCACTTGGGTTTGTTTCTTTTTACAATTGTTTAAAATATCTAATTACAGTGGTTAAATCCATGTCATCTTTTCCAGCATTTCCGTGACTACCAACTTTGTCATAGAAGTGAGAAGTGAAGGGCTAATGTAATTATTTTGCATTCAAATCATAGTATTGGCTATTAATATCCCCCAGAGCCACAGTTTCATTTAGTAGCAATGAATAATCATTTGAGCAGCAATCTCCTATGTTAAAAAAAAATTACGGGAGGTACGCAGCAGGCAGGGGCATGAGTTACCTCCTCCACACAACGGCCAGAAAGTAGGGCCTGCACAGCGCAAGTCAGTTGCTCAAAGATAAACTCAGGGGCGTGTTTCCTCCAAACAGTCCCTACTTTGCCTAGTTTTACGACCTCCCAAGTATTCTGATCTTTATGGGGTGGAGGGGAGAAGGATAAGTGAATTAAGCCACCTATTAGGCCAGAGACTCATGATCTCATCATCTCTGGAAATGCCACAGCAAACACAGGCAGAGCTGTGATTTGTACTATAAATTGCATCATCGTGTACAGCTATACCCACTCTGCTATGTAGATCGGAAGGAAGGAAGGAAGGAAGGAAGGAAGGAAGGAAGGAAGGAAGGAAGGAAGGAAGGAAATTTTATTCCTGTGTTTTACTGATCCTACTGTTTAGGACCATAAATTCCTAAGTGGGCTTCCTATCTTGGGGATTTAAACAGTGATACAATCCTATAACCTTTTGTTTTTGTTTTGTACCCCGCCCCCCTTTCAGACAAACTCTCATGCAGCCAGGCTCCCCTTTGAACTTAGACAGCTAAAGATAACTTTGAGCATCTGATCATCCTGTCTCCACCACCTAAGATGTTCACTACGGTGCCTGGTTTTATGCGGTGCTGGGGGATCCAATCCAGGACCTTTGTCTAGCACTCTGCCAACTAAGCTAAGTCTATGCCCATCCTTAAACTTTTTGTCTTTAAGATGACATATCTCATGGACGTTTCATTACTGTTTTTCACTTAAATAACACTGTAGCGGTAAAATATAGCATCTGATAAGTAGAAAAAGATAATTCCATTCAGAACCAAACCCATCTTGACCAACTGTGTTTGCTGGTCTGGTTTGGGTCCTGGAGAACAGTTTTTTACAAAAACAACTGCTCAGCAGAGCTACCTTCCCTTTGCACAATACCAATATTATCCATTTGTTTCTACCCGAGTCTGACATGGGCTAGAGAAGGCCAGCTATTCATAACTGTACTCTTGTTAGATGAAGTAGGGGCTCACTGAATATAGAAGGAAATTGTATAGTTTCCTAAATTCAGGATTTAACAAAAATGACAGATAATGGTGCAACTTGAATATATTATGCCATCCAAGGACTTAATAGCTCAATTCAAACCCTAGGTTTTAAATGTTAAAATATATAATACATATATAGACAACCAAACCAAGTTGGGTGTATATCTACAACTGCTAGTACACACAGACTACAGTAGTCATTTAGCAATGTCTCAAAATTAGCTTTGGGTATAACAATGTGATAGCTGTGATTACTACATGTCAAATCTCTGTGTGGCTGCCAGCTAAGTGACTTCAGATTACATACGTTCTCATATTCATGCATGTGCAACCCCAACCACAGAGACAACTTGATTTTCAAAATTGTAATTTATTTAGAAGTACTAAAACTAGGGCCTAAACTCAGCCCAATCACCTCAGTTCTATCCCTGGACCGCACACAGTGGGGGAGAAGTGACTCTTACATACTGTCCTAAGACACCCCTCTCTTCTCTGTCTCTGTCTCTCTCTCTCTGTCTCTCTCTCTCTGTCTCTCTCTCTCTCTCTCTCTGTCTCTCTCTCTCTCTCTCTCTCTCTCTCTCTCTCTCTCACACACACACACACACACACACACACACTCTAAACTACATAGAAAAATTAAGTAGTAAATAATGAATATAACAAGGCAACACTAAAATGGTAATTGTAACTGGTAAGTACCTTGACAACTCAACAATATATATGTTATATGAAAATTTACAGTATCCACTGAGTCACGAAAACTAACCAATTCAGTGCTGCCAATCTAATATATATTTAAGTTATTCTTAAAATATACAGTACATAGTATTACATGCAACAGTTTCTGGGACCCTAGGTCCCCCTTATGTACATAGGTGTTTTACACCCATACATGTATGTATGTGCACATCCATGCTTGGTGCCTGCAGAGGCTAGGACAGCAGATCCCCTGAAACTGGAATTAGAGAGTTGTGAGGCATCATGTGGGAGCTGGAGAATGGACGTTGGTCTTCCTGGAGAGCAACAAGTGCTGAGCCAAACAACCAACCAAAACCACTCAATCTAACTAAAGCACAGTTACCAATCTAGCCTGTGGAGCTGCAAGACAGGAACAAATGTGCACTATTCAAAACTGTCAGTTTCTGCAGGTGCAAAGTGTGCAGCTGGCAGTAGCAGTGAGCTAGCCCAGTATAAGCACAGCGCTGCACTTGATCCCAAGAACCATAGAACCAAACCACTGCAGCTTCCTCTGCAAGACAATATTTGCTTTCTCAGGAGACCAGTAACTAACTCTCTTCCACTTTGCAATTCACAAAGTAAAGTTACCCTTCTACATAAAAGGACAACTTAATTCTGACACTGGAAAACACAATGTAGTCTATAAAATCTATTTTGTTTAATAAACCTCATAAACAGAATTTTTAATCAAATAAATAAAAATAATGCTCATGTTAAGCTAACTGAAAAAAAAAAAAGAAGCCATAGCATTTGCTCCTTTCTAAAAGCAGTTAGAACAAGAAGTGACTAGTTTTAAAATTCAAAATAAGCCAAAAAGTAATGGCGCAAACCATTTTTGTACAACTAGTTGCCAACTCAGTGATCCAACTGTTACAGCTCATGTAAGGTTGCCACTGAGAGCAGAGATGACCAACAGGAAGGACTCGAGCTGCAAATTAAGTTCTAAATAAGACTTCTCATCCCTTAGCTCTTCTGTAGCCAGAGCCAGTTTTCTAAAAGAAAATGTTGCCCATTTGATAGTGAAAAGCCATAGAAAGCACTGGGCTTGCTGTGGTGTGAATACTCCTGAAGAACTCACGCTTAAGTGTAATTACCAGTGTGGCCATCGGAAGGTGGCCACGCGAGGGGATGGGCTGCCGGGCTCCAGTCAGCTCTGCCCTCTGCTCTACACTACTTTGTATCTCTATCACCTTTCCTTCCTGTTCCATGAGAAGAATTAACAGGACAGATGCTCACGAGATCATGAGTGCCATATTGGACTTACCTACTTCCAAAACTGACCCAAGTAATCCACTTGGATAAATAACCTCATCTCAGGTATCAGTTTTAAGTGACATAAAACTGAGTAACACAGAACTGGAATGCAGAGATCTAGACTTTTTCCAGAGAGTTAGGGCACTTGACTGTGTATCCAAGTCAGGGAATCTCTGCTTAATTATACTGAGAAGCTTGGATTAAATTCCCATGATTAGATATAATATGCCAAGTTGAAGCTGACAAGTCATCAAAAAGTTTTAGCCTTATTATAAAGAATTTACAAATAATAAAAAAGATCATGCTTAACCAGAAACAACACCTATGTATTACAACGAACGTCTGTACAGTTAGAAAAGCCATTCTGAACCCACGGCATTTCTCTTTACACTTTCACTATCAAACAGATTTGTAAGCACTTATCTATAACCAGAAAACAAACAAAAGCCATAAAAGTTAAAACTAGAAAATTTGTAATCTCATTTGTGATGGTTCATGTTCCTTCTCTATTCAGTCCTTGTCACCTAAAGTTTAACCTTTCTTGTTCGCTTTTCTACAACTTACACCACAAACATACATTGCTTATATAATATACATATGCATACATGTACACATATGCATGTACACGTAAACATGGATCCACAGGAGGGAGAATGTGTTCTTTTTTTTTCCGAGACCGTTACTTCACTTAATGTTACATATTCCAGTCTAAGACATACTATACTCAACAAAGCCAGCTCTCACAAACGAAGAGACGCTTCATGACAGGTAGAAAGCTGATGGAAGCAATACAAGACTTACCTCCAAGATACACTTAAGGGAAACTTATACTAGAACAAATGACTGATAGAAAATATAAAAACTGAAGTGCAACATTCAACAAACAGCAAATACACATAAAAAAGGAAGATCAAACCTTGCTGCAGAAGATCCCCAAAGCAGAAAGATGAGATACAATCAGATGGGTTCAATAGCTAAAAACTAACTAAATGAAAAGATATACTACCTGTAAGGACTTCGCTTACCAGTGAAGATACACACAAACTGAAAAAGAATGAGAACAGATGTAACACACGCACACAAAAGCCAAGAGCCAGAAGTACTACTAGTTACATATAATGTAAAAAATTTTAAATAAAAATAAAAATATGCACAAAAGCTAAAGGTGAGCTGTAGCAGTACGAAACTATCCCTACAGCCCTTAGGAGGGTAGGTAAGACAGGGGGTCACTAACTCAACACTCACAGGGTTACAAAGCAAGACCCTCCTCAAATCAGAGGCACCCAGTATGCATCATAAAGCAATCTATATAATAGGAGGAGATGCTTTTAAATACCCATAGGCATGCAATATTAGAGCACCCAATCACACAAAGCAAACACTGCAGGATTGAAAAGGAGAGGGGAGGGGAGATACCCACTCAACACTCAAATAACTGAGACGCTCACTACCCTAGATTCATCCGTGAGGAGAACATACACACCCCTATACTAAAAACAGAAAGAAAAACCACCAAAGAAACAGTTAAAGAACAACTGGATATAACACAATGTCATAAAAGTGCTACAAAATACACATTCTCATAGTTTATAGAACATGCTACAGGATAAACCACATACTTCCAGTGTAACTAACACATTTTTCACTCTTCACTAATTACTCTCGAATGTATCTATAGGGGCTAGGAGGTAGCCCAGAGGTAAAGTGCTTATCTACAGACTTGAGTTCAATCTCAAGAAACCATGAAAAAAAACAAAAAACAAAAAACAAAAAACAGGGACATAATGGCACACACACACACTTGTAATCCAAGGACTGGAGAGACAGACTGATCTGTGAGGCTCCCTGGCCAGCCAGCTCAGACTTTACTCCCAGGCCAGTGAGACCCATCTCAAAAGAAGGTGCAAAGTGTTCCTTAGGGTAGTTAACCAAGGCTGTCCCTATCCTCCATATGCACACACATACATGTGCACATGTGAATCAACACCCACATACACACATATAAACATCAAAAATGAACTCGTAGTTTGATATTATAAATATTGTGATGAGTAATATCAGTTGTGTCGATGTGGGATCACCCAGGAGGCTATGTTCTGGGCATGGCTGGAAAGATTGTCTAGATTAGGTTCACTGGGGTCACAACACCAACTTAACTGTACACGGCACATGACATGAAGCACCATCCACAGGCTGGGAACTCCAGACTGTTTAAAAAGGAGAAAGTAAACTGAGCAAGAGCATTCCCCATTCTGTTTCCTGAGTGTTGATGCCATGTGAAAAGACCCTGCTGTCATGGCTTGTCCTCCACAATGGACTGAATCCTCAACTTGTGAGCCTAAAGGAACCTACACCCTTCTTTCCAGAATAAGCTGCTTCTACTCAGGTATTCTGTCACAACAAGATGAGTGACTGATACAACACTATATTTTCAGGTCTAGTCTAATAAATGGTGGCAATTATTAACCAGATTCTAAAGAAGCCATGGTGTGTATGTGTGTGTGTGTGTGTGTGTGTGTGTGTGCGCGCGTGTACACACATACGTATGCTTTTAACCATAATAGAATAAAAATAGAAAGTCAAAAATCTTCAGAAGTTGTACAAAGAACTAAACATGCTATTTAATGAATAGAGACACTTGGGAAATTTAAAAAAAAATTATTGGTAACAAATGAAAATAAAAATAGCACACAAAAACATACTACTGAAGAGTAATGTTTGCCGTAATGTGTACGTATGCTAAGGAGATGAGGAGTAGCAGGGAGGTGTGTTCAGATTAACAACTTGAAGATACAATTTAGGGAACAAAAGCAAGCACAAACCAAATCCAAAAGGTAATGCGAAGACAGATATAACAAGATCAGAGATAAGATAACTAAAATAGAATAATGAGAACGATGAAAGAAACAAAAAAAGTTCCTTTTCAAAAGATAAACACAATTGGAAAAAATATGTTAACTAGATGCAAAAAGGAAATAGAACATAGTACAAGAAACACCATAGAAAGATAACTTATGAGCTACTCTCAATAATTAAATGCTAACAAATTAGAAAAAAAAATACATGTAACCCTAGATACATGTCATATATCCTAAACAAACTTTAACTATAAAGATATAGAAAACCAGCCCATAAATACCTAGGGATATTGAGTATGCTCTAATATTTAGATTGTATATAACTATGTCGTACACCCTCAAATATATCTGGGGTGTGTGTGTATGTGTGTGTGTGTATGTGTGTAATAATTCATTGTTGATCTGAATTTAATTTTAATTAGAAACTCATTTATCTTGCCACCCTGGACTCAGTAGTAGCCTTCATGCAACTTAGGAATGGAGACAAAATCAGAAAGCCTAAGCCCTAAGGAGAGAATGTATCTTAGCTGGAGAAGTGAAGTCATGTGTATATAAGTCAACTTTATGCCTGTGAATTGGATAAGAGAATCTTCTTAGAGAAACTTGTCCAACAGCAATGCTCAATTCTAGCTCCTTCTGTGTCTGTGGCAGCTGTAGCAGGCTCCTACAACAATCCTAAGCCACCCACTGGTGTTTAGGTCAGTGCTCTTGGCTTGTCTGTAACTTAGCCAAAATCTTGATCTCAGGCTGTTCTACAGCAATTTGTGACATCCAGCTGAAGTTAACCAATTCTGGGAGAAACTAGTTTTGGTGCTGTCATTTGAAAAATAAAACCAATTAACTCAAACTGTTATAAGCATTTTTACTATTTCGTTAACTAAAACAAATAACTAACTTCACACTCACAAAAACATAGTAAGACACTGATATCCTAATTATTAAAAGCATAAAAGTAGAGCTTTACATTAAATGGAAAAAAGATGTATAATTACACAGCCATAACAGACTCTTCCACGGTTCTGACAATAGCTATAATGCAGGGATTCATACCCAAATGTCTCTATGGTATGAAAACAATGATATAAATTAAGCGAATATAAGAGGGAAAGGTGAGATGAGATGTCTAATGCTCGTCACTCAGGCAAATGCTGACTCTGCCAAGCTATTTCCGTCATTAAACTTGTGGTAGCCGTCTCAAGTGTGTGACCTCAAACCCAGGGACAGCCATACTCACAGGCCAGCATCACTGCCCCCCCAAAAGCAAATAGTAAGTTGAATGAATTATCAAAATTAAGGCATAAAAGTTATACACTACATAAATAAACTTAAGGACAGAAACTATGTAATCATTCTCAATGATAAATAGCATTTGACAAAGTTTAAGTTGTAACACAAGAACTGATGACATTAGGAACCCATGATGCATAAATCAAAGTAATAAAAACTCATAAAATATATTTTAAAAAAGAAAACTAAAAATAATAACAACAACAACAACAACAATAATAATAATAATAATAATAATAATAATAATAATGGCTATATACTACAAGCCTAGAGCAATAATAATAATAATAATAATAATAATAATAATAATAATAATAATAATAATGGCTATATACTACAAGCCTAGAGCAAATATTATACCAAACAGAAACAAACTGAGTTCAATGCCTCTATGCCATTTTTAATTCAATATAGTACTTTAAATATTAGCTAGAAAAATTAGCCAAGGGAGAAAGGTTTTAAAAATAGGAAAAAAAAAAAAAAGTCAAATTGTTCTCACTAGCAGATGAGGTAATTCTATACTTAAAGGACTCTAGAAACTACCAAACAAAGACTTTATAGAATCTACTAAAAAACATAGTAGGTACAGGATATAAAATTTTAGATGAATCCATAAGTTAGAGGCCAGTCTGGTCTACAAAGCAAGTCCAGGACAGCCAAAGCCACACAGAAACCTTGTATTGAAAAAAGAAAAAATTTAAGAGTAGCCTTCATATAGTAATGAACCCTCAGAGAAGGAAATTAGGAGAAAAAAACTCAGGCATATTAACTCACAAACAAGAAAGAAAGATAGCCTAAATGAACCTAAAAATGTACCTAGCCAAAGTAAAAGTCCTCTATGATGAAAACCTCAAGACACTGAAAAAGAAAATCAAAGGTGACATGAGAAGACAAAAAAACATTTCACATGCCTGGACTTGTGAATTAATATTGTGAAATTAGTTTTACTACAAAAAAATTAATCTATAGACTAAATGATATAACCTTTTAAATTCTGATGTCACCCTTGGTGGGTCTAGAAAACACAATTCAAGAATGTTATACCAAACTACAAACAAAACAAAACAAAAAACCACATCACCCAAAGCAATCCTAAGGAGTAAGAATCCAACTGAGGTGACACGACATTTGACCTCAAATTATACTACAATAAGCTACGGTGACAAAGATATCCTGGTATTGGCATAAAATCAAACACACTAATGGAGCAAAATAAGAGGAATTGGCAATAAACAGACAAAACTATGGTCACTTAATCTTTGACAAAGGTAACAAACACTACACTGCAAAAAAACACAGCCTATTCAACAAATGTAGCAGACAAAACTGGATATAGCACCTGCAGAAAAGTAAAAGAGATCCGTAGCCTTCACCTTAGACAATAAGGAAGTAGAATTGGATTGGAGATGAGAATTAAGACCCTGAAAGTCCTAGAGAAAATGCTGGGATTTTTGGAGGCAAGCAAGAATTCTCTAAGCAGGAGCCCAGGAACAAGACTCAAGAGTCAATGGACAGAACTCTATAAAAACTAAAGTTTCTGAACAACAAGACAAAGAGCTACCAGCTGAGTGCACACTAGCAGGCCTGAGTAGGAAAGATCTTTAGCAGTTGTATTTCAGAGAAAAAAATTAATCTATAGACTAAATGGTATAACCTTCTAAATTCTGATGTCGCCCTTGATGGGTGTAAAAAACAGAATTCAAGAATGTTAAATGAAACCACAAACTAAACGAAACAAAAGAACTACATCAACCAAAGCAATCCTAAGGGGTAAGAATCCAACTGAGGTGACACGAAATTTGACCTCAAATTATACTACAAAAAGCACCCAGAATTTAAAAATAAATCCAAAACTTAAATTAGCAACAAAACAAACAGCAAATCAACAAATGAAATAAGCAGTTCTCTAAAAAAGAAAAGTAACTATTGTTAAAAGTGGTCAACATTTTTAGTCATCAGGAAAATGAATATTAAAATTAGTTTTGAGAAGCTACCTCACCCCAAGAAAAATGGCTATCACCAAGAAACCTGACAACTCACGCTGGGAAGGATGTGGGGAGAGAGAAACCCTTAGTCACCACTTACAGGAGAATAAATTAACATGCTCATTAGGAAGTAAGTTTGAAGATTCCTTAAAAAATTAGAAATGAAACTACTATATGATATAGCCGTGCCATTCCTAGGCAGCTGCCAGAAGGTTCCATACCCTACACCACAAAGGCATCTATCTGCACACCATGTTTGTCCCTGCCCTGTATACACGAGTAAAGAATGGACCAGCTTGAATGTCTACCAGCAGATGACTGGATAGGGAAAATGGTGCACATACTCAATCAACATGAAATATGATTCAACTGGGGTCAGGGAAGGAAATCATGAAATTTTCAGAAAAAAAGGATGCACTTGCAAAGCATGCTTAAGAGAATGGAGCCAAGCTAGGAATGAAAACACATGTGCACCTTCTCTCTCATATACGTAAACCTAGCCTACAATGCATGTATGAACATGTAAAACTAGGCATAAGAGTAGATACAATCTAAAATTTAGAAAGAAGGCCAAGGGAGGATAATGAGAAAGAACCGCTTTTTTCTTTTTGGGGGGTAGATATACAAAACTCAACTTTCTGAAGCAGCAAAATCAACTTTTTGAATTCCAAAAATATATAACATGTTACTCCTTTGAGGTACTACTGATGGTAAACGTTTGACTGCCTTTTTACTTTGATTGACTATTAACAAAAAAACAAATTAGACATAACCTGTCATGGAACAACACATCTGTCACACTGACCCACGCACAACATGCCATCTACACATCTGTCACACTGACCCACGCACAACATGCCATCTACACATCTGTCACACTGACCCACGCACAACATGCCATCTACACATCTGTCACACTAACCCACGCACAACATGCCATCTACACATCATCTGTCACACTGACCCACATACAACATGCCATCTACACATCTGTCACACTGACCCACGCACAACATGCCATCTACACATCTGTCACACTAACCCACGCACAACATGCCATCTACACATCATCTGTCACACTGACCCACGAACAACATGCCATCTCTCCAGCATCTGTTTTAATTTTCCAAAAGTATGCTTTACATAGAGCAAAGCAGTTTACATATTAAGTAGCACTGTAACAGAATGACTTGATAATAGCTTTAAATAGAAGAAAAGGAGCCATACATGTAGGTGAACCACCTACACATATACACTAGAATAATGAAGAGGCCTGGGTGGGGAGGAGCTGGACCACACAAGGGAGCATATGGCAAGTGACCCAGGTACACTAGACAGAAGGAAGCAAGGGAAGACAGTGCACAGAGTCACAAGATAAAAAAAGAATAAAAATCATAAAAACATTTGTTTAAAAAAAAAGACTTAAAGACTGCTAGTAAGTAACTGGCCTATACACACTGTGTTTTTCCAATGAACACATAACGGTGGTAAAATTTAACTTACAAAGATAAACAACAATAAATAATACTAAGTAAGTCAAAACAAAAAAAAGACTTCTGAAAAAGAGCCTAGGGTGGAGAATCACACTGTGTGAAATGCTAACTCCATCTGAGGGAGGGAGCTGGAAGGATTACCAGTACTGTATGAGCATAAAACAGTATGCGTACACTGGGGATAACTGGGAGGAAGCAGTCAGGACAGTGTGAAGGTGATGAGATATTGATGGCCAAACAGACCCTGAGCTTTTAATTGTGTGGGCCAGTCAGTCTGTTCTCAAGTCCTGTCTGCAACAGTGAGACTTGTGATACAAACACACTATTTTTAAAAGCCACTCACACAAAAAACATAGTGCTAAATTTGTCCCATAAACTGCCAGAATGCAAACTACACACGAATACAAACTTTGATTCATTTAAAATCATTTGATGGGACTGGTAAAACAGCTTGCCAGGTAAAGTATATGCTGCGTAAGTAAGATCGGCAACCTGAGCTCAAACCTTGGAACAACCCATGTGATGGTGGAAGCAGACAACTGATTCCACAAGCATGCTGGAGTGGGGCACATGTAACACACACACACACACACACACACACACACACACACAGTCACTTCATGTGACTGAATTAAAGCCTGAATGCACAGAATTTTGAAGAATTATTTAAAATATTTTCTTTGTAAAGCATGCTCCTCTAGACTTAGCACTAGTTTTCAAATTGAGGTTTGACAAAAGGCCAGCAGTGTCTCTTAGTATATTCTTCTCACAGTTGTTTTTAATGTATTATTGCTGTGAAGAGACGCCATGACTGAAGCAACTCTTAGGAAAGAAAGCATTTAATTAGGGGCTCGCCTACAGTGATCATGACAGAGGGAAGCAGGAGGGGATTGCACTGGAGCTCAGAGTTTAACATCCTGATCCACCAGGTTGAACCTGGTGTGGGCTTTTGAAAGCTCAAAACTCATCCCCAGGTGACACACACCTCCTACTGGATAGCTCCCAGCCTTTCTCAAACAGCTCCCCTACGTGGGGGTCAGTGGGGCTACTCTCATCCAAATCCCCAGCATGAGGACTAAACAATTTCCTCTTTAAAGCCCTAAACTTGAGAATACAATCAATGTAAACTCGTATTACTGACGTTGTTGATGTTATTCTTAATAAGTCTTCAAGTCTTAACACATGTATGAGTAAAGGAGAATTAAAATATTAACATTCATTTTTACAGCTAAACACACCGATTTAGATTTCTGACATTCATTTTTATAACTAAACACTCCCCACCCCTGCCCTGTTTCTCTCTTTCAATCCTTAACTGTACAAGTTATTCTACTTTAAAAGGGAAGTGGGGGAAAGGAAAGCACCGTGTTAAACTTGGTGAAGCTCACAGTACTAATCATCCTTTAAGCCTAACCCCAACTTCACATAAACATCCAATGCGCACTCACAATAACTGTATCTGTAGTGCTTTGAATGAGAACGGCCCCCCAAAGGCTCAGATATTTGAATACTTGACCTAAAGTTGATAACATTATGAAAAAAGAGAGACAAAAAGACTTTCTTAGAATAAGAAAAAAGCTAATAGAAGAGATTAAAAAGGCTCATCTCAGGTAATACATGAAAATCCTATTAACACAGGTTTGCCTGTAAATAAAACTCACTAATAAGGAAAAAAAAAAAATCAAATGAGTTCACAAAGTGGTATTTGTAGTATGCGTGCGTGCGTGCGTGCGTGCGTGTGTGTGTGTGTGTATGAGAAAGAGGGGGGAGGGAAGGGAGAGAGAGGAGAGAGAGAGGAGAGAGAGAGAGAGCGCGCGCGCACATATGCAGGAGTTCGGGGCGGGGGGG
Organism: Acomys russatus; assembly: GCF_903995435.1. NCBI lineage: Eukaryota > Metazoa > Chordata > Mammalia > Rodentia > Muridae > Acomys > Acomys russatus. Next base: position 7,842,321 of record NC_067160.1, read on the forward strand.
GGGGGGGGGTATGCAAGAGTGCATAACAATTCCACAGAACTCAAATTAGCTATAAGATGTCAAAATGGAAGAGGTTCTAGAAAGTGAAAAGTTGAGGGAAGAAAGTATTTTTTCCTAACGGACACTTATATATACAATAAAAATCACATAAATTTGGACCTGAGGAGAAGAAAGCGGTTTTTTCATAATAGATACATACATACAATAAAAATCCTGTCAATTTGGGCCTCAGGCCCGGAGAATACAGCACACAAGTATGAGAATAGGAGCTCAGATGCCAGGGCCTGAATAAGAAAGCCAGGCGGCCCCAGCAGCAGCCTAGCCTGGTCCCATCATTCTGTAAAAAGATACAAAGGGTTCCCATGGGCAAGCAGGGCAGGTAGACCAGCCACCTAAACTAGAGTGTCAGGTTCAGCTAGAGACACTGTCTCAGGACAGAGTAAAAGAAAGACACCTAATGACAACTTTCGTAAGTATGTGCACAAGGACTTGTGGAGGGGATGGGAAACAATATGACCAAAATATATGAAAAACTTTAAAATTAATACAATGTCACAAAAGTTAAATTAGACTATAAAAATAATTAAGTGACTAAATAGAGAGGTGGCTCAGCAGTAAGAACATTTGCTGCTCTTGGAAAGGACCTAAATTTGGTTCCCAGAACCCTCATGGGCCAGTTCACAACTGCCTGTAACTCCAGTTCCAGAGGACCTGACGCCTTCTTCTGGCTCTTCAGGAAACAACACATGGATATATATGTATATACATACAAATATCTGTACACACGCAGTCAGTCATCTACACACAAATAAAAATAACAATTTTTAAATCATCTTTTATATTTGAGACTATAATTAATATATTAAAAAATAAAATGGAGAGCAATAAAAAATATCCAAACCAATATGTGACCTCCACATGCACACGCACAGGCAAGCACGCCCTACTTATGTATATAGATGTATATAAACACAAGAAAAATAACTTATTAAGTTATATAAGGATAGTAACAGTAATATTCTAAAGCACTGCTATTCATTAAGACAAATAGGAGTTAATGATTCCAAAAAAAGGAGAGTAGAAAACAGACTTATCTGATAAGAAAAGAGAAACACACTGCTACCCAGGAACTTAGCCATTCACCCTGCTTTTGCCACATACATACACCACTGGTGTATAACACCTTCTCCTACAGCTGCTGCAAAACATTTGGCATAAGCAACTTGAGGGTCTTATTTTTGGCTTACGGTTTTAGAGTCCATCAGGGCAGAAAATTGTAACTGGGGGAAGCATCACTGCCCGTGAAAGCACATGGCTGTATAGAAAACAGAATAAAAAAAAAAAACAGGACCAGAAGCAGGGCCTTACTGCCTATCCTCAAAGAGGGGCCCCTTAGGGAAAACATCTGTCAGCCAGGCCCTATCTCCTGTAAGTTACATAATATCCCTAAATACTGTCACCACCTGGGACCAAAGGCTCAGAAACATAAGCCTGTGGGAGGCTGTTCAATCAGGTAACATCAGAAAAGGCTGTCAAGTCCTGAATGTCTACTGATAGAAAAGCATTCTGACTATGAAACAATCTTGCTTAAAAAAAAATTAAAATTAAAAAAAGGAAAAGGAGAAAAGAGTCAATAGGTTATTGAGGTATCTTAGGATTCTACTGCTGCGTGGAAACACCATGACCAAAAAGCAAGCTGGGAGGGCAGGGCTTATTTGGCTTACACCTCCATATTCTGCCCATCACTGAAGGAAGTCAGAACAGGAACTCAAATGGGGCAGGAGCCTGGAGGCAGGAGCTGATGCAGAGGCCATGGAGGAGTGCTGCTGCCTGGCTGGCTTCACACGGCTTGCTCAGCCTGCCTTCTGACAGAACCAGGACCACCAGTCCAGGCAAGGCTCTACCCACAGTGGGCTGGACCCTCCCCCATCAATCATTAAAATAGAAAATGCCCCACAGCCGGATCTTATGGAGTCGTTTCCTCAATTGAAGTTCCCTCCTTTCAGATAGCTCTAGCTTGTGTCAAGGTGACATGACTAGCCAGCGCAATGGGAAAAGTGGAGAGGGGGCTAGAATTCAGTTTGTCTCTGATCAAGACTCTTGACCTAATGCCCAAATATACCAACGAAATGAAAGATACTAATAGGAGTCTAATAAGCAAGATACAGACCACAGGAAATTCAGCTCAGTTTCTCTACAAAACGAAAAGAGACGGAGAGATCCTGAGCTCAGAACAAAGTACAACAGCGGTTCTCCACCTTCCTAACGCTGTGACCCTTTCATACAGTTCCCCGTGTCGTGGTGACCCCAGCCACACAATCACTTTCACTGCAACTTCGTGACTGTAATTCTGTTGCTGTTGTGAATTGTGATGTAAGTATCTGACATCTGACAAGGAAGCACTGGGAAAGGGTCGTTTGACCCCAGTCCCCAAGGGAGGGAGGCACTGAGAGCCACTGCAGTCAAGTCTCACCAACCAATCTTGACTTACATGCTTCACTTGGATTCTGGTTCAAGTTAAGACTGGGAGAAGCCAAGCCATTTATAGCACATTTTTAATTTTGAATAATGACTAAGGAACTACAACCTCATAGCTAAGTTAAAAGTAGTCTATATCTTTTGAAAAAAGAGTACTACAATATCTGTTTTAAAGGGGGAAGAGATGAAACAATGTTGGGATCTGCTTTGAGTCATACTGTGGAAAGTTAAAGAAATGGCCTGTGTAGGTGAAACAAGAAGAGGCAGGGGCTGGTGACTACTCCAGCCGGACGAAAGCTGCACGGAGAGTTTATTATGCTGGCTTGTTCTTTTTTTTTTTTTTTTTTTTTCCTCATGTTTGCTATTTCCATAAAAAGATAATTTAAAAAATTAAAACACTTCAGCAAGGAACTGTTCTTTTACAATAAATTTCAGAGTTCACAGACAAGAGCAAAATGACCACAGTTTAAACAAAGCCCTTTAACAGAAGTACTGATAGCAAGCATGTGCAAAGGCAACAAAAATGACTTCTAAATTTTTTCAAAGACAGTATGTAAATAAAACAAAGAAAGCCTACTCCATAAATCACATGCATGCCTCAAATTGTGTTTGTGTAAAATGGGACATTTTACCTTATTGTGATACTAGGCAAACAGTAAAAACATGTACACCACAAATCCAACAGTCAAGTGTTCTAGTAGGAAGCAGGAATAGAATCACTGACCCAATGCCTTGCTGTGTCTTCTACATTGTGCTGTCACTACTTTTTTTTTTTTTTTTAAGATTTATTTATTTATTATTATGTATACAGAGCTCTGCCTGCATGTACACCTGCAGGCCAGAGGGGGGTATTAAATCACATTATAGATGGTTGTGAGCCACCATGTGGTTGCTGGGAATTGAACTCATGACCTCTGGAAGAGCAGTTAGTGCTCTTAACCACTGAGCCATCTCTCCAGCCCGCTGTTACCACTTTTCAAATTTAGAAAACTACAGAAAGCATCAGACGTCATAAAAATATGCAACCACACACTTCTGAAATGCACTCTCTTGGGGACTCTGAATAAATGGATTCTCAACCTACTAAAATTTAATGTGATAAAAAATTATATGTTTTTAAGAGACCTATACAATTTTAAATAGCAAAACTACCTAGAGATAATCATCTTTAGAAGGGAAATAAAAAGTGTTTTAAAAAATAAAACAGGGATGTAAAGGGAGGATCATCATGATGATTTGTAAGTAAAGAAAAATAAAATGAAAAGGTAACAAAATCCATGTTTCCCGAGGCCTTTCTTTCATTCAGCCCAAAAAATGTGGAGCTACATTCCCAAAAGCAATTTCAGACTAGATGTCTTTATTTTTCCCCAGATAAACTGGATGTTAAAGAAAAATGACAAAGTATATTTGCTCTGGGACACTGAAGAGGCAAAAAAGAAACTGAGAAGAAAAACCCTTTGTAAGTGACATAAAACTGGTCAAAATCCCCCAACATGCTGACTAAGCCTGTGACAGTAAGCAACACTGTGACTCCTTCCAACTCTCTCCAAAGTTCTGTTACAAAAAGCCATAAAAGTGAAACAACCATTATACACAATAAAAGCCAAGCAGTGGGCCAGATCTTTAAGGTTTAGGAGCACTGCTTACCTGGTATTAGTAACACCACATTTAATCATAACTCAGTGTCACCGGTGCCTTACATAAGCCTCAGCTGCTTCCTTATAGACCCCCATAAGCTGCCACAACATTAAGAGGTAAGACCTCAAAGTCTAGAATATAATTTTAAGTCGGGAATCTAAACAAAATGTGAGGTGCACATCTGAGCGATAAAACTCTATAACCCTGGCCTGTCACTGAGAACAGTCTATCAATTTTGCTAAAAGACCAGTTCCTAGAGACATACTAGGAAAGAAAATCCCCATAACAGTTTCTGACAGCAATTTTTGTATAAAATCATGTTTAGATAAAACAAATTTTAAATAAATGGTGACACTATTAAAAACAAAACAAAATTATGAGGAATCAAACATAAAGCCAGCACCTACAAAAACCTGAATCTGGTACCAGTATTAGAAGATGCCCATGCATGTATGTGCTATCAGCTTTACACTTCCCTTAACATCTGGTGTGCCTGGCAGCTTTCCCTAGTAAAGCACAGAAATCCTTGATTGCTTAACGCTTTTTATCAAACTCATAAAAATGGACTGCTTTCAGTTACCCAGAGAAAAATGTAGATTTTTCATTTGTCCACAAGAAAGCCATACACAGAAGACTACAAAACAGAAAACAAAGCTTTGTCTTATCCATTATGAACACAGTCAATCCTTTCTTCACATCTGTCCTTACAAGGAGAGAAGAAAGCTCGAAATCGTGGCAACGCTTCCTGACAAAGTCCTTCGGAATGACACCTCCCTCCCTAAAGAGAAGGCCAGCCTCACTCAGCCAACCTAAACACCTGAGCCTTACTGTGGCCCAGATTTTAAAACCAGACAGTACCAACATCTTGGATGATTTCATAGAGGAACAAGACAGAGGAATACACTTACACTAAACACATACACAAGCTCTGAGTTCTTTTCATCGGGTTTTTCAAACAACACTGTTTGAAAGAGAGAGAAGAAAAACAAGCTTTCAAATCTGCAGTAAGCTGAGATTTATGCTTGATTCTCTCATGAACATGGTATTACAACTTTTAGAGTTCACAACAACTCTTAGACTAGTTTTTACATTTAAATCAAAATAGATATTATTTCACTTAGGATTTAGCAAAACACTGTATTCATGTTACTGAACTGCAAGGCATCCTGCAGTGCCAGGCTGCTACTCAACTATTTACTCATTACTCTTAGAGAGTCATCTATCCATGGCATGTATGTTTCTGTGGCAGAGAAATTGGTTTCTCATGGAATACCCATGAACTCCCTCTCACTTCAGTCACCTTGTGGTTAGTCACAGCTGTGAAACCAATTTGTGTCTTATTTCCAAACCAAAGCACTTAAATCCGGCGCATGACTCCTTCAGTTCTCTTGACTAGACACGTGTTCCAAGTGGAGGAGCTAAGGATGGAGGCAGGGACCTGCATCTGCATGAGAAGAGCAACACAGACGTGCGCCTGGACCCACACAGGAAGCCTTGCAAATAAGAAACACACCTTAATATGCTGAGCCAGTCATTCTACGCTCCTCAATAATCACAGCACAGCTAGCAGAATTTGGTGTTTCTTACAGCCTAATTGTACCTAAACACTTCGAGACAATACACATTTGAAAATGGCACACCTTGTGTATGCTAAAGGAGATCTTTTCTGTGTACTTTTGTATATGTAAAATAAATAGAAAAATTAAAAGATCGAATTTTGAAAGCAAAGTGGGAAAACAATCCTATACAGAACTTTAAAAAGAAACAGATACTTATAATTTCACTGTAAGAGTAAAAACTCTAAAGCCAACAATCTAACTTTTTTCTAGTAACCACACAAGCTATAAAACAAAACAAACAAACAAAAAAACCCAATGATCCAAAACTACCAACTGAGAAACTGTAATCCACTACTAGGGAACAGGTAGCAGGGAAGCAAGGAGAGACTACAAAGCCTTTCACAGCACATGACTGTGATTACCAGCCAGAGCTGAAACTGGATGGAGCTGCACCTGCCAATCCACATGCTGGGTCCCAAGAGCTGTGAAGACCAAGTTTTCAGTAAGGATGGCACAAAATGATTTGGTAGCAAAACCAAATTATGAGCTGATCTTAAATGACTTAAACTCACGTGCAATTCAGTTAGTTTAAAGCTGAACTTTGATGATTCTTCAATGTATTTTTTTTTCCTCTTGTTTTGGTTTGTTTTGTGGCACTGGGAATTAAACTTACGGCCTTACACATGCTAAGCCAGTAAGCACCCTACCACTGACCACTAGCACTAGCCCTGCATACGTCTCCCTTAAGTTCCATTAATATTCCTTAGATATAGTCAGCCTACAGCCATAGCATGCCAGCAGTAGACAGAAAGCATTTCTGAGTGAAAAGGCTGTAATTTAGCAGGTTCAATGGTACCCATTCCTGTGGCTTCATACATCATACTGTAAGACACACGTAAACTCCTAATACAGAACTGGTAAGAGATGGAGGCATCGTTGTAGGTGGATGCATTAAAGCCAACTGTCCACTGACTGAGAAGGCAGAGTCCCTCCCGGAGCAGGTGTCTGTGATGCTCCTCCCTCCCAGCTTAACTGATGCTTCTGTTCTGGTAACTCCTGGAAGGAGGAGGCTGTCTTACGCTTTGCAGGCGCACAGCAGCACCTTTGATCTCTACCTTCTACCCAATTCTCAAGAACATGATGTCTCTAGGCTTTGGCAACTGTCCCCAAGATGGGGGGGGGGGGCACCTAGGGCAATACCCTAATACAAAACCACTGATCACAAAGCAAAAGAAAATTATCAAAAGCTTAATACAGTAGCACATCATCTAGAATCTAAGCCTCTAGCAAAATGCCCGAACATGTGTCTATTGAAAGACACGAGAAGAAAGAAAATAATCATATTCTATTCCTTAAACTTGTGCCTAGTTTTGTCTTTCTCTCACATTAAAATAACAAACCATGTTCTGCCTTCTCAATCTGAACACCCAAGCAAATCTGACTTTCCTGATAACCACACACAATGCATCTGCTGTTACAGCTTCACACTCAAGGTGAGAATACAGTATGAGGTACAGAACTGCCGAGCACAGAGAGCAGCATTGGCAGCATGTAACTTTTCAGACGCTCTTACTGTTCCCACCTACTTTCTGACATTATTTGAAATGGGCACTAACAAATACTAATAAAACTATGACCTCCCAGGGGTACCGTTTTCAGTTACCCCCCTGGAGCGGTACGGGGGGAAATGCCTTTAGTCTTCCAACTGTCCAAGTCCTCCTATAGTGGTTTATATGAAAAAAGTAAGATTACTGTGAATATAAGCTTCTTCTAATAATCAAATAAAAATGTTAGCTTAGAATTATATTAGGATAATCATCTTAAACAACTGAAATAAGAACAAATATATATGCTATTTAATATTTTCTCCAATTCAAAAAAAATCATTTTCCTGGAATTCCATTCTGGGAAAAGAGAAGGATGGAGATATAGTGTAACTAGTTAGTAGTGACATGCTCCTGAGCAGCAGAGCAGGGTCTGAACCCAGGTAGCCTGACTTCTATACTAGGACTTTTCAAACCTTAACACACAAATCTTCAAATCTTGTTAACTTCACATTTCTGATTCTACGCCTGTGACTGAGGGTGGAGGAGGGCAAAGGGAGGAGGACGCAGCACTCTGCGCTTCTCACAATTTTCCCCATGATACACAGCTCACCCTATCAGCAACAACAGTCTGGTCTACCTAAAAAGCAATTTAAGCAACCTCCAAAAGACCCTTGATTGAGCTCAGTGAGGAGTTACCAGCTTCTCATTCAGAACTTAGGTTTCCAGGTTTAGTTTTCTTCAAGAATAATATGTCAAAATTTCTAAGCACTTACTTTTAGGTCTTACCAGAAAATGTCATTATAAACTTAAATCTGTAATGCCTACCCCAAATAGGCATTTCCCATATCAAAAAACTATACCAATATCCAAAACATCTGCATTATAATAGATTCTATCTAAAGATGCTAAAGAGTATTTTAGAAGCATGCATTGTATTTATTTATATATATACAGAGAAATTAGGGGCTAAGTTAGAAGCATAGCACCTTTCTAAATGTGCAGTTTCTGTAAGCCTGCCTACAAGACAAGGCCACCCCTTAGCACAGCACTCCAGTCACGTCAACAGGTTTCTCTAAAAGCAGAGCAATGCACACACAATTTTCTTCCAACCTTGCTAGCATATCGGTTATTTACAGCCTAATCCGAAGCCTGCATGGCAAGACTACATTTAAACCAATAAGCAAAAGGTGTGCATCAACAGGTGAACCCTCATGGGCAAACTGCTAGATCTGAGATCACCTAGGAGACACCCCTCTGGGCATGCCCGTGAGGGTGCTTCCAAAGAGAACTCACTGAGAAGGGGGTCCTACCCTGCCTGTGAGCAGCAGTACCTCTTGTAATTCCAAAACTGAAATACATTCAAGTCACTGGCAACCTCATCTTTACCAATGTGCTTGGTACCAGAAAAAAGAAGGAATCCACCTAAGTACCATCAAGCTGACTTAAGGGAGCACAATTCAACAATTAAATCAGTACTTGATCACTCTGGGTGATTAGACCTAACTAAAGAATGCTAATTAAAGAAAGAAATTTAATAAAAATCTTCCTAGTCTGAATAATTTGGCTTTTTTTTTTCCTGAATTTTCTTAGATTTCAATCGCCTCTTTTTCTGAGATACACAGATATACTTTACATGTCTGCCCTGAGGAAGAATTACATCTGTCACATACTTTGAAAGCTTGTATTAAAAAAAAAAAGAAAGAAAGAAAGAAAAAGAAAAGAAAAAAGAAAGAAAAGCAAAACTCCACACACATTCAAAACCATACTATTAGGTTGCTTACATTGCAGACAATATAAACCCACATATCTTAAATGTACTTATAAATACAAAATTTCATTTTTAACCTTAGCCTAAATAAGGAGTGAATTTAAAGCATACAATCTCCATAAGCCTTACAATAAACATTTAAACATCTATGAATTTAAGAACACTGTGATGCTCTTTCCCAGATCTAACATGAAGGCAGTAAGTATATAATACAAATTTAGGCTTGTCCTTCAAAATTCAACACTGCCTGCGCTAAAACAATCTACAAAGTTCCTACCCAGGAGAAGTAGTGGACCTTTCACACAGCATTAGACATACCCAAGTACCTGGCCTTTTTACATGCAAGGTATATACGAGAAAAAAGCCTTAACTTCAAAGTGCTAAAAGCAATTTATAATGCCCACTCTTCTCTAATTACTCATGCAGTGGCAAAGTAACTCAGACAGTAAAGACACAGAAAACTGGAAGATGCCACCTGCAGTAGTTGACAGTTCATCAAGTGCACCGAGGGGCAGAGCAGACCGAAGCTGCTGTGCACACACAGGAGCAAAGCCTCAGTCTGCCGCTAGCCTAACTGCCAAATGCTGAAAGCGCCAGCTCACAGACTGGTCCACAAAGGAAAAATTCAGAACATTCTGCCCATAGAAAGCGTCTGTTTCCTCTAAAATAATTCCTGGTGACCTTGTGGAAACACCCTGGGTGTAACATGGAAGCCGGTTCCTAAAGCACCACAGCACTGCTATGAGTGGGGGGCATCCAACACACACCTAACTCCTTCTGTAGATTACTCTTGTCCCCTGGGCTGTGCTATCTTCATAAAAATCTACCTTTTCAAATGTTCGGTCGTACACACAGTTTTTAAATAGCAGAGGGTTCTGTACTGATCTTTGGGTTTCTCATACTGACAGAAGTAAGTATGCATGATGCAAATGAGTATAGATTCTTCCAGAGTACAAACTTAACTTGATCTTCTGAAATGAACATAGCTTTGACATACCATTTGGGAGGCTGGACAGAAATACTTATATTTAATCAATTTACTTATTTTAAGGACAGCACAAATACAGCATTAGTCTCACAATTAGTTGCAAATTTTCTAGCTAAAAAGAGTGAAAACAATTTTAGTAACACTTACTAAACATAGCCACAATATTATCATTCAACACATAACAGCAAATTTTTATGCTCTGTTAAGCTTTTAAAATTCAATGCATACATCACACTTTTAAGGTGTCATTTTGAACCAGCCACAAGTAAAGCCATCAATAGCTGCATGTGGTTAGTGGCTACAGTATTGGATAGCATGGCTCCTAAATACTTTGAGGTTGGACATGCCTACTTTTAATAAGCAAAACTATTTAATTCAGTGGAAAATTCAGAATCAGACCACCTTATCACAGACCTGATTAACATACATAGTAAGAGGTGAATGGATTACACTTGTGTATATAGCTGACTTCAGAGATCTGTCTGATCAACACAGGCAAACACAGAATTTGTAGCTGAAAGAGATTAAATGCTAAGGCGCCTTTCTACCAAACTGTAACATCGCCTCAACTGTACCAGCAACTCTCAATCATGAGTATCTCTGTGCAAATTATTTATATTTATCTCCAAATGTGATACATTATGAAATAATGCTATATAATCACTCTTCAAAAATAAAAGTAGTATATAAGATGAAACCAAAAATTATGAAAAAAATGTACCCATTGGCTACTTTTGATGCATATTAACATTATTAGACACAACAATCTTAAATTATTCTACCTGGGTTTCAGTGAAATCCTTTCCACGATTACAACTTACTAAGAATTTTCTCAAGCAATTAGGGTAATTGCTTAAAATGTAAATAATTCCAGCAACTCATCCTCCGGAAATAACTGAAACCATTATTTAGCACATAAAATTTGTTCCTTAAGGCATATTACTGGAAATCAGACAGAAATGACTACTCTTGTTTACTGCATTTACATTTTCTAACACTGCATTCGGCAAGCTCTACATCTGGAAGGTTAGTCCAGACTGCACACAAACAGTTCTTTGAATCTGAAATTTTTAGAAATCACTGAAATACAGTGGTAAACAGAAAGGCTCTACAGACATCCAGGCACAGTCAGCACCGTCCACACTGACTTCAGAGGCACAAAATCCTACGTTCGTAAGTTCAACTGTGTATGCTAAAGAGTACCTGTTCTCCTGTTATTATTTCATTAATCTAGATAATTTTAGTTTAGTGCACTTCAAAAGAAAAGAAAAAGGGGAAAAAAAAAAAAAAGGAAAGGAGGAAAGGAAGAAAGGAAGCCAAGGAAGCCCGCTTCTTAGGCTGCACATATATCCAGGCAAGATCATTAATCTCCAATCATTTCTCCACAACTCAAAATCCAAACAACAAAATCTGTTTCTTACCTGCAGTTGGGAGGAGGATCAAGGGTGATTTCAGCTAGCTCCTTCTGAATTCTGTTAGTGAAATGAGACCAAACAAAAACCGATCTGAGGTAGCCTCCAGAACAGCCAGGAATCACACTGCCCTCTACCACTGTGCAGTTAAATGCAAGGCTGGCTCTCCTTCAGTAAGGCTAACATGGCTGCTTCCTCTTTGTTCTCAGAGGCAGAACCAAATCCCTTAGCAGAAACTTTGCAGCTCTTTTTCTCACGTGCTACAGTTACCAAGCGTGTCATTTACACCTGATTTGAGAACTAGCCCTCACTGACCACTACGGGAAGGATATATAATCCATTAAAAAACAGTTTTTAGCAAAGAAATTCTCTTTTCAAGCTTATATGCAAATGAGACAGAAAGGGAGGAGGGAAAACACCAGAGAATTTGACAATGACTTCAAGTCACTTTCTACTGAGCTAAAAATTAATAGCTTGCCACAAGAGCACATTCACAGTTTTGGCAATATTTTAACTGTCGGAGAAGTTTAAAATTTATAAACATCTTTGCCAATGAAAATTTCAAACTGGCATTCACATTAACTACGGCTGCCTTCTCTCAGTGCATCTTAAGGTGGACCTTTTAAGATTTAATAAATTTGCAGAGGAAGAATATAAATATATAAGCTCAAGTTATAAGCAAAAGGCAACTCCGATATTCTCCAAATTTAGGACATTTTCAAAACTTAGGGCACATTTAATATGCTCCTCCACAGGATTCTAACAAATTGGGCACTTTAGATTATTTCAAAGACTGTTCCTGGTCCAAAAAAATACTGTGAAGCTGCTAGCATTTGATTGATAGTTAAAACCCAAACAAAAAGAGTTTGAGTCTCAATAAAAATATAACATTTGATCAGTTTTTACACTTTTCTTTCTTCAGTTCTGACCAATAAAAAAAATCAACAAAGCACCTATACTGGATAATGCTGTGGCTACATTTCATTTTAATCACTAGTTTTTCTAGCTATTCCAACATTACCACGACTCAAGAGTCCTACTGGCAGAATTTTTTTCTGTCACCACAGAAAATAGAAGCCAACAGAAAACGGCTGATCTCTAAGTTCGCCTTAGTGACATTTCCCCTGCTGTTGGCCTGTCGTACTTATCCACAAGTTACAGAGTGAAGAGAACGAAGGACAGTGACATCTTCTGTGACTGAGCAACACCTAAAACTACAACTGGCTACTTTGGAGTCTTATCTGGCCTCACAAGAAGGTGGGGTGACAGTAATTTTACCCACAGTAACAACTGCGCTGCAAGATTCAAAGCCTTCTTCACACAAACTGTGATCCAGTTTAAAAAGCACACTAGAAGATGTGCTTTCCAACACAGCCAAGCCTGGCAGCTACCAACTCTCTAGTAAACATTACCATCTCTCACCATTCCGTTTTGCGGAGAGAGGCACTGCTGGTCTCTAGAACTGTCCCTTCCACTCAAGCATGACTCACTAAAGGAAACCTCTCCGATGTACCATCTAATTTGGGTTCACCAAATTTTCCTTGCCAACCCATTCAACTGTCAGAATGCACCCCCCAGCTCTCCTTGAGGTGACTCAAGTTACCATATACAGAACCAAGTGCACGTGCTTTCAAGTCAGCAGTCGTAGGAAGGTTGCCTATGCACCACGCACAGAATGACAGCTCCTTCACGGTCACATACATTTGACGGGGAAGTATTTCTGAACAGCTGCCATGGACATTAAGCCAACAAAAGCACCCAATGGGACAAGGAGGCAGCTTCTCAACGTGAGTCCTCCCTTGCAGGCGTTACCTTTTAGCACTAGTGGATAACTTAGCAGTCGTTTTGCTAGAGAGTTTGGTGTTTTTCTTTTGCTGGGTGGCAGAAGGTTTTCTTTCTTCCTGTTCCTCGGGCTCTGGAGCGGCAGGGTCTCGCTGGTCCGCATCTGAACTGCCACTGCTGGTGCTGGGGCTCTCATCATCCGACCTTTGCCTATCACTGGACATCTTGGTGAAGTTATCTCTGGGAAAACTCCTAAGGAGAGAAGGGACCGGCAGAGAAATGTTAGATCTTAAAAAATAACCCTGCAGCATGCTGCTCTCTCAATAAGCACCTACGAGAGTATTTTTGTAAAAGGATTCAAAAGTCCCTGTATTTATGGTACAGCAAGGTTACAGGGAGGGGAGGCTGATGGGTTGTGTACCGCAGGCGTTGAGGGATTTAGAGAAGTCAAGTTAGGAAACCCACTCACATTTTTCCCCCATCCCTCAGACAATCTATCAATTGTCTACTTTCTCAGAAGGCATGAAACAGATTTGCCAGGGAACTTGGGCAACGGGCATTAATAACATATGACAACTGTAAATAACAGATCTCGCTGAGAATGTTCGAAAGTCACTAAAATCGTCTAAATATTTACAGGCTGACACGGGGTCTGAGCCACCAAATCCTCCTTCCCAGAGGGAAACATACCCTGTTAGTCGCCCATATGCTCATTTACAGTGGCGGGTCCTCCCGTGCGCACCGAAAGCCTTTGAACACAGCACTCAAATTTAAAAAAAAAAAAAAATCAACTGGCAGCCGCCCCACAGCCGGCGGCGAGGATTCACCCGGCCAAGCCCGAGCTGCCACCCGAAGAAGGGCAGGATCCGAACTGCACCTTCTGCAAAGCTCCCGGTGCCACCGACGTTCCCCGCTCAATTCCTCCTCGCTCACCGACCGACATTTTGTCCAAAAAAAAAAAAAAAAAAAAAAATCCGCAAAGCGGCCAAAAAGCCCGAGGGCAAAACAAACAAACAAACAAACAAAAGCCCTCCCCCATACACACCACCACCACCACCCACACCCCAAGAAGTGCAACAAATTGGCGCGACCAGCCCCGGGGCGAGCGCGGGGCCACGCAGCTCCGCGGTCCTTTGTGGGGAGGGCCGCGCAGGGGACCGCGCCACTGCGCCCGCCCGCCGGGGGATGCGGGACCCGCCGCCCCGCGCCGCCGGCTGGCTGACGAGCGCGGCTGACTGAGGAGCGCGGCGCCCGGCGCGAACAAAGCTGCCGCCCCCGCCCCCGCCGCCCCCCACGCGGGCCCCGGCCCCGCCGCCGCCTTACCTCGGCCGCCCGCCCGGCCCGCTCGTGCGCCGCTACGCTGTGGGGGAGGGAGAGCGCCGAGGAACCTTCCTTGAGGAAATGGAGGCAGCCTGGGGTGGGGGGGCTGAGGGGGGGAGAGAGAGAACCACGGGAGGGGGTGGGGGGGAGAAAACAGGGAGGGGAAAAAAAAAAGCCGCCGCCGAGCGCCGAGGCTCCGGCCGGGGAGTGTGGAACATCGAAAGTCGCAGGCGGCCGTGCAGTGCCGCGCTGCGGCCGGAGGGTGGCGCCGCCCCGCGCTCCGGGAGCCACGGTGGGGTGGGCGCTCCGCCGGCCGAGGCGCAGGGACGCGGGAGCCCCCCGCGCGCTCAGCCTCCCGCCGCCCCGCTCGGCTCGGCTCGGCTCCTCCCGGCCGCGCAGTCAGCAAGTTCCGAGCGAGCGAGCGAGCGGGGGAGGGGCGGGCGCGGCGGCGCGCGTGCTCGCCGCTTGCCTGGTGGAGGGGGGAGGGGGGAGTGCGAGCTGCTCGCGCGCGCCCCCGCGTGCGCGCGCCCCCGCTGAGCCTCCCTTCCACCGGGTTTGCGCGGGGAGGAGGGGGGGGCACTGGGGAGGGAAAGAGGGGGTGTCGGATGGTAGATGCGCACGCGTCCGCCCGCCCGCGCGCGGCCGGGACAAAGAGCGCGGCGGGGACCGGCGGGCTGGCCCCTGCGCCCTTAGCCGCCGAGCTCGTCCTGGAGGGAGGAGGAGGCGGTGGGGGGCGCGGTCTCGCGGGGCCGCGGGTGGCTTCCGGCCTGAGCCCGCCTCCCCCCGGGCGACGCTGCCCATTGGATTACCCGCCCCTGAGATCCGGGAGGGGGGCGAGGGCGCTCCCGCGGTTACCCGGGGAGATCCCGTACCTGAGCGGAGAGCCCTGGGCGCGTGGCTGGGGCTTCCCCCGGTGCCCCGGGAGGCAGGAGATGAATAGTGTTATTGAGGAGGCCAAGCACGCAGGCAAAGCAAAGCTGCTCCTGGCCCCTCTGTGAGCTGAAGGAAGTGGCAAGGTGAAGTCCTAGGCTCTGAGGGGAGGTGGAGAGGATTTTGAGGTGGGGGGGCTGGGGATGGGGGGGGCGGAGGCAACCTCAGCTAATCTCTGTCTCCCATCCTGCAATGTCACGGCCAAAGGGGACTGCCCTCCGGACGCTTTAGAAACTTAAAAGTCCGGAACCGGTTTTTTTTTTTTTTTTTTGGTTTTTTTTTTTAAATGTCCCGCTCAAGATGTGGACCGTGGAGTAAGGAAGTCTGAGGGGCTAGAACCTGACATCCCTGGCTGGCGGCCGCCTCTGCCCTGTTCTTGAGCTTGATGAGCCTCCTGTTCTGGGTAGGGGAGCCCAGGATGGATCTGTGACAGTGTCTTCATAAAAAGTTTTCGATAGGGGTAACGAAGGTTGCTTTACTCCTGCCTTTCTTTTTGCGGCATCTTCGAGTGGAGGCCAGTTTTGCCCCAAGCACAAACTAGACAGAAGTACAGAAACTTCCTGTTTGCGGCTCCTGAGAACGTGTTGCAGTGATGGAACCTCACAGGAATTTGTGCCTTCCTCTCCCACAAGTGTCCAGGGGCAGGGGTGCTGGGAGGGTGAGTTCACGGAAGGCGCTGGAATGGTGGGGCCATGAGAGATGAGCCAGTGTTCAAGAGAGAGAGAGAGAGAGAGAGAAAAGAGGAGCCAATACATTTTTCCTGAAAATAGAAAAGCTTGGGTAAAAAGCTAGTCAAAACTGTAAATCACGTCTGTAGCTTTCCAAAGACACATATTCAGTGAACTTACCCAAAGCGGCTATATGCTGGACACACAGATTTCTTTCACAATCTGTGTGTCGAGACGCAAGCCTCCTCTGGCCTCCTTCCCTGCAGGAGCTCCGTGTGGGGAAGCAGACCCCATTACTAACTTTCACCCTGATGGGAAGAAGAAAGGCTGTTCCACTTAGAACCAAGTGTGAGCTCGTGATCTGTGTGTACATCAACGCACCAACACTTGGATTAGACTGAAAGCGTGCACAGGGCCTGAGTCAGAAAGTTCCCAAATTTACAGCATGTGGCAGACACTAGAGCAGCCAGCCAGCTGGGAGTTTGGGCGTTGCTGGGGTTGCAGCCTCCTGGGCTGTGTGGAAAAGGTGAGGTTCTGAGGGAGATTCAATCCTCTAGAAATTGCCTGAAGGCCTAAAGGGTAATAGTTGGCAAAAACTAGGTGAATTTGGATTCCTGGAGTCCAGGCCCTCAGAATATTTGGGAACTACCAAATCCGTAAGCGGTTGGCAGAGCACTTGTACTGACTGCTCAGTTTGTAGCTGGGCAGAGAGAAAATAGATAAAGACTGAGCACTGTATTGCGGGAGATAGAAAATGACACTGGAGCAGTATTAGCTGCCAGTTCAAAACTAACTGGTTCCGAAGCAGCCTTTCTATAGCACGGGAATTACTGTGTACAAAGTAGAGTTGTATCCAGTTACATGACAACCTTGTGTGTACTAGGGGCTTGTTTAAAGCTAAAAACTAAAACCCCTAACAACTGGGGTTATTAATGTGGTTTGGAAGTTGTGACGATGGCCTTGAACCAAGAGAAGTTATACTGGACTGAGCCTGGAGGCATCAGTAGGCCGGGAGAAGATAACACACAGTAAAGACAGCGTTCTTGGCGAAATATCTGGAAGCTGGTTGGAGAAATCTAGCTCAGAAATAGTAATACAGTGCCTGCTCACATGCTCAAGGGCCTGGATTGGATCGCTAGCACCAGCCGAAAGAAAAGAAAGCAAGAAACAGAACAATGTAATAGACATGTAATACTTTCCACGTTGTCAAAAGGAAGTGTCAAAAGGAAGACACTGGAGGGATATGCAAGGTTAGAGAGAGAAGCGCCGGTGCCACAGAGCCTTGTACTCAGCTACCAACAGGGATGTCCAAGGGCTATTTTTAGCTGTCTTTCAAAGTACCATGATGTCACCTCCCTGACCCAGGAGCAGCTCTTAAGTTATGACTTGTCCTTTCTCTCAAGACACCCTGCTTGTACTTACTTGGTCATTTCTTGTCTGTGTTTGAAATTAGGGATCATCATGATGCATAACCACTTCAGCTAGTATGTAGATCTAAACTAATGCAAATCATCCCCTAAATATGTACATAATGACTTTCCCTCACGGTGCCTCGAAAGAGAACCAAGAAGCAGACATCAGCTACGTGATGAGTGTTCTCTCTCTGTGTTTTTCTTTGTATCTCTCTGCTTCTCTCTGTCTCAGTCTCTCACCCTCCCTCCCTCCCTTCCCCCCCCCCCCAATTAATAAGGGGTCCTGCCAGCCTTTCACCATCCTAAGAGGATCAGATAGAAGAACAAGGACTGCATCCAGAGCAATGGCCATCACCACAACCACGCCCTCTCCTCGTTCACCAGACATTGTAACCCAACGATACGGTTATTAATTATGACAGCAGGTAAGGCTCACATCACATCTCTAGGAGACGCCTTTCCACCAGCCTTCCAGTGGATCTCAGTGTTACCTAATTAAATACCCATACACCCGTCATTTTTTTAGTTGCTTAAAAAGTTTCTGAGTTGGGTTATTGTGTAAGCTCAACTCATGGCAACCTACCGCTCACAATAAATATAAAATGCAAACTTACTAATCTATTCTGTGGATTTATGGGTTTTTGTTTCTTTTACCCTATAACTTTTCTCAATGTTTCTTTCACCTTTATCTTTTCTTTTTCATTCTTTCTTTCTTCCCCACCCCTGCCCCCACCTCCACCCCACCCCTGCCCCCACCTCCACCCCACTCCCTGCTCTTTCTAGTACTTTGCAATCACTTGTATCCTTCAGGCTGTAAACTTTTTTCCTGCTACCCTTAGTCAGTGAACCGAACTTGTTTACTGGGAAGCCAGGTCAAGCCCAGCTGTGCTTCACAAGGCTCTATCAACCACAGCCTTTGGCCTCCCGAGGTCCAATGAAGGGCTTGGCATCTGGGGCCTCTGTAGGACATACTGTGTGGAACCTGCTGAGGAGCTGAAATCTCTGGCGGAATGTCAGTAAGCCTGGCCTTCGCCTCATGGGTTTCGAGCACAGTGATCATGCCTTGCTTTTGTTTCTTTGAGACAACTCTGAGCACTGTTAAGTACCAAAAGGACTCTTTAAGGAATTCAAATCAGTGAAATAGTAAGCACCTCAAGACAGGAACAGGAAAAGGTTTAAAAATGTATTTTAGTTATTAAGAAAAAAAAATGAAACTTGCAAGTAGGAGAAAAGATAAGGACAAAGGAAAGAAAAGGGAAGAAAAACAGGAAGAGAAAAAAATGAAATAGAATGGGGGAAAATAAAAGATAGGGAAGGGGAAGGAAATATTCCATCCAGGACATGGTGGTATGTATTTAGGAAACAGTAAGGCCTGTAGACACCGTGAGAGCCTTTCTCAAGAAAACAAAACAGACAACAATCCTAAGCTAAGATACCTCTCTTTTTAAAAAAGAAAAAAGCTAATGATTAAGTCCTGGCAAGTTGGCTTTTTAAATTCCCTTTGTCCATTTTCAGAGGTGATAAAAGTTGATGAGCCCTTTAGAAAAAACAGTTTGGAGTTTCTAGGTGGGTTTGATTTTACCAGGCCTCAGTATACAGCCCTGGCTGGCCTGGAACTTACAGAGCTCCACCTGCTTCCGCCTCCTGAGCCCTGGAGTGGAGAGGTCAGTACCACCATCTGTAGCTGAATATTGGGATTTTGACAGAAACCTTAAATATAGTCCTACCTTTCAACCGCTCTCTCCGTTTTAAGAAATGCATCTTGCCAGACCTGGTGACTAAGAAAGTTCATGGCTAGCCTGGACGGCATAGCAAGACTGTCTCAGAAGAAGAAGGAAGGAAAAGAAAGAGGAAGAAGAGATGCAATGAAAGGAAGCATCTACTAAACATCTACTAATGAGTATAAGGGGGAAACATCGCTGAAAAGGCGGGAGACCCACAACGAATTGTACAGGAACACAATCACACAACTGGTTCACCCACACCGTGCAACTTGCTGCTGTCGCTGATGCACATGGCTAGTGGATACAAACACATTAGCAGATTTCAAACCAGTGTTAACGCAGGCCGTCTTTTGTCCATCTTATTTACCATGACAGAGCCCAGCAGCACACTAGCACAAAAACAACAACTATTGTTCAGTGGATATGGGCTGTACTTTTACAACTTCCGAGACAAAGAAATGTCCAAGGGTATTCCACAGCGCTAAGCCTTTGGGGCTGGAGGTAGATAACCTTTCCCCCCACTATTCACTGTTATTTTACTTTAATGAGTGCCTGCTCCCTTTACAGAAGGGAGGGGCAAGGTGTAAATAAAGACACAGGCAGGAACTTAGGAAAACAGATGCTGTTTTAACAAGTCTCTAGTTCTCCTCTGATGTAAATTAAAACGTGAAGATTCAGGCAGGCTGTCTTAGAAACTGTCATAATAGTAAAGTTGATATAAGAAAAAAAATGAAAGACCATTTTTTGATCATGAAAAAACCGAGTAACTAAAGTACTATTGAGACTTTGCTTAAAATCACAGCAAAAGGGGTTGTGTAACTAACTAAAAGTAAGTTGAAGTAATTATTCACCAATGTGATAGCAGACTACTTAGAGATATGTCTGTATCGCGTGTCTATAATTTATGTTGCTATATGTATGATGCAGACATATCTCTAGATTAAGCTTATAATTGGATACTGAAACAAGAGGAGCCATGTTACCAGGCCAGCCTGAGCTACAAAGTCACCCTTTGTCTTGAACAGAAAACTTAAAAAGTTCCTAACACTTTACTTTCTGAAAAAATCAGAATAATTGAATTCTTAGCATAGGAAGAGAGGAGTTGTGACCCGGGAGCAATAGAGCCACAAACACCACAGGAGAAAATGTCTATTCTTCCAGGTAAATACTGAGTCCTCACTGTGCCTTCCTATGCATGGCCGTACAAAATTTAAACAATAAACTACAAAAACGGTTTTCCCTGAGAAACGGTATTTGTACATGTCCCACATAGTTCTGAGTAGCTTTATAAATGTGTAAGAATATCATACAATTAAAGGAAAACTAGAAACAAGATCTATTTAACTGAATATAAAAATATTCATCTTTGCCTTAAATATTTGAAGTGTATATTAAAATGAGGTTTTACGTTTTTGCATCCCACATCTAGAAGCTGTCATGCCAAATACTCACGAGGACCCTGTGAGTCGGGCCCTCCTCTGTATTACTTAGGACTTGGTAAATTGATAGAACCTTTTTTGGAAAGCCATTTGGCAGTAGGTTTTAAAGCCATAAAAACGTTCATACCCTTTAACCCAGTGATTTTGCTTCTGGGAATATATCCTAATGAAACAGTACAAAATATTTTTAAATGCCATATGCCTAACAATGTCTGTTCCCATGTAATTTGCTTTCTACAAAAATGAAAACCGCTGAAACTGTCCAACATAAGGGCTAGGCTTTAGTAAAATATGGTTCACTCACTTGATAGAAAATGACTTGTGAGTGTAAAATGATGCGGAGTCTAACTATGATTGTTACCAATCCCTATTTGTGGCCAAGGCAGTTTTTCTAAGGTCTGTTCATAGACTACTCAGTTAATGACTAACCAAACATGTTGGGCACCCCTTTTTTTAACTGAGGTCTTAGCACTGTCATGTAGACTTTTCTGGGATGCTTTACAGTATCTCATATGTAAAATCAGAATAGATGTATATCTCTTCTTCAGTAAACAACTGTGTGCAGCAATCACCTGGGGAAACGTATAAAAAGATGCAGAAGGAAACATACAAGGAATCATTTTGGATGAAGGTGCTTGCTTACTTGTGGTCCTGCCTAACTTGTCTATTTTGCACAAATGATTTCTAATAGGAAAAGACTCAGTATGAAGCAATATACTTTCATTTGTAAATAAATTAGTTTAATCTGCCACAATAAGCCTGCTTACATCCTCAGGAGCATCTTTACAACTGAGGCAGAATAAGAAAATGCCATTTAAGTGAGGATGTTCCAGCGGGGGGGGGGGGGGGGGGAGGACGGACCGAGTTTGGATCTGAGACCCTACATGACTGTCCCAGATCCCAGAAGGTAGCTCCCAACAGAACAGTAGAGAGAACTTGACAAACCAGGCCTGGTGGTTCATGGCATTAATTCCAGCACTTGGAATGCTGAGACAGGAGAATTGCCGTGAGTTCAAGGCCTGCCTGGGTGACATAGTTTCAAGTTAGCCTAACCCAAATGTGATAAATGTTTCAAATACAAAGACTTCAGAATTCTATCCTCATTCTGTTACACTTCTCATAGCCCCAAGGCATCATCAATTTCCCTCTCCCATTCCGTTATAGCTCTCCTAGCCCCCAAGGCATCATCAATTTCTTCCAACAGTTTGTATTCACCTTCCACTGTAACAGGAGACGCGTTCTCTGTTATGGTGGCATAGTTCAGTCCTGGTACAATCACTGAAAACAGACTCTTTTCATAATTTTATCATAGTTTATTTGTATAATTATTTCTTTACTATTTCCCCCACTAATGTAAGCATAGGAGTCATATATGTGCTTGGCATGTAGCAGCTAGTAAATAAATCCCTGAAGAGTGAGCAGGCTACCTTCATGCTCAAAGCCAACTGAACGAAACACTGTGGCGTAATAAGGAAAGCAATATTCTCCCAAAGCCTAAAATCATTTTCACAAAAAGTAGCATAGGCCAAGCACACAGAGGATGGAAGTACCTAGGAAAATTAAAGGACAGTGGGTTTGTACACCCACATAAGTTCAGGGTATTTAGTATGTGACCTTGCAACCTCCTAAATAATGTGTGCGGTCCCCTTTTCTCACGACACTTCCAATAGAGCCGTAGTCAGAGCTTGCACACTGAACTCCAGGTTTGCTTTCATTTCCAAAAACAATAGGGCTACAAAACTTCCCTAGCCCTCTTAATACGATTTCTTTGTGGGTGAAATTAAGTTTAGTGTATCATAAGGCTTAAATACTGGCAATTAAGGTTAAAATCAATCAATCTGAGGCTCATTGAAGAGGCTTTTTAAAAGATTAATGGAAAGAGAACTTGTATTTATTTGGTCTAAGTGTCTCTACCGCTTACTCAGCGTCATGCTTTTGCAGAAAGCCGTGGCATGGGTTCTAGTTCCCACTAATAAGCTTATAGATAGGAGCCCTGACTTTCAAAGGAAGAAGCCACTTGCTCCATAAGTCTCTCAGGAGCCCCTGGCGTCATACAAAAGATCCGAGGAAGGCTCAGAGGTCTCTTGGAAACATTTTGATGAGGCCAGGGCGGATGGCGGGACAGGGGGTGCAGGGAGGGGTGAGGTGGGGAGCAGAAAGCCTGTTTGAGGGCCTCTGACACTCAAAGCTGAGCTCTCTCAGAAGCCTGAACCCTCTAGCCAGCCCTCCTTCTTTTGTAGGTGCTGTACCCAAAATTGGGACACAGAGACATGAGAAGGGAAGTCGTTTTCAGTTCTGGAAAACCAGTGATTTATGCTCTTGCTTAAATAAAGCCATGTTGAACAAACTGAATTAATCCATATGGTTTTTAGTCTTAACGTGTGTGTGTGTGTGTGTCGTGCACACACAGTGCTTTTAAAAATTAGGACAGCAATGATTTAAGAACATATGTATCTGCATGATTTGCTTTTTCCCCATTGTTATTAGAAATGCATCTTTTAAAAGCCTGTGATGCCCAGGCAGGGTAATTTACCACTGTAATGATAACGAGATAAAGCGACTTGCTCAGCATCTGAGGACAGTCTGGGCTACACAGTGAGAGCTTGTCTCAAAAAACAGAGCACACAAGAAGACTATGGCTTACCTTACGGCCTTTCCTTCCACACACACAGAAATCCCCTCAAAGTGTGTTTAGAAAATATATTAGCATATCTAAGACTGAATTCATTTAACGAGCTTAATACTGGCCTTTTATTTTAAAGCACAAAAGACAGTGCTAAATATGCACCAAACAAAAATGATACTCTCACCTCTGTTCTAAGGGTTTACAATATAAAAGGTTGATTTAAAGGGAGGTCCTCAATATCCCCAAACAAGAGCTTCTTGCATCACAAGCAGTGGCAGTTTCATTTATCTGTGCAGTATGAAATAAGCAGCCTCCAAGGACTCTGGTTTTACTGCCCTGAAGTGCATAAAATGTAAAAGTCAATTTTACATGCTTATTCAACAAATACTGAGTGTTCAAATGAGAAAACAGTAATTTTGTATGCAGGTGACAAGTCCTTCAACACAGAGACACTCACACAGACACATACGCACACTACGCACTGCATACACACAGAGAATGAGCACCAATGAGCCGAGCATTGTGGAGTAAATTAAAACAAACAAACAAGTTCTATCTTAGGATAATTATATGATTAAAAAGCAGTCTGTGAATTTTTTTTTCATTGTGGTAAGTTACCTTTGTTTTTAAAGGAGAGAGAGCAACCTTCTAGCAAGACGGTTCAGATGCTGGGCTATCACCAACTCCCTGCTGTCACAGTTTTAGCACCAGTGCCCTGCGTTCTGTTGGTTCTCAGTAAGCATTTCTTGAATAAATATTGCAGACACGTGTGGTAGGGACTACCTTTTCAAGGCTGATTCCACATACTGACCTATGAGATACTTTCAGTGACTCAGTGAGGCCAGTATTAGAGCAGATACTGTTGCAAATGAGGAAATTCACACACGCGCGCGTGCGCGCATGCACACACACACACACACACACACACACACACACACAGAGAGAGAGAGAGAGAGCGATGGAGGGGGGAATGACTTGCTCTGGTCACATGACTATTACAGGATGGCTTCTGACACATGAAGCCATACTTTGGTTTCTATACGCTGTCACTTCCAAAGAGAGAAACAATAGTGCCAATGAGGGAGACCCATAAGATGGTGGAGAAGCACTCAATAGTGTTCTTGGCCCCACAATTAACAATAAAAGGTTGACCCCTCCAGGATCCCCTGGAGATGCTGGTGGAAAGAGTGAAAATGCTGTGTCTTCAGGAGCCTAAGGGAGTTGCTTTTGGATTGTCTTTGTATTGTGAATTCAATAAATACTGTTCAATGAGAAAGAAATGTGTAAGTAAGCTCTTGAAAAACATCAGAAATGACTGCAGTCCTGGACACATTTTCTACCAATGCCTCTGCAATTTGCTCTTTTATGCCATTTCTTTGTCTCCACCTCCCTTTAGCCTGTGATAAGGTTGACCTAAATTGTAAATCATTCTGTTTGTTAAGCGAGATGTACAAATCATACTGCTCTGTTTTCCACTGCCATGAAGAGAAAACAGCTGAAGTTACTTCAAAAACTTGACTTTCTGGGGAGGTACATGAGGGTCAATGACTTTTAACAGAAAAAAAAAAAAGGCCCCCTGTGTTGATTACAAAGTGCTTATTGTACAAATTGAATATTAGAAGACAGGGCCAAAGGTTAAATACAAAACATTTATTGCTGAATTTAAAAGTTTCTTTAATGCTTTAAGACAATCCCTCAAATCAGATTTGGGAACATCTTAATATTAAGTTGAACCTTCATTTCATAAAGGGAGCAAGAAGTTCATGTATACCTGATATGGACTGAGAAACTGTTTATAGAATACTGAAGTTTCTTATTCTGTGTAAAGAAAACTAAAACACTGCTTGCGAATTGAACTATGGGTCCACATAAGAGTAACAGTCGTTGAAGGTGTTGGGTGCAGGAAGTCCCCAACATCATTAGACAACCCATGCCCGGTCTAGTACAAACACTGTTCAGATTGATGACTAGATCTCAGTATACTTTCTTAGACACATATGCATGTGTAAGATGTACTTGTATGCATGTGCATGTGTGTGTATGTACACAGATAATGTTACAAGAACAGGCATGTGTCTGTTAAAGGCGCTACAATGGCTGATCAGCATTGCAACGTTCACAGCCATATAACTTCATAAATATACAAGTGACTATTGTGAATACTAAACAACTAAAGCCAGGAAGAGAGATTGACACCAGGAGCTCTAGAGCCTGAGTCATGTGACTACAGTATGTTTCAGTATCTTATGTGTGATGTAAAACCTAAGCCAAATGATGCCGTTGTACAGGGATTGATTTGAGGTGAGGGAAGGGGGTATGATATTCATCTCTGTTCAGCTCCTTAAAACTGATTTACTGCTGTGGCTTGTGGAAGTAGCAGATGTTTATTTGAATGAATATTCATTCACTGCTATCAAGTCCCAGTAGATGACACTTTCCTCTTAAGAGGTCATATTTTCCTCTTATACAGTGTTTGCTCTTGCAGTTGCCAATTGTCTATTTAGAAGACATAACATTAAGGAGCTGTTTAAAGTGGGGTATTGATGGGTGATGATGTAGAGTCGGAACCAGAGGTAAATATGCTAATTAGAAACAGCTATAGTGCTGGATGTAAACATCATAGCCTGGCTTCCCTTCTCTGCCGTGACTGACGCCATCAGGAACCCTTCATGTCAATCAATTCTGTACTGTCTTTTAAATTACCTTTTAGCACACTGATTGAGCTCTAAAAACATTTGTTTAACAAAGAACATTATCAAGAACCGAAGGTGACTTTAAATCACCATAGAAACCAAATACAAAATTTTATTGTGAGGATTATTTTAATTACCAGATTTTTTCTTTTTTTCCATTTTAAAATTATGTTTGTTTTTTAACATATACATTTATATTATTACACATAAATAAAATAAACTACATACAACAGGAAGAACTACAAAACAATCAGGAATTATATAAATGTTACATTCATAGTGATTTGGCTATTTGTATTTGACACATTTGAAGTAAACATCTTTTCTATCTTGTTGAGTCTAAAATTTTGAATGAAAAGCAATATCTATCATATCTAATCTCTATTAACTTAAAACATCTATCTAGATCTAAAAGCATCTTAATCCTTAACCAGCTAAGTTTAATTGTAAGACATAACTGTCTGGGTTCAACCCCATCAGAGACAGAGAAGGAATAAAACTTAATTACCTGAGTGAACAGGAAATGCAAGTTAGCAGCTTCGAAAATGAAAAAAAGTGACAGAGACAGTTTACTGCCTGAACCCAAACCTCTCTATAATGTTGGAGCATCATCTTCAGCAATTACTAAATTTTGATGGACATAAATTATTATTATTATTTGGAGACCTAGATATATCACTTCCACTTGCTGTATAGAATCTTGCTTTCTTTTGTGGGTGTTCTTCCAGCAAACAGTAATGTTAGAAATTCAGATAGCCTGTTACAGTTGTTTTTTTTTTCATAAGTTCATATATTGCAGACAGTTTATCATACCTAAAGTTACTTTGGCTCTGTAAAGGATTATTTTGGCAGAAGTTGTATTAGTGTGTCAAATTGTCTTTTAACAGAGTTGGCTGGGATAACTGCCCAAGATGGCAAGTTATAAATTTCAAACCTTGTTACTGCTCACTCCTACTCCCCTCCCTCAAGACAGTTGTAGAACTTCTGGGTTTCTGGGTGCTAAGGTCCAAATGCAGATTTGTTACAGAACTCCAGAAACAAATACGATAATTTTAACAACGGTGTTATAACGAGATAATGGTATGGTTATAATCTGAGGCTCATGAAATACTAGTGTAGTTAGTAACATACCTAAGTCTCCATTCTCCATGGTGTTTTCAGAACAGATAGCATGCATACATCAAAATCTGTAGCTACTTCAGAAGTATTACTGCTAAGCTACTTGCGTCAGCCTTCCTTCTCAAACTCCCAGGTGTGTTTTCTATTACTGAACTCTTTAGTCAATGCTTCTCAGCTTAGGCTGCACAGGACAAGCATCTGGCGATGATTTGGGAGCTTTTAAAACAGTCCTGATGCCCAGGCCACGGTTGACCTCTCTGAAATCGTAAGCTGTGGGGAGAGCTGGCCAGGAGTCAGTTTGGTGTTTCCTTTTTAAAGCTCTTCCAGCTTTAAAAGATTCAATAAGATGGTCAAGTTTGAGGATGGCTGCTTTTTCCAACTTCCTGGTAGAGGAGCCAGCAGTCACTGAAGGGAAGAGCAGTGAGAACAGACTGTCCGGGGACTAGATTAAGAGAGAATGTTAGAGGTGGTTCAAGTTACCGGAGACTGATGGTGTGTATAGTGATTGCTGGGCTGTTTTCCATGAATCATTCAAAAATCATGATTTCAACTTTATCTATTATAGAAGAGCGTATTTCTAGATTATATAAGTATATGTTTATTAATGCTGAAATAGTCCAGTGAGTCAACCCAAATATCTCAATCTATAATAATTACTTTAAATTTGCATAGCTATCTCAACAACTATTTTTACTTTATGGGCCTTTTTATAAAAAATTGTTTTTAATATATGCATATGCTGTTAATTATAATACAGAATGGAATTTTCAAGTGGTAAGTGGGGGGTTACGTACAGGCCTCCAATCTGAAGCTGATTTTATCCATTTAGAGAAAAAACAGTGTATCTATATTTTACGCTAGTACTCTTCAAATTATGCTCATTTTAACAAAATGTATTTCCTTCATGAGAATTATATGGTAAGAATACAGACTACAGCATACACACTCACATGCACAAATCTCCTCAGAAGACAATCACCAACCCAGCAAAACAAAATCCATGAATGTGGAAAAGTGACCTGTGAGAAGGTGAGGGAAAGCAGGGACGGGAGGGGACACAAAAGAAGGTGATGGAGGGGGCAGTGGGAGCAAACAGAAGGTGATGGAGGGGGCAGTGAGAGCAAACAAACAGAAGGTGATGGAGGGGGCAGTGAGAGCAAACAAACAGAAGGTGATGGAGGGGGCAGTGAGAGCAAACAAACAGAAGGTGATGGAGGGGGCAGTGAGAGCAAACAAACAGAAGGTGATGGAGGGGACAGTGAGAGCAAACAAACAGAAGGTGATGGAGGGGGCAGTGAGAGCAAACAAACAGAAGGTGATGGAGGGGGCAGTGAGAGCAAACAGAAGGTGCCATACACATGGACGGAACTGTCAAAGAACAAACTTAATCAATAAAAAATTTCCCTCTGACTTACTTTCAGGTGACTGGAAGCAGTTATTTGTCGGCTTGATAATTATATAGATGTGAATCCAGTCCAGTAATTAGAGTCAAATAAACCAGGCTTTAAAACAGGCTTGGCCTTGCAGAGCCACAGTTCCTGGAGCCTCGTTTACCTAGCCCAGGGACTATCTATCGTTGTCAGATCTTTGCAGCGATTACTCTTCCTTGTCACTTTGGCTGGATTTGGAATGACCCACCAGACACAACTGTGAACCCATCCATCTGGGTGAGCATTTCCAAAGACTCTTAACTGAAGAGGGAAGACCCACCCTAAAAACGGGCAGCAACAGTCCCTGGACAGGGATCCCAGGTTAAATAAAAAAAACGGGGAGAAGAGAGAGGAGGCAGAGGCAGAGGCAGGCGGATCTTTGTGAGTCCGAGGCCAGCCTGGTCTACAAATCGAATCTGGGTCAATAAAGGCTAAACAGAGAAACCTCGTCTAAAAAAAAAAAGAAAGAAGAAAAAGAAAGAAAGAAAGAAAAAGAAAAAGAAAAAGAAAAAAAGGGGTGGGGGCCGGGAGGAACCTGCTGACTTCCAATATCCTTTGTACCCTGAGTCCTGACTGCAGAGGCAATGTGACCAGATGCTTCAAGCTCCTTTGAGTGTCGCTTCCTGCCTGATCAACTCTATACCCACACTTAAACCATGAGCCAAAACACACGGTTCTCTCAAGCTTTCAGATATTTGTCACACCAGCACGCAAGGTAATTGGTGCAACAGTCTATGTAAAGTTGTTGCTTGTGGGAGATTGAATGGGGGAAGCTTTGAGAAAGCCCTTATCATAGTGCTTGGACGTAGTCGGCCCTGAAGGAGTGCTAGGTGTTTTTTAGTTGCTCAAACAGTATTCGTTTGCTTGCAGAATGTATGAGCTTGACACTGCCAAGAGCTACAGAAAACCTTCACATAATCTTAACCTTTGGCATAGAGTGACAAGGAAAGTGAGTTTCTGCATGGGTTACTCTCAAGGCTGTGGAGCTAAGCGCTTAAGCCACCAAGCTCATTAGGTAACTGAGCAACCGTGTCCTGCGCACTAGACCTGAGACGCGGGCAATATGTGTTTCAGAAAAACCTCAGTCCTCTCCCATCGCAGCCCATTGCGTCAGCCGCCGAAGGGTAAGAGCCCCAAATGGCCGTATTCGAGTAGCCTCCTTATTGCTGGCATATACCATCCATTGATTCTAATCTGCGAGTTCTAACACCTCTGAGATAAAAATGTTCCTTCTAATCGATGGTATCTTAAATCACTCTCAGCCAGACACCGCTTCTGATGCAGCTCCCGCCCTGGACTGTGTGAAGTCATCTGTTGCTCTTTATACTGTTGTCATGTGTGATAAAAACCCAACCCCAAGTTAGTTTAATTAAGAACATAATTCACATAACCGAAAGCAATTGGCAGCGATTTTTCCCTCCACTCTGGATCACAAAATCGGGATGTAATTCTAGAACAGCGTCTTGGATTTTATGCTTTTGTTTAGTCTTTTGTTTAGTCATCAGTTTTCTTGTAGGCTCATAAAATACTGGTAGAGTTTTAGAATCAAAGTTTTAAGCTTCTGTAGTGACAAAATGAAAATTTGAGGTTAATAAAGGTTACTCATTCTTACCTGAATTTTGAACATAATTATCAAAGGATGCAAAATTATTGATTTACTTAAATATTTAAATGTTGGCCTATTAGCCAGTGTTTTAGGCACAATGATATAATAATAGATTTAGAAAGTATTTATAGCTACTGATTACCAGGTGCTCGTTATATATCAAACGTTATTCCCAGATCTCCTCATGTTCTGAAAGCTGACTCTCAGTTAGCCTTAGAAAGTAACTAACACAGCTGTCACCAGGTTACAGTTCAGGACACAAAAAACATACAGTAAGTGTGGAGCCGATTGTAAACTTGGGTCGTTTGACTTTAGAGCCCTTGATTGAAGGTGCCATAATGATAAACGATCACCCTAAATCTTAGGAGAAGAGATAAATCTTAGGATAAGCACATAATAAAAATAAAATAAAGCAGTTGCCATAATGGAGTTAGAGCCAGAAGACAAGAGCTATGTAGGAAGATAACCATTTAAGGTACTTTGCATAACATACTGTAAAAGTGATGTGTGTCTTGGTAACCCTGAGTTCATCAATGGGCAGGGAGTTTGCTGAGTCATTTTTTAAGGAGTGCTTAGTACTTAGCTGTTTTCACTTTGCCTTTTCATATAAAGAAGAGTAAGGAAAGGTAATTGTTGAAGGGAGAATGATGGCTTGATTGTGTGTGTGTGTGTGTGTGTGTGTGTGTGTGTGTGTGTGTACGTTTGGCAATGTGTTTCAAAAACCTTTACAGTGGACAAACTTCATTTGCTCAGCACTGGAATGACCATACTTCATTCTAAGGAAATAATGAAAACAAAAATACTTTACCTCTAATAGTTCTGCATCCTATGCCTTCAGAGATATGTCTATGAACGCGCTGGAGCATGGTACAGACCTCTTGTCCCCCACAGATGTTGATGTTCTACTCTTTGGAAACTGTGAACATTTTAGGCTACACCGCAAAGAGAAATTAAAGGCTCTCGGTGGCATTAGGGGAAATAAATGATCTTCAAATAGAGAGAGGAGAGGATCCTGGATTCCTGAGGTAGGGCCAATTAATCACAATGGAGCATGTCAGAGTAGTGGAGTCAGGGTAGAGGAGGAGATTCAGTGTGAGTGGAACTCCGGTTTGCTATTGGGCCACAGACCAGCGAGGCTGAAGCTGGAAAGGGCAAGGAGAGACTTTCTCCTTAGAGGTGCCAGAGAGAAGCTAGTCCTTCAGAAAGACCCACAGCAGACTACTAGACTGCAGAATGACGGGATAAGTCATCACCCTAAATGTGTGGTAGTGTGGTACAATAGTGTTGAATAGATAACACAGTTGAGTTTCATGACTGCTATGTGTAAGTGGTTTGTGAGCTCGAGAATTTCATGGACCCATGGAATTTCCAAACAATATGTTAGTGCTAAATGCCAGCTGTGGGATTTCCTGTCTTATTTTAATAATTGCTATTTAAAATTGAAGGGAAAGAATTAACAGATTATATTCACAGGAAAGATAATACAAACCTAGCATAGAAGAAGAAACTAAAATTAATTTTGAGAAAACAAATTATACTATATTTATTGTCTTGACTTTATCCAAGGACTGGTAAAGAGCATTTAGGACTACTTTCACCATGCTGCCTAACATGTATGAGCTTCCGTGCGTAGACCAATTCCCGTACATGAGCTTTGGAGTCCCCTAGAAAGAGGGAGATTGGTATAAAATCAACAACAAGATCCTCAGCTTATAAATTTCTGTGATGTTCCTGGGGGTTTGAAACTTCATTCTGTGATTTTTTTTTTTTTTTTTTTTTTTTTGAGTCAATGGTCTTGCTAGCTGTTATCAGACATGCAGTCCTCTGCCCTCAGCTTCCCAATTCCTGGATTAAAGGCATGCGCCAGTTTTTGTTTCAATGTTTGACTCCTCTTAACTTCTCTTACACTTAACTGAACATGGGTTATGAGTTTTGTATAGCTGCCACAACAAATCACCATACATACTGCATCTTAAAGCAACAAGCATATTCCTCTACAGATGTTCTGGCTGAAGTCACTTCCATAGGATGAAGTCAGGGTAAGGGTTGACTGGGGAGTGGACAGAGGCTCTGTTGAGAAGTTGCTCCCATGTCAGTGCCAGCTCTGCAGATGCAGCCTGGCCCTCCAACACCCATGGCCCCTTCCTTCTCATGCAAATCTCAGAGCATAGCATCTTCATATCTCTCCGAGAGACAGTGCCGTGGCTTGTCCCTGCAGAGATTGACCTCTACCTCTCTCTTCCAAAGATAGCTGAGGCACCAGCAGAGTCCACTCGGATAATTTAGGATATCTCCTGATTTCCAGATCCATAACTTAACTACTTTTCCAAGTTCTCATTTGCCATATAGATAACATTCATCAGGATCTATGTTTCTTCAGGGTGATTATTCAGCATTGTCGCCTTTGTCAATGTTTTGTTTATATTCTTATTTGCCATTATGCTTATTTTAAATTTTAGTAAGGTTATTTTCTTTCTTAGAATTCTGACTTATATATTGAAGTTGTAATTTGTTCTAAGATGTGAAGATTTTAGAAGACTGTGCCTTAACTACCAGAAAAGAGTAGTCAACTCAATTAAGCATTTTGATGAATGATAATTTTTACCATGCAATGTCTTTTAGAGAAGACCCTCTTCCAGAAAAAGAAACTTTAAACTGTGTGGGAAAACTCTGATAACCCTAGTGTAAAAGTGACACCCAGCCTGCTAGTGCAGAACAACCAGCTGAGAGTCTCTAAACAAATGTGCAGGCATTCCTTGGTCAGCAGCTAATTCCTTAGGTGCACTGTCACCAGAACATAAAAATGTAATTTATTTATGAGTAAAAATGTATTGTAATGTAAGGAAGAGTTTCTCCTCTTCTAAAGGTCTGCTGCCAGGGAGCTGGAGGATCATTTGTCCTGAGGACAAAGACATTACGAAACAGTCTTTGTGACTGACATGAGCCGTCCTAGACTGAGTGGCCCCTGACCCACCCAAAGCCCAGGTAACTGCTGGGTATGTGTGTAAACGGAAGAGTCCATAATCATCAGTTCTTAGCAGATGAGATAAAGCAATTTGTATACTCTGGAATGATTTACTGTCTTTCTTTATTCTGTTACAGGCACCACAGTGTTCCTAGGCACCCCAAGGAGCTTCCAAGATAGATAAAATATACGTACAAAGACCTGCTCTGTGCCACTCACCCCAGCTGTGCTCTCAGCAATCTTACTTTTATTAACAATATAAATGGTTAGGGTCTGCGGTGGCTTGAATGAGATGGCATCTATAGGCTTGAGTGTTTGAGTACTTGGTTCCCAGTTAGTGGGACCATTTTGGAAGGATTAGGAGGTGTGGCCTTGTTGGAGGAGATGCAGCCCTGGCTCCAGGCCCAGAGCCTGCTCCCTACAGATGAGGATGTAAGCTCTCAGCTGCTGCTCCAGCGCCAGGCCTGCCTGCCACCATGTCTCTGCCATGCTGATCACGGGCCAACTTTGGTCATTGGGTCTCTTCTCTGCAATAGAACAGTAATTAAGACAGGGTCAGTCAAAAAACAAACAAACAAAAAACAAAAAAAAAAACCTGACTCGGCCATTTTTTTTTTTAAAGTAAAAGCAGTTCTAATGGAACATGAATTATGGCACTTTTTTTGTTTTTAAATACATGTACTCATGTGTGCAGCAACTGCATACTGGATAAACTGTGGGTAAGAACGCCGGCTTTAGAATCCATCAACCCAGATGAAAAACACCATCTCTAAAGTTTCTGTTGTGTGCTACTGAGCCTGCTCATCCCAGCTCTCAGGTACAGAGAGGCTGGTCCCCGCATGTGTGCAGTGTGAGAACTATGAGTGCCTGATTTCTCACAGCTGTTTTTTTTTTTTTTTTGAAAATTGAAATATAGTTAAATCTTGGCCCACTTAAAATCAGAAGCAGGACAGCATGACGCCCCACTGTGGCCTGTGTTCTGTATTGAGTTGGACAATATAGCAGTATGGACAAAAGCAGTACAGGGTACAGAGCTAAGAAAGGGACAGTAAACACTATCATTATTCATAGGTCATTATTGACATGAAAATGGCCAGACACCTCTGCAGAGCACATAGCCAGCTAGTTCGGCTTCAAATACTGACTCTCCTTGTTTGATCTGGGCAAGTTTGCTTAAAAATATTTGCTACGCCTCAGTCTTCACATATAAAATAACAATAATAGTAGTAGCACGTTGTGGTCTCTAAGTAATTGTAGAGATTGTACCTATGTATATATATAAGAATAAACATTGTGTAAGTGTTTAATTTAATTGTTAGCTTTTCAGCCAAATTATTGGAGTTGAGCATAGAATAATCAAAATTATTAATGGTCCATGCCACTATGAATCAAAAGCTATAATTTAACAATTGCAAATTTTTTGAAAGAATTGAAAGAAACATTAGAAGTTAAACAAAACATGTGCAAGATATTTATGGAAATATTACTTAGTTTAGAAATAACAAATAAGATCCAAAATAAAGCAGTGTTACCATATGTGTGAATTATAGATTCAATAGTATAAAATATCAACTCACTGCAAATTATCCTATAAAAATTTTTTTGCAGTTCCAATAAAATCCTGACAATCCTGGTATGCAGCTTGACACGTGAGCTATAAGATACATCTAGAAAGGGACTAGGCTAAAAGTAGCCAAACAATTTTGAAGAGGAACAAATTGGAAAAAAAATGAGTTCTACCAAATATGAAGACAGAAAGCTACATTAGGTCAACGTGGTGCCAGGGTAGGAAGTGTTTGATATAAACAGCGTAAAAGAGAACAAGCTAGCTCTTCATGCCAGTGGGGGAAATCAGACTTTAGTAAATACATCCAAATCCCACTCAGTAAAGAGGCTCAGCCCCCAAGCACAGTAGCCAGCCAGGCACCTTTGCTGAGCAGGAACACTTCAGAGCATGGGCATATTATACACCTGGGGACAATATGAGACTCCTCCATCACCTTCTGTGCAAAACTAAGCTTTGAGGGGATTAAAGACTATGTATGGGAAACAAAATTCTGACATTTGTTGGAAAAAAAAAACATTTAGAACTCTCTTCACATGATAAACTGAGCGGGTGGGTGAAAACCACGAGGAAGGTGTCTATGATATGTTATTATCCACAGCACCCGAGGAAGGTGTCTATGATATGTTATTATCCACAGCACCCGGGTTCCACTGTGATCTTCATCAAGGAAATAAGGACTCAAGAGGCAACGGCTAGAAGGAAAAGCAAGCAACTCATGAAGACAGTCACGTCCACGTCACGGAGGGTGGTCCATGGCTATTAACGCTGAAGAATGGGTTTCCACCAGGTCAGTTAAAGGACACAACCCAGCATGAAAGCATGGTACAGTCTGGTCCACTTTTCCTGTTCCATGGAAGGTGCCGAAGAAGGTGAGAAACGGATGGGAAAACACCGTAGAGACTTACAAGGGCTCCGTAA
Organism: Acomys russatus; assembly: GCF_903995435.1. Classification (NCBI taxonomy): domain Eukaryota; kingdom Metazoa; phylum Chordata; class Mammalia; order Rodentia; family Muridae; genus Acomys; species Acomys russatus. The sequence goes on from NC_067160.1 coordinate 7,877,910, forward strand.
AACCACTTGCTTTGTCCACATCACATCAGAAATGAAGCTGATCTTTGGCTTTATCTTAAAGGAGTGAGTCTTGTGTGCACCCAGAAGCATCTTCACTGTGGCTAGCAGGAAGTCCGTGGGAAAAAAGCCATCAATGAAGGACACAGAATACTGGCTCTGCTCAGTCTCTAACCTTCCCTGCTGCACTTGTACAACTTTTCTTATAATAAAACAATTTTGGTAAAAAATTTTTAAAAGGTTCATTTTACATTGTTTACATGTGTATGCATGCAGCTGTCCTGGGGGGTCTAGAGGCATAGGATCCCCTGGAGCTAGAGTTACAGGTGGCTGGGAGCATCCGGCCTGGGTGCTGGGATCCAAGCTAGGGTCCTCTGCAAGAACTGAGTCATCTCTCCAGACCCAACCTAGCCAACTTTCTATTTCCTTTAATGTCTGTTTGTTTGTTGGAGGCAAGGTTGCCCTCTGTAGCCCAGGCTGCCTTTGGCTGTTCGATCATCTTGTCTCACTCTAGGAATGCTGGGATCACAGGCTGTTCACCACCACACCTGACGCTAATGTAATTCATAACCAACTACGCTCAGTTGGTGCTGCAAATGTCATTTGTATACCATATCCCTCCTGTGTTAAAGCAGGGAGGGCGCTCTCCTCAGACTCTTCATCACGTAACACTTCCGTGAGTCAGTTAAAAATGTGTTCTTTAGTGAGGTCTATTTTGTTTGTTCGTTGGTTTGCTCCATAGCTTTCTGTTATAACTTAACACATTTACACTACTTATTTTAAAATTATGATAGCATTGATATGCTTAAGCTTGAAATACTTCAATAGTAGGCGTAAAGGTAAACACGAGTTGGAATTGTTATTTCAACTTACCAAATGAACCCAAGTAATTTAGAAAATTAAAATCACTCTCATATTAAAACGATGCAATAAAATAAAAATATTAGTCATTGTAAATGGTGATCAGATTTCTTAGTATTATCAGGTATCAGAAGGCGTAGAAACAAATAGGATTTTGGATAATTCCAGAATTTTGAGTTTCTATGCAGAGATCATATCTTAAATTGTTTGACTTTGTGTACCTGTGTGTATGTGTGTGTGGGCGCGCGCATGTGCGTGCGTGCACGTGCACGTGCACACTTGTGTTTCCAGACTTTTTCTTCTTCCCTTGTTCTTGCAGTCAGACACAGGGGAAAAGTAACTCTCTTTCTTGCAGAGCTGACAGAAACAGCAGTGCCTTGAAGCGTGCCTCACTAGTGATCCTCCTATCCCAGAAGATCCCATTGCTTTTCATGAGTGGTAATGACTCCTACAACCCACCCGTGATCCTCAGGGTAACAAAAATAAGACTCCGGCTTCCAGAAGCCCATCCTTTTCTGCAGTCACACACAACGTACTGCAAGCTTCATACTCTCCCTGCTCCACCCCCTACTGTACAGATGCATAGCTTATTACCATTTCACAGAGAAGAAAACTAGATGAAAGATGCAAATTGGTCAGCCTGCAGACTACAGAATGTGCTAACGCTCACCTTTGAAGCGGGCAGCCATTGTACCATGCAATGGTCAGTGGGCATGAAGCCCAGCCCTGGGCCTCTGACTCACACACTTTCCGAATTAGAACTTCTGAAAGCACACAGGACTCCATTAGGGACAATTGTTGAGGTTATTAATATTATGATCTAAAGAAAATTACTTGAAAAATTTTGAATCCTGTCCTGATGTTAAAATGTAACAGATTTTTTTTTGAAATAAAATTAATCAGTGTAGACGCCTTGAGAATCGGCCTCAAAGAGCACTCTGACATAATTAGCAATTTGGTGACTTTACATGTTTTCTCTTTGTGTGATAATGGAGGCGCATGGTCGTAGCTAACAATTCTATGCCGACGAACTCCAAATCCTCAGCTGCAATGCCAGCAAACCTTTCTCTTTATACAACTGAACTGCAGCTACCTTTCTAAGGGGGCATAGCAGGCTTATTAAGAAGTCTAAAATGAAAACCTTTTCCTCCAACATTACATACAAATCCCTTTACAATCTCATATGTCACACTCTACTTTTCCCCTTCATTCTCTTTGTCACAATTTGCAGCCCAATTTAGTGCAACTGATAATCCAATCTTTCTGGCCTCGTGCATTTTTCTCCATCTCTAAAGGGTTAGTAAAAACAGGGCATCAATCACGTTTATTCCTTTCACACTCTACCTCTAGAACAATGTGACTTGAGACTAAAATAAAAAACAAACAAACAAAAAAAACCAAAAAAAAAAACCTCTGTCGGTGAGCAAGGAGTGGGAAGAGTAGGTGAGACCGGTAGCTCTCCCTGCGTTCACCTACCCGGCCAATAAACAGCAAAACACCCCTAAGGCACCCCTAAGACCCGCCCTAAGGTCCTCACCTGCTAAGGAAAAGCAATCAAGCCTCGCTCCTTCTGCACTTAGCTCGACAGAGCTCTTTCCTTGGCGGTCTCAGTACTTACTGCCGTCCATGCTCTGGTTTCCTACTTAGGCGCTGCCATACCGTTCTGCCGGCACAGCCTTTCTGAAATCGGACTTCTCAGACTGTTTAAGTCAGACTTTCCAATGTTTTCACTCCTTTCCTTCTGCTCTGCTCCCCAAAGAACTCGTCAAACTTTGCTTTCTGCTGACTCTATCGCCGAGGAGACTCTCTAAGATTTTAGCATAGTCTCTCTTACACCAAGAACGACTATTACTCTTACCGTAAGTGTGCTTAGAAGGTGCACGATGAATCAACTCTTTCTGTCATTGGTTTCCAAGTCTGAGCGTGCTGTGTGTACACCTCCGCAGGTTTGCTTGAACCAGAGACTGTTTTTCATGGCTCCTTCGATTCAGTTAAAAAGTCCACAGTTTTATTTCACGCTCTTAGACACTCATCTAAAACAGTTAAAATGGGAGTGTCCCGAACCAGCGCGTTCAATATCCCTGTTCACTCTATGTTTATGACATAGCAACAGTATTTTGGTGTGTGTGTGTGTGTGTGTGTGTGTGTGTGTGTGTGTGTGTGTGTGCATGCGCTGTGTGCTCTAATGAGAAAAAACAAAACAAAACGGAATAAGTAATCTGCCTGTACTTTGACTTTCTTAGGATGAAACCTCCATTTCTCAGGATCTCTTGCAGCTTAATGTGGCCATGGGGATACATACATGTGGCTTGGAGGTATTGTGACACATGTAGTTTCAAACATTCCAAGGCAGGAGAATTAAGGGGTTGTTGTCAGCCTAAGCTACATGAAAACTTGCCTCAAAAGATAAATAAAAAAATAAGCAAAAGTGTGATTGTGGTCTCTATAGAATGTCCTTACAAAGAGAAAGGATGCTTTTTTAAAAAGGCATTTCCGTTGCCCTGTGGAATACAGTCTCATGCTTCGGCAAACTGTGGCCTTTTTCTTTCACAAGATATTTAGACAACTCGTGGGGGTCCAGTTTAGGCAAAGTGGTGAGAAAGCACAGGGGAAGCCGGAGTGCCTGGCACAGTGTGGCCTATACCAGGCCAGTGTCACCCTTCCAGTCCTTGATGAGATAGTCATAAGCATCTGTTCTGCGTAATCATGTTGGTTGGCTTTCTGCTACTTTACCTGAATCCCATCCTAACTATCCCAGGGACCTAAGACTCCCAGAATCTTAACTGAAGGTCAAATGACAACAAATAGACCATATACATTAGATTGTTACAGCAGTTTAAATAGGAAAAAATAGCGGATGAGCCAAGCCACCCTGCGGCACACAGTGTGAAGACAGTCTGCCCTCTGAGGTGTAGCTCCACAGCAGCAGGTGGGCTCATATTCACTTCAGAAGCAAAGCCTTAGCCCAGCAAGCAACACCATACTGCACCTTAAATTAATGTCACCAGGTTTAAACTTCACTGGTTTTCAATTTTCATTTTTCAGGCTAGTGCTAGTCAGATGTGTTTTGCTCTCCCCTTAAAATGGTCCATGTATTAAAACAAGTTTTGCAAACAGTGACCTGAGATGCTTATTGGACTGGGTAATCTCCAGTGCCAGTGGGAATCTATCATTTCCTGCTTCAGGTGATGTGAATGTAACGTGTTGGCTAGAAACAAACGTGGACTCTTCATGGGCTCAGCTGCCCTGGAAAGATCTGCCTCGTAGGATTCCCAGCTTCGTACCTTCCTGCTGTACCCCTGTTATTCCCTTACAACCTTAATAGGCAGCTTCAAGTGCCCTCCAAGTTCTGAACTCCTTTTCTCCTCTGTGCGTTGACACATGCTTGCCTCCTACTTGAAATACTTCCACCAAGTTGTCTTAGGTTTGACTAAATCCTACTTATCCTTCCAAAGGGCTTCAAGGAGAACCTTCTGCTGTCACCCTTCTGGGCCTCTCCTTGGTGCTAACAGTGCCCAGGGCCAGCTACTATTTCCGTCACTTTTTGCTGGCTGTCAGAATGGCTATTGGCTTGTCTGCCCTGTTAGACAAGTTTGGGAGGGCAAGATTAGCACTAGTTGATGAGGTGCATCTTATTTCCTGTGCCTGGCCATAACAGGGGCTCAGCAGATGGCGGGGTTCAGGTGGGTGAGTGAGAAACTGAGTGAATTACAGAAGATATCCAAACACATGGAATTCTTGGCGTCTCATGATATGTGCATCTAGGCCTAATGTCATGGCTACTACCTACTAGGTGCTTTTTATTATATACTTAGTTTTCATTATTAGGAATTTCCCCAAGATTTAAAAAAATAAGCGTACACACATCACAGAAACGTAATGGGTGTGGTAGCTTTCTAAAGTTGATTATGGAATTCTCCACCAAACAAACAAACAAACAAAAATGTTATGATGGTTTTTCCCCTCAGAACATCAAACTCAGTACAGTTAGCAATCCCATTCCCAACCTCAAAATTAAAATTAGAGCAAATTTAATATGGAAAGAAAGCTGATTAATAGAATGCTATAATAAATACTTGTTTATCACATTGTAACAAATTATCTCAAAGCTTGGTGGTTAAAGCTAAGAATATTTATCACCTCACACAGTGTCTGTGGGGTAGGAACTGGGAAGTGACTTGGCTGGATCTCTGGCTGGAGATTACTGCTAAGTGGAGCTGTAGTCTCATTTGGAGAAACCTTAGAAATCCTTACATCTATCTCCAGCATCACCCACATGTTCTTTTTCACAGGACCGCCTCACAGTGTGGCTGCTGGCACCCCAAAGCAAGACAAGCAAGGAAGAGCAAGAGACTAAGCCAGAGTGTCCAAGACAGAACAATTGGTTTTTTGTTTTGTTTTGGTTTTGTACCATGTTATTGGCAGCAATGTAAGATTACTTTTGTCCTACTGTATTTTTTAAAAGTGACTCACTATGGCCAGTGTACAGGTAGGGGAAGTGACTGGTATTTGGGTGTGGACAGAAGGTGCAGGGCTCATCAGAGAGCTCCTTCCTTATGAAGTATCAATCAAGAATAGTTTCTGTATTTCAGATACAGGCACAGAACAAGTACCATATTCCTGCCCAGGTTGGGCAATGACACGTATTTCAACACTGTTTGGAAACCAATGTATGTTATTATCTCCACTTTCTTTCATCAGATTTAATAGTAGGACTTGACTTGTTATCTGAAGGGCACATGTTCATTGTTTGTTGCATGGTTTTTAAAGCCTTTCTTTTTCAGATAGTGGAGACATGACATGATGGCCTAGAGGAAGATGAGTAAGTCATGGTGGCCCTGCCCTTACTTTGAAGGGTTTTGGGATGGCCATTTTTTGAGGAGGGGGTGGTTCTTGTGTGCCTCAACCAATTTTCCTAGAAGAAGCTTGCTTGCTTTGTGTGTGTGTGTGTGTGTGTGTGTGTGTTATTTGTTTTTTTTTTGTTTGTTTGTTTTTTGAGTTTCTAAGGATTAAACTCATGTTAGTGTAAAGGACTCTGGCAATGAATTATACCTCTAGACCTCTTTTCACTTATTTACTATTTTAGTTTAGTTTTAAGATAGGATTTCATGTCATCCAGGCTAGCCTTGAACTCCTGGTTCTCCTGCGCCAGCCTAAGGCCTGTGTGGCCAGGCCTAGCCAGAAGAGCTGTTACAAAGCAAGGACAGTCTATGTGTTGGATGTTGGCCCCTTCTATTTCACTTTCTGTCTATGCTCCATGTTATGACACATAGTCAGACGCTCAATTATTAGAATCCAGTATCCTAAAAGCTGGACTTTCCTACCACAGAAAGTGCAGTGAACTTATTCTTTATAAAATATTCAACCTTACACATTTTATGAGTTACAAAACTTTCTCAGATACTTGAATTACCTATATTTTATACTGAGTACCAGTTAAATGTATCAATCTCAGGCCTAAGTTTTCCAATTCTACAAGGGAGGTCTGTATTGATTAAAGCATTGACACCATTGGAGAGAGGTATCACATGTTGTGACAGTTACAGGTGGTATTGAAGGGGAAATAATCTGTTTCTAGCTTCTTTCTAAGCTGATGTATTTCTCAGCCATGTGATAAAATCCATATTCATCTGGCTTCCTCTGTGTGTATATTCAGATTTCTCATGCTAAGGACACAGACATCTGGACTAGCTGTCTGTCCTCTCACAGCGTGATTTCATCAACTCTGTTCCCAAATATGGCCACAATTTGAGATCAGTACATAATATGAACTTCAACATATAAATTTGGTGGGGACTGAGGGGGGGACATAACTCAGTCTGTTTCAAAGCTCAAGGAGGCTCCTTGGCTTCACAGGCAGCCGTTAATACCATGAGGTCAGTTTTGGGTTTTGTTGCTGTTACCCATTTTCTTTTAGCCAGGAAGCCAATGTTTACCATCAGTTCTTTCAGAAAAAATAAATCCCCTTGGAGCAAGTAAGAGAGACGGGAGGGCATGCCCTAGAGCTGCAAAAGCCAATTTCACATTAGCTGTGGGCTGTAGTCTAGTGCTGTAAGAGGTGCTTGGTCAGACCTGCCTTGCCGGCTCCAGAGAAACCACTATCATTTTCTGCCTTGTAGCCAATCTGGTTTTGCCTCAGTGTCTTAAATGCCCAATTTTTTATCTTCTTCTGTTTCTATAAACATATTGCTCTTTGTGTCTAGATTTCTCCACCCCACCCCACCTGCTCCCCTTTAGCTAATGCCACAGATTCCGAGCTCCAGGTAAATGTGCTTAATAAACCCTTCACTTGAGCTCTCTAGACTAGATCTGTCTCTCCAGGTATTTTCTGTAACAGCTCTTAGTCGTGCAAGTGTGAAACTTCATGGTAGCTGTCATTACGTGATTAACCACACAATCTGTCATGTGCTCTCCGTCGGCCTTTTTAGACTCCCAACTTCATGATGATCAGATAGCATCTTTCTAATACCATGATCATAATGCGACGCTTTGGGCAGAAAAGTATGTATGTTAAATAAGAGGCAAGTAAAATCCCACACTAGGGTGAGAGCTGTAGGAGTGGAAACATGAGGACAAACTGAGGGGACCTAATGCGGTGCTCAAGAAAGGAGCCTTCCAGAGATGGGCCAAGGGGTCTCAAGTGTGAGGAAAGATTTCGATCCCCAGGAGAAATGATGAACGAGAGCGACTAGGATTCAGGGCACTTCTCCTGTGAGGTAGATGCTGCCACACTTAGAAACATCTTCCAATCAGCCGAAGGGAGGGCAAGCAGCAGCACTTCTTTGTGTATGGGATACGTCTCACCTCTCACATTGGTTCTAGAAACTTCCCTGTTGAGGGAAGGGATGACTCATGTTATGTGCTAGCATTGCTGATACTCTATATTCAGACACTCAACATACATGTTTAGTTTTATAATACTCACATATAATGTATCTATTTGGATGGAAACATAAAGAAGACTTAGCAAGCGAGGTGTACACAGGGGAGAAGTCATTTCGCGGCTGACGGATTCATGCACTGCTCCTGGGTGACTATTTGCTTGGCTTTGCTTGGCTTAGTTTGTTTCTTTGAGACAGGGACTCTGTATATTGTTCAGGATGTTCCTGAACTCCCGACCTGGAGGGATCCTCCTGCTTCAGCCTTCTGAGTATCTGGGACTAAAGCATGTGTCACAGCCCCTGGCTGGGTGACTCTTTGAAAATGTGTTAGAAAACACTAGAATCACAACATGCCTTGTGCTGGATCATGCATGTACTTAGGAATGCATTCAAAGCGAGGAATCCGAGATTTGGTCAGGGTGTGCTTAGAAGGCTGTATTGTTCTTTATGTATCTATGACTACTTTGTGGTAGAATTTATTGTGTTGGATCTTATAATTTCAAAACTCAGGTAACATTATATTTATTTTTTTGTACCCCATCTTTGACCTTAAACATATATTACACAATATCCCAAAATACATTAATTAGGTTACTTTCATTTTTTATAAATATGCTATGAGATATCTCAACATAAAGCTACTTTATCCAAACAGGGTAATCAGATGTAGGCATGGATTGGAAATGCTATGCTTTTGTAAGGTTCTTAATACAGCCCCAAATGATCTTTCACACAGTTAAAACAATTTGTATTCTCATTAGCAGGACATAGCATTTTATAATATCACCAAATTTGCCCAATTTTAAATCTATCTCAGATTAGACCTATGTGACTTACAGGGTTTGATCAATATCAGACAGGCATTTGTCTTGATTTGGAGAAAAGAAGAAAAGAGGTCGAGACCACACACCTGTCATTAGTGACATAAATTGCAGGGTATATGGACTTAAACTTGTGTACTAAGCATTCCAGTCTACTTACACTGAGTTCATCTGAAAAGCTCATGTTAGCACCTAAATATAGAACTCTCATCCGCCCTACATTTGCCTTGTTATCCTCCCACCCCCACTCCCCTCGCCAGAGAACTGTTTTGTTTTTGTTGAGGCATTAGGGTGCTCTGGGTGCATCAGCTGTGTGGTCTCTGCCTGGTTCCTCTCCACTCTGCAGCGCTGAGACGAGAAAATCGGAGGCCGCAGCTGTCACCGCAAGGAAGCTACGCTCCGTGCGGTTCTTTCCCAGTCCTGGGATTCAGATGAAACGAGCCAGTGCGCAGGCATGACATGCACAAGTGATGTTCCCAGTGACCTCTTACGTATTGCTTCAGCACAGCTGGGGTTTTTTGTTTGTTTAAGTCTGGAGCAGAGTGTATTGCTTTGCGTTTGTTGCATGGGAACTTACAAGAAGCCTCTCCTCAGACTGCCGAGTATCCCGTCTTCTGGAATAGGAGTCTGAACAGAGGGCAAGCTCTCTGAAGTCCTTATTAAAACCGTGTTCTGGATAGAAGGAACAACGACTAAAAATAATGAAGACAGAAGGGAGGGTGAAAACTGCCTCGAAAAGAAGCAGACTCAGGAAGAAAAAGAAGACTATTCTTAAAGTGACAGAAAAGTGAAAATTTTAAGGTTAAAGTCTCCTTATAATATTTGCCTCATCCAAATAGTTTTAAGTTTTGAAGAAAATCATGCCCTTTTCCTCTCTCTGAATGCTGCCAAAGCTAATTTTGCCTTCAGGGAAGCTTTTGTGTGATCACCAATGACAAGTGTTTTTATTTATTTATTTTTCCATTGATGGAAAAATTTGGCTTAGAGATTTTGTTAGTTAAACATGTTTGGAAATGGTTTGTAAGTAGCACAATGGTTTCCTCTCAAACACGAGGTTGTGATTACATACAACTTTGCAGATGTAGAAAATTATATTTTAACCCAAAGCAGACTGAACTTATATTTTTTCTATTTTAAGATTGTTGGGATTTTTTTTTAAAAAAAATAAAGATTAAACACTCAATGGTAAAGTCAGTTTTGAGTGTGGTGTTGTCTGACTCAGTTTGGGTTACCGTAACACAACAATGTAACCTGGTGACTTCTAACACGGATATTTGCTCTCAGAGTTCTGGCTTCTGTGAGTCCAGGGCCAGGTTCAGCCATGAACTTCTCCCAAGCTGCAGGCTGTTGCCTTCTCCCTAGACTCATCCATGGGAGAAAGACAGCAGGCTCACTTTTTGGTCTTTTCATACAAATGCATTGATTGTAGTTCCCAAAAATCCCTCATCAAGGTTATCAGAACGGAGGTAAATTCCAGCAGAAGAATTGTAGGCATGGTGAGGTTGACAAGACAGCTTAAGTGAAAGTCTTAAGTCACACAAGCCTAATGACCTGAGCTCAGTGCCCAGAATCCATGGTGGATGGAGAGAAGCAACTGCTGAAAGTTATTCTCTGACCTCCACAGCATACCTACACACACACACACACACACACACACACACACACACACACACTGAGTAAAATAGGACTAAAGAAGATTTTTATAGGAGCACAAATGTAACATATTCGGCAAGCATTCACTGCTTTCACCCAAGAAATTTTTATTTTCTTCATCACCTTTACAAACAAATTCTCATTTTCTTCAGGGAAGAAAAGTATTATTGAAAATACTTATTTCCTAATGTTACCTGCCATTTGAGTTAGCAACGTAACACAGACTACAAAGGGGACAACTGGAGGCCTAACTGTCAAAATCTTTAGATGTCCTAAGATGCCGCAAACTCCTTTCTTCTTCCATCCTTTACCAACATTCAGACATGTACTGTGCGGGCAGCACTTGCAAGTACTGCCTGACAATCAAGGATGAAAAGCATAATAAAAATGGCTCCAGATGGAAGGACCTTAGGTCTTTGATGATGTCACCATGCAGTTGTCTAAACTTTGACGTGCACAGGACACAAAACACCTGCCATGTTTAAGCTGCAATGGCAGTTTTCTATTGTGCTGTTTCTATGATCATGGTGACCTCAAGTCTTACCAACTGCGTATCCCTATCTGTTTAGATGAACAGTGCTTTCATATAAGTGTAACTATTCCGATATACACTGAGTGCTTAATCTTACGTCTTTTTATTATAAAAATCTTCACACATATATATTGTTTTATGGGGCCAGGCGTGGTGGCACACAACTTTAATCCTAGCACTTGGGAGGCAGAGGCAGGCAGATCTCTGTGAGTTTGAGGCCAGCCAGCCTGGTCTACAAAGCGAGTCTAGGAGAGCCAGGACTACAAGAGAAACCCTGTAAAAATACCACACGCCATCAAAGCCTTTCTGGTTTGGAGTCCAAAGCTATTTAATTCCAATCTCCAGTGACCCGCATGTCCACTGGGAGCCCCCCTAGCTTTCCTTTTTGGAATCCACTGTCTTAGTTTGTGATGGAGACTTGGAGACCTGATCTGGAAAGGCAGGTATCTATTATTCTAACTCAGATCTTTCTATGGTAAGTTTAGTCAGGGAACATTTGGCTGCCTTTCTTTTTCTTGGCAGATGTCCTGAGAAGGCAGACCGAAGACCTGCACTCACTGTCTTTCCTGTTCTTCTATTAAACATACAAAGGTTTATGGTTAGAGAAAAAGAACTGCTTTAAAAAAACAGAAAGAAAGAAACCTTTACCCGTATTTACCCCTGGACTTTATTTTTTTTCTAATAAAATCCAACAAGGAAGCCATTATCTTCTATTAATGAAATTTTTATACAGACACAGAAGGGACAAAGCTGGGAAGAACAAACTGCTCTGTTCACTAAAAAGCAAGTTATTAAAATTTTATTTGTATCATATTATAATGTACGTATGTTGAAGAGCAGAACTTGCTATGAAAAGATAAATCATGGTGCTCATAAAATATAAAATATAGAATTCAAGGACTTAAAACCCATTATGAGAGAGCCAGTGGTTGTTACAACCATTTCCATAGACAACTTATAGCCAGATAAGAGAAGCTGATATCAAGAGATGTGTGGATGGACAGCTGTCAAAGGACAGGGGAAGGGGGCATGCCTTTATTTGTAGGGAAATGACCAACTACATCCCACCAAAGATAATGCATAGTTATGTAGACAGGAGACACTTACATTATTGTTTATTTCCTATAGCAAATATGATTTTTAGATTTTTTTTTCACTCAGTCAGGGCATCCCAAAGTTGTTCACAATTTTTCCATCTCTGTAACCTCGCAAAGTATGACCAAAAGGTTGTGTACTTTTCTAATCCCCAGGCTCAGAACCGGCTTTATGTGAGAACTAGCTTAATGACCTTTGCCACAGGAAGCAGTTAAAAACTGGAAAGGTCAAAACCTGGATGAAGAAAAGCCAGCAAGGCAAAATATCCTTTCCCATCTCACTCAGAAAGATGTTGAGAGGTTGGACTCTAGAGCCACAACACGTTTGTCGCTGACCCTGTGTGTGCCTTCTGAATAAGCTATATTTAGTCTTTCCAAACCTCAATTTATTTATCTGTATAATGAGGTCATTAGTAGTACCAAATTGATGTGCTTGTTGAAGGGGATAGAATGTGATGACCTAAGTAGGATGCTTTGCATAATCACTGGCTTTGCAAAGTGACAATTAAATGTTAATTGTCATCATTAACATTTTATCAATATTACAATTGTCTTTTAAATGAAACTGGTATGTTAAAGTGAAGTCCGCTCCTAAGTGTGTAACAGCATCAAATTATTTCTTTATATAGCAAGACTGAGGTATACCTGGCATCTAATAAATTTGGTACAGCACACTATTTGGGAAGTTGTAGACATGTATTGTGAAACCATGCCTATAATGAACAGGCACATCACCCCTAAAAGTTCCCAAGATGCTGTGATCTCTCCCTATTTTTTGTACTCATAGCTCAAGAGCTATTTTATTCCTATAACTTAGGGGTTTTAGGAAGTGTATGGAGGATACAGTGTACATCTTTTTTGCCTGGTTTATTTCATTCATCACTAATATTCTGAGCTATATTTATTTTGGATAACACTTACTACTCTGCTCTTTCCTACTGCAAAGTAGAATTCTACCGTTTCTATACAGGCCCCTTCTCTTCAATTTATCCCTTGTTAGATATTTTGGCTACTTTCCATTGTTAAGTGTTACAAGTAAAGATATCATAAATGTTCATAGACAAGTATCTGCACAGCCAAATGCATTCATTTTGCTTGCGCAGTGGAATTACTGGTTCAGAAGTAGGTATATTTTAACGTTTCCAGGAGATGGGCAGTCTAGTTTCCAAACCGTGTCATTTTTCACTCTTGCCATCAGGTTACGGTCTCTAACTGCTCCATGTTAGCATCTTTTCTTCCTAGGGCCAGCTTTGATTTGACTAATCTAACAGTCCTGTCATTGTATCTTGTTATAAATTGAACTTATATTTTCCCAAATGACTGATGAGATTAAACCTCTTTTGTGTATTTATAACATGAACTTCTGATTTAATATAAGATGCTTTGCTAAATTAGTATGGGATTTTGGTCAGTCAGGTGATAAATTCATGCATAATGTACTTCTTCTAGTGTAAATTCGCAGGCAAAACAAGGATAATACGTGTAGAGCACAGACCATAAGCATCTCCACGGCTCATTGACAGGCAGAAATGTGAGCGAATCTGTGAAGCTGATGATCAGAGCATTTTGTCCTGAAAACTCCAAACTATGACGCCTGCTCCTGTTAGTGATGGACACTTGAGGACACCAAAAAGAAAGCTTTTGGCAGCCTTCCTCTTCGCGGATGACTTCCTGCCTGGGGCCCTCTGGAAGATGAGAGGGAAGGAAGCCAGAGGGCTCATGAGGGGCTGAGACTGACTGCTCTCAGGCCCCAAGGTGCTTCATGAGCACACTGGTCATGGCGATGGGAAATATTAAAATGCATCATAAACTCGGTTCTGGACTTGAAAACTGAAAGGAGTCAGTAATTTCAACAAACAGAAGCATGAACTGAAAAAAAGAAAAAAGCCAGTCAAACTAGAAGCTATCTTTAAATCCCACTAGCTGCTAATAGTCGCCTAGGGAGGATGTCACTTTCTTCATTGGGGTAGCCTCTGGTAAGGCATTCTTGCTTCAGTAAAAAAATGCTCCACTCTTGCCTGGGGGCAGGAAGTTCCAGCTGAAATCACTGCCTGACAAAAAGAAGGCCTGTGAGTGGCAAGGGTAGGGGTGAGGTGGGGGGGGGGGGTTGTGAGGGAAAGGCTTTAAAGGGAGAAGGACAAGGACAAGAGACTGAAGTCCTGGGGAGAAATGGTAGACACTCATTGGGGAAATGTATGGGACCGACAGATTAGAAGCGTTTTGAGAGAGGATTTCTCTGTGTGACTCTGGTTGTTCAGGAACTTGTTCTGTACACCAGGCTGGCCTCGAACTCACAGATCTGCCTCTGCCTTCCCAATGCTGAGATGAAAGACATGTGCCACCACACCTGGCTCAATCTCTAAATGAACTTTATGTGAAAAGCAATGGTGAAATTACAGCTAACTGAAGAGAGCAAAAAGAACTTAGGGGAAAATAATGACAGTAACGAACATAAAATAATAATAACAAGCATTACTGTAGCAATTAGTGTGTCCTTAGCACTTTCCACACTAATCAAGTCACCAAACCATATAAATTCACCCCACATGAGATCAGTTTTAAGGTACCAGGTAGGGTTTTTTTTTCTTTTTCAATAAAGGAAACGAACATGATTTTCATTATAAGGAATACAATGACAGGGACCAAAATATGTATAAAATACATAGATACAAAAAACCAATAAGAACCATTGGCAGTAAAAACAACACTTAGAATACAAAACATAGAAGATGGATGAAGTCTAGTCATGTCTGGTAAACTGCAAACAATAACTGTATGGCTTTTGTAGTTTTTTTCCCATAAAAAATGGAGTGTAGTTTATTTTTGTGCTTTCGATTTGAGCTAGGCTATGTATCTGTTTTTGCCAGTGGATTGCTAATAAAATGAATGAAAGTTTCAAAAACTGGGAACGTAGCTCAATGTAACAGGACCAGGAATACCTGTTTACAATGAGTGAGGGCCTAGGCTGGACCCCAACACTCGGGGAAGGAAACGCACCTGAGTATATTTGGTGCTGTGAACATGAAAACCAACTGTCCTCATAAGTTTTATGTCAACAACACAAGGTAGAGTCATTTGAGAAGAAAGACTCTCAACTGAGAAATGGCTCTATCGGACAGCGGGCAGGGCTGTAGGGAGTTCTCTTACTGACTTGTGTGGGAGGCCAATCCACTGCAGCTGGTGCCACCCCTGAGCACATGTAAGAAGGCAGGCTGGGCGAGCCACAGGGAGCAATCCAGGAAGCATAGCTCCTCCATGGCTCTTGCCTCAGTTCCTGCTTCCAGGCTCCTGCCTTGACTTCCTATCCTAATTCTTCTATGATGGACTGTGAACTGAAACTAAAAGCAAACTAAAGCCATTTCTTCCTTGGTCATGATGTTTTATCACAGCAACAGAAACAATATTGAAGGCAGCGTTACATTAAAAACAAAACTACAAAAACGTGAGTGAGCCTCCTTGGCCCTTTAGCCCCTGATAAAAACACTTTAATCTCCGGTTCTATGAGTTTAACTTTGGTTCCATATATAAGTGACATCATGCCATGCCTCTATTTCTGTGTCAAGCTTATTTCATTTAACATAATGTTCAAATAATAAAAATGTCTCCTTTTTGAAAACTATATGAATTTAATATACTTGAAGGTTGCTGCAAGTAGATTGTAAGTGCCCTCCACAGACAAACAAATGGAAACTATATGAAGTGAGTGACACATAAGCTGCTGAGTTTGACTTTGTTTTGTAATGCAATATATCACATTCCATACCTTAATTATATACATTTTAATTTTCAATTATGTTTTAATGAGACTGGGGGAAATGGCAACAGAACAAAGGCAGCAAACTTAGTGTCAGGAGAAAAAGTATCTTAGAGTTTGACAGTTACAAAAACAAAACAGAAAAACCTGAAGAGAAGCCTGCTATTCAAAACACACCAAGAGGATGCTCACCTGGGATGTGTGCTTCTCCAGATACCAAGGACATCTATGGGGCTTGAGTGTCCATTGATAATCATATGAGCTTTAAGACTCTTTAATTGACTGTATTACAATTGTGTGAGTAAAAAAATCATTTTATAGTGTCTGCTTAATCAGATAAGAAAGTGGCAAATGTGAACATTTTTCTTATTTAAAGGAATGAGCACGTCTATTTTTTCTCAAAAGGACATAGGACTTTGCTCCATTAGCTGAATTTAAAATGTTCAGAAATTTATTGATATTTCTTTGGTTATTTACATTGTCAGGCTTGTATAAAAGTCCCATGTTGATAGAAACAGTATTTTTCTTTTTTGTTATACTGTGTAATGTTTTACATTTTATCCATAGGAAATCTTTCCTTTGTCTGTAATTTAGAGTAAGTCTCTTTTTTCATGAGGGAGCTATTCATCCTGGTAGCTTACTTTTATGTGAAATATTGACTATGGGTTATTCAGAGTCATAGAAAGATCAGAAGTTAATTATTTTGGGTAGGGAAAATTATAAATAAAGCCTCTCACCCAACCTCTCTTTTGAATATTTCTAAACTGTATTAGAAGATATTACTTATGAAAACCAAGTTATTATATTAACAAATAAAATGATAAGATAAAGCTTAGGGTTCCCAATTAGCTATCTACCTGAGCTAAGGAACTTAGTTGTCATGTCGGTCTGTCTCTTCTAATGAGAGTGCCTTACAGCTCTGCCTGACGGTTTCCCAGTACAGTCTCTACCTCACAAAGAATCCCATTTCACTTTTATCCACCTTGAGCTGTTAACATGCTATGTTTCTTATATCGGGAAAAACCATGCCTTTTCCTAATTCACACTATTGAATGTAAAGCATTTCCTTTACTAGGTGACTTCCTAACCTATTGGAAACAGCGGGAGTTCCCTTTTTATGTCTTGATTAGTTCAAACGTTTCTTAATTTCCTGCAGAGTCCACCCATTTGTGTGTGTGTGTGTGTGTGTGTGTGTGTGTGTGTGTGTGTATGTGTGTGTGTGTGTACATGTGTGTGTGATATTCACATATGTGATATGCTCTATAGCTCTGCACCTTATTCTCCTGAGATAGGCTACCTCACAGAACCAGGAGCTGGACTGGAAACCAGCAAGCCCCAGCGATCTTCCTGTTTCTGCCCTGGAGTCATAGGCATATTGGACTGCACCTGGCATTCTAAGAGGGCTCTGCAGATTTAAGCCAGGTCTCCATCTGTGGATAATAAAGCACTCTTGTCTGCTGAGCCATCTTCCCAGACCCCATATCTATCTTTAAAAAAAAAAAAAATGAAAGAGAGCTTACCTTTCTTTCTTTTTACCTATCAATTCCTTGTCTTTTCCTCTTCCTGTATTTTCCTTTAGTTCAGCCCCAATGCTACAGAATTAAGCTACTAAAGACAGAGGTGTGTTGAGAGGTGTGGACACACGTGCCCCAGTATGGGTGTGAAAGTGATATGAGGACACTCTGGACTGTTGGAGGTGTGTGTCCCATTATGGCATCAGGCCTCTAAGCCTTTCCAGTGTTGGTAACCTGGCTATTTTAGCTCTAGGTTTCATTCAAACCAATGTTTGAGACTTGACTCTCAGCCTCATGCCTGAGTTAAGCCTTATGTTCACACCTGAGTGTCTGTCAATATTTTGACTTTTTAAACATTTTTTACATGAATAGATTTTATTCCTCAAAAGCTACCCTATAACTTTCCCCCAATTTATCTAAAACCAGCATTAAAAGTCTTTCCATGCCAATGATTATTCCTTTAGGAAATCATTTTGATGGACACAAAGTACCCATTTCATTTAACAGTTTTCTGTTTTCATCTTCTTGTGTTGCTGGGGACGCAAGCCGTGGCTTTAGAATATGGTGTACACAGGCGCTGTTCTCTGTACCAGCCCCAAGTGAACGAAACATCAAGGCATGAGGAGTTAGTTTTCTTACACATAACTCCCTCATACAGGTGTTTTTCTTAGGATAAATGTGTAAAGGTAGACGCTTAGGACAAACAGTGCGGTTGATTTCAGGACTCTCAGCCATGCCTCGCTTGCCAGTCAGTGGTCACTCCGAGCTTCTTCCTGCTAATCTGCCCGTCATTGCTTGGGATCCTTTAGGATTAGCAGGAAGAGACATAGAATTCCTAATACACATGACTATGTTGCTGGTGTTAGTGTTTTGTTTCTTCGTGCAGCAAAGTTTGCCCCAACTTTGCTTACTGCTTCACATTGTGCTGTTAGCATCTTAAGCCATCCTGGGGGTCACACCTGTGTGTTGTCACTTCTTTTGTCACTAAAGGTCATCTGAGTGATCAGAACAATACAACAAGGAAGTACACCCTGCCACTTTGGAGAGTCTGGTAGAAGCGACATTGAGGTTTCTGATGTCCCCCTCTCTCTCACCTCATCTACTCTGTTGGAAGCCATTTACCATATTATAAGACAATCATTTACAGGAAAGGAATTAATGTTTTTAGTCAACAAGTAAAGTTACTAAGAACTTCCAAGATCAGTGTGAACAAGTTTCAGGTGGATTCCTTTCCAGTTTAGCTTTAAAGA